>NW_027122591.1:0-1200000 GCF_030686945.1 Centruroides vittatus | reverse complement strand
TTGATTGGGCATACCTGGTTTACTTATTCAAATTTTTATAATTTTTTATGAAACTTGTTTCTCTTCATTTTAAAAGGGGTGTATAGGTGGTCTAGATCAGGGGTGGCCAACAAGTCGATCGCAAAGCCATTTTGGTCGATTACTTGCGATGTCTTGACTTAATGTGTTACACTGTAACCGAACGCAATGTGCAAACATAATGCACAAACACAACAGTATGCATGCAGTTATTACGCGACTCCTAGAAAAACACAGCCATTTAGCTGGAATATTTGGTACTGTCATACGTCAACCGAGAAAAATATCCCAGTATCACCAAATGTAGCAAATATATTTATTCTTATTTCGGATCTACATACCTGTGTGAATCGGCATTTTCATACTTAAAGTTAACGAAGACTAAACAACATTTTGTCCCAACTGATTACTATACTGAAGACTCATTATTACTGTCTTTGTCAGGATATACATCTAATTACAATTCCTTGCTTAGAGACATGCAAACTCAGTCCTTCCATTAATATTAAGGTAATAAAATAAATTCTAAATCTGTCTTTATCTGTAGCTAATTTGAATTAATAAATATTGTTAATAATTACTCATGTTGTTTTAATTTCCCTGGATGTGAGTTTATTGGCCCGTTAAATTATGTTGTTTTTTACATAGGTAGGTATACAAGGTGTTTCAGTATGAGGTGCACTCCCACGAACTATTGATAGATTAGCAAAAAGTAAGTCTAAAAATGATAACTTTCCTGGCCCAAAAAAACTTGTGTGGGTACCGAGGAGGGTCGACGAGGTCAGACCTCTGGTTAATGTCGGCAACAAGTCGGGGGGACTTGCCCACTTGTCAGGAATGGCTTAATTTGTCGGTAGGGATCCCGTAGGGACGGGACTGCTTTTTATCTGGTCGAGTGTAGGAGGGAAAGTGGAGTCGTGGTAAGACGATAAGCGAATATTCGAGCAAACAAGACACCATTTAACAGGATAACAACGATTTAATGGAAAACAAAATATACGTTACAAAAATCTGACATTAAAAGGGGTGACATATATATATATAAAGCTATATATCCCTATCACGCGAGAGAGAGAGAGTTCACATAAGTGGGTTCCATACCTCTGGGACAATCAGTAATTCAAATATGCTGTTCGTCACGATGATCGAATATTCCTTTCTAGGGAAGGTTCGATGGCACTTGAGGCACAATAGTCAAATATATTCCGTAGGCACACAGGGTAAGATCGCGACTCGATCTTAATCGATGAAAGACTCTCCAACGGGGGAGGAAGGAAACATCTTATATATATCTTTTTGCTGGGAATTTTGGTCACGTGCAGGTGCTTAGGCCATAGGTGTTCCCGGGATTGGAAACAATACGGCAAATTCGGGCGCTAACTATAAACTTAAGTTGCAAGATGATCTGTACTCAGCGTAAGAACAATGGATAGTTGACAGTTATACGGCCGGGGACGCATGTTTTCTCGTCCAGGACCGTTTGTAGGCAGGATGTTTATATCCAGGACAGTTTTTAGCAGGATGTTTATAATAGGAAAATTTTCGAGTCGATATGGGGAACAATTTTATTATAATTCGTATTATATTCGGATATAAGAAAGGGGTAATTATTAATTCGGATATAATTTATTATAATTTTGTGTCAAAGGGGATTTCCAGATCTCACATTCGCGAAAGTGAAATTTTATAATCAAATTATCAGCCATACTGTGCATTTTTATAACAACTTTTTCATATTTACGAACAAATAGTACCACAACTTATACATTGCAATTGATTAAAAAATTAAGTTACATTTTAAGTTACTAAAAATCTATCTTGTAAAAGAGTCGAAAAATCGAATTTTTTAAGTATCACCTGTATGGAATGAACTCATAGCTGCAAATATCAAAAGTTGGGTCTGGAAATTTATTTTCATTATGAGCCTATATCTCAGAAACTTAATAAGTGATTTAAAAAATAAAAAATAGTTTTAAACATATATTTTGCTTATCTACCCATAGCCTGTGGGAGTGCACCTTGTACTGAAACACAGTTTATAACACATAGTACATATTTCACACCTTTCCCTCTCCATTTAGACTATGCCTAAGACAACAAGTCGATCACGGCATATTTTTAAGATAAAAAGTAGATATTATGTACACAAAAGTTGGCCACCCTTGATCTAGATCATCTTGTATATTCTTATAATTAGTTTTATTCTTATTTTTGATATTAATAAAACTTTTAAAATAATGAAATGTATTGTAAAGACTAAACAAGATTAAACATAACTTTTGATTTCAAAAATTGCAGTTAATTGAATTATCTAATAAAAACTAAATAACATAAATTGTGCCACATAAGCTAACTCCAAACATAGATTAGCCTATGATGATAATGTGTAATAAGGCCACACTACTTTCAATGAGGAATTAACTATAATATTTTTTAGTGTATATATATGGTTTATACATTATGGGCAATAAGATCTACATAGAACATCGAACAACTGTTGAATAGCTTCAATAAGTTATGGTAAGAACTCTATTACACATTAAGTGTTAGAGCCAAAGTAACACTTCCAATAAAATATTAATTTACACAGTATACTACCATGATAGAACCATTTTGTACAATATAAAATAGTAGAACACTGTAGTATGTCTTTATTTAGGCTCTATCATTTAAATCAATGATGTAAATTGGTGTCACCAAACTTTTTTCACAGTGGGCCAGATAACTGAGAGAATGACAAGCACGAGCCACATAACCATTTTGTTCAATACAGCACACTGAATACACAAAAAATAAAGACAACCAACATATTTATTTACTAATGTACTGTACAAGCACGATAGCTGCAGCAAACTCTTATTTGCTTTTCTTAGAAACTTCATTGAAGGTACTTACACAAAAAGTGCTATGATATCTAAAGTCACAAAAAGTCACCAAATTTTTTATTTCACTGATTTTCCTAAAAATTATATGAGCATTAGATGCAAAAATCAAATTGGACCACTTCTGGCATTTTTACTTACAATTACTATGTAGAAAAAATTAAAATAAGTTTTTCTACAATCTATGATATATCCATATAAATAATTATAATTTAGTTCATTTGTGGCAGAGGGCTGGATGAGCTGTCCTTGCGGGCCGAATCCAGCTCGTGGGCCATAGTTTGGTGACTCCTGATGTAAATAAACAATCAATGGTGCCATAGAGCAGCTTCGAAATAATGAGTCCATTACACTGTTAGCATTGTTATATACTGTATCTAACACAACTTTTAGTTGTAGATATCTGTGGTGACCTGCTGAAATTGTGGTTAGAAGTGTGCAGCAATTGATAGGAACATTATTCCACTTGTTTAGAGTTAGCAAAGGTTTGCATTTTATATCTGATGTATAACAGGATTTTTTTCCAAAATCAGGGATTAAGTCAATCTATGATTTTGGAAAAAAATATTTTTCAGGCTTAGAAAGTTGACAAATGCCACAATTTATGGTATGTATGAATTTTTCTTAGTTTAATTGTAATAGTGTATTTTCAGAATAATTCTCCTTCTGAAACTCGCCATTTATCTTTATCTGGTACTGCTTGGATGTCTTATGAATCAAATCTAAGTTCCAAAAAAATACATTCAAATACAAAATCTACACCAGAATACTGCAGTTCTTTTACGAAACGATTACAGCAAGTAAGAAGTGAATCATTAACTACAGATTCCAGCAATAGTGCAAAAATAAATGAAAATGGTAAGAAAATGTTTTAAACATTTCAAAATTGATAAAATTCAGAATTTCAGAATTTGAATCTTAGAATGTAATAAATACTCTTATATAAATATAGTTTTCAATTAAAATTATGAACAGTTTTATTACTATGAACATAAATCTTACAAATTCATAATTTAAAACAACTTGTAAATTTTTGAATTTTTCCCTGTAAAAAATTAAATTAATCACTACATAAAAATTAGTATAGAATGTGATTTTTTTCTCCTATTCTTTCCATACTGGGGACACTAAGAAAGCCCTTTAGATACATTGTGGGTTCAGCTAGGTCCACAATGGAATGACTGAATGTGAGGCATAAGGCCTGATATATTTGGAACAGATCACCTTCCAAAAACTTCCTTGTCCAGATTCAATCCCAGACCTTCCAGAACAAAAAGCATGTTAATAAATTTTACGTGTCTCATTACATTTCTTACACAAATATAAAGTTCACAACTGGTATACAGGTATGCAGTGAGAAATTTCTTACTGTGCGTCACCAAAATGGCAGTATAGGTAAGTAAGCTACTATAAGAACACAATAGCTCATGACCACTAGCAATATATTGTTGTGCAAGGAGCTGCCATATCTAAATGACAGCGCATTGCACAATAAGGTGGTGATAGAGGTCACAAGCTTGCATGACCATTGATGAAAACTATTGATACATATGATCATTCTCAATGAAAAAGAAAAAGCCGAACAAGAACAAGTATTAAATTTTATTATTTCTTAACTTATGTTCATGTGTTCTAATATTTGAGTCTGTTGCACATTTGTTTCATCCAGTGGTCACTTTTAAACTTAAATGGGGCAGGGAAGTGAAAGGCAGAAGAACATTAGTGTGGGAAACACCACTCCTGTGAGACTACATTACTGGATATGATTAAAATAAAAATTAAATATAGTATTTTATACAAAGTTCAATATTCTTTGTTGGTTATCTTGGTTTAATATTATATAGTTCAAACTAATTTCAGGAAATATATTTCTCAATTTATGACAGTGAGCCTATAGGAAATAGGATATGTTAATGATTGTTTTCTAAAAATAAATTAGGTTCTGAAAACAGTTTTATCTGTAATGAAATCTTCTGAAATACATCCATGGATTTATCAGAATGGAATTATGGATATACAAAAATACACATAATGAAAGTTACCTAGTTACCTATATTCATATGTGAAAATTCAATATTCAAGATGATCAAATGATCAAATGATCAAATGCCCAATGATCAAATGATGTGATGGTAAAAGTGTCAGCTTATTGTCGTAAGAGACTAGAATTGAATCCCAGTTGTGAACTGTCAAAAATTTCATAGGGCTATCTGGTCTGGATATACCTGGCCGTTCCATTGTGGATCTGACCAAATCCAAAATAGGCATGAAAAAGCTTATTTCCAGTTTGAGTTGTTACTACTCGAAAGATGGAAAGTAAGAAAAACAAAATATGTGGTTTTGCAGTCATTTTTTTTTTCTTTTGCAGTTATTTCATATTCTGAAAATGTTGATTTGTAGATTAAATAATTATAAATTTAGAACATTCATTCAAACTTGTCATTAACTGATTTTGTAACTTTGTTTTAAAAATTTGAAGGTACAAAATCTTGAAGTTAGAACATTAATAATTATAAAATATTCAATAATGTAATTATTCACTGTACACTTACTAATAAAACATGCATTATTATACAATTATTTTTCAAAAGTTGCATTTTAAATACAAGTAATTTGTGAAATTCTTAAAAATTATCTCACATATTTTTATCTTTTTAAATTCTAAATGTAGCAAGTAGTACTAATAAAGAAAATGAAGGATCAAACAGTCAAATAGCATTGAGTGATGAAATATCCTCTTCTCGATTAACACCCGATCCAATTAGAACAACACCCAGCAGGAAAGTTCGAAAATGTAAATCTTCTAAAACGTTGCAAGGTTTCCAAGCCAAGAGACATTATCACAAGAAGAAAAGTAATGATTCTTCTGATAAATATCCATATAAGAAACGAAAACGATGCAGTTCTTTCAGATCCTCTGATAAATGTGCCAAGACTGGGATTTCGGATGAATTTTCAGAATTAAGCGTAAAAAATTTCAATAAGAAAAGGAAATTGACAATGTGTGACTCTAGTCTAGAAATGGATTCTAGTGGAAATGTGTTAAGTCCCAACAATTATCAGAGTAAAAATAGTTCAGGAAAAATTGATAGCTTGTCTGGTATAATATCTTTGACTCCTAGATTTGATGATGTTACAGCCATATTGTCAGAAAACTGTTGTGCATTAAATACATCTACAGAAGACGAAATGGAAACAAAACAATGTCCAGCAAGCAACGACGAAGTTAAAAAGATGACAAGATTTGCCGAACCTCTCAATTCAGAAATTAAAAATGAAGTTTATGATGATAAAAGGAAGTCTTTTAATTCTGTAACTCCCACATTTACTAACAATTCTGTAAGTTTTCTTCTGTTTTTTATAATTCTATCATCAATAAAAATTAAAATATTAAACTTTGATTTATAGATTACTAAAACGAATTTTACACCTAAGCTATCTGCTCCCACGCCTTATCGTACGCCAAAGAGTGTTCGGAGAGGCCGCCAACCAAGCAGCAACTATCGTATTCTTGGAACACCAGATTATCTAGCACCAGAATTATTACTTCATCAAAATCACAGTAAGTAATTTAACAAAAACATACTCAAAGCAAAATAATTTTGAATTCTTTTCTGTAGCAATGCTGTAAGGAATTAAAATTATAATTTCATTTATAGCATCTAAATGCAATAGCATTTATGTCATTTTATTATTAAGAAACATTTAAAAAATTTTTATTATTTATCTCAAACACTATAAAAACTGATTAATTAGACTATTTCAAAGTTAATTAGAAACTTCTAGGAAACATTTTATATGATGAAATGGAAACTTAGGTATTATTAATTGAGAGATTTAATCACTTTGATATCATTTAAACTAAAAACAATTGCATAAAATTATACTTATGAATGAACAACATAAATTGCATTAGTAGGTTCATTCAATGGAAACCTGGAAATATTTTTAATAGTATTTTATTACAGAACTTGAAATATTTATAATATCATTGTTCAACATAGTCCCCATCCAGTTCAATGCACTTATGCCAGTGATAGACAAGCACACAGATACCATGGGTAAATAATTATTTTGGGTGATGTGCAATCATCATGCACCACCAGCTTAATCTCATCATAATCTTGGAACTTCTTTCCATTAAGCATATCCTTCAGCTATAGAAATCCAAGAATACAAGTTCCAGGCAGTATGGAGGATGAGGAATATACTCAAGCTATATCTCTTCAATACTCAAGACTGTTGCTATAGTTGTATATGGCTGTGCATTGTCATGTTGGAGACACACTCCTGCACTGTTTGTGGTAAATAGCTAGCCTCAGATGTTCCCTCAGATGGTTTGAGTTGGTGGCACTGGCCACAGTGCTTCCTCTGGATGTAAGTGCTCTAAGATCAGCTCTTGTGATTTCAGAATAGTCAACATGACCCTATCTGCAGTAGCAGATACCTGCAATTGCTGACCTGGAACTTCTTCAGTTTTGGGATAAGGTGTGGTATCCAATACTAATGTCCATTCTTTGTCACTTTCATTCTGGCTTTTATAAGTGTACCCAGTTCTTAGCCCAGTGAAGTAATATGCTGCAAACATGCTTCACTATCAGCCTTGTACTAGCACAAAAGCTTCTGGTAAGCTTTGATACATCTTTCTTTAATTTCACCTGTTAATTGCTTAGACACCCATCTTGCATACACTTTTGCGAACTTGAGGTGTCATGGATGATGCCACATCCTGGACTGTGAGACGATTTTTCCTTATCATAATCTTCGTGGCTGCAATGTTGTTTTCTATGACTGCAGTGAATACTGGTCCCAATGAGAATTTCCCCATACTTGCAACATCTTTCTTGAACTTCTCAGTCCATTTATACACTTGTATACAACTTATATACAGATGTATAAGTGCTGATTTCCCACCTGATGATGAAGAATCTCTATTGATTTCACACTTTTGCTAAACAAAAATCTTACAATACTTCACTGTTTCTGCTTGCTGCATTTGTTGCAAAAGCATTACCATCCTATTGAATTGTTTCTCAGGTTCATATGTGCTGCAAGTGTGCCAACATCTTCTATTGGTAGCTCAAGGTCACTGTGTACTCATACCAAAACAAAATGATATTGATAATTAACGGGATTTTTAATACTTTTCCAGGTTTTCATTGAATACACATAGTAATTAGCGTTATTTGTCTTGGGGAATTTTAAGTAAGTAATGTATGTTGGTGCTGAAACTTAGCACTACCTAAGTCTCATAAATTAAACATTTTTAACGAATACTTCATCAGACTAGAAGTAAGGACTGTAAGGCAATTATAATTAATTTATTTTTAATTGTCTACTTTGACATTAGGCATTACTAGGACTTTACACTGGTATTTAAAAATTGACACAAGGATGAGAATTAGTTGAGAAAAAAACAAATTTTCTTTATTATATCACCTGTAGTAATTTTTCCCGTACACTTATGTGTGTTTTGGGCTAACATGCCCCTCATCAGCAGCATTACTACAAACCACTAAAAAAGCAATAATTAAATAAGATATTGTATATTAAGTATATAATATCTTATTAAATAAGTCCGTGGGAAATAGTTTGTTGATTTTTCTCTTTTGAACAAAAATTTTTCTGTCAAGTCAGACCTTTCGCAATGTAATCAAGTTATGATGAATGTTCCGATAAAGCTTAAGTATAACGAGCTAAAATACTCATTAAATGTTTTATTTTGAATTTGTGTATTGTGGTCTTGTGAAACTAATTTGAAACATTCACAAATATATATTTTATTTTAAAATCATTTTGTAGACATTTGCTTACAAAATAATGACCCAGAAAATTGTCTATATGAAAGCATACTTGTATGTAGAAAGCAATTTTATTATGCTTAACTTCTTATTACATCAAGTTTTCTTTTAGGTTTTCCTGTCGACTTGTGGGCTTTAGGAGTCTGCCTATTTGAATTTCTGACAGGAATTCCTCCATTTAATGATGAAACACCAGAAGCAGTATTTAAGAATATTCTTAATAGGGGTAATTTTATTCATTATTACATTTTTATAAAAAGTGTACCCTTCTTATAAATTTAATGTGCAACAGATATTCCGTGGCCAGAAGGAGATGAAGAACTATCTTCAAAAGCCAGATCTGCTATAGAACTACTACTGACAGTCGATCAGAAAATTCGTCCAACTGCAAAAGGTATATTTCTAAAACAAAAATTTATTTTTGATAGAATTTTATAGTACTTACTTTACTTATTTTTTAGATGTAAAAAATATAGAATTGTTTCGGACAACAGATTGGGAGAATTTGTTATTAAAAGAAGCACCTTTTATACCCATACCAGATGACGAGACAGATACAACATATTTTGAAGGTAAGATTAATAATTTACGCAATTTCACATACTTGAAGTATTTATAAATATCGTTTTCCATTCCAGCTCGGAATCACGACCAAAACTTAAAAGTGTCAAATTTTGAATTATAGGAGTTGAGATATTTTTGCAATTTATTTAGAAAGAAAAACAAGAAAAAAAAACTTTATTTTTACAAGTTTTATTTGCTGCCATATACATAAAACTCATTTCTTTTTTCCTTGCACGTCATAACCCTTCACATACTTTTTTGGAATTTTGTATTTATCTGCAAAGGCAACTATAGATTAGAATCAAAAAACATCTAAAATTAATTACATTAAGTTTATCTCACCTAATAATAATTTACTAATATATTTCACTTGATTTCCTTGTACGAGAACCTGGACGCCCTTTTTCCCAGCAGATTCTCCGACTTTGGTGCTCGCCGCCACACCCAGTTGTATTTCGTGCGCAAACTTTTCTGCGTCTATTTTAAATTCGTCTAAATAATTTATTAAGGTCACCTAACAAGAAATAAAATATTATTATTTCTTTTACAGTAGAGTGTTATTCATTTGATATAAGAAAAAATTTTGTTACGTTACAGAAATATCAAGATTTTAAATTTTCTTTGCATCAGATAAGTAAGGCCACTGCTTTTAGTTCTTATGTGATGATGATTTTTTTGTATAGGAGATATGCTTAAATTATTAAAAATTGTTATTTGTTGCATTAAAAATTTATTTTATTTTCTGAAAAATAAAGTTGATTACCATAGAAAAATTTTGAGTTTTTTTTTCTTAAAAGTATATAAACAATATATTCGTATACATGGGTAACCAATACAATTTTGTTTCCAAATATCCTCTGTGAAGTATTGATTCCTTTCTTTAGAATATTTATATTGATTCATATAGTATCCAATCCAATCAGTCGGTTAAATATATATTTATAGTAATTTATTTTTTGTTTAAAACCTTATGGACTGCACATCCATTTGAGAAATAACTTCAAAATTATTTTTCTGTTTTAAGAATGACACAGAGCAAACTATACTTCACATCCTGTTGCAGAGAAACAATCTGTTCTATATGCTTATCTCAAATATTATGATGTATTGTTATAAAAGTAAAAGAAATATAATCACATTATTAAAGACTAGTTTTTAAACCTCAAAATATTCATTAGCATGTTCAGCATTTGTAATCCTAACCATAACCTCATCCAAAGAATTAGGCTTTGTTGCATAGACAACTATTTTTTGTGGGATAATGTCAAAACTCCAATGATATTAGATAAGGAATCAAGGTGACCAAGCAGAGACTCTCCTCTCCTCTGACGATTCACAAAGATTCGGGGTATCCCAAAAATTCTTGTACTTCAATTTTAAAACAGTAGCTAGCTTCCACAAAGCATTGACTCAATTTATTTTGAACAAATAAAATGATTATATTTTGGCTTAGATATAAAACATAAGTTATAAATCTGACATACCAATAGATGATACTTAATAAAAGTCCATATATAAAATAGTATTTAGTATATACTACAATTAAAAATACAATTTTAAGTTATTTTTTTAATTAAGTTAGCAGCAATGTAAGAGCAAGACTAGAAAAGGCAAAATTATCTTCAGATTAATTAAGTGTTGAGCTATAGAAGCTGAAATGTTTTTGGAACTTATATATTCAAATTTGATTTTTGAACATTCATAATATAAATCAGGTTATGGATGTTATTGTATTAGAGTTACTGAATGATCTGCCAGATTTTTATTGGGATATTTTGAGTTTATGGTTTATTTAATCGTGAGATTGGCAGCCTAAATGCCTACCTCTAATCAGATTATTAATTAGACTTAAATAGCCCAATAAAAATTTGGCAAATCACTTGTAAAAAATTGAATTTTGAGAACATATCTTTTAATTTTGACCATTAGAATTATCTATAACTAGTTGACATAAAACTGCTTCAATGATTTGATTCAACTTATGTAAAGAATCTAGCATGGGGAAAATATAATTAACTACATCACATCATTTCAACTGAATGAAATAAAAAAAAATTAATTTTTTACAATTTTCCAAATCTTGAAAGAAAAACTTTCATAGCCTCACTGTTATTCAAGATCCATAAATCAGAAACAAAAACAATTTTTCTCGTATTCACTTTGAAAGCATTTCACATTCTTAAAATCTTTATACCCAAAATTTTTTCGGGAAATAAAATGGTAAACTATATTAAAAAAAATAACATGTTAGGAAGTTTATTTGTTCTTATTTTAATTAGGCAGAGTGAGTTTTTTGGAAAAAATGTTCCATGTGATTCTGTAGATATCAGCACTTGCACACTTGATATTCATTAGTCATTGTGGATAACATGTATTAAGTAGATCAGTGATTCTCAACCTTTTTTTGTCACGGTACACTTTTAATAATTTAAAAAGTTTGGCGACGCACACAGTTACTTCGGTAAGTACCGCAGGACGTCATAACAGTGATTTTTAAACACGGTTGGTTATTTAGGTCACATTGTCTAAACGCTTTGGTAACTACCGGCAGTTACTGGTAACACCGGTTACAATTTCCAAATGTGCCCTAGGAAGGTAGAACCTATTTGAACTACTTGTCTGACGTCGCTTATGTACGAGTATTCGCAGTGGCGGCACACTAAACTGCCACGAGATTTTTGTGGTTGTGAGTTGAAAATCACTTAATCTACTTCAGTGGTTGAGATTCACTGAAGTAGATAGTAAGAAATTTCTACTTAATAGAAGTTTAGCATCACTCCAATCAAATTGATAGCTTTTAAAGAGTTTCTTTTGGTGTTTCGATAGATATTGTTACCGATCAGGAAAAAGAAAACAAACAAAAGCTTAACTTTGTTGTAATAATTTTTCAAGTGAATCAGAAAGAAAAATTCATCGCATATTACGAAGTAAAATAAATGCAACAGTTACCTTTTTATTTCCTGTTCTCTGCTCAACATTTATTTCAATCTGGTTTAGTTTTCCTTTCTTGAAAATTGGTGCCTGTCTGGGGAAGATTATTTCATGGGCTTGTTGCATTTTATTTAGACACCTAGTTTAATGGAATTTATATATTATTCAAACATTTATTTTTATTTTAAATATATACATTATATATGTAAGTATCGTGCTTTATGGTTTTACTTAAAACCATTCTTCTTAAAGTATATTCTTATTTCTCAAGCTTACAATTTATACTGTAATAATTTTAGAAGTACATATAAATTAATGTCTTTGAGAACTCGTGTTTTTGATAGAGTTCTAATTATAACCATAGATTTCTATTAACTAAACAAATATTTAATTGTTTCGGATTTTTCTGAGATTTAGCGAAAACTTTAAATAAAAGTTTTTGCTAATGCATTAAACTATCACAAAATCTGTTTTCAGTATTATAAAAATAGATGCATTGGATTATATTTTACAATGAATACAAAAACTACTCTGTAATACCAATATATAGGCTACCTGTCCACCATAGTGTACAGACATTGCTTACATGAGCTCTATTTTTAGTTATTCGCTGCAGCGTTATAAATCACTAGATTCATCTCAGTGAGTACTTTCATTTGATTCTGCTTATTTTTCCAGCCTTTATTGCTCTGGAATTCCACGGGATTCTGTTGGACTTTTCCGGCACTCAGAGTATTGCATGGTGTTGATTAATGTCTTATTGTGTAAGGTGTATTATGCCACATCAGTTTTTCTTGATAACTGTTAGTTTTTGTGTTCTTTAATGTTTATTTCGGTCATCTTTCAGGCTGTTTTGTGGGGATCTCAGATCTTTGGTCCATTCTCACGTTTATCACATTTTATACGCTATTATTGCCACAGGTGGGCTCAATCCTATTATTATATCATTGCAAAAAGTTATTACAGTTTCAAATCCTTGACCACATAAAGGCCATTGTGAATAACTCCAACAGGCACAAGGTCCAGCTGACCCTAACCTGGGTCATTTTCCATCTGGTGCACTAGTTTCATATCATACTGAACAATTACGAGTGTTTCTGACCGACTTCAAGTTTTATTCAGCCTTGGGTCTCTTCTGATCCTATTACACCATGTTATTCCGACCCCTATTTGTTTATTTTGTGTTACTTGTGTCCTCATTCTCATTTGGACATGATGTCACTGAGCAACAATGACGTTTCTGTAAATAACAGTTTTGCCAAAGAAGACCCAATCTCTTTGATCAACAATTATTTAGAAATGATCTTAAACTGTGTAAGCAAACAATATCCAAAATGTGAAGAAAGAAGAAAGAAATTAGGCCAGGGATGCAGCTTTGAAAATGTATGCATTGGCCAGCCAAATTTTTCGGGCTGTCTTAGCATTAAGAGAAATGGTTAAAGACCTCTCCAACTAGGAGACAATCAAAACCTGCAACAACTATTCTAAGGTGATAAGAAGGCCTTGCCCACCAAGCAAGACAACAAAATTAATAACTGAAAAATGTTGGCCACAATATAATATCTGCTAATGTCACCCCAGACCACCAACCCACACTGATACCCAAAGAACTAATGGGATTAATACAAAAGTGCATTGACCTCAAACAGCTGGATCTGAATATTAACCATATTAGGCCCCTGCCAAGTGGGGGACATCTACATCCAGGTTCCAAAAGAGAAAAACATGGAAACTCTAAAAAAGGCAATACAGGACAATTCTGAAATATCCCAGAAAATAAATGTAACAGACAGAAATAAAAAACTACCAAAGATTATCTTATTGAATGTACCAAATAGTACAAGCAATGGGGAGTTCCTCAGCACCATAGTCAACAAAACCCAATAGTCCAGGATCACATTTTGACTGCTGATTTCCAAAATATCTGTAAAGTCAGTTGCAGCATAACTTCAAAGAAAAGCTCCCAATCCAGACATGTTGTCTTAAGTGTTCTCCAAAATCAGAAACTTCATCATGAAAACAGGAAGAATCTTTATTGAATGGTGTTCAATCCCTATGGATGATTACATATCCATAGTCAGATGCTTCCATTGTTTAGGATTCAATCACAATTCCCATGGTTGTACAGAGAGACAAAAGTGTAGCTAATGTGCTAGGAATCACAAATTCAGAGTGCCCTAATCTTGGAAGAGTTTCAAAGTGCACTAATTGGGCAAAATATAATAAAATTGGCTCTGGAAAGCAGGAAACTGTCAAAAGTGTTGGGGTCAGTTTTCAAAGATTGATACATAAAAGACAGAAAACCATTAAAATTCAGACCTATGCAGTATGAATAAATTGGCCTCATTTCCTTCTTCACTCAAATTCAACTCCTAATGACCCCAACTTGATGCATCATTCAGACCATCCCCCAAAGGACACACTCAAAATTCTCCAAATCAACCTTCAACACAGTAAAGCTGCATCGATTCTCTCCAGATTATTTGGCAATATGGCATTCTTGCTTTTCATGAACCATATGTTCACAGTAGTAAAGTTGCTATGTTAGGCCAAGTGAAAATTCTTAATTATATTGATAACAACAATCCCATGTGGATAGGCTTCTTGGTGAATACAGACCTAAGAGCCCAACTCCTCGCCCACTTTTTCAACTGTTACCTCACTACTATCAGTGATGAACTCAACTCAAAATGGCTCTATATCATCAATGTCTACTTACTCCTCCAAGGATACTGCACTCCAAGCTCTAAAGGACACATTACTACTGATACCTTTGGACTCTGTTTTGGTATGTGGCAATTTTAACACCAAATCACAGCCTTACCAAGGATCCCAGAGGATATACAGTTGGTAAATTTATCTTGAAACTTGGACTTCCAATCCTGAACAGTAGTACTTTACCTACTTTCTCCACTGATGCAGGAGAAAACTGGATTGATGTCTTCTTGGGTTATCACTTCCTCACCAAGTATACTTGGTGAGGAACTGATATTGACTGTCAGACCCTAAATCAAATATCCACCAGTGACCATAATTATATTTTCATGAAAATCTCCTGTATCCCTTTCCCTGACACACAGGATCATCAATAACAGCAACTGGCTGCTCTTCAAGACTCATCAAGGAACTCTGGAATCCTACAGATTTAGCTAACTTCCACACTGAGCACTCTTTTGATTGCACTGTCCTCAATCTGCAGGAGGCTCTGCATAAGGCCTTCCATCTCTCTACTATGGTCAGGGCAGCTGAAATCATTGACCTGGTGGAATAAGGACCTGGAGGACAGGAGAAGTGTTTGCAAATTAAATTTTGCATAAAATGGACCAAATATTTAAACTTAACACCCTCAAAAACCACTTAAATCATATTTTATGCAGGCTGGTAACCTTGTATTTTGGATTTTCCTATTTGAATGCCACCTTATCACTGGGGTCCAATAGAAAGGAGGGACTGTTGCTGAAGGGGTTGAAGTAATTCAAGTAAAAGTAGTCGCTGACCTCCTCCCTGAAGAGAGGATGGTCAACCACTACTAAGTATTACTGGTCTACTATTAATATTTGAAAACTGATCCATGTTAGACAAGTTGTGATGGCTCGGCATGTAATTGAGTTGCTAACCTTAATGTCGAAAGACTTCATATGATTTGTTTAACTTAAATAAAAGAATGTTATAAAATTGTGAGAATGACTAACTACCAGAGTTCAGTGGTCTTATGCACTCAGCTAGCAAAGGGAACTTATTAGAATTAAGAAAGTACCATTCAGAAATGAAAAAACCCGTGTCGTTAGATGTGAAAAATTAAATACTTATAGATTTTTCACAGGATAATACTTTCGATTGCACACAGGCAAGTGCTATATGCTACCTGTCACAATAATTATATAGCATGCCTATTTCACTATATCATTGTCACAGTAATTAAGTGAATATAATACAGGGTGTGCGAGAAAGATCTTTATCATTCTAAACATTAATAACGAAAATACTAACAGGTGAAATGAAATGTAGTTTGCTGCAAAAGAATGAAAAAATCTAAGAGTTTTTTTTTACAGTACCTTCAATGTAGCTGTACATGAGCTCCGTTAGTAGCACGAACAATGTCAAGTTTGTACTCCATTTCCCTCCAAGTGTTTTTTAACATTTGCAGTGTAACAGTCAGGATTGTTAATTGTATCCTGTCAACATTTCCTGTCTCTTTAAACGTCTCCATCCATGCATAAATTGAAGGCACACTTTGTGGGTCTTTATGGTACACATCTGGCAAAAATTTCTTTGCATGGTTATCGGTGAATTTGTTTCGGCTAACCACAATACACACTGAGCTTTCTCTTGTGCGATCGCCATTTTCTTTCCTTATCACAACTGGTAATTGATACCAGAAAAAACTCTTAGATTTCTTCATTCTTTTGCAGCAAACTGCATTTCATTTCACCTGTTAGTATTTTTGTTATTAATGATTAGAATGATAAAGATATTTTAAAACTACATCCTTTTTTATAAGAATTATACTTAGTGCCATCTACTTACAAATCTAACAAAATCATAAACTATGTGTAAATCAGAAATTCAAATGTAGATAGAAATTATCTATTGAAATTCTTTAACTCAATTATTTCAAGGTGGGATGTATGACATTATCTAAGTTATAGATATATAAATGTAACTGCTGAGTTTTGTAGCAATTGGTTGAATGGCCTAGAAATATATAGCAAACAAACAAACATTCTCATTTATACATACCATATTTACTTGAATATAAGACAAAGTTTTTATTCATTTTTCACTGCTTCAAAAACCTAGGTCATCCTATACGCGTGAGTGAAGGATTCTTTGCATTTTTGCAATAATTTTTGTGAACTGTGTATTTGCATTTTTACTGGATTCCCACCTCCTGGTGTTTAAAAACAAAAGAGTTTTATCTGAGTCCTTTGAATCATTCTTGTGTATTGTCAGGAGTAAAGATTAATAGCATGAAGAAAAGCAAAGCTTTTAAATTGGAATTCCAAAATCACACAGGAGTCCAATATAATTTTTAATTGCGAAAACATGATTATTCGGAAATCAGAATTCGGGGAAACTCTTAAGTGTAATCAACGGAGAGTGGATTTGATTGTTAAGAATTGGCAATAAAGGTTCCCCATTGTCCAGCATTACATGAACAAATTAAGTTGTCGATTTTACAAGATTTTTCTTATGCATCAAAATGCCATTAATTTTTGCGGGACAATGTGTACATTCACACACATTTGATAATATTTTATTTGTGATTAAACGAAATAAAATTAGAATTGTATTAATGAATCTAATTTTATTTATTTTGATCTTTAAAGTAACACCTCGTCTTATATGCGAGTAAATACGGTATATAGATTTACTTGCTATGGACGTCTTCCCAAGGCACGGAAGTTATATCTTCTCCTTTATTTAGAAGAACATGGCTTAAAATTGGATCAAGTATCACCTCCCTACATAAAAAAAGGAATTTAAATAAAAATAGAACTTAAAAATTTATAAATCTTTAATTAACATACCTTTTATTTTGTGGATTTTGAAGATTATTACTTTTTACATAATCTGTTAATATCTTACGAATTTCTACTGCAGTCAGTGCTGTTCCTTTACTAAAAGAATTAAATGTTTGACAATTAATATTTATTAACAAAATATACTGTATATAAACATATTACATGCTTATAAATCAATACATTTTGTTAATGGCTTGATACAAGAATAAAAAATTTAATGAACACATGTTCTATAAATACATTTATAATCTACATAGATATATAAATTTAATATGAAATGGCACCTAACGTCTCCCTCTAAGAACAAATTAATTAGTAATTAAAATTATAATTACCAGAAAATAGCCCAATCTTATATGGCAATTGCTGTGGCTTTATAATCTACATAGCTTACTTGAAAACAGACAGACATGTTCAAAGCCAGTTCCAATAGATATGCTACTTACATATAATAATGAATTGTAATCTAATCAATGAACTATTTTTTTGAAAATATTTTTAAATCAGTAAATCTAAAATTACCTAAGGAAAAACTCTGTTGTGGAAACCATAAAGGAAATAAACTTCCTAGAATAGATAAAAAGTTACAAACACAGAAGGAGCTTTCATGAAATTTTAATAATATAACGGAATATGATTTCAACTAAGATATTTTTCTAATTCAAATTAGTTGAACTACTTTTACCTGAAGCAAAAATATAATATTGATGTAAAGCCAACAGAAAAATTTAAACTGATTGGACAGTTTCAATATAAATTTAAAATGGAAAAGAAGAGAGTGACTTACTGAACATGTATATTTTCATAATATAAAGCAATTATTAAATGGATGATAAATGACCAAGAAGAAACTTTCATCCTTCACTTAAATATGATTGTAATACAACAGACTAATCTCACCCCCAATAATGCAGTTTCTCAATTATCTGGTATACCAGCCTTAATTATGAGATTGTTTACGATAAACTTCCATTTCCATGAAAAAATTAATCGTCATCTTTTCTTGGGTTTCATTTCCGTGTATAGTATTGCATTTCAGTAAACCGTATTATTTACCTGTATGCTTGTATGGATTGCCTTTAGGCATCCGTACATGCATACAGTAATCTAGAACTTCTCTCAAATGGCTGGATTAGCAAGAGTCTATTGTATTTCATTTCTCATTTTCCAAATTTATCAACAGTAGTTCTTTAAGAACTTTACAAATTAGCAATTACAGTAAGAAATTTTTACATTACAAAAGTGGAATAGTAAGCAGCAGCATTTTATCAAATTCAAAAATAAAACATTATCAGAAAAAATCAAAATATTCTTTTGTCTTCTATGATGAAGGCCAAGTGGATGATAGTAGCCACTTTCTAATATGTTATAAAATGTTTTATGGTAATCAGTTCTCTTTTAATAAACAACTCCATATTTATATCATCCATAGGACAAAACCCTAATAATTTTAACGAGTCAGTTTATTACTTGTTAGCCCTGAAAAATATTTTATTATATCCCATTGTCAAATCCAGACTTAATATAGAACAACCACCAGTTGAAAAAAGTCTTTTTTTGTAGAAAAATTGCAATATAACAATGCTCCATAAAATTGTTAATTAAGTGATAAGATTGGTAATGAATATATTTCACAAGAAATATATTATAAATGCTATGGCTGTAAAAAATATTCATAGAAATATGTCTGCATACTGAAAAAATGGCAATGATATGTCAACTAACATTTGACAAGGTCAAGTATTCTTAACTTTTCAACTGTTAAAGCTAGGGAAAAAATTCAAATCAGAAAAATTTTAGAATGAAATGTTGAAGAATAAAGAGATTCTCATCTTAACTTTCAATTGAAAATAACCAAAATTTGTCTTTTATTCTTACTTTATATGATTGGAACAATGTCAATACAAAGGCTAAAAATGTACAAGGTGCGTCTGAAAAGTTCGATGAATGGTCCCATAGTTGAATAACAGTGCTGGTTAGGATGTTGCGCTCATGCAGATATAGTGAGAGACTTACCAACTAGTGCCCCCTAGCGTCGAAATCACGACAGTTAAACTGAAGTGCGCACAGCAAACAATGCAACGCAGTCAGTGTGAGAAGGAGTATCACTGCAAAATGGAAGAACGCGTGAACATTACGGCACTTCCTTGCTACATGCCAGGTGACAGTTCTTCAACACTCTCCATATTCTCCAGATCTGGCACCTGCAGATTTCTTCTTGTTGCTCGCCTGAAAGGCCTACGCTTTTCCGACATTGCGCAGATCCAACACGTGACAACGGTGCTTTGTGCAATACCAAAAGAAGTGTTTGCTCACAGCTGTTATAGATGCAAAGTTTGTGCATCCATAATACTGGCATTGGGTCAATTCCAAACAGCAAGCTAGAAATAATTTCTTGATTATTTTCAACTTTAAATTAGTTTTTTGTAACAAAATCATTTCTTCTATAAGTATTTAATGAAAAATTATCTGCGTTTTCATTATAATTAAATATAACAAATATAGTTAAAAATTTAGGGATCGACTAATCCAGTCTTCAATATGATTATTATTGGATTCATCATCATTTCCATACGCAGATAAGTTTCCACTTTTAAATTTTTATCTCTTAAAAACAAGTATGGGTTTTAGACAAGCTTAAATAAAAAGACTAAAAAAATTTAGCAAATGTAAACTAATAAGTTTACACATATTTGAATAAATTTGTATGTCACAAGGGATAAATCTACAAATTATAGTTACCTGTAAAAATATCTTTTGAGCTTATCATAACAAAATATAACACTTAAATAGGTTATAGGATGAAACATTCTTGTACCAAGCCGAACATTTAACAGAAGACAAACACTTATTCCAACGTTTACAAATTTTACAATTTTAACCTTACCTATAATTCATTAAAGTAAAAAATGGTAAAACAGCTGCATTTACAGTATATAACTCTCTTATTTCTGGCATTTGATATGATTTTGTCTCTTTAGTTTCGTTGTCAGATGTTTTATTAACCATAAAATCAGGATCTAATTCAAAAGATTTAATCAGGTCGTGATTTAGATTTATTTCTGTAATACTTTCTACACCTTTGCTAAGTTCTTCAACATTTATTATATTCTTCATTTTCATTTCTTGTAAAAAATTAGATAATTTTTTATAACTTGTCTTCTTTATATCAAATTGATTATCAGTAGGACAACAACCTAATATATAGGATTTATAAAAAGTACTTGTAAGAATTGGCAATTGGAGATTTTTACCCATAGATTTAAGTGCTGTTAAAAAGCACTTTAGTAATAGAGTATCCATTTGTTCCGTAACAGATAATTCTTTTTTACATTCTATATTTTCATTATCTGTATTCTTCTCCAAAGAATTCAAATCGTCAATTTCTGTTAATGCTAACTCATTAGAATCTAAAACCTGTAAGTTTCTCTCTACATTGTCTGCAATAACTGATACGGAACTTTCTTCATTGTTGCCGTTGTCCTCGTCGTCATTCATTTCGTTACTAAAATATATTTTATCTTCTAAAAGTGGCAATTCCGAACAATCACCCAAAGCATATAATAAATCTTTATATATGTGAACCAAAATCATGGCTTTGCCCTTTTTACCTTTAAGCTTTAATTCATTTCCTGTAACTACTAAGGTCCCAACTGCAACTGCTGATTTGTTTCCTGCCAACTTAACTGCACATACGTCTCCTATCTTCAACGAATCTAGATTTTCATCATCCTGATCAATTATCAGTCCAGGCAACATCAAATCAGCACCTCTAATTAATTTATCAAACACTAGAGGCCAAGTTGTTAATACAGGTAACAAATCAGGAAATTTCCATAAAGTATAAACTGTTGGATAAATAACATTTTCATCTACAAAAAAGCTAGGATTCTGCCCAATACAGTATACAGTTATAGTATGGCCGTTATTAGCTAAGAGTTTCATGTGCGTAATTTCATCTTTGTTAGGGACGAGTTCATTGATATTACTGCTCGAAAACAATGGATACTGTTGCACCAGCTGGGTTCTAATTTTCTTTCTGATAAAATAAAAAAATATTTATTATTAGAAGAGATAGTAAAAACCAATTCAATAGATTGTATCAGAAAATTTTATATTTTTTAAATAAAAATTTATTTGAGATTAGCTTCAAGATTCTAATAAATATAATTGAAAAATATAGAAGTTTCTTCACATATTTTCTCTGGTATCTACTATTATCCAATTCTCGAATTTATTTAATAATCATTTTGAGATAACTCAAAAGGTTAAAGGTAAGCCAAAGTCTGGTTTTATGTGCTAATGAATTTTTCAGTTTCAATATTAAATTTATTTACTCTTACATATCAACATTGTTAATTAACATGTACCAAATACTATTAACATAATTAAAGATTGGAGATTTGTTTTGTAAGAATCAAATAATTAAAATTATACTACAAGAAAATATAATATTACAAACAATAAGTTTAATGAAAACAAAAGAACGGATTAACTCGTTTCTTAAGAAATATTATTTAAATTTAAGATTTAAAAGAACAATTTTGTAATTAACAAACATATTTATATAGATTACATACTGTATTTATTTATAAATAAATAGAAAAGTCTACAGTTGATATCTACCACCAAAATTAACAAATATATGTAAAAACAAAGGCAACAATTACATAAAAATAAAAATAAATGACATTACACATTAAGTACAATATAAATTAAAACAAAAAATATAAAAGTTCTTCAAAGGAATTTGTTTTCAAAGAACTGCTTTTCTTTGAGCTTTGTTAACCATTCTGACATAAAATAATTAATGATGCTATGGTATGTTATTCGACAAAATTTCCTTTTCCTAAGTTGGAAGTAACGTATAACTGGAACGAAATTTGAGAGTTCAAATTTCGTTCCAAAAATGGCTGGTCTTTGTTATAACGGATCGTTACAAAGAACGTAGCATGAAGAAGGACCCAGAGAGGGATCCAAAAAAGTTAGCGTACACAATTTAATCATACCCCACGCTGGTTAAAGGTTTTATTGAAGGATTATTTGTATATTTCTCCGGTGTGTGTCGATTATTTATTTATTTGGATTTACGGTTAGAATTGTCTATTTAGTTACATCAATATATTTTCTATTTATTTATTCAAGTTGTTTTTGTATTTTCCAAAATTAGTCAGTCTGAAAAACAGAAATATGGCAATTTATTTGCATATCTTAGGCTCAAAGAACAAAAATGCTCATTGAGCTTTTTTGCTCAATGAGCATTTTATGCAAGTATATAAGCAAGTAACATTCAGAATGCTTAATGGCTTTTCTTAATCACTGCAATGGGTAGTGGTCAAATATCATAAAAGCCACAATGCAAATTTTGCTTTGTGGTCTTTTTGAGTTAGTCACAACATGTTGTGGCTGCTTTTACAAGTGCCACAATACAAATATCGTGTTGCGGATGATTTAGAGAGACCACAACGTGTTGTGGTCTCTTTATCTGTTATTAAACATCCTATAAATACTTTTAAACAGTTTAATTTGTTTATTTACCTTCGCTGGTAACCCTGGATGTTAAATGTATCCGCCATTTTTTCAACAAATTTCCTGTGAGCCAATGCGCGATGTTCGCTGAGTCACGTGATGTTGTGAACCAGTGCGAAAAATTTTATTTTAATCAATGAGCATTTTTGTTCTTTGACATATACATATTATATGTTTTATATACGGTATTGGCCCAAATATTATGTAATGTTTTTCCTAGAATCTTACATGTTAGAAGCAGGCCACTCTAGATTAGTACTTTAAAAAGTTGTAGCTATTACATATCATTTTACCTCTTCTGTAATCAAATACAATATTTGGATTAAGAAAGTTTTTTTGCCATTCAATGCTGCAAATGAAAGAGTATTTTCTGCAGTGAATGTTATATGAACAACTGAGAGAAAACAGCTCAAATTTGAAATGATAAAAGGCATGCTGATGGTCAAGTATAAATCTGATGACAAGTCGTGCAAGAAAGTTTAAGAGACACTGCTATTGGAAACTATTGTGTTACAAAAAATCCACTTGTCTATGAAATATTTGCTGTTTCCCCCACATGCTTCTGGTCTGTTGTCTGTTTCAAAGTAGACTAACTTGCAGGCAAGTCAAGATCAAACAAAAATTGTTAGTTTATTGGTTATGTTACTTATTCTAAATAATTATTTGTAATTAATAAATACTTAGTGTACACTGTAGTAGTATTAGCGAGGTTGTGGCTGATGTTTTCAATGCAAAAACATGTACGTCGGATGTTCAGTGCCGCCTTCTTGTAAGCCTAAAAGTTTGACAATGGCATTTGGAACATTGAGCATGATTCCACTGATGTTCCAAATGCCATTGTTAAACTTCTAGGCTTACAGGAAGGCGGCACTGAACGTCCAATGTACATGTGCATTGAAAATGTTGGCTGCAACCTCACTATACATTTGGCATCCCACTTTTACATCCAAGAAATCTGGTTACCTTAGTATGAAGAACGCATGTTAACTTAGTAAATAAAGCAGAAATTTAAGATTCCATTTGTTACGGACAAGTAAGTAAAATTGCCTCCCAATATAACAGGCATCACAGAGCATGACAAACTATTCTGATAAGATTAAGGTTCATTTACACACAACAGTGACGTGCTGGCACAGTACAGTGAATTTTTGCCTGTGGGAAACCGTTGACCTAGTTTTAAACCATCCTGTCCAGACTTGTCAGTCACAGTGGCATGACCATACCGTGAAAGTACATTTGACAGGAAAGATATTTTCGCTGATGGTAAATTTTGTTGTCCAATAGATGACAAATATTTAATTGAAATCATGCATCAACACCCTGTTCTATTTGATTTATCTCATTCGAAATATATGGACATTGGGTACAAAATGAATATTTTCTCTGTTTTGTTTAATAAAATATGAAATGCATGTTGGGACATTCAAAAAAAAATATTCAAAAAATATAGACTCGTCATCTCAATTTTTTATAAAGAATATGAAACTCCCATTCTGTTGATATTTTTTGTCCATGTTTGATGTACCCACTTGCAGCACTTTCTTGATTGCATTTCTTTTTCTTCTTCATCCAAACATATAGCTATCATAGCTAATTCATCCTCAGAAAAGTCCATGACCACTCACTGACAGCACGGTCACGTCGCTGTTGTGTGTAAATACTCATCACTGTGCCATGCTCGACATCACTGTCACCAAACGGTCTCTGTGCTGGCACGTCACTGTTGTGTGTAAATGGACCCTTATGTGACAAGGGAACATAACAGATGAAAGATCTTTGTTAAATTAGTCTATTGGAATTAACCAGAGACAGAATCAAATATCTGTAAGAATCAAGAATTTTCAATTATTGTATTACTGACAAGACTATGTCTTGTTTATAAAATCATGGTGCAATTACCAGTCCACACCTTAAAGGTATAAGAGGGACATGTCAGAATTGCAATTTGGTACTAACTAAATACATATTTTTTGGAAAAAGTAACAAAATTACTAACACTTAATTTTAATATTGAACCTTGAATATTATGAATGCAAACCTCATTAAAACAAACTAAAAATTTTTTAAATTCATTGTAATGAGATTCACAAAATTATTTTCTTTAGAAGTAAGTTATAACATTTTTAATGATAATATTCGTTTCCAATTGAGTATGGTTGTATTCTACTTTTATATGAAAAGAAAATCAATTGACACAGTAGGTATATATAAATGACAATAATTCTTGCAAAGACTGAATATTTATAAGATATATTATTATTATTTTTTAAATTCCACATGATAATTGTTTTATTAATTAAAATAAAGACAAAATCCTTAAAAAAAAAGTATAACTTTCTATTCACTTTCATGTTTCATAATACATCCATGACAACCTGACCATGATGGTCATCATAAATGTATTCTGGAAAATGAAAATGACTAGAAGATTACTTTTCTGATGGACTTTGTCTTCAGTTTTAATACATTGTCCATGCTCAATATTCCAGACATCATTGTCAAACTTCTAGGCTTCTATGATGGTGGTGCTAGATGTTTGAAATTCATGTTTTAGAGATAAAACTTCAGCTGCAACCTTCTAATATCTTTTGTTATAAGAAATTTATTATAACAAACAAAAATCAAATAAAAGCAATCAAAAATATATACAGCAAGACTTGTCTAAAACAGACCCTCAACAAAATAGAAACTCGTTTAAAAGATGGAACACTTGAGTACCAAATATATAATATAACCTGACTAAAGCGAGATTTTTGGCATAAGAGCTAAATTCTAAATCATAATTAAAACTTTATATTTTGGGGAGTTGGTAAATTATTTGAACTTTATATAAAGACATATTTTGCATTTATCCAGGTACTGTACATGTAAGTCTACTTCATTCTTGACATTTCAAGTAAAGTACAACTAAGTTTTGGGCACAGATTTTATTCAATCCTTGTCCCTCTGTAACATTTTGTTTCGGATTGGTTTTACTGCACATATAAACTAATAAATAACTTTAAAAAATAACTTTCTTTTTCAATAACACTGGAGTAAAACTTATTATTTAAAACAGCGGTTCCCAACCTTTTTTTGACCAGGGACCACTTTGATTTCATTGTTGTTAGCAGGGACCACAAGGTTTAAGAAAAATAAACTGTGTCAATCTAAAAATAAACTTTAATCAAAACTGTTAACATAAGTAATCGTTAGACTCAAAAGTAACATGCTTTAACAGTACTATTATAATAGAAAACATAACATTTTTAGTAAAAATTAAATTCAGTTTGTATCAATGTGGGAATAATAATTTAAAATGAATAAAAGTTTTAAATCTTTCGCGGACCATATTTTAGCTCTTGCGGACCACTGGTTGGGAACCGCTGATTTAAAATATAAAACAAAAGATCTATAGCTTGCTTAATAAATAATTTTCTAGAAGTAAGCCAGTTCATTATATAAAAACATGTCTGGGTGAATGTTACCTATGGTTCCAAAATGGCGGCTTGTCTCTGATTCCAGCAAATAGAAGAAAGGAAGCAGTGGGGACGCACGTTCTAACCTAACCTAACCTATTCTAATAATTTTGTTGGTAATAATTATGGTAATTTATTAGAATAAGTTAAGTTAGGTCAGTGATGTAGCAAACATAACCGGCGCCCAGGACACGACACTTTATTGGCACCTCCTCCTCCCTCCAGAAACACATATAGTTTGTCTTGGAGACCATTTTGGCACCCTTCTGCAAGTGGCACCCAGTGCATGATACACTCCCTTGCCCCCCTCGCTACGCCACTGGGTTAGGTTAGAACGTGTGTCCCCACTGTTTCCTTTCTTCTATTTGCTGGAATCATAGACGAGCCACCATTTTAGAACCATAGGTAACATTAACCGATGTCTGTATTTAATATGAGACATTTAAAAATTAAAAAAATAATAATTCTTTAAAAATAAAAATCACATATTTAATCAATATTCAAACTATACTATAATTAAAGAAACTATAGTGTTTATCAGTGTAGTTAGTGATTCCAGAGTGGGTATACTTTACACCTCACCAGAAACCTTATCAGAGCTGTAGACCATACCCATAGAAGCAAAGCAAAGGAACCATACCTCTACATATGACCCTTTGTGAGATACGGCTCCCAAAATCAGACTACTTCTAGACTGCACATATTAAAAAGTCACATCACTCGACTAAGACTATTGCATTTAACTATTTTACCCCACACAACTGCGTCGGCTTTTAGTAGTCCACTCAACCGTTTGTGGAGTATTCGACATCATACAGTTTTATAGGGCTAGCCCCCACGTGAATGCCAAAGTGCTCGCCATTGTTCACACCAAAGCGTACGACTATATGCAGAGCATCAGTCAAGGC
Organism: Centruroides vittatus; assembly: GCF_030686945.1. Taxonomy (NCBI): domain Eukaryota; kingdom Metazoa; phylum Arthropoda; class Arachnida; order Scorpiones; family Buthidae; genus Centruroides; species Centruroides vittatus. The sequence goes on along the minus strand of NW_027122591.1, from coordinate 1,172,384 downwards.
TTAACTGATGCAGAGCATGGAGAACAGGCAATAGTTCTGGTAATGGTAAAAACTGACCTTCGAAGGTGAATATCTTGCAAAGGGTCACATGTAAAGGTATGGTTCCATCAACTTTTTTTTGCTTGTACAGTGGTGTTTATAACTCTGCAAGTAGAAAATCCCTCATTCAGAGTTCACACCTTACCCCAAAGTCATAAAAGACAATTTAACTAAACTTTGTACATAGCAAGATCATTTTTGAGAACATTTTAAATACTTGGAAAGTGCCAACAAGCTTGTAACGAAATGCCTTAGTATTTTTTGTTTTCAATGTTAGTTCAGGTATTGTGATGTAGTACAATATGGATTTTAAATAACCGTTTGTTTTTATGAAAGCATTCCCAAATTTCATTAAAGTGAGTCAATTTGATATACAGTATTTAGGACATTTTGAAATCCTCTATACAACACATTCAAATTCGAGTATATCTTTTACATACTTCAATTAAATTCAAAAAATAATGAAATAGAAACAAAAAACAAAACTAACTTCATTTCACAGTTTATAAATAATATATACACAAAATTAAGATTAATTAATATTTACCGTTCCGATCCTTTAATCTGAGAATTAGATTTTACTTTAAATGGCTTACGAAACATTGTTGAATTTTTACTTTTTAATTTTCAGTAATTTAACTTAATATAAATAGTATTATTTCCCCAGAGTGGACTCCATGCTTGTCTTTCGTTCCGTGTTCTTCGCCATCTGTTGGTAAATTATTGAATCTGAAAATAATTCATATTTAAAATTAATATAATTAACTAGGCTAAAAAATAAAAATATAAATTTATTTTTAAAAATTTCTGATAGTCATAAGGCATAATATTTTTCATTATATAATACAAAATTATACTAAAGTATCATAAGCGTTTTTTTAAACTTTTTAACCTTGAATAACGCAGAGATCTTTTGTTGTTGCCAACTCATTTTCATAAAATCCCTCCAGATCAAGCTTCAAAACCCGCAATTTTTGTTATCAGGAAAATAAAGATAGAAATATTTATTTGTATCAACGGATTTTATTACTTAATAATGTTTATCCTTGGTCTGATCAGAATGATCACACAGGCTCCTTTTTTAGCGTCCTGTGGGCACTAAGAGAGCCTCTTTTAGCAAACCCATTGAGGGTTCAGCCAGGTTCACAATGGAGCGGTCGGGTGATGAGGGATAGGGCCCGACATATCTGGAAAGATCACCCCCGAAAAATTCCTGGGAATTTTTCTACCCGTCCGGATTCGATCCCAAGTCCCCAGCCTACTGCAATGAGAACCCTGGATCAAATTACCTTTCAGACGGTAGGCTGCCATCCATCGAATCCGAACGGGTCGAAAAACCCTGGGAATTTTTCGGAATGGATGGTCTTTTTGAATGTATCGGGTTTTTGTCTCTCATCTCCACTCGCCCCATTTTGAGCCTGATTGAAACCCATGCTAAGCTTGAGAAAAATGTTCTCTTAAGGCTCACAGGGCGGAAGGAGTAAAGCAAAACAAAAAAAAAAATTAGATAGCGCTTATATCTTGTTTATTAATTTATTTTCTCGCGTGAAATATAATGTATATTAAGATACGGAATGGCCACTTAGAGAACGGCCAACCAGGAAAATCCTGATTTCCCGATGGGCCAACCTCCATTGGACTGGTTCTTGAAGTTAGAGATACTAGAGCTTCAAGATACCAGTCTAATGGCTTTTGCTGGAACCCAGTGGCGTAGCGTAGTGGGGGCGGCAGGGGCGGCCCGCCCCGGGCGGCACTTTTAGGGGGCGGCAAAATTTCACAATAAATAATAATAATATCTTGTAAAAATTTGAACCTGTACAATACACAATAATGATGATTGTTCTTGCTGAAAAGTTCTTTAGAATTACTGTATATTTTAGTCTTTTAAATTGAGATACCTAAATAAGGGGGCGGCGAAATTTTCTTCCGCCCCGGGCGGCCCCGACCCACGCTACGCCACTGCTGGGACCCTGAGAAGTGTAAGGCTATGCCAGGTATTCCTATTCGATAACTCGTAGGTATCTTTTTTTTTTTTTTTTGTCTTTCATTCACACTGTGCATTCGTTCGTTAGTAGTAGTTCCATTCATTCAAATGAGGTTGTGAAGTTTAGTAAAACTTTATTTCTACATTACAAATCCTTCTATTGGTAATTATAATTTAATTAATTAAACAAAACATTCTATTTTACTTTATTCTACTTAGTTATTGTCTTAAAATTAATTTTATTATTATTATTGACATTAAATAAAGAAATGTCTGCTAACTTACGAATTTTTTTCATGTTGTATTTGCTCCCGTCATTTTGTCTTTTTAAATTGGTGATAACCTAATCAATACTTTCATTTATTTTATTTTATTTCATTTAGAATAACCGATTTGTATGTGAATATTGTAGTATTTGAAGGGAACATGGATAGGGTAATTGGATTATGCCAGGACGAATTACAAAAATTGTACCATAAGAAATAATGGAAAAAGCCTATCTCTATTTATGAGAACCAGAACGGGTTACACTGTATTTATCTACACGTCAGCCAAGGGCGTCGCTAGCCAATGGGCCAGGGGGGGCAAGATGATATAAATTGATAGAGGATATGAATTGTATGTAGGTAAAATAAAAATGATTCATAAAGTTTCAACCCCTTGAAACTCATGGCTTCCTTCGCTTCAATCAGCTTCAAAAATTGGTGCTGTAATCACTACTACTGGCACTCTACGTTATTCTATCTCGTTGGTGCAATCGCAATTCTTTTATTAGCTTACAGTTCAAGGTATTGGTATTAGAATGTGTATAGAGTCTGACAAAATTATTATAATAATTATGGTTTACAACAAAAATTTTTTATTAATATAATTTTTATTATTTACATTTATTAATAATGAACATCCATATTTGATTTTCATCTCTAATAAACTTAGTTGAAATCTAAATGGGTCTGATCCACTTACCTTTTTTAACACAAGAAACTCTGCGATAACAACAGTCGAGGATTACTTTTCTTCCAATTATGACGCGGTCAAAAATGGAAAATACAACGCACGAACACGAAAGAATTGCGATATTTTTAATTCTTCGATCGAAAATAAGTAGAAAATTTCATACATCCTCAGGCGCCTATGTCATTTCATTTAAAGCCGCTTATTACATTAAAAAATACTTCAAAAATTGTAATATTATATTATTTTAAAATAAAATCTGACGAAAGATAAGTTTCTTTTCTTAGTACATAATTTAATGGATCGATTTTGATAAAACTTTGCCATTTTCCATTAGTTGAAACAAGGAATCCAAAAATGTAATGTGGGTCCATTTAAATGTAAAAAAATCCAGCAACGAATAGCTTAACTTTCCACGGACCATCTAAAATTCTGATGGCGCTGTCTGTTACGATATTTCCTTTAAAAAACTGTTTACATTTTTCATTATTATAAAATGACATAAAGCTTTATTTCGAGAGTAGGGATGGGTTTTATAAAAAAAAATATTTAATGCTAATGACGAGTAAAATCGTCATTAAGTCCGACCTTACTCGAGATAGGCCACACGACCACCCTTTATTTCCCTATCTCCTTGATATTAAACCACCAAAATTTAATAGCATCAATCCCCCTAATAAATAACCTTCCTGCAAAATTTCAGAAATTTTCGAAAGCACAAGAGTTATTAAGCGTCAAAGAGGGTTAACAAAATCGTGCCATAGACAAACACACACAGACATTAACATCCATACGTAAAAAAAGAAAAAAAACAATGTTTTTGCACGTTTTAAGGTTCTCTAAGTCCAAAAATGTAAAAATCTTGAGGGGGATCATTTTTTGATCGATCACAGTACTTGCCCTCTGTTATCTTTAACAGAGCCACCAGGAAAGTAAAATAGGAGTCCATGACTTCGTTTTCGATGTACAAAGGTGACAATGTCCATGCTCTCTGATGCGACGAGGGCACCTAACACAATTTAGGCCTAGGGGTCAAAAATAAAAACAGTACTACGCGCGCCTAACGGAAAATATGCGCGAAAAATGAATAAAATATAAGAACAAAGCGATCGCCATCGATTGCTTTGTTCTAGGATCGTCTCTCTGTACTTGGCCAATGCAAGGGATCGTATCTCTCGTGGCCTGCAGGTACGAGGATAGCTTCTTTTGTGGCGGAAAGTGAAAAGTTTACCTGTCCGCGTCCGTCAGATAGCCTACTGTACAAGAATCGCCTCTTCTGTGCCTAACAGGTGCAGGGATCGCTTCTTTCCTTTCGGCTCCTCTTCAGTTCTATCGCGATACGACAAAGTCGCACGATGTTCTAGTAACTTCTTTAAATGGGTACTCTTGAAATCTCTACCAATGTTCAAATAATATACTTTTACATAAGGTTCCAATACGAGAATTCTGTCCTACATCATTCTAAATAGATGGTTCTACTGTAAGTTTAGAAAAGTCAGATGAATGACTGAAAACTCGTGTTTTGTTTAATAAAAGAACTGCTGGAACTGCTAATTTCCTAAAACAAACAGTGGTTTGATTTATTTATTTGTAAAGATAGTTTTGTGATTTTTATGATATTTATTATAAATCTAATATATTTAACACACACACAAAGATAAACGAAATGATTATAAAAGCAATTGAACCCAATATTTAAATTTGTTTAAATTATTAAACAATCTATGATATATTATGTGCATCGAAAATACTTTCATATACTGTATAACAAGAGAAAGATATCTTTTAATATACATTTTTAAATGTCTTAATGTATACATTGCAAACCATGAAGCAGAAAAGTAGATTTTTCCTTTCGTGATTCTCCGAAAAACTAATTATAATTATGTCTTCTGAGAATCAATTCGCATTAAAATGTTGATTTTCCGTTTCATGATTATCATTAAAAAACGGAATTACAGAGCAAAATGTTCCTTTAAACTTATATCACGTTATGAATTTTGCTAAAATAGACTTATATAAGTTTCTGAAGAATATAAACAACTTTTCAATTATTTTTTTCTTAAACAGTAAACAATACTGTCTTACGTAAGACTTATTTATTGGAAAATTACTCTTTCAGTTATAGGAGAAAAATATAGTTTTTAAATGTTATTATATGAATTATGTTACTTATAATGTGTTCATATTAGGAAGAATCCTCTAAAAGTTAAATATCAATAGTAAATTTTCATACTTTTCTTTGTTCTGTTGATAAAAACCATTTTTATAGAGTAAATAATATTTTACTTTATATGTAAATACACAAAATTCATACGGCAGTTTATAAATTTCACATTTAAAAGTACATTATATTTATTTTTTATAACTGTCAAATGATGACTTTAATATCAATTTTATGTTTCGTGTACATTGTTAATGTGTTTGTAAATCAGATTTGACCCTTAAACACTATTTAGAGGTCAGAAACGGCAGAAATATCTGTCCTAAAAAGGATTCAAGTTTGATTGTTTTCGGGTTTACTCGCTTTGATTTATAAGGAATTGTACTTGACTATCTTAAATTTTTATATAAAAGTCTATCACCGAAAATAATTTTTACGTCATAATAGGAGCCTTCCATTAAATACGTGTTCGGGAGGGTGTCACAAAAAGTACATCATTGCACGCGATGGAAAGGCATTGGGTATATTATCTTTTTAGTGGTATTTGTCGCGAATTTCTTCTTATAAGCCTACTCATTAGTCGTGTAAATAAATAAATAGTCAACAATCTTACTTTATAAATTAAGATTGTCGATTATGCTGAGTGACTGCTTATAAACTGTCAGTTAGAAAATATTTTCAGAACTTTTTAAAGTCATTTCTTCAATCTATAAACATGTAATTAAAGGAGTTTGACGAAAGTACATCATTGCAAATTACAGGGAGGGAGGAAGCAAAATTAGTTCAAAAACTTTACACGTAATTAACGGACGGTTCCGTACGCGAATCAAAATGTTCGTTAAAAAAATACAAATCAAAGTTTTAAAAAATATATACTAAAAGTGACAAAAACGTAAGCATAAAATCCACATTCAGATTCTTAAACAAGTACAATTATAAAAAACAAAAATTGATTAGATAAGTTTTTCAGTATTGTCCGAGGTCAACGATAGTGAAAGGGAATAATTTTTCCTCGACGCCATCTAGCGAGTCAAAATTATACTAAGGCATTCAATCAGTGTTGTCAACACTCGCTCCCAGGTATTCGGACGATACGCACGGGTAAGTCTCTTTTCGACTATATTCACTAAACTCTTTTATAAGTGAACATATAGGTTACCTATATATAATTTATAATTACGATATGTATATATACACATTTTCCTTTATAAAACTGTTTTTTTTTTTTTATTTAAAAATATTTTTAAAAATTATGATTAAATATATAAAATAAGAAAGATTATTTAAAAAAGAAAAAAAAAACACTACGAAAATGATGACATAGTCATAACAAGAAGTGACATGTATACTACGAAATGGTCTGTCCTTGAACTTTATTTTCATACCTTGACTGTTTGTCTCTCCCACTGACAACATAACTTTTATACGCTCGCAATTGTCACACTTTCCAAGTAAAAACTTGTCAACAAAATAAACTGTGCAATGTGAAATTCGAAAAACGAGAGGGGGAAAAAAACAAATTATAAATAATTCTGCTTCCAGTGAGGTCAATAGACCAAGAGTTGTTGCAGTACAAGTTTGTTTTCTGCCAGAGAAAAATACTTATTGTGACAGTAGATGGAAGTATCAGCTATTAATTTTTTTAATTGTTTTTTCAGACAAGTTAATATTCTTGGAATTTAAATAATGGCATTTTTTTTTTTTTTTTTAAATATATGTAAGGATGGATTGCAAGAAGACTGTGTTTGTGACCGGAGGTGCAGGTTTTATTGGAAGTCACACTGTCACAGAACTTTTGCTGGCCAATTATCATGTCGTGGTCGTCGATAATTTTGTTAATGCGGTTTCTGGTAAGAATCGAAGATAAAGTAATTAAGTAGAAGTTAATTTTTTGAAAGTTTCAGGTAATTTTTCTTTTAGGTAAAAGTGGGGAAGCGCCAAGTCTGAAGAGGGCAGAAGAGATAACTGGCAAGAAAGTAACGTTTTATCACTGTGATCTCTTGGATAAAGATGCACTCGGGAGGATATTTCGCAAGGTATAATTGAATATAAACAGTTTGGATGGTTCTAATAATGTTTTTAAACTATTCAATGCTTAATTTAGCACAAGGTTGATTATGTTGTCCATTTTGCTGCAATGAAAGCTGTAGGAGAATCGATGGCGAAACCACTCTTTTATTACAAAAATAATGTCGTCAGTACTATTAACCTGTTAGAAGTACGTATCCGGATTGTCTATTACAATTTATATACATTTACTTTATTGGTGAATACTTAATGAGTGACATAACGTTTTTCTAGGTCATGTGCGAAAATGGCGTTTACAATATGGTTTTTAGTAGTTCTTGCGTAGTTTATGGTAAACCTCAATATCTTCCAATCGACGAAGCTCATCCCACGGGAAATGTTATTAATGTCTACGGAAGGACAAAATATACTATCGAACAAATATTAGAAGACATGTGCAAGGCTGAAAAGGTAATTTTTAGCAGTACTTTTGAAATATTTTATCCGCTAGAAAATGTCGAAAGATGTTAAATTTCTGGTAGATTACCAAAAGATTATTAAAGATGCTAGCAGATAAATGAATTTATTTAATAATTAAATATTTGATTTTGATTATGATTATGAATAAATACTCGACCTCAAATAAAAATAACATTCAAAATTGAGGCAAATAAAATCGTCCGTAATAACTTCGATATATTCCGAAATGTCGCTTTTGATTGAAGTTTTTGGACCAATTGGAATAATAATTAGCTCTACACTTTTAAGGCAGCTATTAATTAATTATATGTCTTGTACAGTACCCGATAGGTTCTGTACTATTAAGCGCTACTGTTTAACTAATGAGTTGCACCATACACTATTTTATAGATCCGTAAATCAGTAACATATTAGCATTCGTGATTTTGATCACGTCATTTTTATATGAACCAATTTAAATTAGATTGAACTACCTAAGTTCACAAATACGTAAAGAAATTCCTCTTTGCATATAATCCACTTCGAAAACGCTTGAGAATGTAGAAATGAAATTAGATTCGATAATTGTGCATCCCATAAGAACTTTAAGAAATTTTATATATATATATTTACTCATATAATTATATATTCATGAATATATTAACAAAAATATTATTAAGTTCTTTTAACGGATGGGTGAGATGATTAAGGCATCAACCTACCGCTCTGGCGAGCAACTTCCAGGAATTTTTTCATGGCAGTCATTCGTGGATACGTTAAACTCTCCGGTCAATGGCCGGATGGCAGAGAGGTTAGGGTGGCACCCTACCGCCTGGGGACCCGGGATCGAATCCGGACGGATCAAAAAAGTCCAGGAATTTTTCGGGGTAGTCCATCCGGATACGCCGGGCTTCATCCCCCATCACCCGGTCGCCCCATTGTGGACCTAGCTGAACCCATGATGGGCTTTATTTAAAAAACGGGCCTTCCTAGTGCCCCAGAGCACTAAGAGTTTTGCCCTGTAAGCATTAAGAAAGTTTTACACAGGAAAATATTTTATAATTTCCATTATAACCAATTTTTTTGGATTTTATAGTTTGAGCTTAACATAATTTTATGGTATAAAATGCAAGAGGATTTTCAAAATGTAAACAACTTTTAATATCTATATAATGTACTGTATATGATTGTTTAGCACACAGAGGCTATCATTAACATTAACCTTCACCACAATATAATACAGATGTTAATCTAGGTCAACTTTATGATAAATATTAACCTTAATGAAATTATTAATGGCATTAATCATTAGATCATAAATATGTCATCTTAAGGATGGAAGACAAAAATTTTAGAATTCTCGATTAATATGGCCTTTATCATGTCAAAATAGAATTTTTATTTGTAAAATGTGCCGAAGTATTAAGTTTAATTAATGTCAACAGGAAGTAGGGATTGTATAGCTGACTTCCGGACTATTTTCATTATTCTCAAGGGAGCATCTCTCGCCGATTTTAATGTCAATCGGTGTGAGCCTTAGATTAAAGATATAAAGGAATGATCATGAGCGAGAGACATTCAACAAGAGACAAGCTCATTTTGGAATGTATGTATGTCTAGTACATTCTGCAATTAACGTTTATAATTAAATTCATTGCTCTAAAGAGTCATCTTTTATAATAAAACTTGAAAATGTAATTAATAGACGTGCAAATAATTTATTTATTAAATATTATCAGGGTTTTTATACACACATAAGTAACGCCATTAGGCAGGAGGTAACTTCTCTCCCAAATAACAAAAATTCCAGTTAAAATCAGAAAGATAGTTGGCCCATACACCTAATAAAAGAATAAAAAGAAATATATAATAAAGCTCATGTGATATATTATTTTACACTGGTTGAAGTCTAAATGAAGATAGTTCTATACAGCGGCATGGCGTTAATCTCGCGGAATAACAACGAACACTTAAAGCAACAATGGAAAACTTTTTAAATTGACTTTTCACAATAGGCTTTCACGCTACATATGCGAAGTTTTGAAATTATCATATATATAAATATACACATATGATAATTTCAAATACATACTGCATAACCCGCGGTCACAGGTTCACCATCGCTGGCCTAGAGGAACTAAGATAAGAGTTAGATACAGCAATGCATAAATTATTCCTAGTAAATCTTATTGGCATGCTAAAGGGGGAAAAAACAAAAGTAAAAGATCCATTAAAATAATTATAAAATAAAATCGATCAAAATATTATGGAACAAGTCAAGATATCCGAGTCTTGGTCTGGCAGTTTCACAAGAATATTGTTTGGTAAGTGACATGGTTTGTTCAAAGATAGGCTTCATTGACTTCCGAAAAAACTAAGAATTGGCGCAGCGGTAGCCCAAACTAGCAAGTAATAATCAACATCTGATTGGAAATTTTGATTATTACTTGCTACAAGTTGGCAAAAGAACAGAGCTCTTAAAACTGAGGAAATGGAATGGGAATGAAGCCAGAATATACTTTTTCCAATTGCTAGTTTTTAATCTAATTAGAGAATCAACGGAAAGTAAGCTTCTCATCAAAAATAATACCAATAGCATTTACAGAATGAACATATTTAATGATATGCCCATTAAAAATTAGAGTTAAAAAAATTAGGATCGGGAACTAGAGAAAAAAAATTTAACTTGATAAATCAGTTGCTTTCAAATTGAATAATTTCATTACAGAAGAAACATATTAAGATCAGAAATTAAGAAAAGTGATTCCAAATTATCTTAATAGCGCGGTTGAGGCTGAAGTTTTTTTAAACGCGAAAACGTGTACGTCGGACGTTCGGCGCCGCTTTCCTGTAGGCCTAGAAGTTTGACAATGGCGTTGGGAATGTCGAGCATGATTTCACTGACATTCCAAACGTCATTGTCAAACTTCTAGACTTACAGGAAAGCGGCGCTGAACGTCCGACGTACACGTTTACGCAGTGGTGATATTCGAAATAGTTAACAAAGGGTTCGCTAGCAGAAAATTTTTCCCTGACAATTACCGACAAACAAAATGGAAGTTTTGGCTAGAACCTTTTCTTGCGATATACCTAATAATCAGTGGCGTATTTGGAACGTAACGAGCCCTGGGCGAAGACAGTAACAATAGTATCAGGTAACCAAAAAGTTCTGTCGTTTTTTGTGAAACTACAAAGTTTAAAGAATGTTACACGCAATACACAATAGATGGCACTAAAATTCCAGCAATATGTTAATCAAGATTTAATGCTGACTCATCTTATATAAAGAGAAGCGGAAAGGTTATCTCTTAATATTATAAAAATTGACCGGAAGATGAGTACTCCAAACTCTACAATTCGTGCTTGTATGTTGTATGAGTTTAAACTTGGAACAAATGCTGTGCAAACGGCTCAAAAAAATATGCCAGGCTTTCGGACAAGGTTCTGTCAGCACTCGCACCACCCAAAGGTGGTTTAGAAAATTTTCTTCCAGCGATGAGTCGCTTAAAGATGCGCCACGAGAAGGGCGGCCATATGTCATTAACGATGATGAATTACAGGCTGCAATCGAAGAAGATTTTGCTCAAACTTGTCAGATGTTAGCACGAAGGTTCTCCGTAAATCAGTGGTCCCAACCGTATGCCCGCGGGCACCATGGCGCCCGCCAATCGTTTTACGTGTGCCCGCCACTGTGCGACCACGATAAAAATAAAAATATTTCGGTTTTCGATAAAATGCTATGTAAAAGTTTTTTCACTTTGAATGATTAACCATTCAAAAGTAGAAATGGCGTCCAACACAGATGAAAGCACAAAGCGAAATGCGACCGATCTCTTTTTCCCCTCCGCCAAATCTGCACCAATTCAGTTTCCTATACCTGAAATGAAGTAAATCGGTCCGTTCTGAATACCATAAAATCAAAGTAGGGAAACGTGTAGGGCCCGTAACTTGGAGTGACCTAGAAATTTCAGCAGTCGTTAACTAAAAAAAAAAAAAAAAAAAAAAAAAAGGCAACAGCCATCCGTGTGTCAGAAGTAATCTCCGCCACGATATCTCTCGCGCACCATCTAGAAATATTCCTGGGTGACACCACGATATCCGCACCGGGTGTCACTCATGCTAATGTCACATTATATAAGATTTGTTTAGAAGCAACTTATTTAAATGGGGCCCCAATTTAAATTTTGTCTAGGGCCCGCTAGAGGCTTAATCCGGCGCTGTTAACTATGTCCAAATATAAATTCACCTTGAAAAAATAAATGGTGCCCGTCGTCCAGCCGGTATACTAGAATGTGCTCTTAGGTACAAAAAGGTTGGGGACCCCTGCCGTAAATGATGAAACTGTCCGTTTACATTTGCATAGTTTCGGGAAAGTTTACAAGCTCAGCAAATGGATACCTCATCAATTGACACCTGCCAATATTGTGCGTATGGTGGACTGCAAATGGAATTGTTCACTATGAACTTATACCATCTGACCAGACTATTAGTGCTAACGTCTACAGTGACCAACTCTGTCGAGCTCACCAATCACTTTTGAAAAAACAGCCAGCTTTAGTGAACCGTAAAGGCATTCTTTTCCTACACGATAATGCTGTAGGCCTCATGTCGCACATGTGACCTCTGACACAATTCAGACCCTTGGATGGAAACTTATTTTGCATCCTCCTTATTCCCCTGACATTAGCCCTTCTGACTATCACTTATTTTTAAGCCTAGATAATCATCTGCGAAATCGACAGTTCAGAAATAGAGAGGCTATGGAAATGGAGTTAGAGAAGTTTTTCAACTCTAAAGATCGTGACTTTTATAAAAATGGAATTTATAAGCTTGTTTCCCGTTGGGAAAAGGTTATAGAATGTGAGGGTGGTTAGTTTCATGAATAAATTGTGTTATTTCCTATACATTTTTATGTTTGTTTTCTTTCAACAAAAAACGACAGAACTTTTTTGGTTACCTGATATATTAGTGCTGTCGACCTTTTTTTTTTATTAGGCAGAGAAATTTTTCATCCCGAATGGCACTGCTGATAACAGACAGATGTCATCATCTCTCGAAATACAATATCCTTTTTATTTCGCTGTCCATAGCCCGAGACGTGTTCCACAGCCATCTTGTATTATCTCGCGCGCGTGAGATCGTGGGATCTCTCTTATGACTGGATCTAGTTTCAAGAACTCTCTTGAATCGATCGCGATTAAACCTCGTTTCGGTCGAGAGAGATCGCACCAAGACATAGTCCCCGACCTCGCTCACAATCTAGATTGAAATGCTCGGTGCGAACGGGGTGTAAGGCTCTAGTTTAGTAGTATTACAGAGTATAATACGTATATTTTAATATATTTTTTAAAAAAAAACAAAACTACCGAGAAATGTTCCGTGTGTTTAACAAGGTTCGGAAAACTGAAAATTTTAACAACGGGTTCGGCCGAACCTGTGCGAACCCGCTGAATATCACCACTGCGTTTACGCGTTTAAAATTCGGCCTCAACCTCGCTATCAAGGGCGTCGCCAGCCAATGGGCCAGGGGGGGCAAGATGATATAAATTGATAGAGGATATGAATTGTATGTAGGTAAAATAAAAACGATTCATAAATTTTAAGAAGCTTAAGAAGATTATTTTAATTAAAACATAATCTTCTTGGGTTTTTCGCGCGGGAATTATAAATCGGGCAATAAATGACTTAGCATTTAAATAATTTTTTTCGCATGTCTAGGGAGGGGCAACTGCCCCTGTGCCCCCCCTCTGGCGACGCCCTTGCTCGCTATTAAAACATTTCATTTAATTACATCAATATCAGTGTAGATACATTATTATTATTAGAATAAAATTTATTTTTCAAACTGTTAAAAATCATGATTTGAGATTATTCCAATTTGTTTGCTTCATAATTTCGTCTCTGAGAAATAATAAAATTGCCCGATTTTATCATCTCTTGCGCTAAATTACTGAAGTATTGCAAGATAACCGAATAACTTCCTAAGACCTTTATTAATCACGTTGTATATACTGCGATATACATTTATTTTCTTAATCTACAGTAGTAAAAGACTTTTTTCAAAGTTTCATTTAATCTTTGAACAGCATTATCAAAATTTTCTCTTGAAATTTAATGAACAGAATTGAATGTAAAACTTTAATACGAGCGTAGAATAGGTAATCAGAGTCAAGTCCTTTATATGATAAAACCAAAAAGTGAATTTTTAGAAAGTTTACTACATTATTATACGAATGGATAACAGGATATTAAATACTAAACGTAAATATACAAATTTTATTTTCATGCCTGATGTGGGACTGAATTACACTTTTTGTGCAAAATGGGAACAAATATGAAAGATCTGTTCCAATATACAGGGTACAGGGGGTGCGCAAAAGTAGGTATACAGTTGAGAATCTGAGAAACACAGATGTTTGGTGTTCATTATTATTATTTTTATCATCTTTTATTAGTTCGTATTCCTTATTTGTAATTTAATTTGTACATAAAAATAAATGTTTTTCTTCCTATTTTCTCCCTGTATGTTTTTCCCCCTCCATAACACCTACTTTTGCACCCCCCTGTATTTGCCAGTAATAGGAAACAAAATTTACTCAAAATTAACTGAGCAAAAATTCAGTTAAATCAGTTATTTATTATATATTTTAACAAAACTAACATTTTAGAAAGTAGAAATAGAATTCTGTTTATCTGTAACTGTTAATTTTATGAAAATGATTTGAATAAACTGACATTTTATCGATTTTGATATATTTTCAGAAATGGAATATCATTTCTTTAAGATATTTCAATCCAGTGGGTGCTCATTCCTCGGGATTAATTGGAGAAGATCCTACAAGAGCCTTTACTAATCTCATGCCATATATTGGGGAAGTAGCAGCTGGCAAACAGAATGAATTGGTTATTTTTGGTGGCGATTATGACACACCAGATGGAACAGGTGATTATTTATTAAAAGTTATTGAAGTTTATTTTTATGAGTTATTTCTTAAATTTTTTGAGAGTAAAGTACTACTACAAATCATTCAAAATTAAGTAGGCAAATGAACTGTTATGAATAAACTGCAAGACTATGTAATTGTCAATCCTATATACTTTTCAAAATTTTAATAATGAAAATCAAGTTATATTTTCTGTTACTGATACTCCTAATATAAGATCTCTTCTTTCTAACTTATATCTAATCTCAAAGAGACAAAATCATTGCATTCATAACAGTATACTATCAACAAGTCAATTTTCTGTTGAAGGCACTTATTAAATAAGTAAGAATGTCATTAAGTTAGATTTAATGAAATATATCATTCTTTGATTCAATATAAATTTTTACATCTTCAGATGTCAATGTAGGGGAGATAGTCCAATATTTTCAACTGTTTCCATATCAAAGAGTGTATCACATATAATGCTAATAATTTTCTTAAATAATTATAATTTCTAGTTTTGCAGACAAAAATTTATTCAGTAAAATTTAATAAAGATATATTATATTGGGGGAAAAAAAAAGATCCAAACTAGATAAGGCTAAAGAATCAAATTCATTGTTCATAACAATATTAATATATAAATGGTCAAAATACCCTAATTTTCTATGAATTATTACATCCATAGATGCCATAATCAACAAGCAATTGGTCAACTTTATTTTACCTAGATGCATTTCAGAACTTACAATATTTCTTGTCTTGGCAAGTTTCTTCCATACAAATAAAAAATGGCACAAACAATTTTCTGATAAACAGTTGGGACATTGAAATTGGAAGTGTAACTATTGATACTTTCATACTAAAACCATTTTCATCCGTATTCCTTTGTAAACAA
This sequence comes from Centruroides vittatus, assembly GCF_030686945.1. Lineage (NCBI taxonomy): Eukaryota > Metazoa > Arthropoda > Arachnida > Scorpiones > Buthidae > Centruroides > Centruroides vittatus. The sequence continues at coordinate 1,156,953 of NW_027122591.1, read as the reverse complement.
TATTTTGTTACACATAGTCCTTATTACTTTTATATCCACTGAGGAGAAAAATTTCCTAAATGCATATGAGTAAAATAAAGTTGTTGATTGGTTGGTGATTACACCGCCTATGGATGCGATAATTCATAGAAAATTTTGACTGTTGATATTGATATAGATTGATATTGACAATACAGAATTGAAGCATTGTATAGATTACAGATCATTGTTAATAAGTGGATACTTCAACAATAAATTAAAGCATTTATATTATAATAAAAATAATAATATATGTATAAAACTAAATACTTTACAGGTGTAAGAGATTACATTCATGTAATGGATTTAGCATCAGGGCATGTTGCAGCAATAAAGAAACTAACAGAAAATCCAAGATATAAAGTAAATGATACATTTTTTTTAACGTTTTCAAACGTTTTTTATTTAATAAACAAAGAAAAAATTTCAGGTATATAATTTAGGAACAGGTAGAGGATTTACTGTACTTCAGTTAGTGAAAGCTTTTGAGAAAGCCTGTGGTAAAAAGGTCAGTAAATTTAAATATATTTACATTATTATTACTGTCTTTATTCAGCTTAGGCTTTGTCTTAGTTTTTATTTCTTCATAACTACTATTTTATTTTAAAACTGATCTATTTCAATATCCTTTTTCCTTTCTCATACTCTATTAATATGCATAAGTTAATCTATAGAAATTAATGCATGGGTTGTGTGTTTAAAACCAATTTGAAAGTGGTATGATATGCCAACTTTAAATTGCAATTGCAAACTCATCAAACTGTTTTCCTTTGTGTAAAATCACTAAGAGTATCATTAGACAACATGTGCAATAGACATATTACAGCACTGCAATTTTTTTCAACACCACCAAAGATACATCTACTATTATCTCCTATTCATTTTTTATACATTGAATCTACACTATAATTTACTTTCTAATCATTTCTTATTAATTACACTCCTATTTGAATTTGCATCTTGAGAGCTGTTAAATCTCAGGTAATTATATTTATAATGACTTGTTTCAGAGAACTTTGACAGTTCAGATACATGATACATAAATTGTTATCCTAGTAAGGTATAAACTCATTGCTCTTTTCATTGCTGTAAAGTTAATGTTGAGGACTAAAAATAATTGTAAACATTTAAAATTATAGTCTTACCTTGATTATGCAATATTTTTTTGTTTTGTTTACACACAGCAACATTACTTTCCTGTATTTAATGAATGAAATCAAAACTGAATATGAAGTAATTACACTTTTAATTTATTTGCTTCAATTTTTAAACTGTACATTGTAAAAATCCATTTTAAAGTAACATTTGTATACAATTTAAAACAATATTAAATATCTTGAAATTCGGCATCATCTGGCATATCTGGCATCATGTTGTCAACTACTGGTCTACAAAAAAATAAAAGTGAACACTTTTATCTAATTGTGTTTCTCAATATTTACCTTTTGCATAATACATACTCCTCACTATGTGGCGAAGCCTTTAGAGCCCAATCTATCCTCTCTTAGAGGACTTTTATAATTTATTCCCGAATGACACATTTTAATCCACTTAATGTGTGCACATTTTATGTCTTTACTCTTTGTTTCAAGTAACCCAAAAGAAATAATCACAGTGAGCAGTATCAGGACTGTTTGCCAACAATTGTGAGGGTTTGATAAATGCAATTTTATTTTCCTATAGAATGGAATTGTAGCCTTTGCTATATGTGAAAGCACAGAATCCCGATAAAATACAAAGTTGCCATCCAGAAACAGTCTCTTGGCATCTGACTGGAAGAAATGATGAAGGATTTTCTTTATGTAGTATTTTGATGATAATTTTGTCCCAGGTTCCACGAAATTTTGCTTTGTTGTTTCCTTCACTGAAATTCCAGCCCAAACCATAATAGTCTACACAATATCCCTTTTGGAAACTAGAATTTACTACAGTTAACAAAAAATTAGACAAGAAGCAATTTATAAAAAAGTTTTTTTACTTGTAATTTCAGATACCCTATAAGATCAATGACAGGCGATTAGGCGATGTTTCAGAAATTTGGGGAAACTGTAGTCTAGCTGAAAAAGAACTTGAATGGAAAGCCAAATATGGACTGGATAAGATGTGTAAGTTGATTTTTCCAACAATCTTAAGCATTAAGCCTGGTACAAATGAGTCAACATCAAAGCAAACTGGTCTCCTTTCAAATTGAAGCTAATTTGCCTGCAATTGAACAATGGACTCAAGGTTTCAAGAAAGGTAGGCAGTCTGTTCTATTAAGAGCATATTCAACTTACTGGATATTTTCATTTGGTTATTAACAATGCTCATGCACAGTTGATCATCAATCTGTGGCAATCATTAGCAGTAATCAAACAGTCACTTGACATAAAGACCAGTTTGTCTACACATTGAAGCAATCACATTGACTCATTTGCAGTGGGCTTTATAGATAAACAATAAATTAAGAGTTTTATTTATAATAGGTGAAGATTTCTGGAGATGGCAAAAGATGAACCCAAATGGATATAGAACAATTGATGATGATAATATACAAAAATAGCTAAAGATCAATTGTAAAATCACTACAGTTAACATTTTAAAACAATTTTAAATAATAATACGGCTAATAAAACTCTCACTAAATTTATATCCATGAGACGTAAACAAGATAAAATTGAATAAAGGTTCTTGAGGGCATTATTTTGAGTTAATGTAATTTTTAAATAAATTGTTAAAGCAAGTAAAGAAGATAAAATATTTTAAAAATCATTTTTTGTCTATTAAAAATTTATACAAGTTTTTTGGAAAATTCAGAAAAACATTTCAGATTTAATAATAATAATGCATAATAAATCAATTACATCTTTTAGTTGAAACTGAAAAATAAAAATTTTTATTAATAGTCAATAATATAATTTACACACTATTCAACAGAAAGGAATTTATGAATAAAAAGTTAATGCATTAATGATTAATGATGGTAGTGATGTCATGAGAAAGCCTTAGTAATAATAATAATGATGTTATTACTATAATAATTCATTCTTCTTTAATAGAAATCTCCATGCATGTGATAATTTTTCAGTATCTTTGAAGTTTAATCATAAATTAAGGATTGCATTAAAATTTCACAAAATTTAGCATACTTTCCATAAAATGGATTTTTATGGAAAATATGGTGAATACTATAACATTTTCTGATAGGTATGCATGGATACTTTTGTTGCTATATTCAATCAAATGTCCTAAATATCCCCTAAAATGTCGGCATAACAGGCTTGGCTGCATTTGGACTGCTAAATCTCTCCAGAAGTACTGAATAGGAATAATTTAATTATAATCATACAGTAACCAATAAACACTACTATATTTAAATAATCATACAAGTAGTTGAAATAAGAATTATACTATTTATATTTTGAATTATTCTATACATAAAACAGAAATTTAAACATATTTTGAAACAAGTAATGGAAAAATTTAATGTATTAATATTTATATCAAATATTTTTGGAAAATAATTTGAACATTAAATAACTTATCTGGATAATAATTTAATAAAATTCATAAAGTAAAGGTATATACTTTTATAGATTTCTCAGCCAATTTACGTAATTGTATTCAAATTAATTTTGAGTTTTAATTTAAAATGATAATTAAATCATTTGCAGACCGTTCCTTTACTGAATGTTCTAAAATTTCAATGCTATGCCATGAAATTTTTTCTATAAAGTAACATTTGTGAAAACAACAATTTGTTTGAAAGTTATTTTTATTTAGATATAGCTGTGTATACAAAAAATACATTCTGTAAATTGCATTTTTTTATATCATGCTGCCTTATCACTATTTTATATATATCACAGAATTTCTGTTACAAAATGCCAACTTTATGTAAGGCACTGTTCTAATTAACATTTTCAATGATTGAAGCATCCATAACTAAAATACTAAAATGTGGTCTTATAATTTTGATTTAGTTCATTTAAAAATAGCATTATATATATTTCAATATTACATATATTTACTTCAGAATAATAACTGTAAAATTGGTTTCAATTATAAAAGATATATCAAATGAAATATCTAATCTATTATTAAAAATTTTTAAAAATTGAATACTTTTAATTACAAAAAGAAATGTTCTACATCTATCTATATTAACAGTTACAGTTGTTTCAATATACAAACCCTGGTCAAAAATCTGCAATACATACAACATTACAAACAACTATTATATTTCTAAACTCATAATAAATGTTTGATTATTTTTAATTATAAAATACAATTGTACCATTTTAGTTAAGTTTAATACATAAAGTTCATTTTAAAGTAAGACTTATAATTTATAACTTATTTAGAAATCCATAATAGTCCAAATTAACATTATGTACTATATATATTTCCTTGCAGAGTGTTTTACATAACTCTCTGAATTTATTTATTTATTTTTTAATTTGATAAAGTTGCCATTCTCAAATTTACAAAATTTGTTGGTTTCTTCTGGAATGTTCGTACTTAGGATATTTTTAATGACATGTTAATGTTTCATACATTTTCAATCAAATTTAAGTCTGAATCATTTGGAGATGACTTTATTGAATATTCTTTCAATAAAACAATTTCTCAAAGTATGTGCTTTAAGGTAGAAAGTATTACCATCAGCATAACCTTAAACAAGCACATGTGAAATATTAAAAATAAAAATTTCATAAACTTTTAAAATCTATATTAATATAGATGTTCGTTTATATATGTGAAGGTTTTTTTCTGTATGTGGAGTATTTGTCTATACCTTTACACATTATTTCATCAAATCATAAACTGTAAAATTCTAATTAAATTGGAATTTAACAAAAAAATTTTGTAATTAAAAATCCATCAACTTTCATGAATCCTTCTGAATCATAATTGGCTTCCCTTTGAATTTTTTAGATGCCTTTCCTATTAATCAGTGTCTTGCTATTTAAACAGAAATGATAGTTTCCACACATTTTTCTATTCTTTATTTATTTCTCTTGGTTTAAAATGCATATTCTTAGAAAAATATGATTAAAATGATTAAAATAATTACAATCTTCCTGTGTATTATTTATATAATTTTCTACTTTCTGAAAGATCCTTAATGTTTCCCAATGGTTTATATTTTCTTGATAATTTAAGAAAAATTGTTTAGGAACATTGCTGCTTTATATGACAAACTATAGCCTGTTTTTTTAGCTAAATGCATTCAAAATCCTGATTATTTACAGACTAAATTTAAGCTAATGAAAAGTCAGCAGAAATCATGGAGTGATGTACAGTAGTGTCTCATACTTCAAATTTAATTTGTTTCAGGAGGCCATTAAACTGATTTGTTCAAAGTCCAAATAAAAATTTTTTCCATCAGAAATAATGGAAAGTGAGTTCATCTGTTCCCAGACCCCAAACAGGGGTCTGGGAACAGATAAATTTGGGTGATAAATTTAAACAGCAAATATACATAATTTAAAGTGGAAACAATACAATTGTCTTACATAATAAATTAAAATACGAAAATTACATAATGAATAAAATATGTAATTATTATATAACAAAATAAAAATTGCATGTACAAGTCACACACTGTCAACTTTGCATCTTAAACATGGTGAAAAAAAACTGACACACGTGTACCACTTTCATGCCTCACAGGCATGTTCACCTTGTCAATCGTCAATACTATGCCCTCCTCTTACACTTTGTTGTTTCCATACTTTTCTTACTTGCAATGGTTAATAGGAAGGGGTTACATATATAATTAAATACCAAAAATAAAGTAAAACATGTGCTGAAAAGACATGAACATAATACAACAGATACTTTCACAGTGAGAGTAAGAAATGACTTGAGCACACAATAAATGGCATTTGTGAGGTGAGTGCATTTTTTCACTCTGTTCACAGTTTGAACACAAAAGCATCATTACAACTCTGGATTGAAGTTCTCATGAATTTAGCATTTGAACTTTGAAACATTTGAAGTACAAAGTACTCACTGTACTGTACATGAAAAAATGTTTCTCTACTATTATTTAAATTAAGTGTTAAAATAGCTGCATAATACTATAGCTAAATATATTTCATATATTTATTTTACTCATTACAACAGAGAATCACTCAGAAGAGTGACTGCCCAGCATCTTGAACTGAATTATGAGATTCTATAGATCAGATTTGACCTGTTTCCCAATTAGGATGGTATATGATTATCTGGTAAACTTAAAATTTATTTTAAAGTAACATAATATTTCAAATTTTTGACTAGGGTATTGTATAGTACAAGAAAAAATGCTTATCTGAGAGTTTCTAATCCTCCATTTTTCACTAAATAATATTTTACAAACCAATTAACATTTAGAAGGGATGCTAATTGTAGTAGAGTTTTCCTTAGAAGTAAGATTCATATTTTGAGCATTTGTAGTTTGGTTTGGCACATCATCTTGAGAAGAATTTGAATTTTCATCATTTCCATAAAAGGTAGGCTAAAATATTTAAATTGTTATCATTAAAATACTTTATTAATGATGAAATTAATAAAAGTAAATTTAAAAATCAAACTAAAGCTAAAATAACAATTTCCCTTAAAAATAGTTATGTACTGTACTTGTTATAGTTTTTTACTTGCATAATTCTAAATTTAAATAAAAAACAGAATAAAATTATCTAATATCAATAACAATATAATTATCAAAATAAATGGATAAATGTTTTTTAAAAATTGAAAATTTTTAAAAAACATTTTTATAGTAGTATAATTATACTACTATAGTCTATGAGATGTTTGAAATATTTCCACTGGTTAATTTCTATTCATTTAGACCAGGGATCACCAAACCATGGCCTGCCGCCACACTGTGCCACAAATGAGCTAAAATATAATATAATTACAGTGGACCCCCGATATAATGCGCATGTCGGGTGGGAAACAACACCCGCGTCATACTGAGCGGAGCGGTGTAACGCGGTTCACCTCTTTAGTTTAGTAATAATGTCAAGCTTTTCTTTCACACTGTAAGCTTTTCTTTTACTCATCATGCATACAATAATTAAACACTATTCAAAATACATGCAGGAACTCAATACATACACAATTACTCAATATGCAGTAACAATAAAATGCGCTACTCACTAATGCCGCACGGACCTGTATAAATGTGTTTGAGCTTATCACGTCACGAACATCGCCCGCGCTATAACCGAGTGCACGGTATAGTGAGCAGCACTATAACGAAGGTCCACTGTATTTATATGGAAGTATCGTAGATTGTAGATATGTTATGGACAAAGTGATTAATCAGGCATTATGAATAATGACCAAAAAGGCGGGCAGCGTAATAAATATTGATTAACTTATCAAATTGACCGGTCATTATGAATACTGCTATCACCTAGTCGGGTAAAGGGATAATAATAAGTTGAGGAATGATCATCCGACATACGCTAGCTAATTGGCACTCAGTTGCGTGTGTGTATCGTGTTTAGTACCGAATTTAAAATTTGATTAAAAAAACTTCCACTTATTTCATTTAGAAATATTTATTTTTTGTGAATTATTTCAAAGTATTTTAAAAAGAATATGCAATCTTTTAAAACTAAGTACTATTAACTATATTAATTAAATGGCAAAATTTTACCTATGTGCACCATCTTGGCAGTGGTTGCAACTGTTTATGCTCTCGACAGATTTCTCCCGGAGGGGAGCCGCCAGCAGGCCGCTGATTGTTTAACATTACTAGATATTGATACGTGTGTTCAAGAATTACCGTGAATAAATAACTAGTGATTTTAAACAATCGGCGGCCTGCCAGCGACTCCCCTCCGGGAGGAATCTGTCGAGAGCACAAACAGTTGCGACTGCCGCCAAATTCAATACTAAACGCAATACGCACGCACAATTGAGTGCCAATTGGCTAGCATATGTCGTATGATCACTCCTCGACTTATTATTATCACTTTGCCCGACTAGGTGATAGCAGTATTCATAATGACCAGTCAATTTGATAAATTATTGAAATTTATTACAATGCCCAATTTTGTTGATCATTATTCATAATGCCCGTATTAATCACTTTGTCTATAACAGATAACTTATTTTAATTTTTCTACATAGTAAGTTTAAGTAAAAATGCCAAAATTGGTCAAATCTGATTTTTACATCTGACAGTAATATAATATTTAGGAAAATCAGTGAAATAAAAAATTTGGTGAGTTTTTACAAATTTGGATATCAGAGCACTTTTTGTGTAAGTACCTGCAATGAAGTTTCTAAGAAAAGAGATTACAAGCTTGCTGCAGCCATCATGTTTGTGTATTGGTAAATAAATATATTAGTTGTCTTTATTTTTTGTGTATTCAGTATACTGTATCAAACAAAATGGTTATGCGACCCATGCTCGTCATTTTCTGTTATCTAGCCTGCTGTGAAAAAAAGTTTGGTTTAGACTTATATTTTAATTCCAATAAAACTATTTTATAATTATATTTAAAGAGAGTTTAGAGAATAGAAGATATACAATAACATATACATCATTTGATCAAAAAAATATTCCAATGCTTAAAATGGTAATTATCATTGTTTATTTGTAATTTATTGTTGTTGAAAAAACTTTACAGTAAAAGACTTACTAGAGAAATGTATTTCATCATTCTATAACAAACTTTTTGAATTAGATATATTCTTTTTATTTGTGATTATTATTGTATGTTATTGTTCAATAATTTATTTAATTATTGCAAAATAACATATATTCCTTATAATATGTTTACATAAAAGGACATTTCTAGTACAGATTAAATTTTTCTGTAAATTAGACATCAATAAGATATAAAGAAAATTTCTCTTTGTTCATACCTATACCAAACTCATTATCAATGCAGCCTTATGCTGAGGTATTGGATTTTTTATTAGCTGGATATTGAACATTCCTAATTTTAATAATTTTTTCAACAAATTTTAAATATATATATTAGACATAAGATATATAGGCTAGTTTTAAGTTAAAATATTGATATAAATTATACAATAGTGTAAAGATCAGAATTTTTATATTGTGGACTTTAACATTTTTATATAATTTTAATTAAAATATTTAACTACATTTTATACAAAAACAGAATGAAGTAAACCAAAAAGGGTTAGTTTAATGGGAAATCAACTGATAAAACTTTCTGATAAGATCGGTTAAAACTCGATTCCCACGAGTTGAGTTCCTTGTTAAGATGAGTAAAATTTCTGTGTCACGACTATGTCACCCATCACTTTATTGGTCCAAGGAGATCATCTCCTCTGACGAAATCAAGGAAGGGCCTGCAAAACACCTCTCCATATAAAAAGGGCGTACAATGAGTAGGATGTAGAAGTTGTTACTAAACGTGTGCGCGCGCTCGAAAAAATATTTACCCATTGCCGCCGATGCTCCCTCATCACCTATATTCACGCCGAACTGTCGTCGTTACACTTCCTACCTGAACAACTATTACTTGTTGTTGGACAGAGTTACTACCCACAATCTACAACAAGATCATCTATTCTTGGACTGAACACCTACTACAACCTATAAGGATATCATCTATTATTACATCGACATTTGACTACATATCTTAAGGTATTTTATCCAACCCACAGCTAATTGTGAGCTCTCTCTCTCATTCTCTTGTAAAGTTGACTATGGTTGCGTTCTCATCTAAAATATGTATACTTATGATATTCATCCAGAGAACCTGTAAATTTATATAGCAATTAATCTAACTAAATAACCTGTACCTAACGGAAATTATGTCTAAATAAATGGGTATTATTTATTTATAAAAAAATCTGTGCGCTTTTCTTCTGCCATTCTCTCCGTTCACTCCATTCAGGGTCTAACACATACGTAACCACTCACGCGAATCTACGATCTCTGTATCAATCTAAGGATACAGTGGTGTCATCCTGACATGGTATCAAACAGATACCGGCCCTACGGTCACAATAGTAAACAGAATTATATGAAAAATGTATCTTAGTAATCAAATCTTCAGAGCTTTATGCCAAGAAATACACTCTCATTTGCTGTTATCTCTTCACTTCATAATACAGTAGAACATCAATTATCCAACCCCTGATTAACCAACTTATCGGTTAACCGATGACGTTCTAGTCGGCAAATTCAAATGTCCGCTAGTGATGTGGCACTGCAATATTTGGTTATGTCTTGGCTACTTTATTATTATTTTTGTTAAATTTTTGTATGTTTTAGCTGGCAGCACTGGCTCGACCATGAAAGGGAGGCTAGTATTTAAACCAGGCCTAATACACTATACTAATAATGTATTTTTTCATACTTTTCAGTTATCCGACTTTTCAGTTATCCGACCAACCCCAGTCCCCAATTAAGTCGGATAATTGATGCTCTACTGTATATACTATCGTGTTTTATTTAAATTTTATGACTTTTTTTACCTATATTTGTAAAAGTATTTTTTGTAATTTTTACATTTCTTGTATATGTATATATTAGGTATCTATCTGTACATTTGGGTATCTAAATAATAATTGTAAACTGTTATGCAATTTTATCAAATATCAAGTTTAAAACTTTTAGCAATATTTATAGTGAAACCTCACTTAACAAGCACCTCTCATAACGAGTAATTTGCATAATGAGCAAAGCAAATTGTAAAAAATGACTCGCTTAATGAGCGATGTTTTGCATAATGAGTGATGAGGAGAGGGGAAGTCCTGGATTGTGTGCATGCTACATCAGTATGTGTTTAGCATTTGTTCTGCTAGCGTCTTAGTGTCACTTATGATCACACATTTTTCTAAACTTGTGTTCAGACATATATATATATAAACATCAACAACCATAATCTGTTATAAAATAAACATGCCAAACAAATTCTTGAACTATGTAAAGGCTATAATTATATTTTAGAAATTACTGTATTTCGATTTTTGTTTTCTGCAAATCAAATTTGCATTTCAGGTTGGTTCATTCTGCACTAGAAGAAAAGATGATGATTCATGCTCCTTAACAATGTTTATTGTATAATTTTCTTTGGAATAAACATTATACATAAAATATTTGAGTATTTTTTTTGGCATGGAACGCATTATCATATTTTATATTAATTTATATGGAAAAAACTGTTTCGCTTAATGAGTGTCTCTCTTTACAAGTAACATTCTGGAACGAATTATGCTTGTTAAGTGAATTTCCACTGTATTAAACAACAGACATTAAAACTGCTTATAAAAATCACATTTAGTTACAAAATACAATTATTTTTAAACAACTGATAAAAAATATTTGTTAAAAAGTATTGGATATTGTGCAATAATAAAAACAGTAAATTTTATTAAAATGATAATCATCATGTGTGTTTTCTATTGAAGAAAATATAGGAAGAAAATTATCTCTAAAACATTTTCCTCCTGAAAAAGTCATCTCATACATATGGTTACACTTAGAATGCAATACTACATAAGCAAAAACATTAGATATATTTGCAGAGATGAAAATACAGTAAGACTCCGCTTAATGCTGATTCAATATAACGCGGTCTGCTTGACACCTAAAAACTGCTCAAAATTTATGCTGATTCAAATTAACGTGGTATTTCATTGATTTGTATTAAATACGATTATTCCCAAACATGAACCAATCAGCAAAAGGTGGCAATTCGTCATAGCGCTGTACTTCCCTTAAATCTATGTTTGTTTTGTTCAATTTTGGAAAAAATATAACATCATGGATGCCATAGGAAATATCGACTTCACTTGGCAAAAATTAACTGATAAATGCATGAATGGGGTGTGGAAGAAGTTATGGCTGGAGGTATCCAAGAATTCTCAGCAAGAAGAGCCTATCGTTGTATCGTTAGTTTGACAAAATTGTCAACTTAATTGATATAGAAGATGTAGACGAACAGGATATTGGGGAGTTACTGCAGGTTTCTGGTAACCTGCAGTAACTCCCCAATATCCTGTTCGTATGCAGTAACGATGACTTCAAGAACTGGCAGAACAAAGAATTCATGTAAAACTGGAAAATAGAGATTTTGAAAATGAATACCCAAAAAATTTCTCTACAGATTTCCTTAGTAAAAGTTTGGTAAAGATAACTGAAATCGTTGATCAAATTGTAGCGAATGATCCAGATTTTGACAGGATGGCCAAAGCAAAACAAGGCGTTTTGAATGCAATCTTCTGCTACCAACACTTGCTTATGGAAAGAAAAGAAAGCGACCAATGGAACTACATGACTTCATCGCAAAGAAAAAAGAATTTCAGAAAAGCCAGGACCTTTGTCACAAAAAATTATCTTTACAATTCTGTGAGCATATGTATTTGTGTTATTTAACATATATTATTATGCAAAAATTTATATAAAAATAACTTAAAATTATAGTAAAATTGCTTATTTTTTTGTTGCGTGTTCCCCTATCCCTATTTACTCTATGTTAAAATGGTCTCGCTTAACGCTGTTTCACTTAGCGCTTTGTCATCTAGGAACGCATCCCCCGCGTTAAGCGGGGTCTTACTGTACTTTCATATTTTTCATGTTTAATATTCATACATAAAGTATTCTTATCTCTGCAATATATCTGATACTTTGGACCATCATAGTGTAAGGATGAATAAGAATGAGATAAAATTCTTTAAGAGAAGATATTTCTGATCTGAAAAAATACAGAAAAGAAGCACAACTAATTTAAATCTATATACTTAAATAATTTGAACTATTTTTGTTGATCTTGTAAAGTTACTCTAAACTCATAAAAACAATTATTGGATATTTGGAAGTAAAGATTTAGAGTAAATAAATTACAAATATTATACTTAAAAATACTTTGGATAAGAAAATTAGTTTTCCTGAACTATACAAAAATATTTAAAAAGTTGAATGTTGAAGAGAATCCAGAACTGCTTAATTACTGTGAATTTATACAAGAAATCAAGAACAAAATAGTCAATGTGACTTGTTACATGCAAAAGGTTTTTTTAAACATTTTCCATCTTCCTTTTTTTTTAATTAATTTCGTGTATTTATTATTATTATTTTATGTTTGTGTTTTATTTTTAGGATTCTAATAATGAATCATCTTAGAAAAGTTTTCTAGGATAATTCATTGTTATGCTTCCATGGAATAATGATCTATTTTTCTTTGATTATATATTCAATTCCTAAAGAGGGGTATTATTCTTAAAAAATTTGAATAATATATAAGTATTTATTTCAGATAAAGCAGTTAGAGATCTAAAAAGTTAAAATTTTGCTTCAAAAATTTTAGATATTTTTTGATTTGCAAAAATTTGTATAATGGAAAAAACTTGAATAGTGGAAAACTATGAAAATAATTGTTTTAATAAAGTTTTTTTAACATATATCATAATACAAAATTTTTAATTTGTTATATTCTTTAATAGTAAATGTTCTTGCCTTTTCTTCAAATGTCATAATTTGCATTTGATCAACAACAGAATTCAATTCACAATTTTTTCCCATCTGATCAATGTCATCATCTGAATCATCATCCCCTGATGAATCAAATGAACCCGATTTGTTCATATTTTCTGAAACTGTAAAAGAACAATTGTAATTAATTAAAGTCGAAATAATAATATACATTATTTCAAATAGAGACTATAATTAAATTATAATACCATTTGCTGTTTCATTTGAAGAAATTGGACATCTAGCTTTAGACAGCATATTATAACAACTAAGGCACACACGAAGAGATTTTGTAGATTGGGATGGAAGAAGAAATTTTTTACTGGAGCAAGGACCACAAACTACAGCACCACATTTACGACAATGATGCTATAAAAATAAAAGATTTGTTTTAAATTTAAAAAATTTTAAATAATACGAAAATTTTAAAAAGTATATAATAATAGTTATTTTTAATTATCAATTCACTTCCATTGAAAATTCATTCATTTGAAAAGTAATAGGAGTTAGATAGATGAAAGCAGAAACCAGATATGGAAAGATTAGGGCAAGAGACCCCAATTAACTATATACAAATTTCTGGTCCAAACTGAAAGTCACACGATCAATTCAAATATTTTTCAACAGAGATAAATAGATGACTGACATGACACTGTTGTTGTCAGAAAAAGTATGATGTACAGGGGCAAGACACTACTAACTTGAAGTGGAGTACACATATTTTAAATTAAAAACGTATTAAAAATATGATTAAAAATTGCAGCCTGGAATTGTGACGATGTCACAATAAATAATTGCTCATTAGATATAGTTATTGATGAATAAATAAAGGTATAAATCATAAGAACTAATAGAATCATACATAAAGAATTTTATAATATACAAATCATTTGAAATCTTGATATCAATATTTTTGATAAAAATATTTCTCCTGTATATTTTTAACTATGTAATTATAGAAGGAAATGGTAAAAATTAAAATACCGATATAATTTGATTATTTTTCATAAAAAATAAAATTTAATAAAAACTATTTTCTTACCCTCCTGTTAATAAATGTAAACTGTGTTCGTCTGCAATGCATACATATTGATGCTTCAACATCAGGAACCCATACAGCTGCATGTTCAGTGGTAGGCTTCTTACCAGCTAAAATCAATAATTTTAAATTTTAGGGAAAAAGTGCAGTGAAAAGAATTAAATTTGACAGATATAAGAAAATTTATTAAAATTATTTATTTATTAATTTTTATTTTAAGAAATATAAATATTTTTTTACTTATTTCGAGAAGATTTTCAACACATTTATTAATATGAGCCATCCATTCAGATTTTTCTGTAGCTGTAACTGCATAAACTGCAAATGATTTTGTTGGAGTCTTAATCAGCCATCCATTTTTCAAGGCTAAATAATATAAAACTGGGTTAAGTGTTTGTTTATTAACCATGTTTACAAACGAAATTAATCTTATATTTACTATAATAAATTAAAATATGCACTCAACATAAACTCTGTTTTAATAATAGTCATTAAAAATAGTTAATAATGTAAAATCATTGATGAACATGAAGGAATACATTTTGTTTGTAACTAAGTATAAGCACATTCCAGAGCAAGAAAATGTGCACAATATTTAAAAAATATTTATATAATACAATATATTGTTATGCATTTTATATGAATGTGTAATTTTATTTGTATAATGTGAATGGAATATCACAAATAAATTGGTAGAATGTAATAATATACTCTCATAATTAGAATTCTTTGTATAAAAAATATGAAGTGTTTATACAGAGTAAACTGTAACTATTGTTAATAAAAGTGTATGGATATTTTAATCTAAATGAGATGCCATAACAATAACTGCCTCATTCACTCTAAATTTTCAGGCTGATTTCTAATAGCATTTAATACATTCTCAACCCACTCTTGTAGCTCTACCAAAGTTACAGTTGGTTTAGAGTAGATAAGAAATTTCAAATAATCCCAAAAATAAAAATCAGGGATAGCTGGCCCAACTGACTGGTTCATTCCATCTTATCCATCTCTCAGAAAATTTCTGATCAAGGTACTGTCTTGCTATAATATTAAAATAAGAGAGTCTTCCATCACGCAAGAACCACATGGTTGTTCTCAATGCTAAGGGAATGCCTTTAACAATTCGAGAAAAAAGTTTTCTATCAAGTTTACCAAGAAGACTCAATGTGATTCTGTTAAAAATATTTGGCAAAACGTATCCAATGATTCCTGAACAATAATTAAACAAAAACTAGTGTTGGTGTCAAGACAGCAAAACAACACTTGGATTGTTCTCAGCCCAATTGTGCAGGTTAAGAAAACTGAAAATCCTTTTCCTTATAAACATTGATTTATCATGAATAGAACATATGACAAGAACAAGGTTTTCCACAAATTTCTGCAAGATTCACTGGCAGTACTCTAATCCAAGAGAGAAAACATCAAATGTCAGAGCATGGGCACATTAAAAACAGTAGAAATAAAGATGATTTTCATTAAAAATGAACATGACAGTTGTTTGAGAAAGCTTATTTACAAACAAAAGTTCTTGAACTAATACAAGGTTCAATTATTACTTGATTTAGAATATTGTCATTGTTTTGTAGTGTTCTACATGTTTGTATCACAGAAAATGATCCTTGTTCTCTAAGACATCGATGAATATGGGTATATATTCTCCCATCTAGAATTAGACAATCAAGAAAGGTTTCTAGATAAAGAATGCACTTTTGTTGTATTTCCATTTACATGATCATAAAAACTAAATGTCTTCCAAATCCTCAACATTATTCATCATTTTCACTTGTACACAGAGTGAAACAAAGCTTTTCATATTGTTAATCTGTTCTAATTCTTTTAAATTGGTTTAAAAATAATACAAGTAAAATGGCAAAGCTGTATTTAGGACAAGACTATGTCTCAGAGACCCACTACTAAACAGGATCACTTTGACGCTCAAGGCAGGTCCTGTTCTCATTCTCCAATCTTCTTTAGTATCGCTGGTTTTGAGCACGATTGTTCAAACTTCAATGGCCTCAGTCATGACCATGACATCATCCACAATGCATTTTCGGTGAAATTAACCTATCTAATTTTGAAATTTCTCTCTGTTGTATGTCACCCCGGGTTGAATTTTTGTCGATGCCTAACAAAAATTTCCCATTTCCCATTGAAAAAATAATCCTGGCTATTGTATTGTCCAAAATTATTTTTTATTTTGCACAAACAATATATTCACATTGAGATTTATATAATATATATATATATATAAATAAAACAAATTATATTTCGGAAGTTAGTTTTAATATAAAATTATAACAACTAGCACCATCTACTTTCAAAAATGTTCTAATGAAATGAAATATCTCTGGTCAACTGGTCAAGGTCAGCACATGGCGATTAGAGATATGTCGGGAATAACACGAGACAGGTAAATAAGTGTTTTCAAAGATTCGTTTGTCAAAATTCGATTTAGCAACATTCGCTTTTCGAACTTCCCAATGCAGGCATTTGTCGAAATTCGATTTCACAACGTTCACATTTCCAACTTTCCAACAAGTAATGCATGCACAAATCTCACACTACTGCCTATTTGTAGAGAATGTCGCCATTTTTTATTTTATTTTGACTTGGTTCTTGGTCCCAAGTACCTACAAGTCTGGTTTTTTTTATGCGCGCATGATTTGGGCACTTAATACTCTGTGCCAAATTGCAACTCCTGACATGTACTGTACTCCTTCATATCTCTAAGCTGGTAAGCCAACTAGCAGTACAGTTTTATAAACAAGACATAGTCTTGTCAACAATGCAAATAAATTTGAATTTGTAAATAATTTCATTTATTACTTTTTGTACAAAAATTGTTTAGAAAACATTTTTATAGTTGAATAATAATATTGTTTCAAGTTATTTTCATGCTTTTAATAAAATAAAATTACCAAATCTGTTAGACTCTGAATGATTACTCAAGTTATAAAATTTGGTGTAGATAAAGAAAAGATTAAATAAGGGTGAACGTATAAAAAAACTTAGAACTATTAGATAAGCAACAATTTATTCACATTGAGATTTACATAAATGGAAAAAAGTAAGGATAATCAAATTTTATTTATAAGAATGAATTTGTTGAACAGTTTTTTTTATAAATATGTTAGAGTCTTTATTTTTGATATTTCCTATACTAGAAATACACTGGTGTGCAAAACTTAAGCAATGATGTAATTTTTAAGCAGACAGCTATGAAATTGTAGAAAAGAGCTTGTTGCAAGCAGTACAATGAACACCCGATTCAGTAGGAAGGGGATTCATATACAAATGTCAGAAAGAAGACATCACAGGTGACATGAGGGCGTGCAACTCTTTCGTGTACCAATGCAACTCTTTCAATAAAGCCTTTTCTGTTTGATTCCATACAGTATGCATTCTATTCATTTTTGCACTAGTATGCTTTCTTCATCCTTTAAGTACAAAATACTGTCTCTGTATTCTGAATTTCATGTCTCCAGGTGACTTCTTTTGAAGTTACAGCAAAAAAAAACCAATCGTTGCTTAAGTTTTGCACGCCAGTGTATGATTTTATAAAACAAAATATTCTTCAATCATAAAAAATTTTTGAAAATCTAAACATTTTTTCTTAATGAATTATATAGAGAATAAATATAGAGAATAAAATACATACCTCCATCATCATCTAAATTTTCCAATTTTACTTCTTCAAGAGGTATGATGTGTTGTTTGTTATACTGAAATATATCATAATATTTTATTAAATAATGTATATATTTATATATACATAAATAGCAGATTTATCTTCTAGCATTTAAAAGAAATATATCCACAATTTTATTCATGTTACACAATTTTAAAGTATAGATGTAAATGCAAAAGTAAATAAATATTTATTTATTTTTGAACATTTATATCAAACTGTTACATATGTAATGCATTCTGATAATTAACAAAAAAAGTTCAGGTGTAAAAATAATTAATGAAAATTCAGAGAAAATAAAAAAATTAAATGTCTTATGAAGTTTTTTGCTTTGTTTTCTTTAATCAAAATAAAGTGCATGTTATAATTGAAAATTACATAAACTATTTAATTTGAAATACCCTCATCACCATAAAAATTAGCACACCAAGGAGGAGTGTCATACTGCTGTGGAACTTAGCATGCAGATAAGTCTCAAGCAGATATGGTAATGATTAGATGTGCTTGGCTCATCGCATAATTCCAGCAGATGGAGTGCACCCCTCTTGATCTTTAAAAAAAGCCTGCAACAGCATCCTGTCTGTAGTTTACCTGTTGCAGAGGGACACTGTATCACTAGAGATGCTGTTACACTGCAATCAAAGTCTATAGGAGCAACTTACTAAATTTGAGAGGGCAAGGTTTATTGGGTTGAGAGAAGCCAGATGGTCATCTTGCCAAATAGCCCAACACCTAGGTTGTTCTGAGAACACTGTGAGGTGATGGGGCCAGTAGCCAAGAAAGAGCTTGCACACATGGCACCCAGACTCAGGACACCCTTGGCAGACCACTAGCTGAGAGGACTGCCTGGTCCTCCAACAAGCGCATACACAACCAATCATATTGTCTGCTATCTAGACAGGTGGTGCCATAATTACAGACCAAGGTGCCTCAAAATGGTTTGGACAGACAATACCACTTGTCTGTCCATCCATTTTGAGGCATCTGGATGAGGAACATTTGGTATTGCAGTGGCTATTATGTGTGCTGCTATTGACAGTGACCCACCATTTCCTCTGTTTAGAGTGCTGTTGCTCCAAACAGATTGGACTGCAACAGAATGAAACCAGGTCATCTACAGCAACAAATTCAGTTTGGGCACTGACAATGGTCATGTTTATGTCTGAAGGCCCTGTAGTGAATTCCTCAATCCTGCTTATGCTTTGGAGTAGCACACCTCCCTGCATTTGGTGTGATAATCTGGGGTACTATCACATAAAACAGCAGTGATCCAAGGGATCATGACAGCCCAGTATCTTAAGCAGTATCTTAGTGACATCCTGCAGCCACATGTGTTGCCTCTCATGGCAGGGTCCCAAGAGCCATTTTCCAACAGAACAATGCTTGATCACACATAGCAAGGATGTCACAGAACTGCCTCCACCACATTGCAACACCTCCTAGCCTGCCTGGTCCCCTGATCTATCACCAATAGAACATGTTTGGGATCACCTGGAATGCCAAGTTGGACAGCCTAGGAGTTTGACTGAACTAGAGGACTGCTTACAGCAACTGTGGACTGAGATGCTGCAGGACATTATACAGCACCTGTGTGCCTCCATGCCTATCTGTAACACATTGTGTATTCACACTAGAGGTGGCCCAACAGGGTACTAGAACTTCCTTTCATTTGTAGTTTTTCCTGTAATAAATAATCCTCTTGCTTTCATTTTGTAATCACTTATATCACTGTTACAATTTCTTCAATTCTGACAACTCCATCTTGGTGTGCTAATTTTTATGGCAATGAGTGTACATTGCTGTTTAGTTGTTATCACACATTATAATGTACTAATAGAAATGATATTTACCATCTTTTACACCCACTCTTCAAATATTTAATAACTTAGTGTTTATATTTACATACACATGCAATATATATGTGGAGAGTCCAACATTAAAGGTACAGGCCAAAATTACACTAACATTTATATATAAAGAAAGTATTTAATACATTCCACAAAAACTACATAATTTTGCTTATTTCTTGACATAATTGCAATAAACGTTGAGACATTTATCCCAGCATGATACCAGTTTGAATATCCATTCACAGTACTGTTGCTTGTCAAGTTGCTTGAAGTAGTCCAGAACAGGGTCTTCCAATTCCTCCTGATCTGCAACGTGTTTCCATGCCAAAAATTTCTTTAAAGGCCTGAATAAATGAAAATCCAATGGGGGGCTAAATTTGGACTATAAGGAGAATATTGCAGGACCTCCCAATTCCACTGTGCCAACCACAGTTTGGTTTGATTTGACATGTAGAGTATAGACCAGAATTATGGGCAAATATAGGGTAATTATGTTGAAAAATAAACAAAAGTATGTAATTTTTGTGGAATATATTAAATATTTTCTTTATTTATAAATGTTAGTGTGGACTCCTCTCATATTTAACTATAATTTATTTCTAAAGTTATCCTGTAATAATAAGTAAAAATAGAATTGTAACAAGATAAATTTAGAAATAAAATACAGTAGAGCACCATTTATCTGAATCAATTGGGTACTGAGGTTGTTCGAATAACCAATTATGTACAAAAAATATATTAACCTATCCCATGTTGAAATTTTTCTCTGCTGCAAGTCATTTTGCATTGAATTTTCATCGATTTTAAGCCTAATGAAAATTTTTATAATAATAATTGTGGCTATTGTATTGTTAAAAATTATTTCTTTATTTTGTATAAACAAAATAAATATATAAAAAAATATAAAAACAAAAAAATTATACTTTAGAAGTTAATCTAGTATCAAAAATGTTTGATTCAGCACGACACAGTCCGACTGGAAAGCTTTCGGTTAACCAACATTTCGGTTGATCGGCTTTCAAATAAACGACACTTACTGCATATATATTTAGTGTTCTTAATATAAAAATTAAATTTGAGAATGTTTAAAACATTACATAACTATTTCCTTCTAGAAAATGATATCTCATTTGTAAATTTTACAAATAATTTTAATAATTAAGTAATTTATATTAATTCTTTAAATTTAAATGTCTGAAAACAAATAATAAATAAATTTAAGCATTCTTTAAACATTAAAGCTGTTATAACGGGTCTTTCAACAATAGGTGTCATTGTGGTGACATTTGGCAAGTAAAAACTAGGAGGTTTTCAGTTATGGATCGATATACGCTCGCACAATGCATTGAAATAGTGAAAATTCACTACAAAAATGGTGAAAATATTGCGGAGACAGTTCATAAAGTTCATACTGCTTTGGTCTTCATCAAGTGCCTTCTCGCACAGCTATAGTGAATTTAATCAATAAATTTGAACGTCTTGGACAAGTAAGTGATGTGAAGACACTAACTCGTGCTCGTCCAGCAAGGTCAGCTGCAAATATTGCTGCTGTAGCTGAGAGTGTGGCTGAAAACCGAGGTTTGTCCATTTTGAGACGATCACAGGAATTGGGGATATCACAAGCCAGTTTGCACCGCATTTTGCATAAAGATCTTGGCCTACATGCTTATAAGTTGCAGTTGACACAAGAATTGAAGCCAGTAGATCACGCACAATGCCGTACATTCGCTGATTGGGTGCTGGAAATGCATGAACAAGATCATAATTTTTTAAACAAAATTATTCTGAGTGATGAGGCTCATTTTCATCTGTCTGGGTACATAAACAAGCAAAACTGTCGCATCTGAGGCTCCAAAAACCCAAGGGAAATAGTCAAACAACCTCTCCAACCACAACGAGTGACAGTTTGGTGCAGTTTTTGGGCTGGCAGTGTAATTGGGCCATACTTTTTCGAAAATGCTGCTGGTTCGACCATTACAGTGAATGGATTGTGTTACCGAACGATGCTGACTGACTTTTTTTGGCCTAAAATTGATGCTATGGATGCGGACAATGTTTATTTTCAGCAGGACAGCGCCACCTGCCACACAGCTTGTGAAACAATGGCTCTATTGAATAAAAAATTTCCTGGATGTGTGATTTCTTGAAATGGAGACTTCAATTCGCTGCCGAGATCATGCAATTTAACATCATTAGACTTTTTTCTTTGGGGCTATATTAAAGATAAAGACTACGCCAATGCTCCAGCAACGATTAAAGCACTCAAATTACAGCTGCTATTGGCAAAATACAGCCGCTATTATGCAAAAACGTGATGAAAAATTTCATCAAAAGAATGACCGTTTGTAAGAAGAGCCGAGGCGAACATTTCGCAGATATTGTGTTCCATTACTAACCTCAGTGTGTGTACTTTGGATTAAAATAAAAATATCGCCACTTTTCACGAAAATATTGCATTTTTCTGTTGATTTAAAATGACACCTCTTGTTGAAAGATCCTATATATTACTATCTGTTAATAGGTTGATATATATATATATATTTAATTATAATTATTCAATTGTTACTTAAATTTATAATTAAGTAACAAATCCGTAATTCAAAGAATGATTAATGTTAATTTTAGTAATATCTAAAGGAATGTTTTCAAGTTCAGTGTGTCAATAACTTCATTAAAATTTTTTTTTAGAAGAAAGTGTAGACAAAGGATTAATATTACTATGAGTAAGCAATTATTTCATAGCAACTTTCAACTTATAAAGATGGCCAGTAACAATTGTATAGAATAGCCTAAGGTCACTCAACAATCACTATAAAAAAGAAAAAAAATATGCTACTAAAGTTACTGTTGGCAAAATGTCAACAATTAACATTATTACCTATTTCATATAGTGAAACATTTTATGTTTCACTATATGAAATACAAAGACAAATATATTCAGTAAATATATTTGAAAAAATTTAACAAACCTGCACAAAAATTATTGCTATATGTAACTTTATGAACTTTTTAATCAGATGAGAACAAGAGCTGAAGTATGTCATAGAACAATAAATTAATAAAGTAGCAGGTCTCTGAGTAAATTATTTTTGAAATTTTTGAGTTGCCATAGTATAGAAAATAGGTTTAATTCTGGTAATAAATGAACAACACATATAAGAAAATAAATGTTATAATTATCAAGTCATCCATTGTCATGATTGAAATAATTTAATATAATATGTAACATTTAGAATTGATATTCATTTAATGTTTAAGAGTTTCACATTTTTTAAACATTTTTTATTATTGATGTAAATAAAAATTTAGGTTACACTAAACATTCAAAAAAACAACTAAACATTAATTTTAAAAATTTTCCTTAATACTTTTCTAAAAAGCAACTGATAATGAAAACTTACTTTTTTCTTTGCAATAATAATATTGCCATAAACTAATATGTCATTGAACAAAAAAAACTGTCTTGGTTTTGGTTTCTTCCTACACATTTTTGTTAAAACACCATCACCAATTAATACTCTTCCAGGTATTGCTAATGGCTTCATAAAATTTAAAAATTTTTTATAATTAATACTTTTTAAATAACTATATTTTCTTAATTATTAGAATTAAATAATCTTATTCTTTTAATACAAATAATAAGCTATTGCATTTTATTGAAATTTTTATCAAACTAAACTCAGATCAAAAAGCTAAATATAAGTTATGTTTAAGATTGCATTATGTAATAAATTATATTTCTTAAATTTCTAATACTTTATGATAAAATTTTACATATAAATGCCAAATTGTAAGTAAATTGACATTTATATATAATTTCTAGTTTTTTTTTTAATGAATTTTAACCTTTAGTCTGCTTTGAATTTTCTGTTCCTTATTCTTATCAACTTTTACATTCTACATGTAATTTGTACATTCTGTTGTGCTTGCACAGTTCACATATATAGCACAGCTAAAATAGATGTAATTGGATTAGTTAAAATGTAAATCAAAACTTGAATGGAGACATCTAAAATTCAGGATGTCAATGCTTGGATGTCTTCATCCAAGCGTTAACATCCTGAATTTTGTTGAAATTTTAATATGTTGTTATACACCCTTCCAATAATGCATAGTAACTTGTGCCAATGAGCAGTACTTTATAAGAAATCATTATTTAAACTTTTCCATGTCTGTCATATGTTGTCAGGTGTCTGACAGATGGTCATATGTCCAATTTTAAGCAATTTTACAGAAAAATCAGAAAATTTGAGACTGTATAAAAAAATTCAATATTTACATTTTACTAACCTGAATTTTTCAATGGCAACTTCCCTTCATAAGAAGTTTCCATTGAAAATTTTTGTTGTTTCTGTAACTTCACTGACTTATCAGTTAGAAGAAAAGCAACATAATACTTTATGGCACAGACCTGATGATATGAAGTCCTGTAAGGAACTGATGAGTGAGAAAGGCATCCAGATTAAAAAACTCAACGTTGTGAATTTATCTTGCTGCTTCTAATTTTTTTCACAATTTTTTTGGACATACATAATCCACTGAATTATTAGAAAATGTATTTGACCCAGAACATTATTTTGTAATTATTAAAATAATTTGAATATTTTAAAACCAACAACTGTATGAAAAGCATTTTTTCACTATTTGCAGATCATCTTTAAATTATACATATTTTTAGTTGTTTTAATGTCAGAATCAATAAAACCAAAATTTCCATTAACTGTAGTCTTATTTACTTGCTATGCATAATTTTATCATTCAGTTACTGTTATCAATATAGGCAAGTCCCAAAATGATTACAATAAATGAATTTTACTGTATTAACACATAAATAAACAATCAAAACACCACTAATTTAAATAAAATAGAACTTGCATATTATAAATATAATTTATATTATTATCCATTTATATTACATTAATAAAACTATATGAATTATAAAAAATTTCAATGTAAAAATTAAAATAAATATCTTACTTGTCCAGAACTTCCAAAACAACTTTCAACTATTGCAATTCGTTGAGCATTGGCTTCACTATTAACTGGAAAAAAATATTTATAAAACTTTACATCATAATAAAATTTTTTGAAATTTTATTGTAAAAATTTTGAAGTCATCATCATTTATTTGTATTTGTATAATATAAAAAATGTTACAAAAATTCATCCAAACATTTTACATTCTTATAACATGAATAATTGCTTTAACACCAGAAAATTTTAAATTAACAAAATACTTTCTATATTTTAAATCCGTAAATGTCTGTAATTAAAGACATTTAAACTGGAAAATGTGCTAATCAAATTATTTTTAATTAATTAATATATAAATTTTATATACAGCAATAAACTCTGGCTAATCTGAATTAATTGCTATATGGAGTGGTTCATATTAGTGAAAAGTTCAAATTACATATATAAAACAAATTCAACAAAAAATTTGCATGTTTTTTTTAATTTTTTTTATATTGTATTTGGTAAACACATTTATGTTAATATGTGTAGCACATTTTCTATTTTAGAGAACTTTTAATATGGTAATAATCTACAATTTGTTAATTTCTTTTTCATTTTGATGGAAGATAAAATGGAACATGAACAAAATTAATATACAGTAGAGCATCGATTATCCAACTTAATTGGGGACTGAGGTTGGTCAGATAACTGAAAAGTCAGATAACCGAAAAGTATGAAAAAATACATTATTAGTGTAGTGTATTAGGCCTGGTTTAAATTCTAGCCTCCCTTTCATGATCGAGCCAGTGCTGCCAGCTAAAACACGCAAAAATTTAACAAAAATAATATTAAAGTAACCAAGACAACCAAATATTGTAGCGCCACATCGCTAGTGGATATTTGAATTTGCCGACTAGAATGTGGTCGGTTAATCGGGGGTCGATAATCGATGCTCTACTGTATATATATATATGTATATCAGGGATGCAGCCACATGGGGTGGCAAGGGATAGCATTTCCCACCCCTCACTCCTGTCAACCCCCATTGCTTTCCTCATACAAGTTTAAAAGTAAACATAAAAAAATTCACAAAGCAGTTGATTACTGGGTGAAACAGAAAACAAGCACATCAGACTCAAATACTAGGCTACATAAACAGCCATAAAATAAAGAATAAAATTTAATACCTGTTCTTGTTCTACCATTTATTTATTTGTTTTTATTCAGCATTGTCATGTACATTACTGATTTGCATAGGACATGTAAGCCTTTCTGACGTGGCAGCTTCTTGCACAATAATATGCTGCTAGTGATCTTGGAACTAATGTTTTTACATAATCTATCTACCTGTACTGTGTGTAAGAAAGCTATCAGTGACCCACACTCAGAAATTTCTAGTTACATCCCTGATATACAGTGGGTAATCAGTTAACGAACTGTCCGAACAAATCGGATAACAAACACTTTTGCGAAAAATTTTTATATTTGGACAACACTTCACAGAACAAACAGAAAAAGAAGTGACATAAAATAGTGAATACTATAAAAATAAATAAATTATTTAAAACAATGGAGTCAGAATTTATTTATCTTACTTAATTGTACTATAAGCAAGTACATGAAAATTCAAATTTTCCTTCCTTTCTGACTTATGGAGGACTAATGATTTCTCAACTCTAAAACATTTACTAAAAATGAAATAGAATTAGAATTAAAAAGGCTAAAAAACCAGTTTTTTGTAGAGAGAAAAACACCTTTTATTACTCCACGCTTATCTCCAAATGTAGAAGACGATCACAAATGCCGTTTAAGTCCAATTTCACCAGTAAACTGGCCTCCTCAGTAGAGCTTACTTTTAAATACACAATACAGTTCAAATTGCCAACTATGATAAATATCCATTATTAGTTTCTCACTCCATGATTACAACTTATATACCCGACAAGATTTACCCAGCATTCGACTGGCACCATGCCATTATTCAGATTTACAGAGTTACTTTGCATAACTATTGTAAAATGTTCTTTAAGTCTTCTTTTAACCATATTTTTTTCTTTGTATACAATTTTTACTCTATTAATATTAATTTGACAATTATCAGCATTACAATGTAAAAATACCGGAGAAGTATTAACTTTTAATTGTACCGCAGGGAGACATTCTGATAGTCTGACCTTTAACTTCCATTTAGTTTCTCCAATGTAAAAACTTGGAACTCCACACATGCATTGTAATCTGTACAATAGTGAATACTGATTGGTCTTCCCTTGTCTTCAGGTTAAAATTCGAAACTTTCAGAGTGCTGAAGACGTCAATATCGATGCTCAACCCGATACCAATTGGATAGTATTTCTCCGAATTTTGAAACTCTTCCATGTAATTCCTGCTTTTTGTTTACCTTTCTGACAAATAATTTTTTATAGTCTTCACGAGATTGTCGGGCAGGTACTCATTAAGTTTTGCATTGGTTTTTATTTACGAAAGGGGAGAGTTTAACTGTCCCATCAGATATTTGTTAACTTTTTAGTACCAAATTTCGAACTTCATATGGGCCTTGCATTTAAATAATTTTTTGTGCACTAGTTGATTTCTGTTTTCTGAATTTTTGTAAGTGCTTTTCTGAACGTTTTATTTAAAAAAGAAACTGATATTATTATGGAGCCTAAAAAGAGTGGAATGTCAAGAACTGTGCTCACCATAGAAACCAAGCAAGAGATAATAGCCAAGGTAGAGTGGCCACAAGATGTCTGATGTTGCTAGGCAGTGTGGCTTGAACAGGTCTACAGTAGGCACAATCTTAGCTATGAAAGATATATCAAGAAGACTCAAGCAGCTAAAGGAGTAACAAAAATCACATCTGAGAAATAAAGAACATTGAAGAGCTCATAATGGAACCTGAAACTGATGTGACGACAGAAGAACTCCAAGAACACCAGAAACTCAGCGACATGTGTTTTCTTTTGAAAAAGACAAAGATTAAAGAGGACCAATGCTGACATCTGCTATTGAAGAAGTGGGAGGATGTCAAAACAACGGTCATCCAAATGGCATCCAAACCAAAATGAGGTTAATAGGCTTGGGGATCTCTACAATTACAATGCTGTTAATTACTTCTGAAAACTCCTGAAGAAGAGAGTAAAGCAATCAACATTAGACATATTCTTTAACCTCACAAATGGAAAAAACATGACTAATAAAAATCCAAGACTAAGTATATATGTATTTTTACTATTACATATAAACAAACGTAGTAAGAAAGTATATATTGTTTTATTTTTTGGAGTCTCCAGAATGAATTAATCAAATTCCCATAAAAACCTATGGTAAATTGGAATTGGTTAACGAACAATTCAGATAGCGAACAAAGTCTTGAAACAGATTATGTTCGTTAACCAATCACCCACTGTATCATAATATATATATAAAAAATATGTTATGTTTTAGGCATGGTTATTGTTATATAAACAACAACCTAACCTAAAACAAAATTTTTTACACTTTATAACATAAA
The DNA here is from genome assembly GCF_030686945.1 of Centruroides vittatus. NCBI lineage: Eukaryota > Metazoa > Arthropoda > Arachnida > Scorpiones > Buthidae > Centruroides > Centruroides vittatus. Next base: position 1,128,447 of record NW_027122591.1, on the reverse strand, counting down.
TTAAAAAACTTTATACTTTTTATTAAAAATATTCCAATTATTCAACTTGACAACACCTTAAATACTTTTTTCAGCAATTCTTTAATTATTTAAATGAATGTTTTTGACTTCTTTTCATTTGTTCATACAACTCAGTAAACTGTTCAGTTTGAATGTGTAGAACCTGAGGAAGGCTGATAAGCTAGGCTGAAAATGTTTGTTTTTAATAAAATATTGCTGGAAAATGCAAGATGTGAAAATTTTAAATAAAACATCAAATTTTTAAACTTAAGTTGATCTATTTAGAATTTATTATATTAATATTTTCAGAACAAATTTAATTAGTTGCTTTAAAATTAACATTATTTAATCACATTTTTTATTTTTGAATTGAAGATGTATAGCATCAAAACTATATAAAATTGTTATTTATATATACTTTCAATAAATTTTATATTCTGTTGAATAACATTCATAGCCTATTTAATTAAAAGTTATCTATATTAATTTAAATAATCCATGTTATTTTATTACTAATTAATTTATAATTGCACAAAGTAATATTGTTATTTTAATATTTATAAATAACTGTATATTTAAATATGAATTTTTAACTTAAAACTCTTTATTTTTCATTTAAATACAGCATTCTTTATTTGTCAACGTAGAATAATTTTTCTATGAAAAAAAAAAATCAAATGTATACACTACTCTATATATAATATTTAATTTCTGGATCAAATCACCTGTATAATTTATGTTATCACAAGGACACATTCAAAGTCAAAATAATTTTAAAATTTATATAATTAAGTTAATATAAGGAAATTAGTAAGCTTTTAAACAACATACTTTCAAACATATTAGAATTATAATTTGATAAACAATATAGCAAAATAAAAATATTGTAATTTATTATCTGAAATAAAGAACAGTACTGTAACAATCATATCCGTCAATATTTTCTATAATAATAATTACATAACATCACAAGTGATAATTTATTAATAATGTCTGTATAACTAATTCTATTATATACTAATAATTCCGAATTTTTATTAAGACAGATATAATAATTCTTTTGTTTTAATCTAGTAACAGATAAAACAAAAGTCTATTTAAAAACCTTCCATGATAATATAAACTAAATAAATTATTATAAACATTTCTAAGAAAGTATATAAACTGAAAGAAATTTGTTGTTAATAACTAGTGAATGTAACAGTATGAAGTTAATAAATGAGAATGAACTGAAAGACTTTCAATAGACAGCAATGAGCTATTTTATTTAATTAATGATATCTATTGTCAATTAGAAGAATGATTCAAAGAAAGTATCAAAAAGTAGATATTATTTTCAAAAAATTTTGCTATAATATAGGATACATTAAAAGTAAAAATAAATTTAAATATCATTTGTAAACTATATGTATATAAAGTTTTTAGACATCTTCTATAACTATGTTTCATTTATTAATATTTTCTCATATTATTTCAATATCAGATATTTTATTAGGATATAATAAAATGCATATAAAAATATTCTGTAGGAATGCATTCTATTTTTATTTATTTATTAACTAGTAAAAATTTTACTTTTATGCCAAATATTCATTTAAATTATAAAATACAAATAAAGTTATTTATATCAGATTTAAACATTGTAAAATTAAACTTTAAATGTAAAGATGGCATCATATACATAAATATTTCTGCTTATTATTTAAATTTACTTTTTAATTTCTAATTTTATTTCTTCACAAATTTAATGTTGAAAAAGTAGTTAATTTATAGAATTTAAATTATTTTAATACAAAGAATGATTTTAAATTATTGTCAGTGTTAGTATGCTATAATTTTCCAGCTGAAAACAATAAAATAACACTTTTATATTCTGTAACCAGTTTGACTTAAAAAGTCCTATTACATATAGAAACAATACTGCAGAATCCTAAACTTCAAGCATGTCTTCAGTGGCTTGCATGGTTTCCAAATGATAAGCAATTTTCCTCTGTGTTTTCTATCATTTGTGGTTTACAAATTCACAAATTAAAATGTACCTGTAACTTTGCACCTCTATTTTACTAAATTAGGATATTAAAGCTTTAAAACCTCTACTAATGTCCTAAGAATGATTATATTATTGATCAATCATCATTAAAGAACATTATGTTGCAAATGTGTTTCTCCTAGCTACAATTTTTCTTATAAATTCATCACAGATTTCTTCCAGATCTAAAAATTTTTATTGTGGGCCATTGTGCACATTAAAATTAGCCACATGACTCAATAAAACGAATGGCAGGACAATCTTGCTAATATTGCAGAAGTACACAACTGTACAAATGGCTCTAAATTACAAGGATATGAATTATTCTGTGAGTCCAAATTATTGGGTGGGCTCAAGCTCCACAAGCCATGCTATTTATTATCATATGATGACTCCAATAATATAGATAAAGGTGGTCATTTAACAATATCCTAAATGATATTGCATATAGTATCAGCATTGCATAAAGTATCAGTATTTGTCATATAACATATGACAAATACTGATACTTTATGCAATTTTAAAATTACAGTTGACTCACCATAAAACAAATACTAATAAAACAAAATCCATGTTAAAGTAAATTTTGCAGTTGTCTTGTCCATTGTCATAACATTAATTTTCATGCAATAAAGCACAAATTTTATCAGAATTTGTTAAATCAAACTGTTAGTTATCTTCACAATCCCCAAGAAATAACCATATTTTCAACAAGCAATTATTTATTGTGACATTGTCACAATGCCTGGCTGCAAGTTTTAATCATATCTTTAATTAATTTAAAATATATGCTCTCCAATTCAAATTAGTAGTGTCTTGCTCCTGAACATCATACTTTTCCTATTAGCAATAAAGTCAAGCCAATAATCTATTAACTGCTTTCAGTGGAAACTTTTGAATTGAAATAACATGACCAATGGTTTGCATCAGCACTTCATATATAGTTGTAACAGATATAATAATTCAAAGTTAATCAAGACTCCTACCTCTAAGGTTTCCATATCTAGTGTCATCTTTCATCTATCTAACTCCATTATCGAGATTAAGGAAAGGTGAACGGATGACAATAGAAATTTATAGGTCTACAATTTTTTCAAATTGCAGCCTAATTATGGTTGATTTTTACATTTTTTAGAATAAACAATAAAAAGTAGTACTGTAATAAATGTTCCATTTTAAGAAGAATAGATTTTCTTCTCCTAGTAAGCAAAGTCAGATTCAACCTTCAACTATAGAGTAATTCAAACATATGGTTTTTTTCAGACCATTCTACTATTACTCAGAAAATAGGGGTTAAAATTTAAGGACAACTCCTTTAAATGGATACAATCCCAAGCAAACACGTATTAGTTTGTTTATCAAGGAGTGCATACAGTGATGGTAGTGTGACATGGCAACATTGAACAGAATTCAAAAAAAACCTGACAATTTCAAAATGTAATGGGAAAAGGCTACAAAATCCCCAAACAATTACAAAAAAAAGACATTATACCATATTTTGGTTTTAAAAAAACCTATTTCAAAATTTTGGCCAAAATATGACTTTATAAGATCTATAAAAATCTTTCATTTATACTCCACATGACCTGAAACATGTCTTTGTGAAGCCAGGAGTTCAATCACTCATAGAAAAAATATATAACATTTCCTTAAAATTCAAGGCCTAATGATCCTAATACAGACTAATTACAATTTATTTAATTTTCTATTTACAATATATTAATTATAAAATATCAGAGCAAACACTTGATTCTTCAAAGTTTAAAACATTTTAAAAAACACTGAAGTCTTGATTTATCAATTTTCTGGAGTTAAAATAACAGTATTCTTCAGTTAAGCTGGTGTCACACTTACAGAAAAAAGTTCACTGAACTGTAATGGAAATTTTCAGTTCAGTGTGAATTCAGTGTTTTGCAGGTAAAAAAAAAAAACAGAATAAAAAAAATAAACTTCTCAACCATCTAGTGCCAGTTCACATTACTAGCAGTGCTACATCTATATTCATTCCGAATTCTGCCAATTCAAGCTAAACATGGATTCTTTCATGGTTTTCATTTGATTTTTTTTCTTTGAGCTTCCATGATTTTGAAGCAGCAACGTAACTATCAGTGGAGGTGTCAAAATGGCAGCTGGGCAGTTCACGCAGTTTCTCATTTTCAGTCTCAGGCAGCACGGCAGCAATATCTGTGATGTTGTAAACACATTATCACTCCCAGGGATCTGATTGGTCAACATCTACATTTTACGTGACCAGAAAAAATTTCCACTGAGCACCTCTTGACTTGATTTTCCAGAAATTTTATGCGTGGACATAAAATTTTTCTGGATTTGGTTTTCAGTTTATGTTTTCAAAGGTGTTTTTTTTAAGTGTGACCCCAACTTTATACCTTTAGTTAATACCAGAAAAGTAAATGTTTCATTAGTGCATTAACAGATGTAGTTTATGCCTCATCCATTATTCTTGATTTGTACGTAGAACTCTAAACCAGAGATTCATCAATGAATCTTTTTTTCTTGTTTAGTATTAAGTCTTTTGATATCACAAAAGCAAGTTAAATTCCTTACCAGTTCTGATTTAAAACTGTTTTTCTATCAATGAAGCCTCATTCCATTTAATTTTGATATTCTTGTTCAGTGCGTCCTCTGTTAAGATAATATTAATTCTATCCTTTTTCAAATCTGTTAGATATTCTTTGATCCTAGATCTAAAAAATTAAAAACAAGCCTATCCTATTTAGTAATGTTTTCAATAATAACCTTTATATTTTAAAGGAATTTTTAAACTCCTTGTTTTAAATCTATTGCATCTTTTTTATTTCTAACAAGACAATAAATAGTGGATAATTTAAAGATGGCCAGTTTGATGTTCCTTTTGGAAGAATACAATTTCACTAATCTTGTGTCAAGAAAACCTGTGATCATAGCATAATTAGTATTAAATTAGTATTGATGGGTTCAAGCAGATTGTAATAGCTTCATTTTCTAATTTCTTCCTTTTTATGTTCATCTTAATTTCTTTCTTATGTTAGCTATAATTTTGCTACTTTTTATGAAGTAATCAAATATTTCTGTCATTTTCTCCAATTATCATTAATTCTTTATCTGTATCCACTCTTCATCAAACATAGCTACTTAAGTTATAACTTAAATGCAGAGTTTTGTTGTTATTCCATATGGAATAAAAGCAAAACTTTCATATTAAGGTTATACATAGAAGCTGTAAATGTTAAATTAAAATGTTCCTATTTTATAAATCTTGAATTAAATGATATTATTATACAATTATAAAAGTAACTATAAGTACTTCAAATGTATGAAACAGTTTTAATCTGTGCAAAAATTTGTAAATACAGTAAAGTGTCAAAAATCTAGATGTGAAAAATCCAGATTGAACTATCAAAAAATAGATATTAAATCTTTCAATGGCAACTCCTTTATTGATGTTCTCATTTAGAATTTGTAATTTTTTAATTTTGAAATTATGGCTAGTGTATTTTTTGTTTAAACATAGTGATTCTGTAAATTATAATTTGAATTTTTGTAAGTATTCCTACATTCCTTGTGAAATACTGGTTTAAACTTAGAGCATTCTAAACTTGAATTACACTATATTTGGGGTTTACAGTACTTAAAATTGTTAATTTACATGTACTATACAGTTCATTTGAAAATTCAGATAGAGTCTGGCCCAATTGGTCTGGATTTTTGACACTTCACTGTATATAAATGAAGTAGCCAAACCAAATATCTTTTTAACACAATATTTTCAAAAATTTTATTTGAGAGAGAAGAAAGGATACAAATTATGGCAACCAAATATTAGAAAACATGGAATAAACTAGTATATGAAATAATTTATGCTATTTCCAGGGCTGGATAAAAACTTTTAGAGACCCTAAGCACTTAAAAGATTTTGTGCCCTCCATATACTATATATGAAATTCAGAATACAAACAGTAATAAAAAAAAATTTATTTTTCAAAATGAATGATACCAAAAACTGGTTTAATTTTTTCATCTATTGTAGGGCCCCTGGTTCTGCTATATCATTTGCATGATTTCTATATAGTCCATGGTAGAATTGTTAATGAAAAATTTTTGTGATGCTGCCTTTTCCCTTTTCTTGATGCTCTAAACCAGAGATGTCAAACTAGCAGTCCCCCGATGTGATTTTTCATCACCCACAGCCACGATGCTTTGAAATTAAATAAGACAGCTTACAGATCAAAATTAACTGATAAACATCTATCTGCAATAATGAAGAATGCTCTCAGTCTTTGAATCCAGATATTGAAAGACTAGGAAGAGGAAGACAGTGCTAGCAAGTTTCCAGTGAAAACAATTAAATTTATGAATATGTACATTAAATAAAATTATTCAGCTTACATGTTCGAATGTGTCGCATAGAATCGACGTGTAGCTACAAATTTATTTTGTGTTATTTATTTCTGTGTTTGTTATATCTACGGAAACTTGAAAGACTACTATGTCATCCAAACAAAGTAGAACTGATTCTTCTGCATCAAACAAGAAAAGAAAAACTTTATCTTTGGAATATAAAGTTAACATTATTAAAGATTTTGATACAAAAATGAAAAGGGGTTACAAATTTTAGAAAATATAGACTCCAATGCAGAGCGCATTTCTACAAAACGAGAAATAAAAAATTATTAGCATGCTACAAGGAAATTTTGCAAGAGAAAAAAAAACAATCTTTGAGCCATCAGACAAATTTGTTAGATTTTATGAAGCCTTCTACATCAAAATAACTTCAGTTTACGATTTTAATAATATAATTTGTTATACATATGTATTATCTAAGATTTTATTAAACATTTTTTCCTAATTATTGTTTTCTTTAGTCTCCGGCCCCAATTAAAAATAATTTGTATGCATTTATATGCAAAATTATACGTCGACTTATGCAAATTCAGCTTACGTGATTATCGCTCGGTCCCACCTATCGTGTAAGTTCGGGGTATTATAGTATATAAATAATCAACAGTTTTTGGCAAATTATTATTTTATATTACCTTATATATTAATAAAATTATTAAACTGCATTCAATTAATAAAATTTGACATTTAGCTTAATATTCTTTATTTAGTTAAATCAATACGATACAAGAAAATTATTCATATTTACTCTAAAAATTAGCATTTAGATAAATGTAGGTGAAACTGAAAGGTCACCTACTGTTAATGATGCATTGATTAATTCAATTAAATGGTACTTTTGACTTTTGGATATCGGTTCATAGTAATTCGTAATAAAAAAAAAATTGTGTTGCATGCAAAATTTTATCCATAAACATCTAAGTTCAATAGAAGTAAAGATTGATAGAAAGTACAAAGTGATCAAGGCTATTTCTAACATCAGATATTACTTCACTTTTTATTAATTTTAAAAATTATCACTTAACAATCAAGGCAAAATTAATCTATATATTTTTTATTATTTTTTTGAGTGATCATTATAATAAATAAATGATTAAAAAATAGTAATTAATAAAATTGCTGACTAATAGAGCTTAATGTCTCTGATATTAAAAATAACAGTTTAACATGATTTCAGTATATGCTAAGTTAATGTAATGTTTACATTCTCGAAAAATTCAGAAAATTAATTTTTTCATGAAAAATCTGCCAATTATTATGTATCTTCCAAATTGAATAGAAACATTAGTTTAATAAAAAAAATTTTGTCAGTGTTTTCAAAAGATTATAGAGAGATTCTGTTCAATTATTTTCAGTACATTTTGCTACTATATTACTACAAAGTGTGTTTAACATATATATTTTCAAATTAGTTCCAATTATTAAAATTATACTATTCTCAACTGCTTTATGTAATATTTTTTTTGTTTAGTGTTATGTTGTTTTGTAAAATAGAACTGAAGAAAGGACTGCCATACCCCCATCTTACTAAAATGATGTAAATCTTGTAAATTTGTACTTATGACTAACTAGACAAAGTATTTCAAGTATCAAGTAAATTTCTTTTAATTACATTATTTAATAATATTATTGTGTGTTAAATTCTTTGGTCACTAGATGACAATTTGCAACTTTTGTAATTTGATTAAACTATGATAAGAAAAATTGTATAAACATATAGATTGTAAAAATAATATATATCTATTGTGTTCTAAAACTATTAAATGTAATTAATTTTTTTTTATATAGGGTAAAGTATTTTTTGACTAAGTGCCAAAATTTATTTTAAACAGATATCTTTCCTTGAAGAATAAGTAACTTACATAAATAAACATATAATGCAAAAATATTTCAGACTGTAAAAGTAATTTCACAAAAATAACAACTAAATAAAAGAAAAAACATTTTAGAGCAAACTAATTTATGGAATGGAACAAATTATTATAATAATGACAAATTAATATTTCATATCCTATATTAATAACGATGATGTATCAAATTTTTCATTAGGGCTACAAGATTTGTAGATTCAAACTATAATAATCACATACCAAATGACATTTCTATTACAAGTAAGGATTAATTACAGTAGACAACAAATTTGAACTTTCTTAATTTTTCTTGATCTTTTGTACATAATTTCATTTTATCTTATTTCTCATGATTACACTAAGAAAAAAAAAATTTCTATTACATCAGGATAAGAAAATAAAAGCCAACTTGCATATTATTAATAAAATAGATACAAATGTATATTAAGATTTAAATCATTTTTCTTGCCAATTTTTGTTTATATTCAGCACTTTTGGGTTTCTGAAATCAATGTCCAGCAATAGTCAGCCAACATTTTGCATTCCTTTTAGAACTTATATATATACAAATATATTATTATTATAGACGATTTCCCAAGAATGTGATGTGATAGCCAAATTTGGAAATTATTTTAACAATAAGCTTAAAAAGAAAAAAAACAAATACAGTCCACCTAATAAAGTACAAATAAAACTCATATTGTCTAGTGTTACATATAAATGCTCTGTAAGACAGCACATTTCATTTTGAGTTATTTTAATGTTTTAGAGTTGAAAATAACATCTGAATTCAAACTTTTCAGCAAATAAAAGTAAAATTTCAAAGTTCGAACGTTTTCGGCCACTAATTTTATATTTCCTGGAAATATAAAATGGAAAGGAAATATAAAATATAGGAAATATAAAATGGAAAAAACCGTTCTATAAATAGAATGTAGCTGCCTTGTAAATTTTTAAAAGATCAAAAACGGCTGTGACGTATTGTGTATGACATATATTATGAGTCTAGATAGTATTTCCATGCATTTGATACATGAATGACATATGAGTTGATGCGGGTTCCACTCCTGCTTGCCCTGTAGGTCTCAACCGCTTCTAAGATTCTAAAATATTGGTCGAAAACCTTGTGTATTAGCTTGGCCAGGTCCCAACGGGAAAAACCTCCGGATCGCTGGTGTAACGTGCTAAAGCAGTATTGATGTTTCCTTTTAGTACGTCGTATTTGTGACCCTTTAGTCTGGCTTGCAGCGATCTGTACGTTGATCCTAAGTATGAAAGTATTCTGTCAAACCTCTCGTCATGTAGTGGGATGTGGTAAATCCTCAGCACCGTCCTTCGCGTTAGACAGAAGGCGGAAAACACTGGGTTTTCTTCTGTACGTAACGAGTACGTTTAAATCATTTGCAATCCTTCTACATATGCGAAGCAGCAACAGTTCATAGTTTAGGACTACCCGATTTGCTTCTGCTTTGTTAACATTACTAGATGACTGAGCCAGATATTTGGATGCTGTAATATCATTAATTTCTTAGACATCAAGATTCAAGTTACTGGTAACAAGTTCAACACCACAATTTACCGCATAGTTACTTATGCCGGTCTATTCATACCTGCCAATTCAGTGGACCCATAATCATATAAGGCATCTGCATTCTGTGCACTAGTAGCCAGAGCCTACTCCCATTTTACAGAATTGTCAGATACCAACAAGGAACTGGAGCATCTCAAATAGGTAGCATCCAACCATGGATATGGCCACATTTTTATCGACAGTCTAGCATCCAAATATCTGGTTCAGTCATCTAGCAATGTTAACAAAGCAGAAACAAATCGGGTAGTCCTAAACTATGAACTGTTGCTGCTTCGCATATGTAGAAGGATTGCAAATGATTTAAACGTACTCGTTACGTACAGAAGAAAACCCAGTGTTTTCCGCCTTCTGTCTAACGCGAAGGACGGTGCTGAGGATTTACCACATCCCACTACATGACGAGAGGTTTGACAGAATACTTTCATACTTAGGATCAACGTACAGATCGCTGCAAGCCAGACTAAAGAGTCACAAATACGACGTACTAAAAGGAAACATCAATACTGCTTTAGCACGTTACACCAGCGATCCGGAGGTTTTTCCCGTTGGGACCTGGCCAAGCTAATACACAAGGTTTTCGACCAATATTTTAGAATCTTAGAAGCGGTTGAGACCTACAGGGCAAGCAGGAGTGGAACCCGCATCAACTCATATGTCATTCATGTATCAAATGCATGGAAATACTATCTAGACTCATAATATATGTCATACACAATACGTCACAGCCGTTTTTGATCTTTTAAAAATTTACAAGGCAGCTACATTCTATTTATAGAACGGTTTTTTCCATTTTATATTTCCTGAAGAGGGCCGATAAAATTAGTGGCCGAAAACGTTCGAACTTTGAAATTTTACTTTTATTTGCTGAAAAGTTTGAATTTAGGTGTTATTTCGACTCTACAAGTACAGTTCCAGTTTTTGGTAAAGTTGTATTTATTGTTTTAATGTTTTAATTTATTATCACACTTCAATATCACTACTGATAATAAAATATTTGTAGAATAAAGGATGTATAACTGTTGATATTTGATATGAACAGGCAGCACAACAAATGCTAAAAGACAGCACAGTTTTATATAATCATGTAAACAAAAGCCTAATAAGTATAAATTTTAAAAATCATTACAAAAGTTGAATTTTATTAAATCTACTACTCTAATAGAAATATTTGTCTCAATATATAATTGAGAAAACACAATTCAATTTATTGTAAAATTATATTTTTGTAAACAAAGAATTCTTAAGACATGGCATATACAGTATAATGTTTCTTTATTCAAATCACTTTAATAAGGATGTTTACAATATGAACACTAATTATACAATAAATAAAAACACCCATCTTTTTTAAGATCATTTTTTAAATCTATGTATATTTTATTTAAATATTAATTTAATCTTTTTACAACTTTACTTACTTGTTTATTTAAAAGTTTAATGAATTAATTTCCATAAATTCATCTGGCATCGTAATTTTCAGTAGTTTTGATAGATATTTACAGATTCAACCATGTGCATGATTACCAGGATTATACACGATTTTAATTCCTAGAAAACTAGGCAAGCATACTGTGCTTAGAAGTACTTTAACAGGAAAGACATGTCTTTTGTAAGGAACTTTAATTAAGTTAGATGAGAATTATAGAAAGTGAGACCAAGTTAAAGATTAATAAATAAAAGCTTACCCAATCGATCGACCATTTTTGACAAGCGCGAGACCACTCCTTCGACTGTATTCAACAGAAACTTACTACGCAAATAATTTTATTTTGCTTACTTAATTAAGCAAATGTCATTTACTTCTGACAGCCATGATAATTATAACAAGATGTAATTACTATAATTCTTGATTATTTTTCTTCTCGTGCTTACACCTCTACTTTAGTCAATGAAATCTTATTGATAGATGGCGCCTTTCGTGTATTACACATGTGAAATTTTTTTTAATTCGTTATTTGATTTTTTTGTATTAGTTCTAAAATAATTAATGAAACAATTTTAGAATATATTATTAAATAAAATAATCTATATTTTAACGAAAGTAATTATATAAATTTGTTTCGTTGGAATTTCTTCCTTTGTGAACAGTAAGTGGAGGCCTCCAAGGAGGTAAAAGGGAGGAGTCTGACTGATCACTTTGGCCGCGTTTCTGCAGCGAGAGTGTAGCGAAATGACGTCGCAAACAGTGTTGGCCAATTAGAGACCAGTTTCAGTGTGTTCGCTGTAAAGCGCTTCTCGAGCGCTGCATAAAGAAACGCGACCTTTGTCAACATAATTCCCCACAGACATGTAGCGCGTCTGTTGGGAATTATGCTCGCATCGTGCTTACGCGTCTACAGAATTTGACTACAATGGAATTAACTACAAGATAACACGCTGCCATCGATAAAGTAGCACCTCTAATATAAAAATTCATGGTGATAACCATAATATTCTCAGCCGAAACTTGTAGTAATTTTCAAATAATCATTTAATAAAACGTAGATAACTATGATCAAGATTCACTGCTAGTTCATTCGAATTGGCAAATGCAATTGCTATGGTAATCTTACTGACATTCAGAATACGATTTATCAATTTTGGCAATATTAATAAATGCTGATAAAATGTACTCAGACTTAATTTTATAATCGTAATCAAGTTTTATTAAATATTACAGAAAAAAATCTAAGATGTGATCATCAGATGAATTAACTTCGAAACTTTGAAAAATGCATTTTTTCACGATTATTTGGGGGTCTTGAATGCTTTCGGGAGGCTAATACTGTACTGGTGTTTTGCTATCCAACGATAACAAGAGGCTTATGTTGCATATTTGAGCATCAAATAGCATGTAAATGCATAAGACTAGCATTCAATTTATTTACGTGCTATGACTTCAAATGTTTTCGGGACTTTTCAATTTCCAACTATCTTATCTTATTCATTGGGTTATATACCATTATTATTCTACACTGAATGACCACTACATTAGGAACACTTGCCTAATTTAGTAAGACCCATAGAAATATCACACGGATAGTTTATTATGAATCACCAATAAACCAATAAACCCACAAAATCTTGATTTTTAGCCAAACTTCCATAACTCAAAACTCTTTAACTAGAAATCCGAATTTTTTTCCTCGACCGATTCCAATTAACCAGGTACTACTGTATCTCTTCTATATCTAACCAATTTTAATTTATTCTCATTGTAACGTATCATTTACTTCAGTTAGTGAAGTTTAGAAAACATTATTTCAAAGTTTTTTTTTTTCAATTCTTATTCTTAACGGAATGATTGAGCAACTTTGAATCAAATTTGGATCCTTGTGATTTATAATGAGTGATTAGAGTAGGAGTATTATTTCTCATCTCTCTCTCTCTCTTTTTTAAAAATTTTTTTAAGCATGGTACGAGTGGTTCTGTCTACGTTGTGCAGAAAATTATAGCTGGCTGGATGGCTTATACCAGGCATGGGCAAATGCTGCTCTTGCTGAAAGTGCTATCCTTCCCCAAGGTCCTAGAATATATTCTATGACCTTGATCCTTTCCAGCCTTACCATACCATCCGCCACGACAGTACAGAACTGCGGCTCCCATGCATTTTGCAAAACCTACATTTCGGCTCCCACTGAACTCTTGCTTGCCCACCTCCGGCTTATACGGTAAAGGCCTTAACCTGCCGCTTTAGGGAACCATGGATCGAATCCGGGAGGAAAACCCAAGGAATTTCTCCTGGACGATCAATCCCAGAAATATCGAGCTCCGTCCTACACCATTCGATCGCCACATTGCGGGCGTAGATGAACCATGGCAGAGAAAGTCAAAAAATAAAAAAATTAATTATTTTTATTTTCGTAAAGCATGTATTAGAGTTGATTCCTTATTAATCATTACAGAATTGACAGAAATAACTTAGATTAAAGCAATTTAAAAATAAATATAAACAAATATATAAAATATATATTAAATACGTTAGGTGGCGCTTTAAAGTCAGGTGCTTCTGTGTATATCGGCTCTTTTATAATAAAATTTTCGTAATCTATTGCATTTCAAAAAATATAACAAAATATGGCTCTGTTTAGAATATGCGGACCGAAATTATCTGTCTGTTGTTCAGTTTTAAGCATCTGGGGAATAATAATGTTGGTAAGTCATTTCAAATTTCAATAAGAAAGTTAAAGAACTTAACCTAAAAATTATTTGAAATGATTAAAAACATAATATAATATGATTTACAAATGAAATACAATCTTAAGTAATTTAGTTATATCGCTTATGATTGAATTACAAATTATACAGAAATGAATAGATGATTGAGCTTCATGTTAGTGTAGAAACCGTCCTTCATTAAATGATAGACTAAATATGCGACATTTTTAAATTTTCTGGTACTGTACAGTACATTTTATACTTAATGTATTGACGAAAAGACTTTCTTTTTGGTTAATGTTACCTTAGGTAGCCAAGATGGCTGCTCGTCTCTGATTCCAGCAAGGAAACAGTGGGACGCAATTTCTAACCTAACCTAACCTGTTCTAATAAATTACCATAATTATTAGCAACCAAATTATTAGAATAGGTTAAGTTAGGTTAGAACGTGCGTCCCACTGTTTCCTTGCTGGAATCAGAGACGAGCCGTCATCTTGGCTACCTAAGGTAACATTAACCTAAGAGGAATAAGGGTGCAACTATGCAGATGCGAATATAGTAGTGAGTGAGAGGTTGTGAGCGATATAGTTCTCGCAAAGGAAAACTGTGCACAAGTGAGAAGCAAGAAATCTTGCATTCGAGAGAAAATTTCTGGTTCTCGCACATATCTGACTGGGTTTGATATTTATTGCGTCTTGCCTCTTTTCGCCACATGTTCTCGCTCGCTTACATCAGCATAGTCACACCCTTTGAGTATTTTTATACCCTCGCATATTCCAGTTTTGTTAACTTAATAGAAACAATATGTCAAATTGTTTATCTCCTTAGTCACAGTAACTAATAGGTTATTGGTAATGCTGTCTGCTAATGGATAAATGAAATGTTTTCTGAAAAACACTGTACTGGAAGGGATGCAAAATATTCATGAATAGCCAATATTTAGTTAACTAGGTCTATATGAAAATATATTTTTAGTGTAGTGAAAGGTTCCATCCTCATTGGTTGATAGATTCAATAAGTGAACAAACTAAACAACACATTAAAAATTTTTATTAAGAATCCTTAAAATTGAACAATACTTTTAAAAAGTAATGTACTTTTAAAATTTAATTAATGTTTTAAAAAATGAAATATTTAGATTATAATATTTTAGCTCAAATGGTTTCTATCATGAAAACTTTCTTAACTGCTTCTCCACCAAGTAGATTTAGGAAATGCACAGTGCATGGCACATAATCAGTGCATTTATTTGTTTGTTTGAGATGTGCTTGCACACCATTGTATTGGCCAAACTTATTTTTAGCATTGTCAAAAGACTGTCCTCTACAATTATCCAGTGGCTGTTTATTTTTTTTTAGAAATTCTAGTAAGGAATTTAATGAAGATAACTAATTTTGATGAAAGATACGCATCTTTCATACACTTTTCCCTCAAAACAATATCATACTACAGTATTAGCTAGTTGGTCCATCACTATTTATTTCAGCTATAATTCTTCTTATTACTTGTTTTCTCATAATCTCTATTATTCATTATTTCACACTCACTTCGTTTAACCTTAATATCCGGTACTTCTTGATCGTCCAAACGAACGTTTTCGTCCTCTCCGAGGACTGCCTCAGGTTATTCGAACAAAAGAATACATTAGAGCAGGATTCCAATTTTTTGAATTAATTTCTCGAGAAACTTTCAAAATATTTTGAAAGTTTCTCGAGAAATTAATTCAAAAAATTGGAATCCTGCTCTAATGTATTCTTTTGTTCGAATAACCTGAGGCAGTCCTCGGAGAGGACGAAAACGTTCGTTTGGACGATCAAGAAGTACCGGATATTAAGGTTAAACGAAGTGAGTGTGTATTAAGTTAACCAGTATTTAAGTCAAGTAGATGTGGTAATTCATTATTTTGTAAACTGTTTTTGATTAGTACAAAGTGAAAAGCTTTGGTTGCAATTCTCATTGTTTGATATGTTTGCATTTGAATGGATCAAACTCTACTAGTAATTCCAGAGTCCCCATGAAATTATCATTGTGCAGAGAGCCAAATATTTCCTCATGACCTTTAAATGCTAAGCCCCTTACACTTAAATATTTCATCACTGCAATAACACATTTTAGGACATTGTGGGTAATATTCTGTATCCTGTCTTAGTTGCTCCTGCAACTGCCTGTCAACAACAGACTTTATATGTTAACCATACTAACAACAATTTATTACGTTCATTAGAATTTTCATGACTTTCTAAACAAGGTCCTATATGTTTCAAGTCAGAGAATCCAGTTATGTATTGAAAAGGGATTTTAGACAAAAAACAATTTTCATACTGGTAGAATTGCACAACCGAGATCTTTCCAGTAATTGACCATTTTTTATAATTACTTATTGAAACTTGATATATGTTTTTTTGGATCTTTATTTCAGAAATGAGTCATTTCATGTGAGAGACAGTGATTAATAAAATTATCATTTAGCTGTGTAGGCCATAAACCTACATCAACATATTTAGGAAGCAACTGTGCATTTTCAGAATCCTCTTCTACCTCTTTATCACTCTTTTCTTGCAAAACAGCACAGACTTCAGAGAGCTGGTCATCATCTAGGTCTTATATATTTGTCTCGTACTGAATGTCTGTCAACGTCAACATTGATTTTAGAGGTTCTTGGTTGTGGTTTTAGTTTTAGTAATTCTTTGTTATTGTTATATACATTTTGTTGTTTTTACTGTTTCTCTTCAGTTAAGTTATTCTCTTTTTCACTTATTACTGCATCTATATCGTTTAGATTCTCATTTTTATTTTCCAATATAAAAAGTTTGAAATTTTGGCACATATACTTCTTTATTTTTCTCTATTTAATTGTATTTTTGTTTTTCAGCTCTGTTTTTATATTTTTTACCAGACACTTTTTTAGGTATTTATTTAATGTGAAAAGAAATTTTAAAAAAATGTAAAAAACAATCTGCCACCATATTAGATTAGTTGTTATTGTCAAGTATGTAAGCTTATAGCTTACACTGTTTACTAATGCCTATCGCTTACTTCAAATAAATGGTGTCCTGTTACTTTTATTATGGCTTATTTTGAAGAAATGCACATGCTGACAAAAGATTTTTGGAGCGTGATTTAACTTATATTTATTTAGTGTTTAGGAAACTTTGCCAAGATGTACCAGTGAAGAAATGAAGCACCTGAACAGTACACTTTGCCAAACAAATGACTATTTAATATTTAACTACACTGTACTATACATAACCTCAAATGTCAAATGGTGAGAGCTATGCTAAGCGAACATGCTTGATAGGAGCAAGACTTGCCACATCGTTTACGTAATTGACAAGTGGAAAAGCATATTTTGATTTTACTGACTACCAACAGAAGTGAGAGAAGAGAGTCATATTTACTATTTACTGTCATTTACAACATTGATATTTGATATTTTATTAAAATCCACTAGAGTTGCAAACCAACTATTTAAACTTTATCTAAGTACAAAAAAAATTTTGTATAATTTACTGTTTACTTAAATTTTTAATTTAAATTGTTTTTATTTTTTGACTGTGATGGGGTCCCTTTGATTGAAATGGAGCCAATAAAGACCATGCCTGAATCCACCTCTGGTTTCTTCTAGATTTTTATTTGTGTTGACATGACCTACAAGCTACAAATCTAATAAAATACAAATATATCTTGCAGTGATAAAATCTTTGAAAAAAACTTTTATTGTACTTTGTTAAAAAGAAGAAAATGTCAAAATATACATAATATTAAATATAATATGTCTAACAATTTCAGGTGCTTATGGGAATATTTCTGTATTGTAAAAGTGTAGCTTTTGTTGAAGATTTGGCTATTGACGAAAAAAACCATACCACACGAAATGAATTACTACTAAATGCTGATAACCTTTATAAACAAGCTGCATATAATTGTTGGGTAGCTGCCTGTCTATATATAAGTAAGTTTATTGTTGTACTATAAAAGTTTTAAGAATAGTTATATTTATTAATTATTTTAAAAGAGTGTTTTGAAAAATAAAAAAGTTTGAATTTTTTTTTAATTTTAAATTTAAAAATATAAAGTGATTACAGTAAAATATGAGTGTAATGAAAGTGTGGAATCATGAAAATACACTTGTTAAAATGAAATTTTGTTATAATAAAGTATAGTGAAAATGACAATGTTAAAAAGTTATAATGAAAATAAATAAAACTAATAGGTTCAAAACTTTAATAAAATAGAAATTTCATTTACTTAATCTTTCCCAACTATCTAAACAGGATTCCCAAACACTTAAACCTTGAGAACAAGAATCTCTAAAATCAGTTTTTCTAATATCTCTAGTTAAAGCAAATATCATACTTTTAAAATTGTTTAAGAAATGACAATGAATTGATAAATTGTTTGTAACTTTTTCATTTTTCAACACTGCTGTGTAGATACTAGAGGGCCTAAAATTTTACCATACTAGATTTCATTGCATTTAGATGGTAAAATAGTATTGGAGTACTTTAATTATGATAAATATGTTGGGCTGCAATTTGAAAAAATTGTAGACTTATAAATTCTCACTGTTTTCTGTCCATCTGTCTGTCTTTCCTTAATCTCAAGAACAGAGCTAGATGAAAGCTGAGATTAGATGTGGAAACCTTAGGAGCAGGCGGCCCCGATTAACTATATATGAACTTCCAGTTTGCACCAGAAGTCACGTTGTTTCGATTCAAAACTTATCCCCTGGAAGCAGTTAATAGATGATTGTCACGACTCTTTTGTTAAAGGAAAAGGATGATTTACAAGGACAAACCACTACTAATTTAAAGTGGAGAGCATATACAGTATTTTAAATTAAATAAATTAAAAATATGATTAAAAGTTGCAGCCCTGCATTGTGACGACGTTACAATAAATAATTGCTCATTTGTGTGTTTGTGTGTGTATTGTATATTATGTTTATGTACTTTTTTAAATTAATTTGTTGATTTTTACAAATAAACATTTATTAAGCAAATTGATAAAATTAAGTTTAAATTTGATTTTTCATTAATAATAACTTCTATTTTTATTTTTTTTTGCAGTTTCTTTGGCTGTATCTGTACATCAATACTTCATGAATCGTCAAGCAAGTTATTCCATTTAAAAATCATCTGGTCAATTCAATTTAATTTATCATTCCAAGAATTTTATGAATATAATTTACTCTATATTGTTAATTGTTCATTTATATTCAAATTCTGTGAATAAATGATACCAAATAAGAAATTAAACTGTTTAAAAGAGCCATAAATAGAAAAATCAAAAGATTTTTCAAAAATACGAGTTATATTTATTATTAATTAAAGATATGTTGTTTAGTTACTCATGTTATATGTTTTCATTGAATTTGTTATCATGACATAAATATAAACTGTACATTTCTAAATATTAGCTTTAGAATATAAATTTTAAGCACTCCTAACCTCTATAATAACTATATTATTATTATAAATTAGCATGAGATTTTTGTATGGAATTCATTGATTTAAATTTCCAGATAATTTTGAAATAATCTAGGAAATTCATTTCCTATTTTAAACTCATAGAAAAAAAAAACAATTACTAAATTATTCATAAGCAGACATTAATAGATGGATATTAAATTGTGTGTAATATATGTATAAATATTAGTGTGAAATGTTTATATTGGGTTTCAGAAAGATGTTATATGAATAATAAACAGAGTTGAAATTTGTTTTATGTCTTTTTAATTTTTAAGTATTTAACATCTTAATTTATAATAATCAGTAATATTTAAATATTTTGGATACTGAACTAGTTCATTCAAATGTTTTTAACCTTGTCTAATGAATTGGCAATAATCAGATTTATTTTTTCAAATAGGTCTATATTGTATTTTATCAATAAATGCAGTAGACTATAACTATTGTAATTATGGATATTGTTATCATTTTTTTAATGTTATCAAAATTAGCATGTAAATATAAGATAAAATACAATATAAAAGCTTTTCTTATTGTAACCAAACTTTGGTTGTTATTCTCATCAGGTAAGTAGCTGTCTTTTCACAATATCAGCTTTAATGTGTAATTGACATAGTTATCATCAGTTATTGTTATTGATCTTAACCAGTACTTTAAATGTTAGTCAAAACAATTAACATTTATTTGCTCACAATACAATTTCTTACTTTACAGTCTTTGCTGCAGTTAAAGATGACAAGTGGTTAAAATGAAAAAAGAATGAGAAGTGCAATTTCTGTCGCTTGTAGAAAGTATCTCTATACCGTAATATAAATCATTAATGAGCGATCATTCATTGTGAGATTGTCACAATGCCGGGCTGTAATTTTAAATTTATTTCATTCCAAATATATGCTTTCCATCTCAAATTAGTGACTGGCCTTTTTGTGCTCTCAGAGTGGTAAAGGGCCTAAAACCTCAAATTAGTAATATCTTGCCTCTGTACAGTACATCATACTTTTTTAAACAATAGAGTCATACCGATCATCTATTAACTGCTTTCAGAGGAAAAGTTTTGAATTGAAATAACATGACTTCCAGTACAAACCAGAAGTTCATATGTAGTCAATCGAGCCTCCTGCTCCTAAGGTTTCCATATTTGGTCTCTGATTTCATCTATCTTATTCCATTCTTGAGATTAAGGAAAGACAGAGGCACGGAGGACAATAGAAATTTATAGGTCTACAGTTTTTTCATATTGCAGCCCAATAATGTAGTATATTGTATATGATTAGCTGATCAAACAAAATGGAAAGTTAGAGGGAAACACAACCACGTGTTAAAAGACTTGAATATCAATTCAAAAATAATTTCGAGATTATGGCAATTTGCACTCAGAAATTTTTTTTAAAGGCTACTTTTAGCTACTGGAACATCTAGCTAATTCAGGCAGCAAAAATACCTGACTGCCATTCTGACAACTTAAATTCAAATGTAGGTCCTTTATATTATAATTTTTCATAGGGTGATTTGTCCTCTATAGTTTGGGCTCTGTCCCTTGTGATTGCTCTCATTGTGGCCGGAACAAAGGTATTTTGGGCCCTGAAGAAAAAGTCGTTTTAGTGCCGTCGGGCAAAAAGAATAAAAAAAAAAGGAACAAAATAGATAAGTATCTCTTGCTTAACACAGTTTTTCATAACGCGGGATTTGATTAATGGATGAAATTAATTGTGGCAATCCCTTTATACCTACGCGGCAGAAGTTTTAATTTACGTGGCTCTACCAGTTGTCTTACTTAACATAGATACCGTATTTTAATTAACCGCGTTAATCAAGGGATTGTTGTACTTTTTGATCTAGTTCATTTGTTGTACAGTACATCATTCGTTATTTTTAATTAATAGAGTAAAGTTTGCAATCCAAACTTCGGATAGATCATTTCAAAATAAAAATAGTTTATCGTTTGGTTTAAACAAATTTATATCGCTTGTTGCGTATAATTACTTTTAATGGCGTAGATCAGTGATCCACGACCACTGTGATTTTCGAAGTGTGCCGCCACTGCAAATACCTATACATAAGCGACATCAGACAAGTAGTTCAATTAGTTCTACCTACCTATGGCGTGTTTGGAAATTGTAACCAGTGTTACCGGTAACTATCTATAAAACGTGACCTAAATAACCAACTGCGTTTAAAAATCACTGTTATGACGTCACCGGTTGTCCTGCGGTACTTACCGAAGTAACCGTGTGTGCCGCAAAATTTTTAAAGTGTACCATGAAAAAAAGGTTAGAATCACTGGGTTTTTTTTAACTCTTTCCACCCCGTGGGCACTAAGAGGGCCTCTTTTAGAAAGCCCATTTGGGTTCGGCCAGGCCCACAATGGGGCGACCGGGTGGTGAGGGACGGGGCCCGACATATCCGAACGGACCACCCCCCGAAAAATTCCTGGAGATTATTCGACCCGTTCGGATTCGATCCCGGGTCCCCCAGAGCGGTAGGCTGCCACCTTGACCGCTCGGCCATCCGGCCGTAGAATCACTGGGTAGATGATGATAGCTCTTCAGGTTTTAATCAGAATTACTCATTAAAATTATTTGTGTGTCGATATAATTTTTTCTCTCCGCCCTGTGGACACTAAGAAGGCCTCTTATGGCAAGCCCATTATGGGTTCGACCAGGCCCACAATCCTTCACCACCCGGACGGCCGGGTGGTGAAGGATGGTGGCCTAATGTACGATAGGATAATGCACAATCTATCGATCTGGGAATTGACTTTTAAGTTCGATCGAAAATTTTTGTGAATGATTTGATTCAGATTTGTCAGGCACCACTCGACCCACCCCTATTTCGGTCCTGGCCGAAATTTTAAGAGATATGAAAAAAGTTTCTAACATAATGCTTTCAGAATTAAATTTTGTTTTTAAAAAATTTATCGTGTATTATTCTTGCCACATTTTTTGTAATTTTTTATACGTGTTATTCTTATTATTATCGAGAGGGATCAATTTTAATTAATTTCTAAATAATATCGAGAGTGACCTTTGTATTGTAGGTATTTTATTCTGTTTAAACTTTGTTTTTATTCTAATTATTTAGAAACTAAATATCTTTATGTTTTATTTTTGAGGAGAGAAATTATTGTTTAAAGAAGTAAAATAAAATAAATAAAAATAATTAAAATTTCTCATTTTCATATTAAACGTTACAAAAATTATATTTCTGAAATTGAATTTCTTATAATACAAAAGATTTTACTCATTTTAATATTCGAAATGTATATTTTTTAATTATAAAATTATTTATTGTTATTGAAAAGGTATTTTTAAAAAAATTATAAATTATTTTTAGACATTGGCTACTTTTGTGCTATAACGAATTATCGACATACGGTAGCGAGAGTAAATGCGCATTGTGCGTCCCGCTTACGTAAGTAGCAGTTGGGGTGCAACTCTTTTGGTCGTGTCTAACAAGACTCATCCAACACTATCAACTGCAATCCATTTTCATCTTTAAAATGCCACCAAAATTTGATCCAACCGAAACTAAAATCGGTAAGTTAGGTTTTAAACTATATAAATAACTCGTTATTATGAAGAAGAATGGAGCCGCCATAATCCATTACTCGGAAATTCGGTAAGAAAATGTTAGCTTTTGTAAATAATGGCCAATTTTGTTTGTTTTTAAAACTAATTTATAATAATATCTGTTATATATAACGTTTATTGCTTTTATACGTTAATCTTCTAGAAAATTACCTTACCACGTGGTACATTTACGCTATGTTATTTTTATGAATAATAATAATTGTATTTGTAATTATTACAAATATGCAATTTTTCGTACAGAATATAATTTATACAAAATATTAATAAATTTTTAACCCATTATTTAGTTTATTTGAGAGTAGTGGGTGGAGAAGTTGGTGCCACGTCATCTCTTGCACCCAAAGTCGGTCCTTTAGGATTGGTAAGTGTTTCAAGTTTTAATAACAATGAGTTTCTCGTTAGCCATAGTAATGTATTCTTTGTTTCGGTATTATAGTTAAATGTAAAGTTGTTTTCAATTTTACACGTATCTACATGAAATACTGTTATGTTGAAACAATGAAATGTGAAACAGGAATAATTGTCACGTTTTCATTGATTATACAGTAACATGTAGGAAGTTAAGCAATTTTATAATTTGGAAATACAGGTAAAATCTCACAAATTCTGTAAAATGATCAATTTTAAATATAATCCTGATTTTTAACACATTTCTGAAAAATTTTATGTGGTTTTTTTAATCAAAATTGATGAGTTTCTGAAATTTTTATGGTAGAATTTTACCTATGTGCACTGTGATGCTCCCGATGGACTCCTCCCAGAGGGGAGCCGCCAGCAGGCCACTGATTGTTTAATGCCACTAGTTATTGATTCATGGTAGTTCTTGAACACATTAATAACTAGTGACGTTAAACAGTCGACGGCTCCCCTCCAGGAGGAGTCCATCAGGAGCACAAACAGTCATGACTGCCACCATGACTGTGCACATAGATAAAATTTTACCTTAAGTCTTGCACGTATTCTTATATTTGAACATTTATATTTAATGTATTGTTACAAGCATCTAAGATGAGGACTTAATGTTATTTAGTGTTAATTATAAATTTGGGTAGAATTTACTTTTAGGCAATTTATCTACATTTTGTGCGATGAAAATGAAAAATTAAGGTTGTCTCTGTTCTGTCTGTGGAATAAATTGATATTGTTTTACTGTACTAAAATACAGGGGTGGTTTTTGTTTTAACCTTCGATGGTCCATAAAAGAAAGACAAGTGTAAATAACAAAATGAATTTATTACCAAAAGTTAGGTTACTTTTTAACATAATAGCCATGAAGATTGAGGCATTTTGTCATATCTGTGGACAAGCTTTCCAATCTCCTCTTCATGGAACGTTGCTGCCAGTGACTTGATGGGCTTTAACATTGTTTTGAAGACTAATGATATTCCATGAATCTCCTCTTCATGAAACATCATTAGTTTTGAACCTCTGCCCTCCTAGCTCTTTTTTCAGTTCGGGAAAGAGGTGGAAATCACTTGGTGTTATATCAGGACTATATGCTGGGTGTTCAAAAAGTTTGCATTGAAATTGTTGAAGAAGCTGTCAGGTTACAGCAGCACTGTGAGGTCAGACATTGTTGTGAATCAGAAGAATTCCAGAAGTCAGCATGTCTGTTCTTTTGTTCTGAATGGCTCTCCACAGTTGTCGTAAAGTCTTACAATAAACAGCCTCGTCGATCGTAGTCCCCAATTCCAAAAACTTAACATGTAACACATCTTTTTGGTCCCAAAACACAATAGTTATAACCTTCCTGTTGTTGAAGGTTGTTTGGCAAGATTGAGTGCATCCATTGTCATGACTGTTGTTTAGTTTCAGGAGTGGCATATTAAATCCAAGTCTTATAATGGGTGAGCAATGTCAGCGCTGCTGCCATTCGGAAACTTTTGTGGTCATCAGACATCTTTGAAGTCCATCGAGCACATGGTTTTTTTGTAGTGTAGGTGGTCTGTTACGATCCCATAAACAGATGATCTTGAAACTTCAGGAAATTTCACACACAACTCACTTATGGTAAACCATTTTTTTTTCTAATCACTTGGTGAACTCGTTCAACAATGTCTTCTGTTGCGTCCTTGTTCCCTTTCGTCATGAATACAAGGGTTGTTAAAAAGTTACCAAACTTTATTTATTACGAAAAAATGCTTCACTTACAATTCTTGTGAAGACACAATGCAGTGACAGTAGATTTAAAACACTTGGCAAATTTTCATCTTTTATTTGGTTGGAGCGTTTTTACATCGCGTGTTTCGGGCATCGGCCCAAAATATTTTTGCTTTGTGAAATACTGTGAGCTTAAGTATATTCTTTATGATTGTGTGATTTGAATGTTGCAGTTTCTTTGCAAAGTATTCCCTTTGTACAAGATACAAGTAATGTTTAAACATATGCTCTCAGCTGGTAGTATTGTAAATGATTGTTTTTAGGCTGTTGTTTCTTATTGAGAGTGCTTATGAGTCACTATTAGTTAACTGCATTTATTAACATTGTTGGTTTGCTCATTGATGTACTGACAGAGCAATTTTTTAGGAATACACTAATAGTATTGTTTGTATTTTGATTTAAATTGGTAAGTAAATATATGTTCTTGGCTGCAAAAATGTTTATCATTCAGTCTGACATTATTTCATGCAAAAAATACAGACTATAGTTATTTTTCAAAGATGGTCACAAAATGCTCCCTCCCCTTTGTTGGTAGTTTATGCAAAAGAAAATACCTTGCTATTGCAAAGGTTAATGAAATATTTCCAAGAAAAGAATTCATTTAAGTGAAGTTTACCTGTATTTGAAGATAGTTACATCAATATAACTTAGTTTTTTCACCTATTATTAATGAATGTACATAAATTAAATATTTTGATGCCCAATGATTACAACTAAATCTTGAGGGAGACCGTGAACACTGTGAAAGTGCTGCTTCACTCTAATCCTAATTTCCCCACTTTTACATCTTTGTCTCAATCTATTTATCCGTTTCCTCACTTTTTGTGGCGGCATTAGTAATGGCTAGTAACGGATGTGTCCCATTGATTGAAGATTATGAGATCTGAGGGCATCCGATTTTTTTTTTATTATTGATTCAATTGTACTTAATTTTGTACTTAAAATTGAAATGTTTTCTACTTAGTCACCAAAAAAAGTTGGAGATGACATTGCCAAGGCCACTGCAGATTGGAAAGGTTTGAAAATCACAGTCAAGTTGATTATTCAGAACAGACAAGCTCAGATCGAAGTTGTTCCTAGTGCTGCTTCACTCATCATCAGAGCTCTGAAGGAACCTCCAAGAGACAGAAAGAAAGTTAAACATGGTATGCACAATGGCTTTTATCATGTGTGGTTTGTAACATATACCATGTAACAAAATATTCTAAAATGTGGATAAAATTTATCTTGCAGTAAAACACAATGGAAATCTTGCTTTTGACGACATCGTTACCATTGCTCGTACTATGAGACCACGTTCCATGGCCAAAGATCTGGCCGGCACGGTGAAGGAAATCTTGGGTACCTGCCAGTCCGTCGGATGCACGATAGATGGTAGCCATCCTCACGATCTTATTGAGAAAATCAAAGCCAAGGAGCTCGAAGTTCCAGAAGTGAGTATACTATTACCATGTGTTTAGTGTATTCAACTCAACTCTAATTTATTAATGTGTATTTTTTTTATTTTCAGGAGTAAAGTTTGAATAAAATAAAATGACATTTTGAATTAGTGTCTCTTTATTTTTATCATTTAGTATTTAATTTTCTTTATTTTTTTTACACCTTTTGATACAATTCAAATAGTTTTCAGAGAAGAGTTTTATCATTACATTATCTGTTATAACATTGGTATCTGTTTTTCCATGAATTATAGTACAAAAGTTGTTGGGTGAATTTTCCCAGAAAATATTTAAAATGTCTATGAAATGAAATATAGCAACAAACAATTGTTTTGGTTTGAAATTCATCAGATATGTTAGTGATGTTATATCTAACATTCCGTAGGCTTTAATTAATTAAAATACCTTTTTATCTAGTATTTACATATTCTGAACTCAGAAAAAGAGGAGTTTGAAAGAAAATATATCAAAATGAATTATATATTGTGACTGGACTGCAAGTTTTATTCATATTTAATTTAAAATACATGCTCTCCACTTCAAATTAGTAGTGTCTTGCCCCTGTACTGTACATCATACTTTTCCTTTAACAATATCGAGTAGACTCCTTATCTGTTAATACTATTACTGTTTTGAGATCAGCCTATAGCTGAAAACTAAATTAGGTGATGGAATTTATGAGTATCAGATTAAATTTCTGTAGACGACATCGTTATAAATGTCTAGTGCCGAAATTCGTATTTAAACATTACGAGAAACTTTGGAAAGTAAAAAAATTGTTATAAGCCATTGCTCGAGAAAATAAGCAATTATTGAACATAATTCAGACTTCATATATTTTTTTTACAGAAATTAATGTTATATGCAACGCAGAATTAAAGGCACGGGTGTTTAATTCTAATTTTATTTCCGGAAGTAGTAATACAAAGTATTGAATTCAAATCATTTCGTGTCAAAACCTACACAAAATTCATAATATTGTAATCAAAAAACCAAAAAAGTTATTTTGATAATCACTGCATAAAAATCTAATTATAATAAAGTATATTTTAAGTGATTAATAACTATTTACTATCCCACGTTTAAATTTTATATAAAATTATGCAATTTTTTACAATATACAGTAAGACCCCGCTTAACGCTGATTCGAAATAACGCGGTCTGCTCGAAGCCTAAAAAGCTCAAAATTTACGCCGATTAGAGGTATTGCGGCATTTCATTGATTCGTATATATTATATTCCCAATCGCCATAAGGTAATTCGTCGTAGCGCTGTACTTAAATCTAGTGTTTGGTGCAATTTTGGAATGTAACAGCATGGATGCTACAGGCAATATCGACTTCGCTTGACAAGAATTAACTGATTTATCCTTCCACATCACAAAAAATGAACGTTTGTGTGTTGTTTAACATGTTTTTATATTAATTTGCATAACAATTTATTTTGGTCGCGTGTCCCCTTTTCGTATTTACTCGGTCTTAAAATGCTGTTTCGATTAACGATTTGTCGTCTAGGAACGCATCCCCTGCGTTAAGTGGTGTCTTACTGTATTTTACATTTACAGTAGAGACTCGTTAATCGGAATCGCTGGTAATCGGAACGATTTTCAGTCGGATTGTCGTGCTGAATCGAACGCTTTTGATACTAAATTTACTTCTAATATATTTATTTTGTTTGTACAAAATGCAGAAATAATTTTTAACGATACGATAGCCTCGATTATTATTATAAAAATTTTCGTTAGGCTTAAAATCGACGAAAATTCAACACGAAGCGACACGCAACGGAGAAAAATTTGAACATCGGACAGGTTAATGTATTTATTCGTGCCTAATCGGTAATCGGAACAAATCACTAATCTGAACAACTCCAGTCCCCAATTGATTACGATTTTCGGTTCTCTACTGTATATAATATGTGGGGATTAGATGAGTGAAATTCCTGAACTCTTGTAAAAAAAAAAAGACGCGTTTTTTAATTCTCAAAAAAGATTACGAAGATGGAAAGGGATTTGAAGACTTAGGAATGGTGGAATTTGAACATTATTTAACATTGCGAACCTCAGGCACAGATACAATCTTCATGTAGATATTTAGAGATTTATTTTTAAGAAACGATTAATGATTATTTTTTTAAATTTAAAAAATTGGTTTGCTAGCATTACTTTAGTTTTGAGACTCCTTGTTCTAAATACTATGTTGTGCTTGGGGCCCCGATTGCTTGATCCACCACTGATGGCCCCACTCCCAATCGAAAAACATTACAAATAAAAGCATTTTTTAACTTTTTAAAAATATATTTTAATATAATAATTATAAATATATTAAAATTATTGTAACAAAGCAGAAAAACGCATATTTTAAAAACTAAGAGTAAGCACTCAAGATTTTGTTTTACAGATTTACATGTAAATTAGACAGTTTTGATGCATTATAAACTGTTCAAAATGGCGGAATATCAGATTTAACCCAACGAAAATCACTTGCAGTGGAGAAGAAGAAAAATACAACATTCAATATTCCGAGTACCTGTAAAATATGCATTAATTAAATTACTAAATTAAAAATATACCAAAAAATAATTTAATTTATATAACAACTTACAGACGTAACACTTCTCGCTGCAGTTAATTCTGGACATATAATTATGTTAATAATTATAAAAGCACTGGATACTGCATACAGTACTGTAAATATCAGATCGCTTACAAGTAACTGTAAAGATAGAAATGCGACTATAACTCTTATGTAAGTACCCTCTTCTTTTATATACTGTATTATTTAGGAATATACTTACGAAAATTGGTATCTTAAAATATTTCTGAAGTCGTTCGTAGAGGCGAAAGAATAAAATTATAAAAAATATTGCAATATATATCAAACTAGAAATGCAAACAAATTCAAAGAATCGGATCTGGAATGTATCACCACAATATTTTGTTTCTTCAGTTGAAACAGCACCACCAATTGCGAATGTCTACAGAATATTTTTAAAGTAATGAAGACAAGAATATCTCTTTTTTTTCCATTTTTTTCTGTTTGCCCTTTGTGCGCTAAGAGGACCTTTTTTTTTTTTTTTAATCATACTCGTCCTGAGTTCGGCCAGGCCTATAATGGGGCGGCCGGGTGGTAGGGGATGGGGCCTGACATATTTTGGACAGGCCAAGAAAAATTCCTGATGTTGCCCGTAAGGATTCGAGAATAACAGTTACGTATATTGCACAATTGGGGGTTATGTATATTTGTACCTTACAAGAAGTTGCTATAGAAGTTTGATTTAAGAACAAAACCCAACAGACTCTTAAAGAAATGACAGAATAAAAACCCCAAATCAAATTCTGTTAAGACAATTTGAATTGTCTATCGATTTAATAAATTGAAAATTGGAATTATAATAATTCAAAAGTAGCCGGATGATTCAGCCCGCAGGTCCAGGAGACCTGAAATCGAATTCGGGAGAGCAACTTCAGGAATTTTCATGGGTAGTCTTCTCGTATATATCCTTCCCTCAATCCCATCACTCCATTGTGCCCACGACGGGCTGTTAAAAAAAAAAGGCTCTTAGTGCCTACAGGCGAAGGAGCCGAAACAATTATTCCAAAGCATTTCAATATTTAGATTTATCTCCAAAATTTAATTTGAAAATTAAAATTCTATATGCGAAAAGTAAGCAAGAAACGAACATGTAATAAACATTAATTGTAAATTTTGTATAGAAAATAATTACTGTAATCACAACTGATACTAACCAGTTCCATAGATCTGAATATTCCATACGGAGTTTTAAGAAAATTTTCTTTACCCATTTTTAATTTTCGATTTTCTCTGAACAGAAAAAAGAATTACATTACGCGCTCTGGAACAAATGACGTGAATCGAATAAATTAATTTCAAAATATTCGTAACGCCAACGTCACTTTTTTAAAAATATAATGCATTAACTTGTTGATGATATTGAATTTTAGCATATGCAATAATTATTTAATAAGCAACACGTTAATAATTTAATGAAAAGCATTTCTTCTTTCACCATTAAATTATAATTCTATATATCATATTTAAGACATAACGATTAATTGTACTGAAAACAGATTTAAAAAAAAAACACATTCATTATAATACACTTTATTTATTTTGTTTTAACTTCTATTTTTAATTTCACAAGGAAATGATGATTTAAAACCTGGAACTATTGACACATCCACTTTATTCAACACTATCCAGGTTTTAAATCATTATTTCCTTGTGAAATTAAAAATAGAATATGTTTTTGATTTTTCTACACGTTAACGTGTAAAATTTGAAATAAATTTTCGAATTTGCTATTGTTAGTACTGTACTGTACGTCCGAGTCGGTAAAGACGTCAGACTCACTCCGGGGATTCGGGTTTAAATCTGGGTCGAGTGTTTGTTGGTAAATTTTTAACCGGACGATCGGACTGCAGGTTTCGCGACGCGGAAAAGAGCGGGAGGAAGGAGTTAATAGAAAAAAAACAAAAAAACAAAAACAGAAGTTCCAAATTCTTTTCCGATTTATAGTGTATTCTAGTGTGTGGCCAATCTATGGTTTGTATTTAGCCACGATTTTATAAAAGTTAAAGCGTCCCAATCTTTTCCTAGTAAATTGGCTGTCATAAATTCAGATATTTGTTCAACAATTATTTTTGTACTGTACTGTACTGTACATAATACATTCATTGAACCGAAACTGAGTCTGCGCTATTAATTGCTAGGACATCGATTATTTTTCTAGCTTTTTTTATTGTTTCAGGAACTGATGCATTTTCCCCTCTCCAGTGTTATCTACAACAGCTCTGAAATCATTTATATTTAGTTTGAATTTCAAAACTTTATTTTATCGATCTAATTTTCACCTTCCTTCCACGGTGAAGTTAATTCTTCGTAGAGTCAAGTGTATTTATCTAATAAATGTCATTGCTTGTAATTAATATGTAAAACACTGTTTATTTTTTACTATCTATCCATTATTGAAGAATTTTAACAACCGGCTCCCTCGAGCCGGTTCCAACACGCCATAACAAAACTCTAATAATAATAAGTCTAGTCTAATAGAGCATAAACTTTCCTTAAATGAATTTAATTTTAGTTTTAAAAAAAATCAACAAGCATAAAATCAAGTGAACTGGTTTCTTAAGAAATTCTTCAAACTTTCAATTTGCTGCTCATTGTTAACAAAATGTTATAAACTGAAATAAAAGTAGAATCCTCTTATTTTAGGTTCTTTTTTGCTCTGTAGGCAGAGGGCCTTTTTCAAATCTATTGTGACTTGGCCAAGTCCATAATGGAGCAGTTGAGTGATGAGGGACGAAAGCTCGAATATCTGGGATGAACCGGTCCGAAAATTCCTAAGGTTTTTGACCCGTTCAGATTAATTCCTGGAACCCTCAGACTTCTAGGCTGACACCAACTGCTCGGCCACCCAGCAATCTCTACCATTTATTCAACCGTCGTGATCTACTTAACAATCAACTGTTTGTTATTAAAATCAGTGGCATGCCCAGAAGGGAGAGAAAGGGTCCTGGTATCTGCAAAGGAAAATGGAAAAACTAGGAAGTTTTCCAAAGATATTTTTCCTAATTAAATTTTTCATTTATACTATTGTGTTGTGTCGTATTTCTATACTACTTATGAATTAGCAATCAAATAAGGTGAGAACCTTATTGTATTCACATCTAGCGCTTAAAATTATTATTTAACTACGATATTTAAAGTAGGAAATTGGCCTTTTTTACATAGTTACATAAAAATATTACAGTAGAATCTTGATTATCCGAGGCAATGTGGACCAGTGCTATCTTGGATAAAACGGCAGCCAGACATTTTGGATTAAAAATTACAAATACAAAAGGTTTATGTGGAACAGTATATTAGTTTTAACTGTAAGTCTCTTTTTATATATAATTAAATTCATTAAGGTGTAAAGAACAATTTTTAAAATCATTTATTATACAGCTAATACGTATAATACGAATAAAATTATGTGTTATTATAGTTATATTTTAATATAAAAAGTTTGTCTCACATTGAAGTTAAATAACAACATGTATTAAAAATGATTTGTTTTTGATATCTTTTAAAAGTTTTCTTGTGCTGTAATTCATAAAAAGGTAGTGTATTAACAGTTTCGCTTTAGACGTGGAACCTCTTAATTGGGATTATCCTGTTATTTATGACTATTTACCAACCATAGCAGAGATGATCTCAAAATGTATCTACAGCTATAGAAAAACAATTTATGAAATAAAAGGTATTTTACAAGGCAAGCATTGCTTAGGACTAATCGGTTCTTATAGAAAACACTAGTGCTTTAAACATTAAGCATTTATTGCTTTAACTGCAATTTGCTTGCAGTACCGTAGTTTGAATTGCTAGCATTTGTTATTTCAATTATAGACTGGATGAATTACCATTATAATAACTGATAATTATAACTTAAAAGATTTATTATTATTCTATTTTTTTAACTTGTGTTTTTAAAATGTCAGAGTTAATAAAACTAGATTTTTCACTACACTTACCCTTAATGTTATCAATAGTTTGAAGACAATTACCATAGAGATTCTATTCTACATTAATATATATAGTCAACTCTGCATAAGTCTACACCCCAAGGGCAAGTGGAAATGTGTCGAGTTATCCGATAAGATGACTAAAGCTGAAAAAAAACCACAAAACTACAATTAGGAAAATACAGTAGTGCAATGTACCAGTACCTCTCTGACCATCCATCACTGGCACTAAAGTTGGTTTCTACTCCAAGTACCCCAGCAATTTCCATTGCCTTTTGTTTCAGTATCGGTCCTGAAACAGGAAGATTCGATGAACGAATCTGCTTTAGCCAATGTACCAGAGCATCTTTGACATCTTTGTATGGCAACTTTCTCTGGCATTTGAGACAGCCATGACGAAAATCCAAGAAAAAGTTTCCCAATTTCCTCTGTTTTCTTCAGAATTCCCACCAATGTTGTTCTTGAAGGTTTTTTTGTTTTGCAAATTCGGCTTGCAAAGTTTTCTTACATTCAAATTCAGACACAAGTTCGTATTTTCCTTCAGCATAAGCATTGTTAGCTTTCGGATACTCATTTCTAACAGAAATAGGAAACGTGCTACAAATAACACGAGGTGAGAAAATGCAAAATCGGATTCTGCTGTGATGTTGATATAGATTGTATATTTTCTTTTTGTTTATCTGTTGTTGTTTTATATACAAAAATACATAAAAGGTTAATATATACATATTAATAAAAATGCCTTAATAAGTCGACTCCCCTCCTGAGAAAAAAAAAGTGTGTGGAGGACAGCAAAAGTATGTCGATTTATCCAGGGGTGACGAGTTAAATGGTGTCGAGTAAACCAGAGTTTTTTTTTAACATTAATGCCTATGTAAGTCGGCCGAGACCACAGAAAACTGATTACTTAACAGACAGTGTCTAGTTATACCTGTACTCGACTGTATATATTAAAGTTTATCTAAAATTTTCATTTCTCAATATATATAGAAATAATAATTTTAAATAATTTTTGAAATTTTTTGTTCTGTAATCATCTAGATCAGTGATTCTCAAAGTGGGGGTCGTGAAATATATTTGGGGGGGTCGCTGAAAAATTGATGCCAGATCAATTTTTTCGAATATTTTATAAATTTACTATGGATTCATGTTTAAAAATAATAGAAATAAAAAATATATAAAATAATTTTTACTTATATAAATTGCACATATAAATAATAAACATAATATAAATATTTAAATACCAGCCTAACCCCCTTCCTCCGGGATGTTTTTTGACACACACTTATTCTTTGGGGGTCCTTTGAAATTTTTTAGTGCATAAGGGGGGGGTCGCGGTCCAAAAAGTTTGAGAAACACTGATCTAGATTACTTAAACAAGAATTGACTCTCTCTTACTTTATAAATATTTTAGAAAGCAAACTGTTTATTTTTCAAAGGAAAATTTTGAAATCTTAAAATGAATAAAAAGATTAGTATAAAGATGTCATGGCAGAAGCATTACTAAAAGCAGCGTCATTTTATTTTTATCTCTAGGTGGAAGATCAGTACCACCAGAACACTAACATTGTTATTCTCTATTTTTTTCCAGATAATCATTTCGATTGTTAATCTTATTAGTCTCAAACTACTTGTTATCAATTAATGCTATTTAAAATCATTGTTAACAATAAATTAATACTGTATTTGAACTGAATTTCATTCATACACTGACACATCAAATGTAAAAATTATAAATGGATAAAATTTATTTACCATTTTTAACCAATACATTTAACTGTATTGTATATATATATATAATATATTTATGTATTTTTTGCAAGGTTTCCTAAGAGCTAAATTGATTAAGGCACTTCACTAAGGAAAAAGTACAAAATTAACAATTTGGCATCAATAAAATGTCATAAAAAATAGTGATATTCCAA
This sequence comes from Centruroides vittatus, assembly GCF_030686945.1. Lineage (NCBI taxonomy): Eukaryota > Metazoa > Arthropoda > Arachnida > Scorpiones > Buthidae > Centruroides > Centruroides vittatus. The sequence goes on along the minus strand of NW_027122591.1, from coordinate 1,093,328 downwards.
AAGCAAAATAATAGCTACCTCTGTTAGTTAAGAAAGATTTATGGCAACCACCACTTTTCATGGCACAACCTGATAACTGAAAGTGGTATAGGAATTGATTCAAAATAAGTTAAAGCAAATTTCTTTTTACAAAATGAAGTTTCTTCACTGTTGATGCAGAGTATGTATGATAATCTTGTACACATTATGAATTTTATAAACTGAAAATTTATTTTTGCTTTGTGAAATACTTTCATCTGCTATCTGGGATGATTTGTCTTCCTGCACCATAAGGAGTCATTCCTGCCTGAGATGCACCTTTGTTACTTCCTGATTGAAGACTAATAATTGTCTTTCCAAGTTCCAATGTTTGTTTATCAAAACTTCTTCTATTCTCATCTGACACTTTTACACCAATTGTTGGACCATTATATCCATTCTTTTGAGCCTTTGATGTACAAATAATAAAATTAGTTTTGTATTTGATAGATAAATTATATAAAATACTAAATATGTTACTTACCAAGCCTCCAAGAGCAAACAAACAGTTAACCACCTACAATATAAGATGCAATTAATAACAAAATAATTAAACAATACATAATATATATATAAATGAGAATGCTTTAATCTAAAACCCAATAACAAAACTGGAACAGATCTGTTCCAAAATCAAAACCATTAACATTTTTTTCCAGCAAATGATTTAGTCATTAAATGAACATACATATGTTTTTGGTTTAATTTATAAACCTGCCTCAGAAGTTCAGGAGTCTAAATACCAATTCACATAAGCCCTTTCAGGGGACTTATGTGAATTGATATTTAGACAGCTTGAAAATAAAGTTTTAAGGGATTTCTTATCAGAAATTATCCTTTACAACAGATATATCAACAATATATATGGAAATCAAAACCAGACAGCAATACGGTCTTAGATACTTTAATAACCCGTGGTCTAATTATAAATTTTGAGCAATGCAGTAATACAGAAGCCAACTTCCTTGATAACTATGATTCTCCAAAACGAATGTGTTAATACTGTGTGGGTGTTCTACAAATCAAATTATCAACTGTTATTCATACCTTCCCATTCACATGACCCATTTGCTTATAAAATTGTGGATTTCAGAGTACTAGTCAGAAAAACATATATACACTGTTCAGACATCACAAACACTATGAAAGAACCCAAAACATATAGGAAAAAAATAACCATAACACATGAATAGAATAGAAAACTAATACAAAACTGGGCATAAAAAATGGAATACAAATATATTAAGCATCTACACCCAAGGATCACCAGTGTAAACCTCATCTTCCAACAACTAAGCAAATAATTATAGATTTTGATCATAAGACTTGAACTGATTTATAAACAAATTGATAAATTTAAATGCCAGATTATGCATTGTAGGAATGCCACAATCTACAAACTGCTACTCAAGAGTAGGGATGAAACAGACAACACACCAAGTGTGTACTTAATCCCAATAGTGAATGAAAAATTTAATCACCAAATAATATAAATTAGATCAATAATTAGATCTTTAAAATGCAGACTAAATGAACACAAATATGACATAGCTAACAATAAACCAACAACTTTGCTCAACATGCCATAGAGCCCAGGGTGTCCACAAATCTAAACAAAGAAAAAAAAAAAAATAAAACTGGCCTACAACAAACACTGCTTAAAACAGGGATGGGCAACCCATGGCCCCCGGGTCGCATTATTTTTTTGTGGCCCGCATTGCATAAAATGTGAATTAATATATCAATTTCCCAGCTTAAGGAAGTATGCAGCAAAAATTCAAATGTTATTTCTACAACTCATGTATGTGAATAGTTTTTCTGCAATGAATTCAGTAAAAATTAAAACAAGAAACCAGGTAACAGACACATCAAAACTAATTTAAAACTAACAGTGACGAATATTTAACCAAATATTTCCGATATATTACGTTTACATCAGTTCTAGAAGCTAAATTAAGTATACATATGCTAATTTATAATTATATAAATAAATAATTGTGATTTACCAATATTTTTTTCCTCTTTTCTCTTGTATGCGGCCTGCATCAGTTCAAGTTTTAAAATGCGGCCCTTACATAGAAAAAAGGTTGCCCATTCCTGGCTTAAAACATTGGAGACATTCAAAGCCACATTGAAAAATGCTTTTATTAACCATAAGGACTCAGAATCCCTAGCTATTGCTTCTTTCTTTGATAACCCCAAGAAACAAAAGACCAATATATGCAATAATGATACTACAGAGATTATGCATGAAAAGACTTAGGCACGTTTTTAGATCATTGTTCACGTTTATTCGCATTTATATATATATTTATATATATTTTTTATTTTATTTTATTTGCTCTGTATTTCATTAATATACACAATGCACTTTCAAATATATCTTTCTGTACTTGATATTTAATAAATGTTTTAAAGTATTGTACTACCATCATCAAATGTTTGAAACATTCCAATTTGGAATTTCAGAACTGCATAGTTTGAAACTAAATCTGAGGCAGATTTATAGATTAAATTGAAAACTGAATGTTTGTATGTTTGTTTAAGGAATGAATCCATTTGCTGGAAAAAGTGTGGATAGTTTTGATTTTAGAAGCATCTGTTTTAGCATCATGATGCAGAAAGATAATAGTTCTTGTCAAGGATCATCACAGGCAATGAATCTTATTGCTTGCAAACCTATCACTGGTCACAGGAAAAGCTGAAAGCCTCTCAACAAAGCAAGTGAAAGGTTATGTTAATTTTTTTTACCACCAAGGACCACTTAAATTTTTTTCAGAAGGTCCATTATCGATGCAGAATGTTACTGCAAGATATTCAAAGTCCTGTATAGAGCATCAAATCAAAACATCCGAACCTCCTTACTGATGGGAGTGATACTCCTGCATAACAATGCATGACCCTATATTGAACAGTCTATTGGTAAAATGTTATTGGAAAGTGGGAAGTGTTGTCCATCTTTCGTACAGCCCTGACCTGTTATCATGCGATTTTCACATTTGGCACAATGAGAAAAAACTAAACTGAATGGACAGGAATTTGAATTGGACAATATGGTAAAGGAGTAACAATTGGTCCAACAGCAATCATACAAATTCTACGAGAAAGATATTAGACATCAGGTGTCTCATTAGAACAAGTGTCTAAATAGCAGTGGAGTGCCTCTGGTTTCAACATACACAGAATATTTCAAGTTGTTCTGGAACATTTTGACTCCACTTATATATAGGTGTTACTATTTCCTACAATAACCAAGTACAACAAGTTTAAATTTGCACATAATAATAATAATAATAATAATTCAGATCTAATTAAACATTAATTAATTAAAAGTAACTAGATTAATTATTAATACTACATACATGTATGTATTAATAATTAATCTAGTTAATTTTAAATGAATTACTTTCTTCAGTTAAAAATTTAATTGGAAATTTTCATTACTAATAATATAATTAAAAATAAACATGCAATTGCTTTTATACAGTAATGAGGGAAAACAGAACTAGTGAACCAATAGGAACTTTATTGCACATACATTTTTATTAAATAATTGACTCTTACAGCAGTTTTATTGTAATCCAAATAATTCTTAATGTAACTTTTGTAAAGATTAATAGTAAAGATTAATAATGTTTGTTTGTTAAACAAAAAAATGTTTAATTAAATCTTGAACTTTTTTTGGAATGTGCAAAATTTAAACCTGTCATGATATAATCATCATTATTGTTGTTATTATTATTATTCAGATAGATTTAAAATTATTACATAACTTAATAAATCAAGTAAACATTGTTGAAAAAAAATATACATATTTATGCATAATATCAGCTAGCTAACATATTTGCTTGAATTGGCAAAATAAATAACAACACTTTATGAACATAACATATGAATGTTAAGAATAAATTCATTATGTAAGGAATAATTATTATTCATTTCATCTGTAACCATATCTATCCAGTTTAATTTATTAATATAAAAACAGGTTGTTTAAAATTTTGTTTACTGTCTTATTGCTGATTGGATTAGTAATCATTTATAAGTTTGTGGTAAGCAATAATTAATACAACAGATGAATATAGAGAATGTTTCTCATAAGTTGTTACAAAATCAATAACTTGGAAAATATGCTTCTGATACAAACAAAGAATTAATAGTAATAAAAGTTTAATATGTTTACAGCATTAAAAAAACCTGTGAAATGAAATTTCAAAAATAGAACCCCAATGGATTCTCTTAAACTCTGAAAATGTTTTATTCAAGAAAATGCTAATAACTTTTAAAAATCATTATATTTATTGGTGTTTTGAAAGATAATATTAAATGCAAAGTCTGTGGAGTTTCATAAGGATCAAATTTTGTCCAACAACAACGATTCAAGATATGAAACAAAGACTAAGCGATGTGTGTGCTAAAATTAACACTGAAAATGTTCTTTTTTTGTTTTGTAAAAAACATTTTCAAAAATAGTTTAATTTTAAACAAAATTAAAAAATTGGTGGTTTCACTTAAATTTCAAAGTTGCCCCTGTTCCACTCAGAAGGGGAGAATGGGAGAGGCTTTTTATTTACAATATTAAAAAGACCAACTCACGAGAACCTTATTATATCCCACTAATGACAAATTTTAATTAAAACTAATGTTTTCAACCATAATCATGGTCTTCCTCAGGCTTTTGACCAGTACAATTCAAATATGGAACACATCAAACACTGTGTTTAAATTATTTTAAAATTCCAAACATTTAAAAGTTAGAAGATAATTTTTAGCTGTATGTGCTATCATAGTGATAAAACATCCATACACCACAACAAATAAATAATAAGACGTACTTAATGGTGTAGAATAGGTATCTAATGTTGCTAGTTTTTCTCATATTACCACCTCCATGCATAAGAAACATCAGCAGTATCCTTTATGTTAATAAGTTGTCGGCCAGTCCAGCTTAGCATAATTCTAAAGCTTCCAGGTTGCAAAGGTGCTCAACCTGATGTGACATTTTCACTAATTTGAACGTATGGAGGCTGGCTTGTATTTTGGGGTCCGTGGCATAAGCGGCTACGATGGTGGTATGCCTTTGGTTGGCAATATCATACCCGTGCTCGTATATTCTTTTGCTTAGTGAGTGCTTCATGGATCCAATGTATACTAGATCACGTTGGAATCTGTGGTCTCTGAGGGAAACCATATACTGTATATTATCCTTTCCAGTGATTCTGAGAGAAGTTGTTTTATTAAAAAGACCCTTTTGGAAATATTAAACAGTTATTCTTAGCCTTCTAATCAAAAAAAAATTGATATTTTGAGCAATTGACTAAACACTATGTGAAATATCCTGTATATTTATTAAAATTATTCCATTAAAATTAATATTGAAATCATAATAATAAAACAACACCTGTTTATTGTTACAAAAATAATATCAGAAATGAATCATATCTTAACTGTATTATCAACATTTTACATTCGATAATAAAACAGTTTTTTTTTGTTTTCTTTTAACTAATTTTTAATGAGCCTGTCATGAAGTTTACAATTTATGAGTATAGATGACTGAACTAGCATTGTCTATTTAATGTACTTTAAACTGAAAACTTTATGGTTTGTGCACACACATACACACTCGACATAATTCTTTAATAAAATCAAATTACATTATAACATCATTTCTTTATAAATAGTAGTACATTTATTAAAAAAGAATCTTACCATATACAGATTTTTTCTTTCATATAAATCATTCACTTGAAATAAATCATGAGACTTTAAACCATATTTGATACAACCTTTTAAGAACATTTCTAAATTCTCTCTCTGAAAATATATAAATACATTAAAGACAATAGAACAATTGCATATATGTTTTGTCTGTTGTATTTTACTTATTAATAAATAATAAACATAAATTATTCAAAATTTATTAGTCAGTTTCCAGTATCATTTAAGAGAACATCAGAAATTGGATTGTACATAAATTTTTAGGCATATGATGCATATGCTGTACATACTTGATTAGACTTAATGTGAGTCTACTTTTTAAAAAATCTGTTTGAGGTATGGGTTTATTCAATCCTGTAAAGCTAATTTGAATTTAATTTTTTTTTTCTTTATAATTAATTTTTGATATGTGTTGGTGTGACTGGCCACAGGGGGTCATCCAAAAATAATTCTAAAAAGTAACACAGATGACAAGAAATGTGATGCAATAATTTACACAAAATTTTGTGTAATCTGTTTGCAATAATCCAAAGCCTAGAAAATGTGATTCCAATAAACCCACATGTAGATTTATTCTGGTACAGCAGGTTTATTACTTCTTAAAAATTCAATTGGAATATAGGCAGGGTTGTCTAGAGCTTGTATGGAGCCCAGGGATAGAGTAGGCCTGTTTGGCATTTGTCTTTTGAATAAATAAAAGATTAGAATGTTTATTAACAAAAAGCAGTCTTAAAGATTTTATTTTCTGTTAGTAAAATAACATTAATTTATATGATTTGAAATCACTATTGACTCTTAAGTTCTCTCCAGGTTAGAAGCAAAATCCCTAGCTCCCTCTCTCTCAACAGTCCTGGATATGGATTTATTTGAGCCTATAGTTCTAATTGAGTGCATACAGAGTATAAAAATACAATTTGGATGAAAGATATTTTTGTTTTATTATATTTTCTTATTTATATTTAATTTTTGATATAACCATCATTCCAGTAAAAATTGTAAATATATGCCTATGCACATGTTAACAATTTTTAAAAAGCAAATAATTTAATAAATATATTTAAAAATAGATAAAATTTTAGTCATAATGAAATAAATTATAATGCAATATCCTATAAAACACACACAGAATAATAGCATGTATGCATGCGAGTGTACACAGATTTTTCTAAAATTTTATGAATTTTGAAGAATGTAAGTACTGTATAATAATATTATTATTAAGAAAAATTCCTTTTAATAATTATTTGTGTATTACATGTTTAAAATATTTATACACATACACAAATGTAGTGTCTCAATAAGTGATACAGTAGATAGTTTTTTTTTAGTTTTTTAAGTTATTCAAAAAGTATTTTGAGTAATTTAAAAATACACATGAAATATGACATCAGTTAAATAGCTGCTTCTTTGATATATATGCATTTTCTTTGGATAAAGTTTTGCAAGATATTTTTGCATAACAGGCTATTTCTGAAAAAATTATTTGAATACTTTAAGAAGTATTTGAGTCAACTGAATCACTTCAATATTCTTGGCAGAGCATCCATTCTGTGGATCAATGAGCACTAGTTTATCTTCCATAGAACTGGTTCACTAAATTTTGCAATTAACTTTTGGATTCCTTTGGTATTGAGCACATAATTCTTATTAAAAAGCATGCAAGTTTTTTTGCATCATTACTAAAGATTTTTTCATAAAATATTTCAACAATAACAATCAGTGATGTATTCTGCAACTGTATATCACTCTACTTTCCCCCTTCTGACATGCTTAAACAAAGTATGTCAGATGTCAAATATTAATGGTAAAAAAAAATAGCACAACAAAAATCATCTACAGTTCAAATCTGTCATTACCTGTTGAGAGACACATACAAATACTTGCAACTTATCAAAAAATTATTTTTTTAATGAACTTTTTGAAAGTTAATAAATTTTAAATAAATATAACAGTATTTTTGAATTACTTAATAAATACTTCATAAAATATTTTAAAGTTTTACATCATACCTGCTTAAATGGGGCTTTCATTGTGTTTATTTTTGATACAGCTCCTGGCATTAATTTATTTATTAACCTGTAAAAAAATTTCACAACTTAAAATTGCTATAATTTTTGTTTAATAAGTGTCTTCAGTTTAAGTCAGCATATTAGATATCTTGAATATTTCTGATGTTAAAATATTTGTTATAAAATAGATTAATATTGAATTACTAATTCTATTTAATCAATTTTTTTAATATTTAAACAAAAAGACATCCAAAATCTAAACACAGTATTTTGTTTTTTCCTAGTTAAATTTTTATAAATGTTTATACTGAAATCAGATGTAACATAACACACATTTCAAAAAAAAAAAAAAATGTGTGTTATGTTACATCAGTGGATTTTTGAAATGTATAATAAGATTTCAATTATCAAAATATATTGAAGCAAGAAGACTACATATCATGTGTAATTTAAAATTATTGTCTTTTTTGATAATCAGAATTCCAGCATTTACCTAAAAATTTTTCTTACATTAAAATTAAATATGCAGTCAAAACTAAGATTATAAAATCTGTTTCTGCCTGTTTATTGTTAATTTTATATAAATATGATGACAAGTTAGGCTAACTAAATGGCAACTATCACAAATTTTCTATTACTCAGCTATACAAAATTGTTTTGATTAATATTTTCAATAAAATTTTTATGTTATGTTATAAATCTTTAAAATTTTATTGTCAATTTTAACAGACAATTTGAAAAATTTTAATATTGCTTAGTTTTAAAATGAAATTGAAGAATTAAAAAGAATAATGTAGATTGCAATGAAAGACCTATGCTTTTATTTTTTTTTGATAAATTAGACTGATTTTTCATTATTTTTTATCACTCTTATGTATTTAAATTTCTATGCCTTAATCTTTTATCATCTTACTAAAATTAAAATACCTTAAGAAAAAATATCATTTATTCTTTCCTTACTAAATGTGATTAGTTATCTAAAAATAAATATACAAATATAAACATTTAGTTTAATGCCAAACAATTGCCAGATTACATTGGGCTATAGTAATGCTACTGTTAATAATTAAGTATAAAGTAATTTGGCCTAGAGGTATGCATTAGGCACAATTACTTAATAAATTTAATACTTATAATTAAATTAATATTTAATAATTAACTTAGAAGGTTCTGGAAGAAAAAATTGGTCTGAAGTGGAACATAACTCCTATTTGCTGTGGATTGCAGATGCATTGCCAATTATGCTACCTGGACTTCTGTTCAATCTTCACTTTCAGAACTATTTATTTAGATATAACCACACTAATTACTCACATCAGTAATTAGAAATGTAATCAAGCAATCATTTGGCATTAACAAAAACAAATACTTTGGTTATTTAAAATTGTCCTGACCCAATTCTTTTGGATATCTATGCTTTTCTACTGTACAGAAACTTACGTGCACAAAACAATTCCATCTTTCAAACAGTCTGCAAAATCAAGTTGATCTTTAAATCCTTTTTCTGGATTAGGAGGTTCAATATCTAAATTTGTAACATTCTTTATCCACTCAAGTGCTTGTAGAGCTTGCTGCATATCAAATTTTGCTTGGGCCTATATAATAAAAACAACTATTAAAACATTTTTTATTCAAAATAGTAGAAAAATAAATGTACAAAAAGAAAAACAGTTTTATTCAATACATTATTTTTATGGATTAAATGAATATTTATCATTTAATATTGGCTGGTTTAAATAACATACAACAAACCATTATCATATAAAATGGGTCCAATTAGAAAAAAAAAATTCAAGAAATAAAAAGTTCAAAAATTCAAACTTCACAAAACTTCAAATCACCAAATCTATCAGTTTGTCATCTTTTTTGCATTATACAAAATTCTGCACATAAAATTATCTAGTCAAATTCAGACATAAAAATTAAAAAATATAGCTAATAAACCTCAAAGTAAGGGACCAGAAGGTGAAACTCAGTTAAAATAGTAAGAATAAAAAGAAACAGACCAAGTGGATTAAATGCCACATTAGTGAACATAGTGCTTTAATATAAATTAGAAAGTAGAAAATTTTTCTTACATTTATATAAACTGTATTTTTGATTTTCAAAATGTAAAAACGGTATTTTAATCTAGTACAACAAGCATTAAAAATAATATTTTTTATACTAAAAACATCATTAATAATCACTCAAAACATAAATTAATTAATTTAAGTTTTTTATTATTATTCAATTTCATATTACTTAATTTGAGAGAAACAATTATGGGACAAATTGTTATATTGAAAAAGTTCAAATTTCAGAAAATACAAAACAATTTATAATAATTTTTAATACTGTAATTTTACTTCATTATTAATTATTCTCAAGGCAATTAGAGATTAGTTGTCTCAACTGAAACTTTTAATGTTTATAAATAGAAATAATCAACTATTCTAATTTTTAAAGATAAAGAATTAAAATTTGAAGGAGTGAAATTTATGCTTGTAATTTATTTTTTTTTTCTATTTTAGATTTAAAAAATGCACTTATCTTAAAAATGAAATAAAAATTTTATGGGAAATGTAAAGTATCAGTTTTCATATTAAACAAGACTAATTTAAAAAATGAGGGTTTAAGGAAATCACCTATCATCATTTTTCAATAAAAAAAATAACACTTTAAAAAACTTTCTACATAAACATTTTTGAAAATTAAAAAAAAATGCAAAATTTTATGTTAAATTTATAGCTTCAAAATAAATCAAATTTCAGATATTCAGATTTGATATCAAATTATAATATGCTTAATTTAACTTTTTGGATGAAATTAAAATCATTATTACTTAATATTTTATTTCTTATAACTACTTACATTTAATAAATTTTAACTTGAAAAATGAATAACATAATATTTTTTAACCATAAATATTTGATAGAATTTGCATTATTTGTAGTATTATTCATGGAATTAATCATAAATGTAAATGTAAATCTTGTATATTTTTAGCACTAAACTACTGTTAAACATTTGATCTAATATTCTATTTTTATAATTTATATAGTATAGATGAAATCTGAAATGACAAAATTCATTAGAATGTATTTCAATATTTGCAGGAATGATTAGTATTCAATACATGAAAACAAAATAATAAAAAAAAGCTCTCTTGTTTCTTGCTTAAACTTTCAAAATAACTATTAACTTTGCAAATATTAAATCTTAAAAACATTAAAATATTTCATAATTCTTTTTCCTAACAACCTGTTAACTCTCTAGAAATTAATTATCATCAGTGAAAATAATTAGGTATAGGTAAGTAGTAGGCAAATATTTGTGCAGATAATTTAAGTGATTTGGCTGCAACTAACCCATAAATTCCCATTGTTGTCCATCCATATGTCTTTCCTTAATTTCGAGAACAGAGTTAGATAGATAAAAAATGAAACCAGATATGGAAACCTTAGGGACAGGAGGCCCCAATCAACTATATACCAACTTCCAATGCAAACCAGAAGTCACATTATTTCAATTCAAAACTTCCCCTGAAAGCAGTTAATAGATGGACTGACACAACTCCATTGGTTAAAGGAAAAGTATTATGTACAGGGGTAAGCCAGTAATAATTTGAGGTGGAGAGTACATACAGGTACTCCTCACTTTACAACAGAGTTCCGTTCTGATGACCACATCATTAAGCGAATTGGTCGATAAGAGAGGAGCTTGCACTGGAAATATAGGATCGTTGTAAAATTATACAAATTATGCAACAAACTTCAAATTTATTCATAAAAAGACTATTATAGTATGCTATTAGCCTATTATAATACTATAAGGCTATTATAGTAGGCACAAGCCTATTATAGTACACTTAGTGCGCATGTCACCATACGGCACTGACTGACACTCAAGCTGAGAAAGGGGATTCCCCGAATTGCGGGTCGAAACTTGATTGGTCGTAAGTGAGAGTGGTCGTTAAGCAGATAGGTTGTAAAGTGAGGAGTACCTGTATTTTAAATTAAATAAACTAAAAATATAATTAAAAACTGTAGCCTGGCATTATGACAATGCCACAATAAATAATTGCTTGTTATATATTGTGTTGCATTGAAGTTCTTGTAAAATTAAAAGGGGACTTACAGTTAGTAGTACTATTGGGTTAATCTGTAACGGTAATGCAAATTCAAAAGTTTATAGTCACTGTTTTGTAGCATGTTCAGATGAGATTAATTGTTTAAATACTTTGTTTATTACCTTTGAATTCACATCATATCTCAACTAGATCAAAATTTTTCAATCTATATTACAATGCAATATAAAATAAGATGGAAAGAAAAATATTTTATTATATTTAGAAATTTAATTGTACTTATGTAATGTTTACATTAAAACTAAAAAAATGTAACTGATGTGAAATTGACAGTTTCCAGCATCTTTGGATAGAATAAACAAGAGTTTTGCTGTCATAGCATTTTTTCCCCGTGAACAGGGAAAAATGCTATGCTATGAAAACAGTTAAAAAGAGGAGAGGGAGAATTTTATTGATTTGCCAACTGCAAAGTTTGTACACTCAATTTTTTTAAATAAATTGTTGTTATAGTTTGAGCTTGCCTTGTCTTTTTCCCTACATTAATAGTATTATTTCAAATCTTAAAAAAAAATTTCAGAATTAATTTTGAATAAGAAATTAGATATGCTAATTTTTAAGTAAGATAAGGTAGCATATGATCTGAATTATTTAAACAATTCCTAAAGTTATAATTTAAGTTTTTTTTATTTTTATACAGTGATATACACAAAGATAGACTTTGGGCTTCATTAGGTAGATCAGGCACTAGCATTCTTCTATGTGAGAAGAGCAAATTACAAAGAGACAAAATATGTAAATGAAAACTACATTTTAAATACAAAAAATTGTAATTAATGACTACTTTTTAAGACAAAAAACATAATACATGTTATGGTGTCCATTTTAAGAAATCAATCTTAAGAGAGAGGGAAAAAATAAAAAATTCTTGGAATATGATATCTTTCACTAATAGAATCAACATTTTATATAAAATAAGTATAATAATTTTTTCTACAATTATAGCAGCACATTTAGATTACCACTGCCTTTTATTTAGTATTACTTTTTCAATTCATTCTTTTTATCATTCTATTTACATTTGTATTTCCTAAGCTATTTTGTCTATTTAGTCATTGTGATAAAAGTCTCTCTTATTACAAGTTTGTATAAATTAATTCTTTTAAACTTTGCTATATTTCCAAGCTTTATTTCCCCCATATTTGTTTCATTCTACTTTTCAATTCCACATTTCCTTCCTTTAATCAAAGTAACATGTCTGGTCATAAGTTTTATATCCTTTATATAACAATAAAAAAGTTTCCTTATGCAATTATTAAGTTCCAATTAATTAATCCTGTCAAACAAAAGTAGAAGATCATCAATAAAAAAAATACTGTGCTACATAGTTTGTATCTGCACTCTATACAGTATAGATATCTCACAGTAAACAATTTACAAGGTTGCTGACCTATGTTATCAGTTCAGATGCTCTGTATAGCAGGATATGGTTTCAAGAGATGTAGAAACATTTTCAAAAGAGTTGCAGATTACTGAAAGTTAGTAAAACAATTAGTTTCAAGATTAGGATTAACAGAAAATTATAAAGAATATAATCTTCTACAGAGATCAATGAGATATTGATCAATTTTGACATTTCCTCAGATCCTTTGAGCAACTCAGTATTAATTCCTGCTGTCATAAAAGACTAAAGGAAAATTTCACAGATACAGTTAATTCTTACAGATCTTAGTTATAATGGGAAAGAAACAATAATCATACTTTTCTTATATTCCATTAAAAATAAATTTACAATAATGTTCAACTCTTTGATATTCTGATTTAATTCAAAAATAAATTTTTGTATTAAATCAGAATATCAATGAACTAACAGATTATTATAGGCTTCCAATGAGAATATACAAAGATTAGTATATAAGATAACAAAAGAATTCAAGTAGCAAATACAGATGGAGGGTAAGAGGAATTTAAAAATGCCTATTGAGAGATTAGAGGGAGAAATTGTTAACCAAGATGTTAAGGAATCATAGTAATACTGTAAGATACAGTAAGCAATATGCAGCAACATTATTTTATTACCAAATACTGTTACATTTGATAAGATTAGAAGAAAGAGTTACCTAACCTTAAAAAAAAAATTTGTACATTGTACAGTACAACAAAGTCTTGAAAGAATGGAATGATGCTACTTTTTGGTTATTTCAAGAATTTTTATAAAAATACATAATGTAGACTTTCGATGAATGATGATAAAAATGAAACATTTAAAAGAAAGCATTTGTACTTTTTAATTTTAGAATATTGCTATCTGTAGATAGTAAGAATGGAATGATTATCAAGTTAGCCAATTAACAAATGAACAATCAATAACTTATTATTTTTAAAAAATGTTTACATTAAAAAAACTGAAATTTTATAAAGATAACAGCATTTTTAGTTTCTATCTTTTATAATAATAGTTTTGCTCAGTATCTACCAATTAAAATATGTAAATATTTAAACCAGAAATAAAAACTAAAACCAACAGATATTTAATTTGTTTTTGAATAATTTCATACATAGGTAGATTTAAAAAAAAAAAAAAGTTACAAGCAGCAGCATTTGAAAAGTAATTAATGTGAAGGGAATATTTTTTCCCCAAAGTGGTGACAGATGGTACTAGTTGTCTTACATAGGTTGTGCAGGTAGGTAGTGCAAGTTCGCTGATGCGTCAGAGTGATTGAAATGGTAAGACGTTTAGAAAAGTGGTCTTGCTTGGAGGTGCGAGCTGTGATTCATTTCTTATGGGCATCTGATGCAAACACCCTGGCATATTGAGTGATGGTGTCATCCTCCTGCAAGACAATGCCAGGCCCATACTGCTTGCAAGATTCAACAATTGCTGCAAAAGTTCAATTGGGAAGTCTGGAGCTACCCCCCCCATACAGACCAGATTTGGCACCCAGTGACTATTTCTTTTCCAAAAATGAAGGAACACTTATCTGAAACAAGGTTCTCTTCAGTGATGTGAAAACAGCTGCCGAGAACTGGCTCAACGGGCAGGGCATGATTTATACCAAGCCGGATTATACAAGTTGGTCCTGCATTCAGATAAATGCCTAAATAGGATTTAGTGATTATGTGGAAAAGTGATTGGGAAGTATGCCTCTTGATTCCTTTTGTATTTTCTGTCTATTATTAATAAGTAATTTTTTATTTCTTCTTTGAAAGAGTGTTTTGTTGATTGTTGGACTATGAACCCAAAGTTGAGTTTTAATTAAACACTTGGCTTTAAATAAAGATGGAAATAAAGCCAAGTGTTTAATTAAAACTCAACTTTGGGTTCATAGTCCAAGTAACTTTTTATTACCCTTGTAACCTCTTTTTGGATCCAATCTTGTACATCATCCTTGATCAAGCTTGGTTACTACCTGAGATGAGTAAATATTATTCATGAATACTCTAATACTAGGAAATATTTGAGACTCAATCTCGATTATTAATAATGTAAAAAAATTAATTTGAATACAGGAAGTCCTCTACTTACGAACATTCAACTTACGAACAAAGCCGACAGTTGGCAGGTTAAAGTGCAGTTGGTTATTTTTTTATGTATAGTCAAGTTTATTTTTGAAGTTTTACGTTAAAACGTTTACAGTACATACATATGTACATTTGTAGTTGTTTTAAGTGAGTAATTTTAATAAATAATGTACTGTACTAGTGATTGATTTGAATTTATACTTCCCTTTAACAATCTTAATTCAACATTATTCAAGTAGCCTAAACATTGCATAATTGTAAAAACAACGTTGTATTTGAGTTTTTGCGCCAAACATCGTCTTTTCGAATTACGAACTTTTCGACTTGCGAACGACCACTACGAACAGATTAAGTTCGCAAGTAGAGGACTTACTGTATTACAAATAACAATATCATGCCATTGCTTACAGTTGCAGTGGCACATCCAGAAGTACTCAGAAAAGGGCTAACATAATAAATTAAAAATATTTGAATAATTAAAGTACCTTTTATTAACATGTGCACAACAACAACGATAAACAATATTTACCAGCAAATGTTCCTAGGAACATTTTGATGTTCAAACAAATAAATTTTAATTCTATTTTGTGTCCATAATATCCTTTGTATCTGCTATTGCATACAGACAGTACCTCTTTAGATCTGGTTTTATTTGTGAAGAGAAGTAGATTAAATCCTGAATGTTTTGAATTCTTGTTTTCATAAATAAAAATCTGCAGGAGGTGAGAATGAGAACAGTTATTTGTTAATCTATTGTAATTGAGATAAGAATACAGTAATACCTCAGTTTTCGTCGATTTTTTTCTGTGAAAAATTTGTCTCGGTTTTCGTCAATTGCCTCAGACTTCATTAGCATGCTCAAGTGACCTCGCTGCTAATTTTGTGAAACAAAGAGTGACCCATGCGTTTTCCAGCACAGTGTGGCGTTATTTCTTGTTGCGTGAATATAACCCCGCAACAGCCCACCGTTGGCCAACAGTTCCATTCCATGAACACTGGGAGTTTGGTCATGGGTTTGCGCTTCACCAGGGTGGGCTGGCCACGCAAAGTTTTCTGGGTTTTCTCCACATCTGTAACACCCAAATAGGGGCCAGTTACCCTTAAATGAATTTCCCAGAAGGCATTATTCCCTTCTGTAAGACCATCATAAACACATACAACTACTATTAATGACAATTATATAACACTTTACCACGGGGTGATATAGGCTAGTAGCTCATGTCCAACTAGCTTCTACGAGACAAAACATTACCCCAAGTATCTAGCCGAACAATTCCACTGCTTTCGTCGTAATGCTAATTATCTTATCTTTAATCTTAATGCTTTTATCTTTATGCTAATTAGTCTTTTATGTTAATTTCTTTTTTTGCTTTTAGTATTTAGCACTATATTAATTCTCTATAAAATGTGTTTTTGGTATGTATTTTGGAGTGTCTAGAATGAATTAATTGGATTTACATTGATTTATATGAAAATAATTGCCTCCGTTTTCATCGGTTTCGGATTTCGCCAATTGTTTTCAGACAAAAATCAAGGTATCGCTGTACGTAAAAAAGAAAAAGATACTTTATACTCAAAATTAAAAGCTTGAAGTTTCATTTCTTAAAATTTACTAAAATTGTTTCTTTTTACTTGTTTTATTTATTTTAATATATTAGTAAATTAATAAAGTTAAACAACAAATTTATAACTTATTTTAGATAATTACATAAATACTTAGATGAACTAAAATTAAGTTCACTAAGTAATCAGGTATTTAAGTTTTTGAGGTCTGGTTAAATACTTGAATTTGAGAAAAGTGATATTTGCCCCTCTCTGTTATTAATTTTAGCAATCATACATTCAAATTCATATATAAAAGTGCTTTATTTTTTGATTGTTTTATCGCTTTTTCCTCATTGCCATTGGTCAAACCCTATTGGTTTATTCACTATACTAGCAAATGTGCAATATGATCATATTACTGCAATAAAGAAATTAGTGTTTTTTATAATCACATAATAGGTCCAAAGGAAAATCAGGGTCTTTCATTTAGTTAGCATCCTGTCCATCTAGCAAGCTTGTTTGCTTAACATGCAAAATGCTAAGGAGGAGACTGCATAATTATCTATGTAATTAATTTAAAAACTGTTGTAACTATGTTCATCAGCTACTTGGGATTCTTAAATTAAAAATACTTGTGTGCTTTGCACTCTCTTCCTCTGCTCTTTTAATTCCCCTGGCACCACCTATCCCTTGGATTACAAACACAACTAACTGCTCAGGGACCCAGGATCTAATCCAGATAATTAAAATCCCCTTCCCTCATCACTTTTTTCTTCACTCCCATTGTTGGTCTGACAATCCATAGTGAACATGAACAATAGTCCTTAATGCCAAGGATAGAAAAAGTAAAAATACAGGAAAAAAAAACAACACCTATCATCTGTAATAGCTAGAGTTACTAACTACCAATTTTGAAATGAACTGCCCACTGCTCAATGTCATCCAAATAACATACTGTGATAATTTTCTAATTACTTTATTATGATAAATTTTCATTATGCTAACTATTTGTCTAACAAGGAGACAGCAAGACATTGGGGTCACCAACTTTGATCAAACTTGGTGAAGTTATAGTTCATCCCTAACAACTAATATGTGCCAAGCAGTAAGGTGTAATACTCAAAATTAAAGGAGAAAACTGAAGTTAAAAATTGCAAGTCACTTAAAACCTTTAGAATTTCTATCATTTGTAGAGTGGTTGGTGACTTGGTGGGGGTGTGCCAGTTTCATAATCGCAAGTTTTGTGTTTCGGATCTCAGTGGTATCAATGTATTCTTTTTTCATTCAAAATAATAATTTTTAACTTTATTATATTGTCAGAGAGAAAAACTGATTTATTTTTAGAAAACTACAAATGTACAATAAATGGTAATAAAATCCTCTGTTTTAAGTAACAAGTCAAGTTGTTTTAAGTCAGTTACTTAAAACAACCTCACCTAGTTTGATCAAAATCGGTAACCCTAACATCATGCTGTCCCCTCTTAAGTTTCTCGACTTTAATTCAAGATAATGTTTAATCTTTTTAACATGGAATATGGATTATATGTGATAGTTATAGACTTTTCTTTGCAGTTCTATACTGATGTCATTTTGAACAAATCAGCAAGACAATTAATATTTCTGGCTGTTGCATTTTTCCATCATTAATCAATTGACTTATGTCACAATTATTTCCACACATCATACATTTAAGTACAATGTAGTTAATATAATAATGTGAAATAATTGTCAAGGTAATAAAAACTACTTGTTTAGAACAAAAAAATTGCTTTCAAAAATAAACAGGTAGTACTGAAAATTAATCAGATGTAATAATTGGGCGTGAATAACACTGAAGCTTATTTCTTAAAAAAATATCTAAAAATTTATTGATACAGATCATCACTTAAAATAAAAATTTAGGTTGAAAATACAAAAAGCCAGCAATTTCTAACAGAACAAAATGTGTCACCATGATTATTCTGAATTATTATTAATAAAGTCATTGTTTCTTTAAACAATCACTTGTTAAATGTTAATTTAATAATTTTAAATTTAAATAATGTGTAATGTTTTTCTGATGAAATGATTATTTACTCCAAAAATCACAGTAAATATTCCAATTAATTGTCAAGTGATGATTATTAGTACAAATAACAATTAGCAAACAATTACTCAATACATACAATATAAAAAAAAAAATATATTTTCAAAATTTTTTTAGATTAAAAAAGTATTTAATAAAACAGAATCAGTTATTCAGTATCTTTTTTTTAGTTTTTAAAAACTATATTTTTGATTGTTCTATTTAAAAAGATACTTTGATATGTTATTCATTTCCTAAAATTTGAAAAAACTTTTTTATTTAATTCTTTCATTTTTATCCAAGTGATTTTAATGGCACTGTAATAAAATAATAACTAGGAATTTGGTTTCTTCAATTTGTGGATTCTAAAAAATATTTAAAGTATACCATTCTTCTGAAGCTTATTCTTTCAAGATTTTACTGTACTTTTGATAAACAAAGAATTCTTAAAGAAAAGAAAGAGCTGGGAATTTTTAAGCCTGGATTCCAGAAAAACCATGGGAGACCATAGTAATACTATCCCTATAAATTAATTTTATTTTTATTGACAAAAACTAAAATTCTTTAAAAGTGTGTTTAATTAATAAAGAAACAGTCTAGCATTTCATTTGTTCAAATAAAACACAGCAAAAAGGGCTTATTCTACCTATAGGCCCAAACAAGTGCTCAATGGTTGTTTATTAAGAAAAAAGAAAAAAACAAAAAAACTTAGACAACTATAACAGAAAAACAGTCCTTTCTGGAAAGAATCAAATATTAGACAAGTAGAAATAAAAATAGTTATATGAAAGTTATATGTATTTTAATAAAATTTTGAACCTAAATATTAAGTTAATGGACAAGACAGTTTTAGTATAGGGAAAGTATGGCAATGAAGCTAAGAAAGCAATATTAAATTCCACTTGAATCTTTCAATATTCTGTGACTACATTTATAAGTAAAAAGTCTACTAAGGTCTTTTGTGTGAGACAATACTATCACAGATATGGACTGTTAATTACAGAAAGAAATGAAAGTTTCATAAGTAATTTTTATTTTACTATGGCCACTAATATAGAAATCCTTGCATTTTTGTTTTAAACATCTTTACTAATATTTACTTCATACATTAAGATTTTTTAAAATATAACATACCCAAAGAAAATATTTTAAATGGGAAAATTATTATTTCTTTTGTTTGCTTGTATTTCTTTTTATTTTTTGTTTGTAGGATACATTACTTTAACAACAGTTTCATCTTTAAAACAATTTTTAAGATATTTTAATATTTTATTATTTAAGAGATCTTTAACTAAACATTTAACTTTAAACTATTTTAAAATATATGTTCTAGTAAACTGAAAATGAAGAAAAATTTTTTCTTTATAAAAAATTATCTTTTTAGTTGATTTTTACCAAGATATTCTAATATACAAAAATATTTAACAATAATGCTCAACACTTTAATTTTACAAATTAGAATAAATATAAAATGAATAGATCATATTTATCACATCAATAATAGATGGAAGTATTTTGAAGTAACTTAATAGAAAAGTATGCAAGAAAGTATAGTTTTTCCTCTTGGCATTTAGAAATGTAGCTTTTACTGAATTATGAATTCAAACTTATGTATTTGTATAATTTCAAATCACAAGAATGTATATTTTGAGGTAATCATACTCATTTTTAGATTTAATTTAAATGGTGTTAAATGTTACAGCTGAGATATAATTGGATTTGGAGGAAAAGGCTTGTTTCTGAAGTTCCAGCTGGATCAGTACTATAGCCAGACTATAAGACCAAGCTTTGAACTCATCTATAAAAATCTTAATTGGTATGGTTTATGGCATATTACATAAAATTGTTTTTTATTCAATAAACAAATGACTAAAATTAAATATAAGTTTCATTTAATATAAAATTCAGAATTTCATATTACAAATGAAATTCAGAAGTAAAAGTCATGTCATATCAAATCTTGATTAAATATAAAATTTGACCAAGACAAAATGACAAGCTCTGTAAAATGCAATTAAATACATTGGTTGAATGAACACACAATACTTAAGTGATACTAACGTAAATCAAAAAATTAAATTTGATTTTAGTTTCAATAATCATGCTTGATTTATTTCAGTATCAAGTATTATATCATACAAATAAAAATTATATTTATCCAAAAAGATTAACTCTATAAAAATTCAATTAATTAAGACTTGCTAATTTTGATAAGTGTGCATATAATATTGATAGTAATTTTATAATTAAATATTTAAACAGGATAAACATTTTATTTCAATTTACATTAAAAAAAATAATATCTATGTAAAGTTTTTATTAATATATATATGTTTACATTATTGTTTTAATCTTTTTTATACTTATCATTCCTAGTTTTGGAATACTATATCTCTATACTTGTAAACATGCAAGTTTAATAAAACTATATTTACAATTTCATTAATTAAAAAAGGGGAGAAAAAATGCTCAAGTTTTTTTACAGAATTATTCATCTTATATTTATTCTTTGTTATGTTCATGCATTTAAATATTTAACAAGTAGGAAAAAAGCTTCTGCCTGAGAATAATTTGAAATATTTTTATTTTATTGTATATTTAATTATTAAAAAGATATCAAATACATTTTTCCAAACATGTCTCAGCATTTCTGAAATCTGACTTTAATAAATGCTACTATATTTTGAAAACTATTAATCTAAACTAATGATGAGTAACCTTTTCTGGATGAGGGCCACAAGAAAAACTTCATAGGCTACTGGCTTTATGTCTGCCAAGTACCAAACTGCCATTACACTAAATAATATAAGCTAATGATATGCAAACTAGTAATATAATTTATCATCATCTTTTCACTAGTTAAGTTTAGTTTAAATGTTCATCATCATGACTAATCAGCTTAATTAGAATTGCATACTGCCACAAGATAGAAACAGAAAAATAAAATTGTTACCAAAATCCTGGGGCCATATATTTAGAACATTGCAGGCCAGGGGTTGCTCATGACTGATCAACTATAATTGGCTGAATGGCCAAGGCAGTAAAAGCACCAGTTCTGCTGCTCTGGTAACTTGGGGTTCATATGGATTTGACCCAGGAATTTTAATAGATGATCTGTCCTGGATATAGTAGGCCCTGTCCTTTACCAATCAGCTACCTACAAGGTGGAAATAGTAAGAAGAAAAAAAATCTGAACCAATGGTGTTTAAACTTTTCAATTGGTGGGCTTCAAATATTTTTTATATTCCATACATACAAAAGATAGAAATAGTCCTATCATTCATAAGTGATATATATGTTTGTGGGCCAGATTTAGCCTAGGGTCATAATTTGGGTAATACAGATCTAAACTATAAAAATTCTGCAATAGTTCAGCTGGCAATTTTTAATATTAAAGATTTTATTTTCTAATTCTTCAAACAACATATATACATCTGAATTTTTCAACACAACATTTTGATGCATGTAGACTTATAAAATTTCATGTATAAAAAATATAGTTTATAAATAATGTAATTTTAAAAAAATGTACACACACAAATATCAAACATCTTCATTAACGTAACAAATTATATTACAGTATATGTTAGTAACTTACTATTATATTATATTAGCAATATGTTTATTGAAAATTTAGTATAAAGAAAAAGCAATACTTTAAAAATTTATACATTATATTAAAAATGCTAGAAACTGAGTCATTATAAGATTAATTATTAGTAATGTTATTGGTATTAAATAACACAAGTTTAACTTCAAGTACTACAAAAAATAAGAATCTGAAATATAATTAAACCTTTATTTAAATCTTTTATTCAATTGTCTTTGCTTCAATTGTTTTTACATTCTTCCAAAACATATCCACAAATCAGTAGTTTTTTTTTTTTGCCTAAAACTGTAAGTAACTTTATTTACATGGAAAAATTTGCATTAAAGATTTTTACTAGACTAAAAAAAATAAAAAATAAAAAGTTGAGAACAGCAAGACTGTTTTCCAACAAGATTTTTTCACTGGTCATAATTTAACATCCAACAAAGCTTCATAGCTTATCAGTTATTTCAGAACTAACAGCATATAGTATTTAAAAAGATTAATAAATAATATTAAAGATTTATAATTTACACATATTTTAAAATTAGAAGTTTATGTAACTGATCCAACACAATTTTTTTTTTGTTTTGAAGTGAATAAAGTGTTACCAAATCACTTAACTGATTTGATGATGTGTGAAATTATAACATCTTTACCTGATACTGTAAAAATAACAAAAACTGATATAAAATTTAGTTGGAAATGTTTAAAAATTTTCGAAATCAATTATATGAAACGAAAAAAATATATTTTGAAACCAAAAATTGCATAAACAAAAAATTATATATTTTAAAAATTGACACATGATATTGCAGAATACACATATTTGAAGTATCAAAAAAGTAGTGTCTTATACAATACAAAATGTAGGGAGGGAAAAAAAACAGAATAATCAACGAAATATTAAATAACCAAGTAACCTCATTAAAAACAATTGCTTTTAGTAAAGAAAGGGAAATCATTCGATTAATTTTCAACTCTTTCACAATCATTCAAGAGAAGACATCAAGGAAATTATTAAATGGATCACGGCAAAACGGGAAAAAAAGGAAAACGGGAGAGTCTCACATTCTAGAAAATTCCGGAAAAAAAAGGAAAACCGAGAGTTTCACATTCTAGAAAATTCCGCACGTTAAATACGTCTAGAGCACTTTTAAATAATATTATTTTGCATTTAATTCGCTATTCTTGAGAAACGGCATCGCCATGTGAAAAGGTGACGCCCAAACGATGTTTGTCGCACACTCGGCAACCACCTGCAAGATTTCTAGACAAACTTAATTTATCCGCTGTTTTATCAGTAAAACTTACCTTTAATTGGCATTCTCGACTTAATCCGTAAGCGGGACCTTGATAAGCCATATTATAAACGTCCACCGTAAAGTAAAGACGTTTAATAAACCGTTCGACTCGCGTTTCGCTTACAGACGATATCACCCACAAAATGGCGATAGGTGGAATCGACCAATTAAAACAGTTATTACAATTTGTGTAAGAAATACAGAGAAATCTAACCAATAGACGTCTTTCTTCTGTTAAAGCGCGTGCTATACAATATTCGAATATGACTAAACTATTAATCAAATTTTCGTCATACACAAAATTAATTTTTTTTTTAAATTATATTTTTAAAATGGCGTATTATTTATTATTCGACAAATTTTATTAGTTTTAACTACCGTAGATTATTATTTTTTTTATTTCTTATTTTTTAAAGTCTGAATTTTCGTAAACACTAAACTTGACGCTCTTAATAGCTTAAGTACTTCGTATTCGTATATATATAATATATATATTTTTTTCTGATAAGTTAAAGCTTATTTACGTTATGAGAATACTTTCCTTTCAGCCTTCCGCACAAAAACAAGTTTTCTTCCTTCGCAAGCTCAGTAGGTTGTTCAGAAGTAGGTGGGTGAGCAGTCGCACATTATTTACATCGCTATCGGCAATTATGTAATTTCGTTCAACTCCAATTTTTTTATTTTACATTTTCCTACGTTTTACGATCCTACGTACAGTACAACAGCGAATAACGCACCTAATAAATATTGGATTATAAACACATGCCTATTGTAATTTTTACATAGCGTAATTGCGCAATTGAGGCTTTTAAATAAAGAAGTGTTTACTCGAATTGTTTGCTAAAAAATATCTCTAAAAGTGTTAACATAATTATCGCTAAGCTACAGTCTTTCTCTTTAGTAACCAGATCGGCTAAGAGGTCAACTCCGTGCCATCTGCTAGTATAAGCAGACAATTCGAATAACATCTGTTAAACTTTCTTTGTTTATTTGGAGCATTTGCAGTTATCGATATGTTAAAATAAAATCGTAAACGTATTTTAACAGATAATTTTTACTTATTTTTTCTTAACATTTATTTAATTTCCAACGACCTTCGAAATGATACGAGAACGTCGAAAAGCACGCTACGTTATAAAATATTTAGTTTTTTAATGTAAATTTTATTATATTTTCGTTCTAGATTTTACCGCCTACGTAATTAATTAAGCTTTTATTTATTTTTTAATATGTTAAACCTAGGCCAAATATGGCGAAACGCCTTTTCTTTTTAGATTTTCGTTTCGATCGAATTTTTCTCCGGGCAATATTTTTATTTCGTTGGTAGTTATTTGATCAACGTAGTTATATTGCACAACTACTAATCGATCTTTAAAGAAAAAATATATATATATCAATAATATTGTTGCATCGATCGTAACGCATTAGCACGAAACTTCAAAGCAGATAATTTTACACTTTCCTAAGCAAGTTTTGAGTTACAGTTTTGTTTATTACTTATTTGATTTTAATTTTTAATTGTCGCAGGAACCACTTGAAACATAAAATACATTCTTTATAAACAGATAAGTCTAATTATTGGAAATTTTATTTAACTTCAGAAAAGATAACATAATTTATGCTCAATTCATTATTTTAAACATTGTAATATAAAATATTTATTTATTTATTTATTAGTTTTTTTATAATAAGACGAGACAGTATTTAAACAATAGAAAACTTTTTCTTAGCTGTCGGCATATTAATTGAAAGAGATGTCTTAATGAACGTTTTCATTTGATCAGCATAATTTTTTTTTTTTTTACTTTTCTTCTAAATATAATCTCTTGATCTTTTATTTATTCTATTTTTAAATATTTTCAACAATCATTAAAATAAAAAACAAAATCAGAAGCATGAAAACTCGAAGAGATAAAGCATACTAATATGAATTTATTATATATTTTTCAACTTCAAATTATTTTATATTTTAATTTAATTTTTTTTTATAAAACAGCTTAAATAATGAATTTTTATTATTTTATTTTTTTAGACGTTATAATATATTGTATAATATTGATAATGTTTAGCATAAATTATCTTTAAAAGCGACAAGAGACTATCGATATCGTATCAAGAATTTTCAATTTTTAATTTATCAAACGGTGTCTTCTTATTTTATTCCAAGGCTGAATTATTAAGAACATATTGGAATTGCAATTAAATCTGTGAAACACGATAAATCAATCAAAATTCTGTCTGTTTTTTTTATTTATTTATTTAAAAAATTTGATTATTAATATTCATTATATGGTGATATAATAGGAGAAACTTATACATAAAACATTAAAATATTAATTTTTTTTAACCTAACATAAAGTGAATGATAACTTAATCATAGCCTCTTTGCTAACAATAAAATTTTATTCTTATCACTTTTTTAGTGTAACCTATTTAATTTTTTGAATTTAAATATTAATTGATCATAATTCTGCAATTAAATATAATAATGTGATTACAAATAACTATAATTATTATTCTGCTTTAATTTTCTTTTTTTTAAAAAAGGCAAGAAAAGGGAGGAAAATTACCTGAAATTTTATTGACAAAATTATCTCTAATTTTTTTTAACTTTAAACTGATAGTAACAGTTTATTTTCTTCCATTAAAATGAAATGCCCTAATAAGAAAGAAACGTAGATGATCGATAAAGCTTATTATTCGTTTATTATCATGCTCTACTTGAATCTAACCTATTTAAAAGCGTTAATAAAGCAGAAAAAATAAATTCTCTCGTGTAAAATTGTATTTTCAAATATTTTAAAGTGATTTATAGAAATATAACTCGATAGAAACGTCATTAAATTATTATAAAAAGTTACGGTAGCGAAATAAAATTCTAGATTAAAATCAACTTAAAATAAAAATAAAAAAAATACTAGATAATATTTTTATAAGAATTTTCATTTACGCCACTCCCATTTTAACACCCTCTAATACTTCCCACTTGAATATGTTCTGCTGTTTATCAAAATTTAAGATGTAAAAATTCACTTATAAAAAGGCAGATCACGTGATTTAATTTTTTTATATTCGATAAGTTTGAATGCGTTGCTCTTATATAGTTTTAAATGCATAAATTAATTTTTCCGTTTGAGTGGAAGTAATTAGATCTTAGGAACAACTGTGAAACGTAACAAATCAGACACGGCTTACCCACTCAGTCTGAACATGATTTACATTCATCTGTGGGTGTCACATTCTCCACCTTGACTGTGATAAGATTAATTCTAGAAATAACTTTGCCTATGGGTTCACAAAGATATGTTTGTCCCCATAGTAAACTTTAAAATAAAAAGAAAATAAGAATTAAAATCAGTAAAATCTATTCATTTTTTTTTAATTTTTTTTTTAATCAAAAATTTAATTTCAGTTTCTAAATTTAATAATAATTTTATACGCTATTCGAAGATTTTAAACGTCATTTTTATTAATAACAAAATTGCATTTAAATGTTTTAAATTAAATTACCTAATTAAGAATTTAAATTAAGTTAATAAATAATAAATTATTAATGATAGTTTTTGTAATTTATTCGCTAGGATGATGTCACTCTTATTCGTGTGATGTTAAATGTTTTTTAAATCCTAAGTCAATGATATTAAATTGCATTGATGCAATATTTGGTTTTTAACTTGCCATTTTTAACTAAAGGAAATTCATTTGATCTAGGATAAGATACTAAACTCTGATATAAATCTTTATTTCTCAAATAAAGATTAAAAAAAAAGGAATGTTAATAATTCGTAAAGAATTCAAAATGTATTTTGTAATTTAAAATAATCTGCTTGTAACTATTACAATTTTCGAAACAATTTCCAGAAAGATTACTATCGTTTTTATATCTGATTATTCAGAATTAAATATATGTAATGGCTCGCATTACTAAAATTATAGTTTATAATTTTTTAAAATAATTCTAAAATTAATCGTAATTTATAAAGAAAAAATAAATCTATAACTTGTTATTTTGAATCTTCAGAATACGAGAAAGGATTGAAAATTATTACCCCCATTACATTCATTGAATATAATGTATATATTGATGCAATAATGTCACTTTAATTTCGTTCCAAATTTATTATTTATTTTAATAGTTTCTTTTTAAAAATGGTAATTTACTTTTTTCTCATTTATTTACATTTATTCTCGTAAAAATTAGCTTAAGATAATTACAAATTACAATAACGACACATTGATTAGTCATAAGACAGGAAGTAAATAGTATATCAAGATGTATAGTATATACATCTTGATATAAAGTACAGTACCTGGATAAGGCTGCAAACAAGGTACAGTGCAATAGTATATACAGTACCTGGATAAGGCTGGATAAGGTACAGTACAATAGTATATACAGTACCTGGATAAGGCTGCAAACAAGGTACAGTGCAATAGTATATACAGTACCTGGATAAGGCTGCAAACAAGATTGAAAATACAGACAAATTCTAAGAGAACTGAGTAAGATTTTTACCCCGTAATGGGATATGAC
The DNA here is from genome assembly GCF_030686945.1 of Centruroides vittatus. NCBI lineage: Eukaryota > Metazoa > Arthropoda > Arachnida > Scorpiones > Buthidae > Centruroides > Centruroides vittatus. The sequence goes on along the minus strand of NW_027122591.1, from coordinate 1,064,955 downwards.
TCGCCAATGACAAATAGCTTAAAATTATAATATAAATATTAAAAAGTTATCTATAAGTGTTTCGTTTTTCCCCCCTTTCTTTTAAAATGCATTTCTGTAGGTCTATATTATGTATCATAAAATATAATTTAACGTATACTTAAACTAACAAATTAATTATAGATAAAATCTCTCTTAAAATCCTATATGTTGTATAAAATAATTATCTTTTCATATATTCTTATATGCGCTTATTATTATTATTTTTAAGATATTCAAAAGAATATAAATATTTTGTTTATATTTTATATTCAGAAAAAATTTTAAAAATTTTATTTGAAAACTGATAGCATTTTGATTTTGTTATGAATATGATACATTATATTATCATTTCAGATTTATCTCTAAACTAGAGTTTGTATTGCAGATATGTTGGTAATTTTTAAAATAATTTATGAAAAATAAATATGAATATATTAATCACGAGATTATTTTTAAACTCGATAAAAGTAAAATAAAATACATAAAATATTTTTTTTTGATAGAAGAAAGTTGTAAAAGTTTTCTTCTGCCAGAAGAATTTTTAAAATCTTCAATCATGGATCAACATTCCTATGACGTCTATTGAACTGTGAAATTCTTTAGACATTCCAGAGCTATTTAACAGAAATTCGATGTTATATATATACTTTTTCTAACTGAAAATAATACTGTTTATTTAGTTTCTTTATTACTTCTATCAATTTTAATCGAATTATATAGGTTTTTTTTTTTAATTTAAAAAATAATAGGATAGTGCTAAATGATCGTCTACAATATCAATACATTCTCTCTCATTTCTTTTAGTTTCTTGAAATGCTTGTCGTGCCGAGTTAACTCTAATCGTGTTATTGTAAGAATCATGTTACTGACATGACATAACAGTTTTTTTTTTCTTTCTTTAAATATTTTCAAATCCTCTTTACACATTACCTAACTCGGACATACGAGAACATCTCAATTAAAAAAGATAACTTTTTATATTTTTTTAATTACCAAAATTAGCTTATGATCCGGAAATAATCGTGAGCCAGAAGTTCAAAATTCTCTCTCTTTCTTTTTATTTTTTTATTATTTTTTATTAATTTGCAAACAAACTGGATCTCGTAGGCATTCGTGTTTTACCACATCGACTACACGTCCAAGGTTAACTAGAATATTGTTGAGTAAAAATGAAGTTGCTGATAATAGAATTTGCTACAGTTTAATGTTAAATGTAGTATTGTTTCTATTAGCAGTTAATTATTTTTGAATAATATTGATTAAGTTCCATAATTAGCTGTAATTGTTTAGTTAAGCAACGAATTAATATGTTCTAAATAGATAATATGATAAAATTATTACTTAAAAAATTAATTTACGTTTATTATATCGTTTAAATAGATTTTAAAATGTAAAAATGGGTTAAATAAAAGCACAAAGAAACGTTTATTTAAGGAAATTAAATGATAAAATCGCAGGTTATTTGTTCCAAATTATGAAAATTGTGCGTGAGAGTCATTTATCATTGTGAAATTATAGCCTGCTTTAGAAATAATTTTTAAATATTAACTTAAGAGTTAACGGTTTAAACATAAAAAATTTTCTAATCTTAAGTAAGTTCTTGTTTCTTATTTAATGAGAATGGCATTACAAGAGAATGTGCCTACACTTAAAAAATACTTTAGAACGAAATTCTCGGAAAATGACGTGTTGGCATGTATGGTTCTATTGAGTAAAATACCTTGTTTATGAGTTTCTTAACAGCTCTAGCGAATGTTAAATTTTACTTAATAAGAAAGAAACGCAATTATTTTTTTGATTTTTGACTTTTTATAATTGGATGCAGGCATACAAAATTTTTTAAAAAGTAAAAAAAAAACAAATTAAATGATAGAAAATGCATTAAATATTTTGAGATTGTGTAATATTTAAATAAATATTTTGTCCTTGTTAACAAGATATGCAATCAATATGAATTGCAAATGAAACTAATTTGAATAAAGTTTTATAAGAAAAAAATAAAAATAAAAATAAAATAATGTTCATATAACATATAAAGTTCTCGTTTTAATAAATTTGATATAAGTAATCAATTTTTTTAAAACCAACTAATTTAAATAAGATAAAATTTTTTTTTAATTTTCTTATTAAAAATGAATGTGTAGCAAATTTAGATCTTTTTATCTGAACATTTGGCTAACTCCTGCCATCTGTTGCAGAAATTATATAACAAATTAACGAAACCCTGTCGAAAATATGCTTGTAATTAGTGGAAATTTTGCGTTCTGCTATTTATAGTTAAGAGTCTTTCTACTCTATTAACTGACTGTATAGACATTTATAGATTTTAGCCATGCTGCTTACTCAAACCCGTTGCTGTCATATAAAACACCGGAAAGATTCTTAACAGATATTGAATACACGTGGTTGATTTTGATAGACACAAGCAACCGCTTCACTAGTAGACCTTAATATACCAGATTAAGTAAAATTTGAAGTCACATGTTTAATCATATAAGTGTTTGTTTCGTGTTATACACAATTTTTATAGATACACAGTTGTTCGTAAATATTCATATAAACAGGAACGAATTCTCTAGGCTTGCTTAGCCTGCACCACATGCTTAAATTAAGAGAAAGTTTTGACTGTCAATATACTTTTTATACGAGAACAAATATGCCAATAATAATTTATCCTAACGCGTAAACTCTTTTATCAATTGTGTTTGCTTTTACATTGACAGCTGTCGGCTAGCCGTTTTAAGTCAGTGCGATGCTTGTGTGGAGGTTTTCCTCAGCAAACAAATAAATTTTTAATACTTTTTCATTATATTTCATGTGTAGATATAATGGACTTTATAATAGTCCATACTTTTTTTTATTCACACCAAATAACTTTTTGCCTATTGTTTAGTGCTAGAGTTAGGCCTATTATTCTTATTATAACTTTCAGCATGCACAAAAATTTTGGTTAGGATTCGCTCTTGCATATAAACATATTACAGTATCTGTGGAAAGTTTCAAGATGTTGAACGAAATCCATAAAGTAATTTTTATGTAGCTTTGCTATAGTTATTAACTAAGTATATGACTAGAACACAGAAAAAAAATATATATATATATTTCAATTAGAAAATTATCGAAGAATAAATAAGATTATTATAGGTTACAAAATTCCCTTTATTTTATTATTATTATTTTTTTTTTTTTTTTCAGTTCTAGCTATACCATTCTCCATAACATATTCTTTAGATAATTTATCTGAAAATCATATCTGATATTAAAAAAATATACTTAGTAATATATATAGATGTACCCAGTTTAGAATGAAGTTCCAAAATGAAATCGAACTGAAAACATAATGGTAATAATGGAGCAGGATTCCCAAGGTCGCGCATAATCTTATATACAGGTATTGCCATTTAATTACACGTTTGTTGTGATGTTTGTAATTCACTTGTATGCTTAATAACTGTGTTAATCGAATTATACAAAGATGGTGCTTTAATTAATTAATTATAATATTTTATTTTTAAAAATTCACTGACATTTCAATGGAGAACAACATTAAAAGAAATCAAAAATCATACTGACTGAGAACAATGTAAATATCTATCAGATGGTAGAGCAAACATTTTTCTGACGATGCCAGGTAGGAGTACCCAAAATTTCTAATTTTACCTTATTTACAAAATATATATATAATATTTGAAATATAATAGTTGAAATATAGTATATAAATTAGTTTAAAAAATTAAAATAAATATAAGACATTTATTATTTGTGGTCATTTTATAAGATTCACAGTAAAAAGACTGTATAATTTTTGCACGATAAATTGTCAATTAAAATTGTTTGGTTTTTAATTAAATAAATCTGATTCTTCACTTAATTTCTATATATAACATATTATAAACATTAAGCTTGAAAGTGTATATGTAAATAATTTTTTCCAAAATATTTTCCCTTAAGGGTTTTCCCATTCTGTATCCAAAATAGGTCTATATGTTAACGTAGGCCTAAGTTGAAATATGCTTCTCCATTTAGATTAGAAGGTAAAAAGTTCACTACATCTCGTGCTTCTCTAATATCCGTAAATTTTAACTGATCTGTTAATTAATCAGTTGATCCGAAAGTTAGAAATTCAATAAATGTTGAATTTCTTGATTAATTTTAATTTTTAATTCATTTCTTTCGGCAGTCGTACTTAGGGATCGACTATATAGGCTTATATAAATTTCTTACTAACCAATGTTTGGGATGTAAACTTATCATCATCATCTTGAAAGGGTTATAGTATAATTTTATATTATTGAATGACTAAAATTAATGCAAATTTTACTAGACTAATGAGCAATTATTTATTGTGACATCGTCACAATGCCGGGCTGCAATGTTTAATTTTTTTAATTTAAAATCTATGTTCTCCACCTCAAATTAATACTGGCTTACCTCTGAACATCATATTTTTCCTTTAACAATAGCGTCGAGCCTGCACTCCTTTCATAGAATCGAAGTAACATGCCTTCCGGTTTTCATCAGAAGTTCATATATAGTTAATCGGGGACTTCTGCCTCCAAGGTTTCTATATCTGGTTTCGTCTTCTCATCTATCTAATTCCGTTCTCGAGATTAAGGAAGGACAGACGGACGGACGACAGTGGGAATTTATAGGTCTACAGTTTTTTTCAAATTACAGCCCAATTATAATTCAAACCGTATTATTTGTGTTCAATTTATTTATTTTTTTTAAATACTCCCTAATATAAATTGTAAATTCTGAAATGATTTTATATTTATTTACATTTGCAGCATTCTTTTAGCCCAAAATATATTCTGTATGAAATGATATAATAGCCTATATTAAGTTGACTAAGAATGCTTCGAGAATTCGGTTGTGGGAATGTTTTAATTTAGTAATAATATAAATAAATGTATTTTTAATGAGTTGAAAAATTTGATTCCGTTAGCAGAAATATGTGTGTACTGTATACGCCTATTTATAATATAACCTACTACATTACATTAAACTGTTTTTTTTTCAATTCTGAGTTAATGATTTCTCATAATTATATTGTTAATAATTTATATACCACAATTATTTATACTTTATTGTTTAATTTATCCGCTGTCTTTGTTAGAATGTATAAGACGTTCTCTTTCTTCTTCGGAATATATCGATACTAAATTATCCCGATTTTCATCCGTTCTTTTAATGTGTTCGGGATTTGTTTTTCCTTTTCGTTTCCTTACAGTTTTCTCGGAACGATTTCTTTTTCTATTTCCTTCTAACCTTTCCTTGAAATATATCACAGGATCACCATAAAAGAAAACCCATCCGATATGAGATTTCGTAGGATCATCAGTTTTATGAGCTTCCCTTCCCGATGTCAGTAAGTATCGAGATAATATAAAAATGAATAACTGTTCAAATATAAATTATCGTTCTATTAATCCAATAAAATATTGAATTATTCCTTTCACTAATTTTTATTTAAAATTACCTGTATTGTCATTATCACTACTATAAACCATATTATTTTCTTCGTAAGAAGAAGTAGATATTGCGGTAAAACATCATTACAACCTTTACTATTGAACATTTCTATAGTATCATAGTGCATTAGTATTCCTTTTCTTTCTTTAAAAACAAATTTTGGATAGCATGGACCATCAAATGTTAAATTACAGCAACTTTCAGGTACCCATTCAGCCGTTAACTTGTTTCTGAAAACATATTTTACAAATAATACAGTTAAATGTTAAAAATAGTATCAAGATATCTTACTCGATGCCAGTTCTTTGAATGATAACTTGTCGAGGAATCCAAGCTATATCCATCCAATCTCCGAATCCTTTACCACCACAACACTTCAAATTAATCTGTAATTTATCTAACATGACTTTTATATCTTCAGATAATCTATATTGTTTCATTGATGAGATTATATCGAATTTCCACGGAGGCTTCAACTCCCAAAAGTGTGAGGTTAGTATAAGTAAAAACACAACTTCGCTCATGAAGAACATAAAATAAAATAGGATCCAATAGCCAAAATAATTTAGAAATATCCATCTGTTCCACGCGTTACTATAATTTGAACTTATCAAAGCTCCCGATAAATGTAAAATAATGCTGATGTGTGTTAGAGTTGTAGCGAAAATTTCTGTATCTTTAAGGTTTAAACCAATGAGAGAATTCATTTCCACGTATTCGATTTGATTATGGCGATTAAGTAGAATTATAGAATAAACAAAACACATAATAATATGTAAAAATAATATGCAAAAACCAATAATTCTTCTCTCACTTTCTGTAAGTAGTATTCTCATTTTAAACGTTATTGTTATACACTGTAGGTTACACTGTAGACTATTGTTAAATACAATTATCTCAATAATTTAAAAGAATTGTTGAGATAATTGTAATATAATTTATGCATTATATAAATCTATAACAAATTAAATTCAATTAAAATTTTTTTATAAACGTTTCATACAAAACAAAAATACTTTATGGATATTCAAACTTCCATTATTAACATTCTTAAATTATATTTCGGGATATTTGTTTAATAATAATGAATAAAAATTTTTAAAAAATAATGCTGATTCTCGCTACTATTTGTTTATATTTGCCTATTCTTACTACTAAAATATTATTAAAGGTAGGTTATCATTTAATAAATATAATAGGCCTAATAAACGGATTAAATTTAAGAGTTAAGTTGGAGTTTTTACTTTTGTTTAAAAAAATTCTTGTGTTCGGAAATTTGCAGAACAGACAAAAATTAATAAGAAATTGTTTCTTAGAAAATGAAATATTTAAACTGATTGATAACACATAATTGTCTAAGTTGTTTCACTAGTTCTAATTCAAAGAAAGTTGTACAGCCTACATATATGTAGGGTAATGTTTATAGTTTCTAATATTAAATTTTTCGCGGGGTTTAACATAACCTTATTTGGGATCTGATAAATAAAAATTTGAGTTTTGATAATGTTAATGTTAATCTTGAAAATTTAATTTCCTCTTAGGGAATTTTTATAAGATTATTTAATATTACTAATTACATGTAGCCTAATAGTTTCTGTATTTTAATCCATAAAAAATAACAACAACAATGAATTTTCTCCTTTACTTAGCTAAAAATTATCCACTTCAATAATTAGCGAAAAATTTACTTCGTAATCCATTAGCGACGCGATACTATGGAGAATTTCACGCCATTATTTAACTTAAACGAGCATAATTAATTTCTCAAATCAATTAATTAACTTCTTTTATTGAATTGAAAAAGTTTAATGTATAATGAATATTTGATACTTTTGAGTTATTTTCCCGCATGTCGCGTCGCGGCGTGTGTCGCATCTGATTCTGATGTATCCGCCGCGCTTTATCATGTCGCTTACGAAAATAATGCAGACGGGTGCACAAAGTAAGTAAATTTCGCACAAATCAAAGATATAATTAATGTTTCAATAATATTAAAAATATATATTTTTTAATCAAATCAGAATAATTACCTCTTAAGAAATAAAACGTATTACACAGTGTTTAATATTACGCTTTAATATGCAAATTAGTCTTTGATTTGAGAATTTGTGTTGATGGAACAATTTGCGGACAATGAATTATTCATCCAGCATTTAGAATTTACCTACGTCCGAAGCTGGTGTTCGTATTCTAAAGGAATATGGTATACTATATTCTCTAAGATTTCATAAAAAAATCATAAAATGAAGTTAGATTTACAGTGAAAAAATCCAAAATGAAGATGAGGTGTGACAAAATAACAAATGTAAGCGTGATGCTGGTATACCGACAAATACATGGAAAAGGCATAAGTTCAACGTGGAACATCGTGAAAACATTTAAATTGGTATATTTCCGAATTCGTAGTTGATAAAAAACTTATTTTCCAAATTAATAAAGTTCCATGAACGACTAAAAAGTATATGATAAAAAATGGCTATCCTGTTAAACCAGTATTTGAAAAAAAGCAATGTAAGTTGAATTTGTTATATTTTAACATTATACAAGGGTTAATGTATACCTAGGTAGTCCAAGATGGCGGCTCGTCTCTGAAACAGTGGGGACGCACGTACTAACCTAACCTATATTAATAAATTACCATAATTATTGCCAACTAAATTATTAGAATAGGTTAGGTTAGTACGTGCGTCCCCACTGTTTCAGAGGCGAGCCGCCATCTTGGACTACCTAGGTACACATGTATTGTACTTGTATAATGTATTGTGTAATGTACTGTAACATACTACGTAGTATGTTACAGTAATAATAAATATAAATATTTGTCATAATTTTAATATTTGAATGATTGATTGATTAATCAATTAGGGTCGACGAAACTTTGTTAAAAAAAAAATTTAAATATTGAAAATATTACCCATTTTTTGCTCTCAAATAAATAAAGGAAGATGCCTTTTAAAAATTACGTAAGAGACTGTTTCATACGGTATATATTTTATATAAAGGGCTAATATTGTATAATGTATATAATATTGAAGGGAATCGACGGGAAAAAGTTTCTTAAATGAGGGGGGCCCATACACGAAAAAGGTTGGGGAACTCCTGTTATAGGGCCTAATCAGTATTCAGTTATTGTCATCATCTTTGGGTAATAGGCCTTAAGTTCTTTTTGTGCTATTCACCTTTTCATGCGACTGACGATATGCGATCATTATCAGTCTTAGCTAATTTTTCCTTTTCTAAAGTTAAATCGCTTTAAATAGTTATTTGTTCGCAATACAATAGTTTAAATTGCTAGGATTACGTTAGCTCTTGTTAAAGTTGGTAGCGGACAAACAATATTAGAATCAATGAAATTAGAATTTTTTGAATTGCAGTCTTATTTACTTAGCGTAACGTTATAAATCTGTTACCATCAGTTTAGACTAATCCCAATGATCACAATAAACGAAGTCTACGGTATAATCTTACACTGAGAATAAATTTGAAAATGTAACCCCAAATGATTCTTTTTAAAGTATTTTCTAAATTACGATTCTACTGTTTACATATTTATTGGGCTGCAATTTGAAAAAAAAAAAAAAAAAAAAAAAAATTGTAGACCCATAAATTCCCACTGTTTCTGTCTGTCCTTTCTTAATCTCGAGAACAGAGTTAGATGAAACACGGGATATTGAAACCTTACGGGCAGGAGGCCCCAACTAATTATATACAAATTTCTGGTGTAAACTGAAAGTCAGGTTATTTCAATTCAAAAATTTTCCCCTGAAATGAGTTAGATAGATGACCAGCACCACTATATTGTTAAAGGAAAAATATGATTTATAGGGGCAAGCCACCACTAATTTGAGGTGGAAAGCATATATTTTAAATATATATACCATATAGTAATTAGTAGCATAAATAAATCTGATTAAATAAAAATTTTATCGTTGAATATTGTTCAGCTTCTTAAAAATGGGTTAATGTAACCCTTGGTGCCAAGATGGCGGCTCGTCTCTGATTCCAGCAAGGAAACAGTGGGACGCACGCTCTAACCTAACCTAACCTATTCTAATAAATTACCATAATTATTAGCAACCAAATTATTAGAATAGGTTAGGTTAGGTTAGGTTAGGTTAGAACGTGCGTCCCCACTGTTTCCTTGCTGGAATCAGAGACGAGCCGCCATCTTGGCACCTAAGGTAACATTAACCAAATTAATTTTTACTAATATGTATAAGATACATTTTTAGATTATGAAAAGTTAATATTAATGTGGATTTATTAAATATAAACAATTGTAATGAAAGACTAAACAACATTATCAAGATTTAACTATCTAAAGAATACATTTATTTACCTCAAATTAATTATGAACATTTACAATATTACAAATTTTTATTACAAAAAAAACAGAGCATAAAATGATTAATTTTACAATATTTAAAACTTGCTACAATTTTTAAATCAAATTTTTATAGGCTGTTTAATATTAATCATTGCATGTAACAGTCTTTCCATCTCGTCAGAATTCAAATCTATAAAATAAGTAAATATAAAAATTAATTTACATAATAATAAATATAAATATTTGTCATAATTTTTAATACGTAACTAAAAAATTAAATAAGGTATTTAATTATATAAAAGTTAATCGCATAGAAGTAACATATAAATAATAATCCGATTAACAAGTCTGTTACTCTGTTGTAAGAATGCTACACATCATCAATTTATTGTTAGAAAGCTTCGGAGCCTCTTTGATTTTTATTGAGTGAGCTCCCTATTTGATAAACATTCACACGAGAACTTCATTTATTCTCGATTGTCACGGAACATATGGGATTGAAGTATATAGAACAATGAAAGGCCAGGGGTTAGAAGAACTGTGGTTCTCACGGGGCTTGCCCTCATCTTGCTTTACCACCCGCTGTTATCAATAAGAGTTGAATGGAAAGTGATAGCCGACTTCATTCTTTTCCACATCCTTTTAATGCTACACTGGCTGTGACATTTTGCGAGTGAATATTGGCACGTGCTTCTTCGATTTATTCCGAATAAAAGAATGAATGCATAATTTATAACTAGACAAGTCTATTGAGTTACTTTTCAGTGATAAATTTAGGCTATAATTTTTCTATATTAAAAAGGTTTGTTGTTAAATTTTTAATAGAAAATTTTAGTTAAGGTTTATATCAAGTAGAAATTTTTTAATATAAATATTAGGGGGAAATTCGGAAATTTACTTAAAATTTTAACAGTTTGTGTACGCGCTACGCAAATGCTTAATATGTAAATTACAGAGAAAAACATTTCACCCCAATGTAACACGATGAAGGGAAAAATCAATTTTATTTTGTGAAAATCTAACTTGTAAACATCGTAGATATATTCAACAAGAATTAGTGTAAAAATTTCATGCAGTTTCTTCAAATTCGTGTGTACAATACATGTGTATATCACTGACGTACCCAGGGAAGGGAGCCTGGACTGACTTAGAAAGTATGTTTTATAGCGTATTTTAATTGTTAAATTTAAGCTACTTATGAATAATTATGTTGAAAATAATAATATAAATCAACATAAAATATTCAATAAATTCTAATTGATATTCAATTTTCTCTAATATACATATTAAAGCAAATTGAATGTATACATTTTTTTTTTTTTAAATACATGTATGTTTGTATAAAAGCATGCACCACCAAAAAATTCCTGAGTGCATTAATGTGTGTGTGTATATATAATATAGAAATATACATGATTTAGTTACAATGCCTGTACAAGATATAAAGCTTATATATATAAGCCTAAATAAGCTATGATAAATTTTTAAATCAGTTTTCATTAGTATCTTGTTAAATTAGTGTTTCAAAAAACTCAAAATATTTTGCTTTTTCTTTACAGTAAAGACTTACAAATAGGACTTAAATATTATAATATATATATATATATTTAAAGTATAATTTTCATAGCATTCACTTTGTTATTTTGATAAAATGAAAATATATAAGAAGAAAATAATACAATTTAATATATTTTAAAAGATTTTTATCATTTAAACTTACTTTTACATAATTTATTAATCAGTTCTTTGTGCAGATGATCGATGTATTTTATAGTTTCTTCAATTATCATAGTCTGCATAAATATATAAAATATATTTGTAATATGAGCTAATTTAAATAAAATTTTTCTTCTTTTTATTTTATTTTATTATTAAAATTTTTCTTAATTAACTAAGTTGTTAACTGTTACGATAATTTAAATTACAAATTGAAAAAATATTAAATATTTAAAAAATTATAAATACAAATTTACCTTTGAAATGTTTTTTGAACTCTTTAAGGACGGAATTATTAATCGCAGTTTTCTATATTCATACTTTGTGCTTCTGCTTCTCTTTAGTTTTCGTTTACATTTTTTTATTTCCATAATTTAAATTAGCTGTAGCAGAAAGTATCAGTTAGTTCCGTTTAACATCTGATTCGGGCATTTATTAAATAAATACATGTGGATTCGCGCTTACCACCCCAATGACATCATCGAGTTTTCCGACCAATCGCGCATCATCTTAAATATACAACCAATAGATTAATCGATAACATTACGTCATTCTTCGACACACCAATAAGCTGCTTGTTTTTTAAAGTTTAAAATTATAAACGTTATTTTATTTATTTTATTAAATTTTAAAAATTGTACCTATAGTTTTATCAGTTGTAAGATGTCTATGGTTAATAGAAATAGTTAAAAATAAAATGACCGTGAATTTAATTTTAATTTTTTGTTAAAATTTAGATATAAAATGATTTATTTTAGTAGATAAAAGTAAAAATACGTATTCAAGTCGTAAATTTTAAAGTAGAAATAGATCTAAAAGTGTGATATTAAGCAAATAAATCCTTTCCAATACAGTTTATAAACAATAGCATTTTTATTCATTATTATTACTGTATTTTTTTTTTTTTAAATGAGACATAAACTAAGCGATTAATAGAATTACAAAGCTTACGGAAAATTACTGTTTCGGGTGTTTTTTCCCATACAAATTTATTTTAGCGAACGTAAAATCCGATTAGAGATGTTTTATGATTTAAGTCACCTTGAGAAACACGCGTAACTTCTTGGAAATCTATCGTATAAAGTATTTCAAAAAATCCTGAAAATTATTCAAGTTTATTTTACTTTTTTAACTGGTTTCCATTCTCAATAAAAACAAGTAAAACAGTAAAAACAACAAAGAAAACTCTATTTTTAATTTTTCTTCCATGAAGTGAGGAGTTCCTTGTAAATTTAAAACTGCTATCTGTTAATGTAAAGTCAAATATAAGAACGAAATTTTAACAAATTTCGTCTTTCTTTATCTTCTGAAGTTGTTATACTTAAGAGGATTCGAAACAAAAATAATTTCAAATTTATTGATTTAATAAATAATTTAGAAATGTCACAATAAATGAAATGTAATAAAGTATATACATAACGGCGATATGAGAATTATTTTTAGTTAATTGATTTGATTAATTTAATAAGGGTTTATACCAAGTTGTACGAAAGTATTTTTTTCCCCTCACCCAGAATTTAGATTAAAATTTATTTGTTGAAAACTACAAAAGAAGAAATATTTATTTTATTGAATATGTACAGTACTGTACATAATTTGGATTATTTCTCCTCTAGTCTTTTAATGGAAATGTTTAAAATGTGTAATGCTATCAAGTGATTTTCTGACGTCGGCATAGTTTTTTTTTCAATTGTCATTATTTTGCTTGTATGTACTGTACAGTACATCGTTAATGATCTATTGGAAAGCTTTAGAACATATATTGACTGTAATCAATTGTTTTTTCTGTTAAACTTCTCAATTTTCCTGATGATTAAATTAAGTTATATTAATTAAAATAAACTGGACCGACGACAGATTTCTCTATATGATATTATTATCTTTATTTATGTACAACTTATTAAAAGAAATTAAAACCAATGTTTCATAATTTTGTATCCTCAAGTTTTGGTGGTGATGTTTTTAAAGTTGTATCCGAAACATTATTCTTCTCTCTGAAATAAAGCAATCTACATTAATAAATAATATAACCTATGTTAAATATGGTAATATAGTTTTTGCTCACATGTCGTCGTCGTCGTCATCATTATCATCATCATCATCATCTATTTGAGGAACTGCGAAAGAGACGAACTTTTTACGACTGATCTTTCTATTCCGAGCCGACTGTTCAGACCAGGAATCGTTAGATTCTACAAATTAAAAATTAATTACATTTAATCAATTTTGCATTTTTCTAAGTAACAACGAAAATTTTTACCTGTTCGTTGGGCTTCTTTCTTTACAAAACTAGGTTTTGAGAAAGAAAAAGCGGATTCTTTTCCATACTGACAAATGCTTGTAGGAGAATCGGGTTGATAAACGGGATTATTCATTTGAGTTGGATACATTTCAATATTTAGCGTTATCGGTGTATCATTTTTTATTTCTTCTTCTGTTTTGAATCGTCTACATTATAGATATTTAACAATTCAGTATGAATTACAATTTAACTGTTAGGTTAGCTATTAAATAATAGCTAACCTATCTAGAATACTTACGAATTCCAAAATTGATTATATCTCCACCACCATACGAATAGAAAGAAAACGAAGAAAAATGGAATTGTTGCGTATATAAAATACATTTCTGTTTTATCCTGAAATATTTCTCTGCAATCCTTGAACTAAAATCGTACCGTTAAGTTTTTAAAATATATATATATATATATATATATATATATATTTAAATTTAGGACAATGAAATTACTTACATGATAGCTGTCATAATCTTGATTGTATAATATTTTTCTCAACTGGTCAGAGGTAAATAAAGGTTTGGTTTCATCGTTCGGATGAGTAATGGTAAAAAGAAAATAAAACGAACCATCGTTTCTTTTTGCATAAGTATAAATATTTATAGCGGTTTCTCTATATAATAGTCGAAATGTTTAAATATTAAAGACACTGATTAACAAAGATTGTATAAATCTTATAAATAAGCTTTATGGATTTAGATAAATTAAAAATTACCTAATAAATCTGATAGTAGCACGATTGCTTTTCTTCTTGATGTATTGTTCTGCTAACGTTATAATACCCGACACTACATCATTTTTCACTTCTTCCTTGATTGAAATGTAATAATTATTAAAATTTATATCAAATTCAGGTAAATCTAGAATATTTAATTAATCCATTAAAATAAAATATTATAGGCTAATAAACTTGATATTCTAAGAACTTGTTCGTTGCTGATCGAGAGGGAAATAATGAAAGTGTGATATAAAGTGGACAATAGTTATAAACAGGTTAAAAAAATAAAGCAAATGAATACTTTAAAATTAAAATTAATTTGCTTCGATTCACCTTTCTTCGTATATCATTTTAATTATCCTTTATATCAATTTATATTTGGTTTAGAGTGAGAGAATTTTGTTTTCTTTCTTACTGTTATGCTATTTCAGACAATGCCTTAAACTAATAACATACAGTGTAATATTTAGTTAATTGTTTATATTTATAAAATCAACCATCATCTGTGTGTAATAAGTTACAGGCATTTTGTTTGTTGTAAAAATTAATATATCTAATTTAATACATTAAATTTTTAACCTTTCGAAATTTTATACGGTACGTTATATCTAGTATTGATTAAACTCAACTGTTATTCCGATATTTGTACATGTCTAGAATATTATTATTTTTTTAAATAAATAATTCATTTAAACATTTTTGAATTATAGAAAGTATAGATTAAGATGTAAAATTTATTTTACGTTATAAAAAATTAAAGTATAATTTTCCATATAATTTAAATACTTTTATTTATTTTATTTAGCAATATATGCAATGATCAATATTTTAACATAGTTTTCTGATTATAAAATACAACATACAACAAAAAAAGATATATTTGTTTTATTGTGTTCTTATGATTAGGGATACAGGGAGAAAGATCTGTAAACTTCAAATTTATGATCTGAAGTACGTAAGTTGACAACGAACATGCTGACATTTCCTGTTAATTGATATGTTTTCGGGTTTTTAAAGTGACACAAGTCACTTTTTTTCAGTAGCATCTGCATTTTTTCTTTTTTTTAAAAACTATTGTGATAAATTACCATAATTATTCTAATAATATTACCAACCAAATTAGAATAGAAACCTATTAGAATAGGTTAGGTTAGAACGTGTGTCCTCACTGTTTTCTTTCTTCTGTTTCCTTGAATCAGACACGAGCCGCCATTTTGGAACCATAGGTAACATTAACAGTCTATTTTATATTTGGATACTTTTCTTAATTATTTTTTGAATACATTTTAATTAATTATGATAATTAAGATACAATATCAGACATTTTACTATCCGATATTTTTTTTACCATAACAATTCAATACGGTAATTTATTTTAGTCGTTTTACAATTCGTATTCAATTATTCTTAGTTTTAGAGTTAAGAATCGAAGATCGATTGATGGTTTTTGAATTTTTTTAATTGGAGAAAATCGGTAAAAACTATTGTAAAAATTGTAACTACATTATTTTCACAATATAATTAATATATACTCTCACTTCACTTCTTTTTATTGTTTTTAGAAAAAAATTGTATTGTAACGTTTTGTTTAAATAAATTGGAAATTTTCGTGAAATTTGAGAATGAGGCAATTTTAATATACCCGTAAGTGTATTCTAGCACGAATTGCAACTGAATGAAGAATGATTTAAATAAATATACAGAAGTCCATCATTCTCCGCTGTTCTTGAACCGCTTTATATGAATTTAAAATATAATAATAAGAGTTATTTATAATATATTAATTATCAAAACGTTCAAAGGTAGCAGAGAAAGACGATTAAAATTTAAAATATTTTAGTTTTCTAAGAAAAAAATTCAGGAAAAAATTAAGTTTATCATCATTGATCTTAAGAAAAGATAACTTGTTTAAAAATGTTCAAAATTAACATTAATTTTTTTTCTTTTTGTGTTTTGTTCGTTAGAGATCAAAATGAAAGATTATAGTCAACTATATAACATATTTTTTAAATTTTATTTTTATTTCATTAAATTTACAGGAGAAGGCTGGATGGATATTTGATTTCTGCCCCCTACAAAAACATATATCATAAAAACAAATAACATCCCTTAAACAAAAATAAATAAATAAAATAGAAACAGGTAACAAATCTTAAAATCAGGGAGAACAAGATGTAAAAATTTATCAAAATTATTAAGATTTTGCGATCTACAGTAGAAGATCGTTGGGATAGTTTGTTTGTTTAGTTAAGTTACGGCAACGCAACACTTGGGCGATCTGCCTAGGAAGAATGCCTTCCGGGAGGTCTTTTTAAGGGTAACTGGCCCCTATTCAGGCGTTACAGACACGGAGAAAACCCGGAAAACTCCGTGGCCAGCCCGTCCTGGCGAGGCGCGAACCCACTACAGTGTTCAGGAAACGGAACAGCTTGGCCACCGGTGGGCCTCCTTTGGGATAGATTTAGACGATAAAAAGGAGTAAAAACGTAAGTAAATGAGCAAAGTTTTCTCGGTGGAATTTGGAGTGAAAGTCAATTTTAAGAAAATGTTTAAGCAAAAAAAAAAAAAAAAACACGGCACTAATCAAGTGTGGCCTTTCACCACATCCTTTTTATTGAATTTTATTTTGTCATTAGAAATAATAACAATGTTAATTTTTTTAAACTTTTGAAAATAGAATATAAAATACTGTATTTAAAACATTAATGCTTCGTTAAAATATTTAAATTATTCTATAAGCACAAAAAGTGGTGTTTAATATATTTATATCATTAGTAGCATAAAGTATATTAGATTAATAAGAAAATAAAAACTTTAATATGATATAGATCAATAGTTAAATCAAGTTAAATAAAAAGTCATAATGAGAACGCTCTCTAACGAAATTCTATTTGATGGGAAAATACTTTAAATTGATCAAAATTTTCATTTTAATTGGCTACTTGTTCGTTATTTTATCAAAATATAAAATAGATAAATATAAACAGATGATAATTACAGATCAATTTTAATACTGCAAGAGATGATTTATGACGAGACAAAGTTGGCATGAAGATGATTTACAATGTTGTATTAATATAATTGATAGCATTTTCGTAGAAAATTATTTACTAATAGCAGATAAGCCCGGCGTTGCTCGGGCAAAAAGTAACGATAACGAAGATTAAGATTATTACATTAAAGCCAATTTTACCCGTTTTTACAGAATGCAAGAATTAGGTCCCCCTGTTTTCAGACTAATTAGAGAATTTTTAGATGGATCTAAAAATATCTTCGATTTCCCGCAAAAACGCAAAAAACCGCGTGGTAAATCTTGCACGTCTCTTAACACTTCCATTGTTAAGACATGCACTTCTTTCATCCCCACGTGGTACCCTACTAAAACGCAGTTAAAAATAAAAAAAATTGCATCTAAAATAGTACAGTAGAAGCTGAGTTCTTTAGGATAAGCCTTAACCCTTTCCCTCTCTCCCGATGGGGGGAGAAATTTGAAAAATCCCTTCTTAGTGTACATTCTCGTGACTTACCCTATTAAAACGCAATCAAAAACGCAAAAAAAAACCCGCATCTAAAATAGTATAATAGAAGCAGAGTTATTCACGGTAAGCCTTAATCCTGTCCCTCTCCCCCGCGGGGAGGAATTTCGTGTGACATCTGTATATATAATAGTAGGCATATAAAAATGCGCGTATTCGAATGCAACGTTATGTCAAAATTTCAAAGCAATCGGTGAAGAACTTTCGGAGATTTGAGATTTTGAACAAATGAACATTTACATTTTTATTTATATAGATTATTTAAAATATATTTAAAGGAAAGACTACCTTCTAAAACTTTTGTAATTCAACACTGCAAAAATCTGCTATTATTTAATATAATTTTATGCTACAGTGTCTGTCTCAACACCATAATATAATGACAAAAGAAATTGTTTCGTGGGAAAAACTAGCTGAATAAAATAAATCGACTAGTTTACTTGTTGAGATTATTTTTCAGCTACATATGATCCGTATATTTTTCAAATCGATTAACTCCACAAAACAAAATAGAGAAATTGATAAAATAATATACCTATACACCTCTCTTTTTAAAACATTGCTTTTAAACATTGAAGAGTTTTTAAAAAAACATTGTAGAATGTGTTATTACAGGTAAATTATTAGAGTTGTACCCAATCTTCTCGGGTGTCCCGGAAGCAAAATTTTTTACGACGACATACCCTATCATTACGTCATTCGCGTAGAAGAAGTTTACAGTATGACACGACAAGCAGGAGACAGGAGCACATTGAAAGTTCTTTTCGTCTATAATTTGAATTAAGACTCAAAAAATAACAACCGATAGCTTTATTCAAAGGAAACAAAAGAAGTTACTTTCAGGTCATTTTTTGTATACGTATCTATATACCGTATAGTATTTAAAAGCGAACAAAGTCACTTAGTTCACACACTTCCTATTGATAAAATTCGGCAAATGAGGTCCGACATTAAAACTTGCGACCTCTAGATGTGGTGAAAACTATAAAAAATTTAAATAGCCTATATTTGGAGGACATCGAATTATTAACGATTTTAGCAATTTTTGGTAAGTCACGTGCCCAGTGATGGTATCGTGTAATCTATTATTAAAATCTTTTGCGTTGTACAATATTACGCATTCCAATTTAATTGTCTTAACGTGTATACAGTAGAGCATCGATTATCCGACTTAATTGGGGACTGGGGTTGGTCGGATAACCGAAAAGTATGAAAAAATACATTATAAGTATAGTGTATTAGGCCTGGTTTAAATACTAGCCTCCCTTTCATAGTCGAGCCAGTGCTGCCAGCTAAAACATGCAAAAATTTAACAAAAATAATATTAAAATAGCCAAGACAACCAAATATTGTAGCGCCACATCACTAGCGGACATTTGAATTTGCCGACTAGAACGCGGTCGGTTAATCGGGGGTCGGATAATCGATGCTCTACTGTATTTCGTAAAAACTATAAAGCTTCGAATACATTTGTAACGTTTATATTTTCTCACGTGACTGTGTTATTACTGTACAGTACAGTGCATGCTTCACTTTGACGCTATTATTCGTAAGCAGGATGTTAAAAATTTCGAGTTTATTATGTTTTACTTTAACGAACATGAAATAAACTTTATACATTCAAAATTAACTATTGAATAAAACATTGGAGGTCCAAGTGTCTACCACCACGCACGTGATCTACATTTCTTCACGTGTACGACATAACTTAGGCATTTAACAACGCACTATAGCTATTTTAAATAACTATTCAAATTACTTTTTTTGCTATTAATAAGTGAGCTTCAAAATCTCTTACATTTAGTTGGCGGCTTGAAATAGCTGTAAAGAATTTTGGACATTAAAAAAGCAGCATTCTTGTTATGAAAAAAAACTATAAAGAATGGATAAAAACGCGCTTTTTAAGTGAAAACTTTAATATAACGTCATTTTGTTTTCTTAGCTTGAGATTAACGTAATAACCATTATCTATGTAATCAATTTGCCTAAATATAAATTTATTCAATTTGTTAATAGAGGCCGAAATACTTATTTTGTGTAAGACTGATTTATGCATCATTAAAAGATAATTATATAATGAACTAATAGAGAGGATCCATACTGATATTCGCTGTTAGTTTATTACTGAATTATCTTTTAATGGAAGGCGTTAACGTCATAGAAAACAAGCACCGTATTGTTTCTGTTAGAAAAAGGTAGGGATGGTCTTCTATTTCTTTGGTTATTCTCTCCTAATAGAGCTTTCTCTCTTATGATGGAATCATAATTTTGTTATTGAGTAATTTGTATTTTACTATACAGGAAACAGTGTATTGTAACAAAATTTCAGGATTTTTAATACCAGTAAATGCCTTTTTCCTAACCAGTTCTACAGTTTTTTTTTTTTTTTTTGCACTAACTTAATAAACAATAAAATACAATAAGATATACCAATAACTAACAATGGGGGAAACCGAACTTTTGCGGTTATTTAGTAGTATTTATATATGAAAACGACTTGTGAGAAAGTTCGAGAAACATTCGCTTCAGCGACAAGTTTACTTAGTAATTAAAATTGTTTATTTAAATACAGTGGTACCTCGTATAACGTACGCCTCGAATAACGGACGCTGCGAACAACGGACTGTCTGTTTGGCCGTTACGTGACTCGAGCAACGGACTGGCTGCGAACAACTGACTTTCCGGCATAATTGGTGACTGCTCCATGGGTGTGTTCTTTAATAGCGGTCGCTCTGCGTCTCCGCCACTACGGGAGTGCGCTGCTGTTTGTAGGCATTTAGGAACGACGGTGAAAGAAAGAAAGAAGGCGGCGCCCGCACTATCAATAGTATCGTGATGGAGGAATCTATAATTCTTAAATATGAGCTTTAAAAGGCAAGAGAAGGGTCCCAATTTAACCATAAATTGGATTATTTGTTAAAAGAGCATTCAAAATAGCCTCGAAAGAAAATTCGTAAAGACACATCACCGCGTGCGCTAACTCGCGCATTCACAATTTCTAAATTCTCATTCATAAAACCACAATGGACCCGGAAACGAAACTATCTTAGCCATGGAGGACGCCATGTTGCTTTCCACCGTAAACTACTGCTACAAGCGGCCGTTTTTGCCGTTCGACGGCGTGCACTCTCACCGGAATTTGGGAACGCGTTCCCAGGAATTTTTTAACGTATGTCGTTCGCGCAGAGTTACGCGGAGGAATAAAAGAACGCACCCCATGTTCATTTTTTTTTATGATACAGTACGGTTATTTTATGCTGCGGAACGAATTAGATGTTTTAACATGTATTTCTATGGGAAAATGCGTTTCGAATAACGGACATTTCACTTGACGCACCTGGGGACCTATTCTGAGCTCTTCCGATAACTGAACGAGAGCGATACACGGGACATTCGATAAGTCCCCTTAGCGAAAGGTAGTTAACGAACCTAAGACAAATCGCTATTCTGTGCTCCACGGTAAGTGGGTTTCGCTACGGGTAGTCGGTCGAGATTCGTCTGGGTTCCATGCTATCGATAGCTATTACGCTTTAACCAATCACAGTTTAGTTAACATTGTATTTTGTCACGTGACTGCAACCCGCCATTTTCTAAGCGAAGCACGTGCTTTTAGCATTGTTGTGTACTAGCGCTAGTGATATAGTTTTGTTTTGTTTTAAAATGTCTGGGTCTATTTTGTCAGCCCATCCGTTAAGCAAATATTTGTTTTTAAAAATTATAATTTATGTGACAGTCATTTATGTATAGTGTATAGTTTACTGTTAAGTTACGTATATAGAATGTATTTTTTTTTTTTTTTTTACTAAAACTAATGAATTAAAGCCGACATTAAACTTAGATAAAATCTACAAAATAAAGATTTCTATTATTACATAATGCTAACATTTTACAATTATACAAAGTATGTCTAAGTTTCTTTGTATATTTCTATATAACTTCATGTAATTAATGTATTTTTTAATTCATTCATTAAGAATAAAATGACAAACTTAATTTTGCCACAAGTTCTACTTCTATAAACCTTATAACCAAATTAGAATTAGTATTATGATTAAATGTCAAATGCAATACATCTTATTAAATGTAAATGTTATTTGCATAAACATGGAGTGACTGGAAAGCAAACATTAAAAGTAAAGCCTCACAAATAAAAAAAAATCAACGTTTCAAAGGAGGTGGGCCTTCAGTTAATCAAAAATTAACTGAAGTTGAAGAAAGAGTATTAAACTTAATCGGTGTTACTGCTGTCCCCTCTCTCCAATTGCTCGTGAAGTAAAATCATTCTTACACGAAAAGACGCCATGTTGTTTTCACTTTCGTTACGTTCCTAACGGCAGCTCGAGAGTGACCGATAACAAAAGCTTAGTTATCGCACGTGGCTATCGGCACCGAAAACGAAACGTGCGGCTCGGAATAGCATTTTCACAGTTGATTAAACGCGAATCACGTGGTCCCGGTAGAAACTGGTTTTTATCGTATTCGTTAGCTTAACGATACTACTCATAATAGGTATACTACTCAAAATATTATATACATTTCATAATAATGAACATAATTATACATTTTTTCCATTTTTGACTCTACTCCGTGCACACTAAGAGCCTTTTTCATTACGGGTTCGGCCAGGCCCACAGTTGGCACGGATGGTGACAGACAGAACCCGACGTATTCACAACAAATTACGATTTATGAGATAAGGCAATGCAACACATCGGCGCTTTGCCAAAGAGGATGGCTCCCGAGAATACTTTTTATGGGAAACTAGGGATTAGATTTATGAAGAAAACCTAGAAAATTCAACACTGCAAGCCGGTGACCAACTACCAGTGTTCAGTGGTTTTATCCATTTGGGCATTGACGGGCTTATCCGGGACAGAAGAACCACCGAAAAATTTGTGGTTTCTCATCCGGATTCAGTCCTGGGTTCATCACAGCGGTAGGCTAACACCTTGATGACCGGTTAGGCCGAGGCAATTAGAAACGTGTGTCACACTGTTTTCTTGCTGGAATCAGAGATGAGCCGCCATCTTGGCACCTAGGGTAACATTAACCTAATTTTATATTAATTTTTTTGGTTTGTTTATTAATTTCTTCATACAAGCCTTTTATGTAGGGAAAACTAAATGCCTTAATTTGTAATACTCAATTGTGTTTGAAGCAACAAAGTACGAAGCACGGTTTCAGATTATAAAGAAAAACATTTGTATTTATCTTAAATTTTCCGAAAATAATACAATTTTAAAAAGTAAGAACGATTTCATATATAAAACACTCGGTTCAGGCAGACTGATATCATAAAAGTAATTTTATATAATTATCTATTACAATCATTTTTTAAACGTGGTTATTATTTGGAAGCAAAAATTATCCATTGGAAGTATTCTCGGGAGGACTCCCCCTTGGATGATCGTCCATGTGTATTGCGTTGCCTTATTCTATTCACTATATTTACGTTACAGTTTAATCTCTAGTATGTAATATTTACCTCTGAAATATTTAAAGAAACTTTAACACAGAGAGGAATAGCATTATTCCACAGGTCGTATTTAGGTGGTTCAGTTTCTTCTTCTGGAACAGATACACCTGAAAAATAGAAATCACTTGCTTGTAGTAAGTATTTAAATTGTATTTTGTTTTACTGTAGCAAACTTACCGGTACATTG
Source organism: Centruroides vittatus (assembly GCF_030686945.1). NCBI lineage: Eukaryota > Metazoa > Arthropoda > Arachnida > Scorpiones > Buthidae > Centruroides > Centruroides vittatus. The sequence continues at coordinate 1,041,203 of NW_027122591.1, read as the reverse complement.
ATACGATATTTCAAAACCTCTAGCATTTCTTTTAGGATTTTGTTTACTAATTAAAACAACATAAGCTGTGTTGCCCGATTCTGTTGCTATTAATAACTTCTTGTTTTTCGATTTTTCTGTTAGGAATAAAGGCGGAGGACCTCCAAAAATGTCGCTTTCATTACCTATATTAACAGTTAAGCTTCTTTGAGTGTTTATGGATATTTGATACAAAGAAAATAGGAAATAAGTTTGTTTTACCATAATTCTTAGATGATGATCCAATAAGAAGATAATCTCCTGCTTCATTGTCAATATCAATGTATTTAACGGTCATTTCGATCCTAACAGATTCTCGTTTAGAAGATGGAATTATACGCCAGTATGTGACCGAGTTCGGTTTGTATCTGTTGTTTTCTAACTTCGGTTTTAAAATATTTTCATCTTCAGTGCAGGTAGAATGAATGACCTCTGGTATTTTAAGAAAGAATATTGTAATTGTTGTAAATTATTCGTGCAATGAAACCGGAATTGATTGTTTATACATTTTTAGTTTAAAAGTTATATATAGGTTTGTCATGGATTCACATTTTTTACATTTAAATGGACCCTCGTTGCATTTATGGATTCAGGTGAATTTGAAACGTCGAGAAATGCAAACAAATTCGGGGAAATTTCTGTATGCATGGATGTTAGTATGTGTGGTAGGCACGATTCTGTTCACCCTGTTTGAAGCTTAATAACTCCTGTGATTTTTGTCGAAAATTTCAGAAATTTTGCAGGGTGGTTCATATAGGGCGATTGATGCTATTCAATTTTGGTGGTTAAAGGTAGACGGGGAGGGGAGATAAAGGGGGATGCGTGTTATATCTCGAATGGAATAGGACTTAATGAATATTTTACTCGTTATTAGCATTTACAATTTTTTTTTTTTTTTTATAAAACTCATCTCTATCCTCAAAATTAAGCTTTGTGCCATTCTATAATAATTAATAATAGGATATTGATATTGTATTTAATAAACTTTTTACAATATACACTTACCTCGTACGTTTTGAAATATTTAAAATATTGTACTTGTTTTTAAATTGTTTTTTCGCTTATTGAATTTAATCGAGTTAACAAATTTAACCCTTAAAAATTTAATTTTGCGAATTTTATGCTTACCTGTGATTTATTTGACATCTTCTTAAATAAATAAGTTTTCCAATGATTAACTGCTGTATTAAATTTTTGCTTATTTTGGATACAATCCAGCAAATCACAAAATGAACAGAACGAAAAAAACAATTAAAACATTTCACATACTGGATGATCGTAATTAAGATACCCCTGTTCAATGCTGTCTAGAGAAATATTTAACTGTTCAAATGGAACCACATTTCGTATGGTGATGTTTAAGGACACGAAGAACATTTCTACAGAAACTTTGTACCAAGGTTCATCACTATGGAACTTCGGCACTGCAAGCCGTGTGGTCTAATAACTTATAAAATTGCAGTTATTTTTAGGTATTTTTAATCTGAATTAAGTAATAAACGAAATATGAATTTGAATTGAATATTAATATAAAATAATTATTTTATTAATATACTTTAATAAATAGTATACGGCTAATAGGCAATAAATAAAATAACACACTTTTCCCAAAGAGGAGTTATCTTGAAGTGTTTTTGGACGTTCCAAGATCGCATGACATATATTTTTAATGTATGTCATAAGATGACACGATGCATACGTAATCATTTTTTTTTTTTAAATTTCGAAAAGTATAGAATATTTAGGACAAAAACGAAAAAAAAGTGAACATCTTTCTTTTAGACTAAATAATTGAAAATTTGTTTCCTACAAATTTAATTCTTCTTTTAAAATAATAAACAAATTTTTTAATTATTTAGCCTGAAAGAAAAATGTCCATTTCTCTATATCAAGATCTCTCTCTAAACTATTATAGTTCAGAATATTCTATATTATAGTAACTTGTATTGATCAATCTATTGTATTTTTTGTTCGTATTTCTTACTATTTTTTGCACAAAGTAAATGTTTAGAAAAGTTAGAAACTATATAGGTCTACTGTCATTAAGTTCAATGATGCGTACCAGCAGCGCCCGAAGACTATCGAAAAGGGGGACACAAGCTGTAAAAAAAAGGCATCGTACATTATGCAAGGAGCTTCAAACTCTATGATTCAGCGTCAAATCAGCGCTCCCATAAGATGGTGCTGATTGCACTAGGGGCTAACTTGCCTTGAAAACCGGGAATGTGGTTTTGGTCAACATGATGAAGTTGTACGGACAATAGACAAATATCGTTCCTTTGTTTTTTATACAGTATTCAGAATAGGCTTTCTAGAAGTCATGAATTTTCTATTATTTGTTGATAATGAAATTTGAGGTCCCCATTGGGATTAGGAAAAGGACAACCCAGACGAAAAGTGGGCACATGTCCTGAGTGCCCAATGTACGGTGCGTGCATATGGATTTAAACTTGTGACTCTAACCTATAACGTAAAAAGCCCTTCTTCATATATTTAAAAGCACGATGTTCTAAACTACAGCTTTGTATCGAAGTGCTAAACTGTAGCTTGTGTTAGCTTAGCCTATATGCAAAACCCTACGTTGAAATATAGCAACATTATATAAAATGGAAAATTACAATATATTCAGTAACTGAAAACGACGTCTAAATGTCAAATTGCACAGTTATACAGTAGTAGTATAGCTTACAGTTAAAAAGCTCCAGTGGATTACAGAGAAACAACGAGGTGGCAATATACAACCTAAGATACTCCATATATTGTTTACGATGACATCCTTCTGAGGGTAAAAAGCAACTTTGAATAAAGATCCGAATTATGTTCCTACTGGAAGAAAATTATGCATTCTTGAAATGGAAGGAGAACTACAAGGCCTGGAGAAAACAAAGACTGCTTTAGGTGGAAAACACTAATCAGGACAAAGGAAAAATAAAATTTCCAGCATAAGGAGGAAGTTTTGATACTATAGAGTGAACTGGAAGAATGAATAAAGGTATACAGTTGCTTTAATTCTACTAATTATTGGAAAATTCGGTCAATTAAGATGATGGTGATTAAAAAATCCAGCAACGAGTTGCGTAACTTTCCCGGCTGTTGTGAGATTTTGTTTAGAAAATAACTTTTACTGTATATTTTTAATTGTAATAAATAAAACTATGTGCATCATTTGTTATGAAATTTTATAAAAACTTTTTAAATTTTTAATTATTATCGAATGACAAAAAGCTTGATTTTGAGGATAATAATGAGTTTCATAAAAATTGTAAATGTTTATAACGAGTAAAATCTTCATTAAGCCCGATCTCTTTCGAGATAAGAAACAAGATACCTCTATCTTTCCACTCCTTCGACATTTAACCACTAAGATTTTAATAGTATCAATCCCCCTTGTATAGAAGCTACCGTGCCAAATTTCGTTTCTTAATCATTACTCCATCCTGAGATATTAAACGAAATAGATCCCGCAAACGTCCACGAAATATTTTATTTACTTTTATGGGTTCGGGAAGTTTCAAAACATGGAGATTTGCAAAAATACTTGGAGGGTCAAATTTGATATGATTGCAATACTTCCCTTGTTATACATAACAGCTGAAAAAGAAGTAATACTGTTATATAACAGCTTTTCCGGCTGTTATATGTAAAAGGAAAAGTATGAAGATCGATCAAAAAATGACCCCCCCAAGATTTTTATATTTTTGGATTTCGGACATCTTGAAACGTCGAGAAATACAAACAAATTCGGGAGTAATTTCTGCATGTATGGATGTTAGTGTGTGTGAGTGGGGAAGCACGATTTTGTTCATTCTGTTTGAAGCTTAATAATTCCTGTGATTTTTGTCGAAAATTTCTGAAATTTTGCAGGAAGGTTTGCTTATTAGAGGGATTAATGCTGTTAAATTTTGGTGATTTTAAAGGTCGAGGGAATAGCAGATAATGAGGGTCGTGTGTATCTCCAGTAGGGTCGGACTTAATGGCGATTTTACTCGTTATTAGCATTTACAATTTATAAAACCCATCCCTACCCTCAAAATTAAGCTTTTTGCAGTTTTATAATAATTAAAAATATAAATAGTTTTTAAATAAAATATGGTAACAGATGGCGCCACCAAAATTTTAAATGTTGCCGGGAAAGTTGAGTAACTCTGCTGGTTTATTTAAGATTATCTTTTGAGACGATAAATTCCTGAAACTAAACCTACCTAAGCAGTTGCCTAACTTTCTTAAAATCACATTTACATTAAATGAAATAATGGAATGCAAATGAATTGCATAAGGTAAAATCGAATGTAATAAATCTGAGATTTAAATCATGTGATGAATCAATTTGATATTTTTCGTTAAATGTTTAATATTTTTGTCATTTTCTGCAGAATGAATGTCGTATTTGTACAATAGCGAAGCATCGGTTGTCACCGATCTTAGAAGTTTAACCTTCGTTTCAATTAAACTCGGTCAGTGCGATTCAATTTATTTATTTCATTTCTGAACAATTGACATAAAGGTTAAATATCTTTTTATAGTCGAGCATCCTACACAAATCTTTGTTCTTGTGAAGTTTAATTGAGTCATTTATATTTCTGATAAATTCAATAAAGGGACTTGACTGACTTAACTCTTTCGTAACGTATTCATTGATTTATCAGCTGTTAAATTTAGATGAATGACCTTCCTACTTATTCAAATACCATTTTACTTAGCTTAAGTTTATTTTAAAATTATTTTTGATGCATTTACGACGGGATTCTTTTCTCATTCACGATATATTCTTTATCAATCCCATTTTTCTTTCAGAATATCCATTATATTTTAAATTTGTTTGAATAATTTTGAAAAAAACAATCTGAAACTCAATTACATTAAATTTGATTTATTTTCAAAATTATTAACAAATGATATCATTTCTGGCCTGTTTAATTAAAAGTTACTCATGAAAAATAGAGAAAATTCGCTTATAAAATTTACTATCTCTATAAAGTTCATTCGGTATGTAACTTACGACTGAAAATTATGCAAATGTTTCATTATGTCAGACGATTGAAAACAAATACTTGTCACTTAAATATTTACAGTTGACAATTATTAATATAAAAGCCGTTGAGTGGGTGTGTATGTGTGTGAATTCCTTATAACTCTTACAATTTTTGTCCAATCCAGATGAAATTTTGATTTTATTCGTTTTACGTTCTGACAGAAAGTACAAGCTTCTTATTTTGCGAAAATATTAGCTATAGAATAAACGGGTTAATGTTACCTTAGGTAGCTAAGATGGCGGCTCGTCTCTAATTCCAGCAAGGAAACAGTGGGATGCACGTTCTAACCTAACCGAACCTATTCTAATAATTTGGTTGGTAATAATTATGGTAATTTATTAGAATAGGTTAGGTTAGGTTAGAACGTGCATCCCACTGTTTCCTTGCTGGAATTAGAGACGAGCCGCCATCTTGGCTACCTAAGGTAACATTAACCAATAAACGTTTTATCGATTTCGGATCGGTGTTCGCCCTTACGTTTCAGTGACGTGCAGTGACCGGGTGATGTTCGTGCTTGACGAGGAAGTTTTCTTTAAGTTGCATTTTTACATATTTTTGGCAAATGGCATATTTTAAACTTACTTCATTAAATTTAAACTTTAAAAAATGATAGCTGAATCGTGTCACTTCTATAACCAATTTTTTTTTTCAATCTTTCCATAGTGACCACGTGATGTATTATCCAATCGGAAGTAACGATTTAATGTAGTGTTATCGCTCATCTAATTAATGTACTGTACGTACGACTCATCTTTGTTTTATCGACGTGGAATTAAAAAGACTCGTTATTTTGTCGGAAAAAAATGCCTAGAAGAAAGCGTAAGATGAAAATTAGTCAGGTAAATTCTAGATCTAAAAGAATAAGAACAACCGAGACCCCCCGAAGCCCGTGAAGTCCGACTTGATCAACATCGAATAAGAATGGCTTTGTCAAGGGCTGCAGAAACAGCATCACAACGTCAAGCTCGACTTGAAGCTCTTCTCTATTCTTCAATCTCTACTTTCTCATTAAAAATTATTCCTTCTCGCTTGACGGTAGAATTTCTAATAAATATGTAATCATTGGGCGCAATCACATATATGAGATTTATAATTAGTTTTATATAATAACTTCGAAAATTCCATTTTCTTAATCTTTATTTGCGTTATATGTTCATATTCTCCTACTTTAGATAACTTCAACTTAATGTTAGTTTTCTTTACTAAGATTAAGTTGAAGTATTAACAGTAATGGGAACTTCCATCCTCCCGTAAATCAATCACGAGTTCCTATGTGTGCCTAAATTTACCTGGCTATATAGCGTAACCATTATTACAATTAATAATAGTCCTAAACACTGCTAATTAATCATTTATGATTATTTCACTTTTACGTTTGCTCCGATTTTGTCATAACATTTCTCATTAAAGTGAGCTACTAAATCATCTATAGTTTGATATGCCTTGCCAAATTTTATTCTGAACGACTTTTCTTTATTAACTTCATCTACTAAATTAAAAAGAATTGACGTCAATCGAGTCACAGTCCCAGAATTGCAAACACGAATCCCTTTAAGAATAATCCTCCCACTCAATGGGTAGCTCCAGAGGTTTTGGAAAGTTAATAATAAAAATTCGAAGTATTTTTATTAACTTTTCAAACATTCGAAACATTCAAATAAAGACGTTGTTTGTGTAACTTGGTAACGTTAAGAAGACCATGGCTCAATAACGGATTTTACGGCAAGTACTAAAACTTATTTGCAAATTTTTATTACAAACTTTTTTGGATGCAATGTGGTGCAAAAAGTTGCAGATTTCTTCAGACTTGGGTATACCGTACTCTGTTTCTGGGTCTGCACAAGTTTTCTGTAAATTCTTATAAATAATTCTGTTAAGTTCGATATTCAATTTAACAAAATTGTAACACGTGTGTTTATGTTACGTAGTGTTGATGTATAGTCCACAGCTCTGTCACACGTGTCAGGTGTGTTGTGTAACTATAGACTTGGGAATGCGGGGAGAGATCTTCCTGCCTAGAGAGGGAAAAATTGTGCTTTCCCTTTGGTGTGGCCGGGCAGTGCTGACCGGAGTGTGTGGCTGTGTGGCTGGCAAAGAATCAGTGTTGTGCCTTTATTAATTAATTGTCGGGTGCCTGAGTGTTACTCGCTTGTGGAGTGCCAGAATGTTACTCACTAGTGTTGAAAATAAATTACAAATAGTGTTGTTGTCGTGTTATAAATAATTTGTGTACTGTGTTTAGAACGTGTAAACAGCAACATGTTAAAACATTTTACAAATTTCTTTCTACAATACTTCCCTTGTATTAACTAGACTGTTCCACATTGTTTGTGCACATAGGGTAACTATTCACTACTTACTCATTTTTCCCGTTCTCCAACGGTTTATGATACAGATCTAGTTTATATACACACTTCTTCACATAGCACATGCTCATTTTCTCTGCTATGTTCAAATTTTCAATGATACCTGGCATATAAATCTCCAAACATTCTCCAACTCTGTTGTCTATCGACACAATCTAGCGCTGGTAGTAACGTCTAAAGAAAGCAGCTGAAATCGATGAGCAACTCCATCTATGACTTATGGTAGCCTACTCGTATGTATATACTAACTACATCCTGTTTTTTGTTGGTTTTTTCATACATTAGCATATACAGTGGTGCATTCGGACATTAAAAATATATATTATTGCTTGTCTTATTTTTTCCAACCGCTTTACAGCCAATCTCTATTCCGTGTTATGGGATATGTCTGCGACTTTTAATCAATCAATTCCGAATGTTTCTATCCTCGATATCTTTAACTGGATAACTCTCTTCACGAATCCTAGATCACCGATGGCGGATAATCAGTCTTAGTTAATCAGGAAACAGCTAATTACAGGTCTCTTATATAATTACTGGTGCCATCTTTAATCAATCAGCGATTGCGTATCTGTTCAATTAATCAGTTGGCATTGGATCTCTATTGGATAACCGCTCAACCAAGCAGAAACCTCCTGCAAAGTCGCATAACATCCGACAAGTCATAGGGCATGCTGATCACTGATTGGTCACTGTTATATTTTATTGTTATACAAATAATATAATACTTATATAATAATGTAGTAAAACACAAAATTAATTAAATTATATTAATCAAACCGATATATACCTGGTTTATCTCCTGTAATTTACTAATAATTTGTTCCATCTTATTTCACTAGGGCAGTGTTTCTCAAACTTTTTTGTCTGGTTGCACACTGAAATTATTAAACAAAATTCACGGCACCCCTATTATTATTATTATTATTATTTTATTTTATTCTTTTTTTGCTTTTTTACGGTTAGTAAAGATATGAAAGATGAAAAGTCTTTGAAAAAAATAAAAGTTTTTTAAAGTAAGTAAGTTTATTTCCAAACAACACAAAAACATTCAAAACAAAAGTTATTATTATAAAGGTATCTGGTGATAAAATGAGCTCACAATTTTTGATGATTTACTAGTGCTAATTGATTCCTTAGCTTTGCTACCAGTAACTACTTCTTGATCATTAGAATCTTCACGTTTTCTTTTTTTAATGAAAAAATTATTCACGATATTGAACGGCATAATTAACTTCAATATTTTATTATAAAATTTAATTACAAGTTAATAATTTATTTTTTCTTGTTGTAAAGAAGAAAAATATTTTTATATGATGCTTTTTCGTTATTGTCTGAATATATAACAATAATAAAAACAATTACTGCATTCAACGCATTTATATTGCACTTCTACTCGCTGCAGGAACAGAAGAACAGACAACTAGTAACTAGTTCGTTTTTTTTCTAGTATTTACGTATCGCCAATTACCGAGTCACCGAGACAAGTGGCGACGTAACAAGATTAGTAGAAAAAAACCAATATTCATTTTTTATAATTGTTTTAATTATTTATTTAATTTAATACTTTAATTCCATTATTTTAAGTAATTTTAATTTAATTATTTAAAAATTTCGCGGCACCCTTGTGGCGTACTTGCGGCACCCGCTTTGAGAACCACTGCACTAGGGAAATATAAGAATGTTGTAATAGTTGCTTGTGGATAATTCGAATCAGGATATGTTTTTTTCTCCCCCCCCATCCATTACTCATTCTGGAAGGGGGTGTTCGTGGGGATAGAGATGATGTGCTAACTCGGTCTAGTAGATGGTCGTTGATCGATAGTATATGACGTATCGAGAGTCCAGGAAGTAGTAGCCCATTCGATCTAGTAGGCTACACAGATATCGATTACACAATCCAGTGTTGATAAATCGGTTTTAATTTGTAGTACATGAGAAATGGCTTACATCTGCAGTACTTTATTCATGTAAAACTGAAAAATATCTGATTAGTTCATTATTTTTATATTGTGATTTTGATGTTTATAAGACTCTCTTTTTAGCAGGAAAAGATAAATAACTTATTATACAACGACAAATAATTACTTACATATTGAATTTTGTGTTTATTATTACTAATGTATATAATACGTATAATGTTTAACATTTATTGAACGTGTACACCTATTTTATTTGTAAAATCTTCATAATTTTAATTCTAATTACGGGAGAGTGGCTAAAAATGTATTACTCGGGTTGTTTTATCTTATATTCTCTATTTGATACTAACCAGTACGCCAGTTAATATTGAAAATTGTAACTTGACATATTTGATTATTTTGCGCAAACAATTACATTATTTAATAATGAAATAATGTATTTATTCGTTTGTAAGATCATATTTTGAGACAATAAAAGATGTTATTCTTTTTAGTACTCTCCACAAGTTTTATGAATTCATTTCATGCACTGTATCATTATTTTCTATGCGCATTTTTAGTTTCAGAGGAAGCAAAATCATCCTTTATTAACAGAAACGACGATAGCTTGTTATGTAATTGTTTAAAATAGATTTTAATTATTTATATAGTCGTAAAATGACACCATATCGCTGTCATGCGATGGCGGATCTAATGAGAATTAATGTGAACATATAAGTTACAAGCTTCATAAATTGATCAAAAAGTTACATTAATCGTGCCTGATTTTTTAAAAATGTTTGTAACACGTCATCTGTCAAGTTTTTTGTCTATATTTTCCATTAGTCATTTATTTAGTTAATATATTTACTACTAGATGTTACTTATATTCGGTGATAATAAAGAGATAAGTGACCAATACGGGTTGGGCATCACTTCACTATAAAATAAATGGGCATAGAATATCGTTATTAATTCATTACTCGTGAACGTTTTGCTATCGTTAAAGTCACTAATTTATATAAAAAGCTGTAATGAGTAATATCAAAAAGAATGCATCCACAAAATGGTATAAAGTATTATTTTTGAACAAGCTTTCTTACTTTATAAGAATATATCTAAGATATTTATATAAAATACATATGATATCCTTAGATTATCTACAGTGTGGCCATAATTAATGTTTCCTATTCACAGTGCTGTGAATAGGAAAACTTTAATTATGATCATCCTGTAAAGGTAGTAAACCTTTTATTTTTAAAACCTGATTTGATTCCAAGAAACGATCATTGAGCCATCGTAAATCGCACTTTTAATAACATCACCTTTGATGTATTTTAGAGAGATTCTGTATAGGCTACTGCAACGAAATGGCCAATTAAAGGGTACAGTATTTATACAATTACAGTAGAAAATGCATACCAATCGAATAGATCATAAATTCTAACTCATGCTTTCAAATGAATAAAGTTTCTAATGTTTGAATTATATTGGTGATATTTTTAAAGTGCTGAAAGTACTGACTGAAAAAAATAAACGAACAGTAAAAACTTATATTCAATAAATCACTTCTATAAATACTTATTTTATAGTTAATTTGCATCCTTCTACATAAATTTTATGTTAAATATATATATATAACTATGAGATATTGCTAAAAGCTTGAAAAAATTGCTTTAATTTTAATTTTTAAACGCTGTAAAAACAAAATGAAAGTAGAAATGTCAAAAGATGATAATTAAATTTTTGATAAATTCTCTCTCATATATATGAATAGATATAATAAACTTACCACTCAAAGATACTCGAAGTAAGAAAGAAAACAAAAGAACAGCGGTGAAATAGTCCATTTTATTTAATTGAAATATCCAAACCTTAGGTGTTGGAAATTGCGTTATGTCTCATGTTGTTATTCACGCCTTTGGTAATAGCGTTATGTCTCTTATCTTTTAATATTTTCTGTACATTATCTATATCGGCGATAAGCGTTATTTTTAGTTTAAAGTTCACTCGTAAAATTAAAATGTGTGATATCCCGTCAATGTTGCCAGGTCTAGGGATTTGCTCCTAGATCTAGAAAATTTTAATTGTCAAATATTAAGTTTTTTTCTAGTAGCTAGTAAAAGGATAGTATCATAAACGTTAGAAAAACAAAATTTTTGCTCTTATTTCTTTAAAATTTATATTTAACAACGAAAGCCATATCATAAAGAATGAAAAACAAATCATAGAAACATTTTATAACATAATTAAATGTTACTAAACTTCTGTAAAAATTATCACAGACCTCTTACACTATGATTATAATAGATCTAACTGAAGAGGTAGATAAAAGACTATTAAACACTGGTAAAATGAACTGGAGTATTGCAGACAGTAATGTAAGAAATAAAGTATAAATTAGAAATAAAATTATTGTTATTATTATTACTACACATTTTTTAAAAACGATTTAGCAAAAAAATATTTAAGTTTTATTAATTTAAATAAGTACTGTTAGTTAAATAATTACAGTAAAATCGAGCTCCATTTTTCCTAGTATAAAGTAACCGAGTTTAAATAATAAGATTTCAAGATAATTGCCGACGTTTCTTCCGCAAGTACCTCATGCAGGCTTTTCACTTCGACTTCAGCTTTTTGCATATTGTATAACGCAGGGTTGTACGATAATTAAAGGGTAAACTTTATCGTAAACGATTTATTTACGATAAAGGCGAACAGAGTAGACTGACTGACGGCCCATTTACCTGTAAGACACTCTAACAATGTATAATATTATATCTGTCTGTCTCTCTCTCCGCTGCGCGATAATGTACAGTACTTTCTTATAAATTCTTTAAATTATGTTAATCATCAAATATAATTTGTGCTATGACATTTGGGAAGGTGAAATACAGGAAAATGAGATTCAAAGAAACCTATAATAATGCAATCATTCGGTGAATTATAAATCTCTGATTTGTTACTGTTTGTCTGTCCAATTTTACGATATAGGTCTACGTGAAAACTCGATTATCCGAACTCGATGGGATCAGGGATCTTTCAGGATTCCTGGTCCCATTAAGTTCTAGAAACTCATTTCTGTGTTTCGCACACATCAAGCACTGCGCATTTAAAGTTTCATAAACTATAAATAAGTTACTTGTAACGCAATGCAATTACTGTATCTGAGAAAATCATTTATTTTTAATTTTCCTATTTTATATACAGTAGTTATAATCTAGTTTCATTGTGATGATTTACATAAACTGAATATAACAAAGTAAGCACGTATCAATACTTTATTAGCTTATAATTAATTTTACATCACGCTAACAAATTATATTTTGTGCAAAATGACGACGTGATACTTAATTCCATTTGAATGTGATTTCATGACGTGTTTCTTAATTACGTCAAAATTAAGAAACAAATAGATTTTCATTATTAAAAAGCAATAATGAAAATATCTAAAATACTGTATTTACGAAATTATTTCACTGATTATTAATGGAGAAAACTTGCTTAAGTCCTTAGTTCTCTATTTTTAAAGTAAGTAACAATTTCTTTAAGTCGATGTAACAATAATTGGGCTGTAACGTGAAAAAAAATTATAGATCTTTAAATTCCCACTGTCGTCCGTCCGTCCGCCCGTCTTTCCTTAATCTCGAGAACAGAGTTGATAAATGAAAGACGAGATCGGATATGGAAACCTTAGGGACAGGAAGCCCCGATTAACTATATATGAACTTCCGATGAAAACCGAAAGTCATGTTCAATTCAAAAATTTTCCCCTGTAAGGTGTTAGATTACAGGCACGACACTATTGTTAAAGGGAAAAGTATGACGTACAGGGGAAGCCAGTACGTAATACTAATTTGAAGTGGAGAGTACACATTTTAAATTAAATAAATTAAAAATATGATTAAAAATTGCATCCCGGTATTGTGACGATGTCACAATAATTGCTCGTTTCAATTGACTAAATATTGACGAATGCGAAAAAAAATACACAGTTTAACTTTTTTTCGCGTTCGTACAGTAACTAAGGTCCGGATTTTTGGGTGCAGTTTTAGAATGGATTGGGTGCTCGTTTGGGTGCTTTTTTCCCTCCGTTTTGGGTCTCAGTTTGGGTACTTTTAAATGCTGTATTATTAAGACAAAATGTACTATATTTACAAACTACATAGTTGTTTATTGCAATTTAGACATAAAGATGAGCATTGTAATTTACAACAGTAACCATTTCAATGTTCTTAAAAGTGAAGTTTTCTCGTTTGGAGGATAGAATGTCTTTATATAAGTAAAAAGATTTTTTTACGTCGACGGAGACTAAGGGGACATGTTTCAGTTGTACTCAGAATTCTAGTTCAGTGCAATCCAGAATATTCTTCAAATTGGGATTTTTTGATAAATTTGATAAATAGATTTGAGTTTGTCCAGGGCAAAACCGTCCAGTATATCAAAACCTGACTTACAACATACCCGCATTTCAGTTCACGTCTTTCCAGCTCGTTGATTTTATCAACCAATAACTTGTACGAATGCACGGAGTAGAGCTCTATGGTCACTACTGGATCGGCGACCAGTTTCTGGACACTGTTGACGGCCGCAGAATCACCGGGAGGAAGTTCGTTGATAAACACATTAATTTTCTCGAAGTTCTCGCAGTAGAATACCACACTGTTTATCCGAGACTCCCAACGGATGACCAGATGTTAGATTTCGTTGAGTTCGTATTTTCAAGTTAGTACATTTTGAACAACATTGGTCGTACATGGCACCTGGTCAGTGGTGCGACAAGAACGTTCAGCACTTACCGTTTTGTGGAATCCGTTGTTTCTTCCAGTATAAACATTACAGGATTGTCTCCAACAACGTCCAGGTGCCCCTATAAATATATGCTCGAAATTCCTCCTTTTTTGCTTGCCTTCTCTATGCTTTTCCAAACTTACGTGTCGCCTGATTTTCGTTTCTTGGTGTTTCGCATCAATCGAAATCACATAATCGCAAATGGAACAGCAAAGAAATTTTCCGTCTGTGCATACGCCTTCATCTTTAAACTTATTTGCTAAAATGATCAGTTTAGATGCGGACAATTTTTCCATTTTCTAATGTCGCCGACACCGAACAAAGGAAATTGGAACTGTTGCGCTCACAAGTCAGGGTAAGGTGGCCTCAACACAGAATTTTCTAGATTGTTCTTTTCTTAGAAAAGAAAACACGTGTTGCAGATTTTCAGTGAATCTGTTTACATTCTTAAAACAACCCTAAGGCTTGTTTAGTCCAGAAAATTTCGCTTTACCCCCTTTTCTCCCAACAAAAGAAGAGAGTAAGCTAATTATCGTATTTTTTTCCCCCTCAGCATACGTGGTCTGGTCTGCGATTTGTTTTTCCCCCTCAAGTGAATGAATAAAAACCACCAAAAAAAAAAAAAAAAAGAGAGAGAGAGAGAGATAATTGTCGACATATTCTTTGAAAATGTAAAAAAGGGGGAAGCTGGGTGCAAAATATATAGTTTGGGTGCTAGTCACTGTTTTGGAAGCAGGTTTACAATTTGGGTGCATTTTGGTGCTAAACAATTTGGCGATGAATGGGCCTACTGCACTAAAACCAACTTAGTTTGTCTTTTTACATTCTGCCCCTTTCAAAAATCTAGTGGGTGCGGCACCCAAAAATCCGGACCTTAACAATAACACACAGTTAACACAATAAGTTTAATCGCTATTGGTTTATTAGTTAATGCATCAGTATGTTAAAGCTTTTAGTAGACCTAATTTTATCCATTACAAGTGAGCTTAACCAGCAATCGAGTCGGCCAACACGAGTGAAAGATGAACAACAACATATAAATCTACACAATTCATAATCGTCCGCAGAGGGAGACAAACGGGACACTTACCCCTTTCTGAGATCGAGTTAAAAATTTCACAAATTATAATCGTAATCTCACGCACTCGATCATGGGATGCGTTGATGCAATACACGTGAAAACACCACAAAAAATTAAATAATTAAATAAAAACTTTATTGATGTAATTATTTGTCTCCAAGCTTTGCCCCCCTGGAAAATTTTTTGCCGATGCCCATGATAAATTATGGACTAGGACTGAATTTAATTCGGATTCTTCACGGAATTATAGGCCGATATTGCTATTTAAATAGAATTATTTTCTATTTTTATATCACGAGATAATGTTAATCTGTTTTTCAATATCTCAAAGTTCTTTAGAGAATAAACTGTTTATTCCATTAAAATATTCTGTGTAGGCCCAACACACAAAAATAGAACAGAGTAAAATTTTTCGTTTTCATCGAGTTTCAAATAAAATATCCGATACCTCGTAATAAGTAAATAAAATAATTGTAAAATACTTTTCTATTGTGTTAAAAGGTTCGTGTTGTAATATAACAATAAAAAGTTTCAATAATCCATATAAAACATTAAGGAATTTACGAATTTTAAGCAAACGAAGAATATTACAGGTAGGCCTCCTACGACGCGGTAGATACGTTCCTTGAAAATACCGCGTTGTGGCAAATCGCGTTATAGGAGACACCAACTTAATACAAAAACTGGGATTCAGTTCTAAAAAGAGAAAAACTGCCTTTTATGGTGTAACATTTTCATCATTTTTTAAATTTATGTACATAAAAAGCTTAAATAAAATTCAACATCATATAAAAACTAAAAAGATTATGATTTCAAGTCAAAATCAAAAAGAAACATAATGTTATGCTCAAATTCAGTCCTCATCGTCACTTATTTTAGTTGTTCGAGAATGTTTGACTCGCCTTATTTCAAGATCTGAGCTTGTTCCATCAAGTTCCACTGCACTTATGTGACCCGTTACGATTTTTCTATTATGTGAAAGATAATTCGTTTCTAAATACCCAAAACCGCGTTGTAAGAAAATTTCCGCATTTTTCCAACCGCGTTGGAGCGAAAACGCGTTGTAAAGGTACCGCGTTGTAGGAGGCCTACCTGTATTTGTAAACATTCTTAGTCATTTTCCGGCATTTAGTAATATTACAAAAAGGATAATTCCTGTGATTTGGCAGCTACAATTAATTTTCGTAGCTTTATGTGATACTTGACTACCCGTGACCATTGGGTCACTTACTTCTTTCGTCGGGTAGTACAACCGTTCCATCGAACCCGAGGTATAAATTAAAAGTAAAAAGTATTCTACGGGAACATTCCGTCGGCGGAGTGACGTAAATATTTAAATAGAACGTTTCCGTACAAATTTTCAAACATGAAATTAAAAACGTTCTACAACGCAAACATTCCATCATCAGAATAACGTATATTTAAAAAGAAAAAACAACGATAACTCGGTAAACCGTCGTCCCATTTTAACGAAACTTTTGTTTCTATTCTCATTTAGCGTATAGGATTTTTTAAAATGTAGCAATATTTTTGGCCGGTTTTTTTCTGTATTTAATTACAACCACACAATATAGTATATAGATAGAGAGAGATTATATAAATATACAATATTATTATGCAGATTACAGAAAAAATAAAGAAGAAGCGACAATGGCGGAGGAAGCTCTCCACGTTACAGGCACCGTTACACTTTGCGGAAGATGCAAAAAGAAAGTTTTCTTCAACGAAGAAAAGCGTTCGGATGGTATAGCCTGGCATACCATCTGCTATACTTGTGGTAAGAATTTAAAGTCACCAAAGATTCGATTCGAATAACCGTTCAGCAAATATGAAAACTTTAACGACGTTCATTATAAAATGCTTCGGTTTAAGATTTATGTCTCTACAAACATTACATTGCGTTAAAATATAATACAGTCAAGCAGTGTCAATTATTTATAGTAAACCCTCGCAAATTCCGTCCTATAGTGGATGGAGGTTGTCCGAGTTAACTGGGTGTTTTTTCGGACGACACGGAAAAACGAGGTGAATATACAGCAATTTATTACGATGGGCCGATGGCCGAGCGATTTAGGATGTTAGCTTCTTAGTGCCCACCCGTAAAAAACTTTCATAAATGGTAAATAAATACAAAAATTATATACTGTTACAAATATTTTCTAATTTACAATAAGGCCTATACAGTGTATAATTTTCGTATTACTTTATTTACCTTTCATGAAAGTTTTTTTGACCGTATTTATTAAGGATAGATGAGCGAAGCAATAAAAGTATTTACTTTGTTTTGCAGCAAACCCAAAATGTAGACGCCCACTTGACAGCTCTCTATTAACCGTTCACAAAGATGAAATTTATTGCAAATTCTGCTATCCTTTGATATTCGGTCCAAGTGGTTTCGGATACGGCATACCACCAACAGTCGTTACGGTAAAAGAGCGTATGAAGAAGAAAGAGCGTAAAACATCTCCAACCACTTCAGAGTGGTACGAATATATTTCTCTACACGTGCATTTAAATTTTCAATATGGAGAATTTAAATGCACGTTCAAATATTTTGATAGGAAACCACTGGACAAAGATAGGAGCCTTCTAGAGGATCGATCCAATCAAGACGATTATTCACTGGGATATATAGATTCCGGATGTTCGACTACCTTATATTACGAAGATATATGCTATAAATGTAAATGCAAAGTATACCGTGCAGACAGATTAATTACAGCGTATTCTGTAAGAAACTATAATAATAAAAATAAAATAAAATAGACAGCTAAATATAATCTTAACAATGTCACTTCTCTAAAGGTTTGGCATAGAAACTGTGCAAATTGTTGTTCGTGTGGTCAAATACTCCAAGATAACGATGCTTATGAAAGAGACGATCAATTATTTTGTTGCTGTAAGTAAAAATTGTCGGTTTTCAAAAATTAAATATTTCATTCTAATATTATCATTTCGTTTATTTAGCTTGTTGCGATAAATACTTGAGAGGAGAAATATGTAAAAGTCCGGAAAGTTTCGAAACTTGAAAAAATTTTAAGCAAAAATCGAAAGGAGGAATTAAATAATAATAATAATAATAATGATTATAAAAATTCTTTAATTTTCCCGAATAAACTCAAATTCTTCTATTGTTTAGACTTAATTTGTAAGTTGTAACTTAATTATTGCTCTTACGCTATTAAGAAAACCGCAGGAATTTTATAGCCATTCGCAGAATGAAATCCTATTAAAAATCTTCAAAACTCTCCCCTGCCAAGGCACAAAAAAGTGAATCATTTTTTTCTATCAAAAGAGCGCAGAAATTACTTTACTCTTAATTATGATTGAGAATAAGTACTACTTAAGGAAACGTACTCTCGTCATGTAATTTTAGCGAGATTGAGGCCGAAGTTTTAAACGCGAAAGCGTGTACGTCGGACGTTCGGCGCCGCTTTCCTGTAAGCATAGGAGTTTGACAATGGCGTCTGGAATGTCGAGAATGATTCCACTGACTTTCCAAACACCATTGTCAAACTTCTAGGCTTACAGGAAAGCGGCGCCGAACGTCCGACGTACACGTTTTCGCGTTTAAAACTTCGGCCTCAACCTCGCTTTTATTTGTGGAATTTTGGCTAAGAGGAACTGGAACGATGCTTCAAAAATGATCAATAATTTGGTTAAATTACCGATATGTTTTGAGGAGTCGACCATCTATCTGAAGAACCTACGGTCGTTTTAATTTCTAGACGTTTCCGCTAAGACGGGCATGTCAAAGATACGACCCGCGACATCAATAATGCTATTTGTTTATTTTTTTATTATCTTGACACCAAAGAAAATGTGATATTTTGTACTTAAACAATACTTGATAAACAAAATTGTTGAACTTAATTATTACTAGTATTGTTTTCGTTTTTATTTATTCATATTACTTAGAGATATTCATTTTATTTGATTTATTTTCGTGTTTAATTTCTTGTTTACATTATGTTTTCTCTATTTCATCTTTTGAATTTCAAATTAAAGTCCGTCTGGTCAAGATCATTTATTGCATAATTCTCACGATTTTGCATATACTCTTAAAATGAGAGTTTTCGACATGCAGTGAGTGAGTGATCGGTTAACGAACATAATCCGTTCCAAGACTTTGTTCGCTATCCGATCATCGATTTATCATAGGTTTATGTGAGAATTTGATTAATTCGGCCAAATAACATCAATCCGGTAGAAACGACGCAATCGTAAAAATAAAGGTATTTAATCCAATTAAAAAATAATATTTTGTGGACGTTTCGTAGAGTATTTTTTTTTTTAATCGTTCGCTTGTAATTTTTAAATAAAATACAAAAGCGTTACAAATATAACGACTGAGCGTCCTTCGCGCCGTTTTATAGACGACTAGCGCCATCTGTGCAGAAGTTACTAAAATATTCCTACTTAACGCCGTAAAAAAATAGTTAAAATACCTATTGTTTGACGTCTGTAAGAAATATTCGGTAACTCGACGGATTATTTCGAACGGCTTTACGATTTGACAAATGGTTTAAAACTTTTGCAAAGAGAGAAACGTAACTACGACGACACCAGAGAGACGAAAGCATCGGTCCTAAGTAGTCTCCTGGGCAAAAAATTCTTATTTCGAGCTCAGGTTTCCCTTCATTCTCTCGTGATAATCTTTCGCCTTTTACTAAAGATTACCGTGGAGGGGAACATTACAATGAGCCTATAGGCAATTTTTGGAATCCCGCTTTACGCGGGATGATCAATCTAATCAAAAAATAGATCGACTAACTGCTTTACAAGCATCATGCTGTGGGTTACAGCTGCTTTCCTTAACACTCTTTCGCCTCAAGGGTACTGAGAGAGAGGCTTTTTTCAAGCCCGCTATGAATTCGGCCGAGCCACCGTTGTTAGGTTTTACAATATTTAATTGTTTTGTAGTTAAAACTAATATTAATACGTTATTTTATGTAAAAGAAATTAATGTTGTGTTATTTGTTATGTGACTTGTTTATAAAGGAGACAGTTACTCTCCTTATAAAGCTGTTCAGATATGCATCAGATTGTATTCTTTATTTTAAGATGTTAGTGCTATTAATATTTCCTCGGATTCAAGACCAAGCAGCGGGTCGTGCCTATCAAATCAATCTCTTTCTTCGTCGTTGTCATCATCTACTACGATTTCTGATTCTTCCACATTGTTGAGTGCCACGGGATCAAAATCATAGGAGGCTGAAAAGCAACAACAAAGCATACTGCACTACGTTAATTTGGTTGAAGATTTTAAAACGGTACCCTACTTTTAGTAATTAAACGCTGGTCTAAATGCATATATACATCAAACACTATAAACTTAAAGCTGTTGTATATATTACTCTCGGTATAATTTCGGGATTCTGAGTATATATATCTGAACTGAGGGGACCGCGACGAGTTAAACGGTACCCTACTTTTGGACCGGAGACGAAAAATAACAAATCATATTTACCATTTCTTGCCTTTCACAACGCATTCTACGACATTTTAGTCTTTCACTAGGTGGCGCTTTCTGATTCTTTATACATCAAGGTCTGTTTAAGACAGTCAGGACACGTTCCCGTGATTCTATGCGGCAACGGCCATTTTGGGACTTATCGATAGACCTCACTACACGTGGTTCCTGCGCGAGTCGACTATTATTACGTGTATACGTACTCAAAACGTTAAACAATGGGTTATTGTGTGGCACCTAATTGTAAAAGTAAGTCTACCGACGTTCGATTGTTTAATTTCCTGCATATAAACAGAAGAAAGCGAAATGGTGCAGAACTGCAGACGGGCTACGTGGCACCCAACTTTTCTGTCAGTGAGATTACATATTTTTGCCAGAGATATGAACAGTACTTTGAATGTAAAAAAACTGCATGGAAGCAAAAGCTCATTTATGCGTACTTCTGCTGACCTCCGAAAATAGTGTTTTATTATATTTGTATCTTGTGTGTTTACAGAGAGAGAAGTTGCGTCTCAGATAAACTCTTAAAAATATCATTAAATTAATTGTGTTTAATATTATCCTTTTTGATTAAATTTTATGTAATTAAAAAAATATGACGTTTAAGCCTTTGTAAAGCCAAAAATGTTCATTAATTAAACGTTAGTCCTGTATTTATTTTTTTTAAATGCATTAATATCGTATTGGTAAATGCTTTAAAATAAAATTTTGGACAACTTATGTTATTGCATTACTTTACGAAGTGCTTATATACGTAATTGAAACTGCATCAGTTTTAGCGCCTATTTAATTAATCACGACAGCAAATGATATAGATGATTGTTTCTTTTAAACTATTTGATCGAAAAGTTACATAAAATTGGAATTGCATAATCATCCGAAATTATTATTATATTTTTGACTGGAAATCACTGGATTTATGCAATTTTAGTTTAATTAATGTCGTATAAAACTGACTGCTCGTACAAGTTTGCTTAAAACATGCGACTCAGAATACCCCAAAATGGCGGCTCAAGAAGTAGGTCACGCGTGTTCTGACCTTCTTATACAGACCATGGGTATAGGAGTGGAATAACCTAAAGCGGGGAGATAAAATCACGATTTTGCTGACGGATGAGTTTGTTGCCGGACAATTCTAAAGGAGAGAGCGAACACTAGACGAGCGTTTCTCAAAATTTTTGCTCACGCGATATATTTGTAACGGTTCCGCAACCCAAATGTTTATCAGGTTTTTTAAAGATTTTATATTATAAACTGGAGTCACTGTATATTATATAACGAAATAAATTATTTTTTATTTAATTAAACTTCTACGTGTAAAATGTAACATTGAGTACATTTCTATTAAGAGCGATTCAGGCCAATTTCGATTTGTAACAAATAACTTAAATTTCAATAATAATAACTGAAATTGTTTTAACTTTCTTTTAATAATACAATCTGTTTTATTTACAATCGTCAATTTCAAAATTATTCAGGGGTCTCTGTTACATTATAAAAATACTTGTGTAATATTTTTCAAACTTAATGAACTCTTTTTTTAAAATTACTTTTCATTTTGTATACACTGTATACCAAAAAAATTTCTTTAAAAATTATGTATTGATCCACTTATAAATAGATAACGGATGGATTTTGGCATAATTTATTGTTATGTAGGACAATAAACAGGGAAATATTTTCAAAACCATTGCAGCTTAAGTGGCTTTGTGACTACGATCTTTCGTAAAATATCTATTTTGATGTTGTTCAAAAGAGAAATGAATTTCAAATACAAGCATTCTATAATCTTAATACTGAATGACAATTATAACTATTTTTCTTAATTTTGTAAGTTTTCAGTACTTAACAAGATGTGTCTATTATTCTAGTATATTTCAGTAATACAAATACAGTGTATTACAATTATTTCTGCGAAGGTAGTATCATTTTGCGATCCATTAATTTTTTAACACGACCAAATATTGAGTCTCGACCCATAGTTTGAGAAACGCTGCACTAGACAATGTTTTCCACAGAAATGAAGCACACGATGAGAAACATTTATAAATGATACTTATTAACTTAAATATGTCAAGTTTCATATTAAACACCAAAAAATCTGACACAAAATGAAATATTTATTATCACAAGACATTTATAACATACACGTGAAAAATTTTCACAGAATAACTTAAACACACTTTTTCGATACGTATTACATTTTGAATTTTGTTATAAAAGGAAGAGCAATCTAATAAAATGCACCTTGTTTATACAGGGCAGTAAATAAATCACATCTGTTTTTATTCCAAGCTGATTTAAAATAAACTTTTCTTTTTTAATTTTAAATGCAGACTCATCCCTGAGCTTAAAAAATGAGCTTGCTCGATATTCAACATTTGGAGTTTTTTAAAAGCTGCCGAATTTGTAGTGGACAGGTTTTAAAAGTAGAGAAAGAAATAGATTGCCATGGCTTATCTGGAATACGCAGGCACGCACGCACATACACATTTACACGTGTAATTTTTTCTCTTTGGTGCATTCTTTTAATATAAACTTACATTAATATATAATACAATAAAACTTACTATAAAGTTTCTTTGAAAAATTATAGCCTTTAACATGTGTTGGCTTTGTTTCTTTTTAAACAAAAAAAATTTCAAGCTTACAAAATGCTCACATGATTTGCAAAAAACGAATTTGAGGCACTCAAATAAATCTTCATAAAAAAATTCTAATTCTATATAAAAATTCATATTTCAAATACTGCATTCAAAATTATAATACAATGGCACATTTTCATTTGACTAAACAATAACTATTATAAAACATGATCTATAAAAAAAAAATTGCATATAAAGAATTGTTGTAACTTTGAATGGCAAATAAAGCACCATGTAAGCACTCGTTCGATAGCATACAGTTATAAATAAGGAGCTGCTTTCAGTGACATATTCCCTTTTTAAATATATTAAAAACTGTTACGATTCCATTGACACTATGCCATTGCTTCCAATATACATTAAGCGACTATAAGTATTTACATAACATAATTTTATTAACACGATTCTTTAAAAATGTTATAACACTACCGATTTACAATACGGATGTTCGGCACGTGATTACGTTTTACTGAGCAATATAATTTTTTTTTCGTGTTTTGTTTTAACGAATTGTAATAAATTTAAAAAAATCAAACATCTTTTTTCTTTCCTCCTCTTGGCTTAATCGATTCGGAAATTTGCCACATTGATTCCTCGCACAGATAATTGTCAAAATTATTAAAAAATGCTATTATTTGTTCATTTCTTTTAAATGGATATTGGCTGAATGAAAAGATGCAATTTACAATTTAATTTTATGTAAAAAAAAAAAAAATATAATCATTAAGAATAAATTCTTACCAATTTTTAAATCTTTTCATGTTCTCTAAAATGTTAAATTGCTGCCAGTGCTTTGAAAAATTAATGTATCCGTCGGGAAGGAAGTCGTTATTACCAATATGAACAAATGTAAGATCTTGCAGAATTAAACCACTATAAAAATAATAACTGCATGTAATAATTAAAATTAATTCTTGATTAAAAAAAAAAAATGAAACATTTAAGCAAATCTATTAAGGCAATTAATTTAATTACAGTTTTATAAATTTCAAATATTAGTATCAAAATTGAACTGTTAGAGAAACAACTCACAAATTTAAACATTACATTTTTATTTCATTAGTTTTGAAAATAAACTTTTGTGATTTCAAATATTTTTCTGTTTTTGTTAAAACACATTTTTTTTAAAAAAAAAAGAATATCTGAAGATATTTTTATCAATTATTTATTCAAATCAAGATAAACACAAAATAAAACAATTTTTTATTAGATGAAGGAAATTACTCTGTAGAAGAGAGAACTGTATTTTACATTTTAAATATACAGGGTGTTTAAAAGGTAAGGTAAACAAGACAATAGAAATGGTTGTTTGTGTGTGTATTTTCTTGTTTGCTATGGTTAGTGAAGACAGAGTTTTAAAGGTTATGTGATAATTTTAATTATTAGCAGTTGAACAATAATCAAATACATACTCCACGTTAACAAGAGAGAAAGTACTCTATCAAAACAAGTTGCCTAACAATATTCGATAATTATTAATGAAGCAGATGTGTTCACACGAGAGGAGGATATTTTGAACATTCAGCATGCCAATGAACTGAATGTTGACTGTCATCCGGCAACTGGTACTGTCACATTATTGCTGCAGCAGAATACATTCTTTAAGTTGTTTTTTGTTTTCTCCCTGAAACTTTTTACATTTCTTCTTTCATACAACCACAAAGAAAAAGTTTAGTGTCAAATCCAAAAAAAAAGAAGCTTATTTTCATAAAACTCAGCAGTAATAAATTCAGAAAAATGTTGTTATACATTTTTATTCCATATGTCTTACTTTTTGAAACACCCTGTATAATTTAATTAATCAATCAATTTGTTTAGTTGTAAATAAACATTTTATTTTAAATTTAATCAGTATGATTTATATGTTTAAATTTTCATCTGGTTTCATCTGGAGTTTTTTACAAATCATATAAAAACTTACTGATTCTAATATTTCATTTTTAGGAATTTTTTTTATCTTTAAATATTTTATATAATAATTGTTTCCATTCAAATTAAATTGTGTTAAAGTAATAAAAAGCAATACTAACTTTTGTAATTATTAACAATTAAGTATTTATAGAAAATCTGACAGTGAGTAACATAGAGGAGTTTGTACATCTGCCATTCCTATATATAAACAGAAAAATTCTAACTGAAATGTCTAGAAGAAAAATAATTTAATAAGAATTACTAGATTTGACCTAAAATGTTACATAAGAATTATTTTTTGTTATTTTACCTAGGGTTAACCTTAAATATAAGCTTAAGTCTGACTTAAATTAAATGAAAGATCAAATTTAAATAATGGTTTGTTAATCAAAAGAAAAATATATATTTATGAATTAAAAACAATTTTGATTCTTAAAATATTATACAATTAAAAAATATAGCATAAAAACTTTTACTAAATCTCTTATAATTTAGAACTTACATATATGGAATACAAGGAGGCTCTGTGTCAGCTAATGCTTGTCTATAGGCACGAAATGAAGAAGAACTATCTATCAGTGCACAATATTCTTTCAGACCCTAGAACAACATAATTTGGGATACAAAGAAAATAATTTACATAATATTAAGAAAAATTTAAGTTAATTTTTTAATTTAAAGTAAAATTTATTACTTCTGTGATATTTCTTTGCCATTCCAATCTACGTATAGGTGCAGAATCAAGAGCCGAAAGAATTGAAAGGTATGAATTGAAGTTATTTAATTTACGTAAATATTTCATTATTTTAATAAATTTGACAACATAACGTTCTCGCTCTTTAGCCTCTTCTGGTTCAAGAATTCTTGATCTTGCCCTAAATAAAAACTGAAATATTATACTTTGCCAAAATGTTTTATTATTAAAAAGACTGCTATTTACCAATAAGACATTTTATTGAAATGTTCTGTAAATGTTGTCAAATTAGGACTTAATTCTTCTTTCTGCTCTTTTGCCCAAAGAAGAACTTCAGGTATCTAAAAATATAAACAAACATTTAATGTCACTTCATATGATATAAAAACAAAACTTATCTTAGTTATACCTCAATTTTTTGGAAAAGATCTGCATCTAGTAATGTCATTTGTTCTGCTAGAGTTTCAGATTTGAAATCTAGAAGTGATGCTTGATGGGTAGTGACAGCCATTGAAGGTAAGAGAACTGGTAAAGCTGTCATGGCTCTTTGTCGAACTTCACATTTCTCCACAACCTTCTTTCTCAGAGCACGAGCTAGAACTAGGTCACCTCGACTCACTAACTGAAATATGAAGTCCATCAACACTTGAAGGACTTCTTCATCTGCATCACCAACACTAAATGAAGAAAAATTATAATTTATTTTCATCTGAAAATAAAAATTAATTTCGGAATTGGAATTTCAATATTACCATAAATCATCCACCACTCTAACCAGGAGAGCAAATGCATTCCTAGCAGCACGCTGCCTCATATCAGACATATGAATGAATTTATTATACCTGTACAGCAATTTATGTATAAGATCTAAAGGTGTTATAAACGTGCGGTAAGTAGTGAGGAAAGCTTCTTGATAAATAAAATCTACCAATGATTAATAAAAAGTATTTATATTACTACTTAAATTATCTCAAAATTTTGTTATTTTTAATTTTTATTGTTTATACCATTTTTAGAAGCTTTAGTAGCTTGAATAATTAAGGAATCTAAGTGTCCTCCTCTGATATCAGGCCCATCATCTCCCTAAAATACAAATTAATTTCAAATATTTAATAAAAGTTATAAGTATTTAAAATAAAAAAGATTGTTTAAAATCATGTTTATCAATTCATTGAGGCAAAGAAAAAGACTGAAATATCTCAATTAATAATACTGTATATAGAATGTATAAATAAGTAAATTTTTTAATATGTTGTTTATCATCTTTTGACAAAATTTAACAGAACAATTTTATTTAAAAATGATTACTTTCAAAATAATTTAACTTTTTACAGTTTATTGTAAATATCTCTTAATAAATAACTATTTTAAATTAAAACAATAATATGTAAATAAAAAGTTGGCTTCCATCTTATTTAATTTTAACATACATATGTCTTTTTGTATTGTATAACTTGCATCAAAATACAAATAACCCTCAGTATATATGGTTTTGATTAATGAAGGTTTGTTCTGAGGAAAGTTCAATGTTGCCTGTTTGACAGAGCTCAGAGCTAGCAATAATAAATTGATCTCTTTCCCCACTGGCCCAGCTTAAAGTTAACTAAAGTATACCGCATAAAAAAATATATTGTGTTAAGGTTTATCAAATGCTAAAAAATTTCTTCTTAACATTTCTGTTTTAATTCTTCAGCTTTTACAGAAATTTTTGCTTTATGAAGAAAAAAAGAATGCAGAAACTCAAACAGGAGGTGATGCTCAATAAATATTTTAGTTAGGTTTTGAAATTTTTTACTTCACATTTTCCTTTAAACTAACCATTAAAATAGCAAATACCTCTCAACAAAAAAATACCATTATGGTTTATAATTTGTTTTCATTTTTTATGTAACTATACTGTACTTTGTTTAAAATCTTTAATTAATTAACAATTCTTTAATAATTTTTAAAATTCTATTTCCTCATTTTCCACATTTTTATTCAATTCAAGCAAATGTAAATTTAAAAATTACTATTTTAGATGAATTCTCTATGATTTAACATTCAGTGGAAAATAAATTAATTCGTGAGTTAAGTTCGGTATACATGGTATATTTGAGGAAACAATTAACAAAATATGTCAAGGATTACCATAATTAAAGTTTTTAAATAACAAAATTAAACCAAAGAAGTATTTTTATATAACTTTTTAATAATAATGTTAAAAATTAATGTTATTGTTCAATATTTACATTATAATAAAAATAAAGCTAAAAAATTACAACCATCCTTTCTAAAATAACAAATAACTACTAAGAATAAATTCAAATATACAAATCATTCAATTTGGAAAGCTAAAGATAATGCAAAACTATGTCTTGATTTATATATAATATATTAATTAATATAAAACCAAGAATTATTTTATAATAATTCATTATACATTAATATTTTAAAAATAAAATTACAAATATTGAAATAATAAGACCCAATATCAACAACATTTAAAAATATATAGGGTGTAGACACGAACATTGTCCAGGCGAAACCCTGCTTCTGCTATATAATATCTATATGCAATCATACTGGAGTATAAGTAATTAAGGGATTTGGACATCATGCTCCCAACTCTCTTCACATGGAGGTAAATCCTTTCTCATCATATAAAAGATGATAACAATTTAATTGAATATGTGAGTGCCAAGTTTTGGCTCTATGGAACACTTATCACACACTATTGACAATAAATCCTCCGTAGAGCCAAAACTTAGTGCTCTCATATTCAATTACAGTAATGTAAGGACAACAAGCAAATCACTACTCTAAACAAAAATTTAAATTATAAAGAGCATCTCAAGATCACTACGAAATGTTTTTGTCCAGTTAAAATACACAAAAGAAAAGTGCCGTAACTAGGGTATAGCCAACATGGCTCCCGCCATAGGCGCCAACGAGAAGGTTTTGGAATAATATGTATTCAAAATTAATAACACAAAACAACTTCTATAATTATATTTATATAGTATTTATTATCTGTAATTTCTACGAACATATATTTCAGAAATAAACCACCATTTTTATTTTTATTTAATAACAAAAATTAAAAAGCCGCGCCATTTTTATTCTTGGTCATAGGCGTCCAAAATCCTAGTTATGGCACTGGACGCCATCAAGAAAATGAGTGGTGAAACTGTATGAGGCTTCTCTGCATAGCTCTGAGCACCCATGTCAGAGAAGCATCATACAGTTATCACATAGTAGACGCAAAAGCTTAGTGCAATGTTTGGGTCTACACCACTATGTATACAAAAACAGTAAAGTAGCTAATCTAATTTTTAACATTTAATTAAAAATTTTTGACATAATAAAACAAACTTTTTATTAAAAATTACAATTTTACTTTTGATAAATTTTAAAAACATTACAATGTAATTCTATTATTATTGGTTAACACTTACAGGATTTTTAAATACTAAACCAGTTACATCTAATTCATCTAATATGCTTTGTTCAGCAGTTTCTTCTTCTTCTTCTTCTTTGTGATTGTCATTCTTTGGAGAGGTCCAACCAATACTCAAATCTCTAAAATTTGAAAATAATTATGCATTAAAAGTATACTTTTGTTATATAAATTCGTTTATTACATTTTATTATTTACCCTTCAGAAGAAAGTTGGCTTTCATCTACTGAAGGACTGAGTGTATTTCCAAAGCCAGAACTCACTGTTGGTGTAACAGGAGAATCTGGTGATTTTTCAGGTAAAGCTATGCCAGCACTTGTCTAAAAAATTAATTTAAAATCATTTTTGAAACAATCTCGTATAAAAATATTGAAGATGTTACAATACATTATTACTCATTACTTTTATATTTCTAGTTATATTGATTTTGCATTAAGCTTTAATTTTTAGTTTTATTTTACTAAATTAAATATAAGAATAATATCCAATTTTACAAACTTAGAAATTTTATTATATACAGTAGAATCTCAGTGATCTGACTGTTTGCTAGCTCAACACATTCAGTAATTTGATACTAGTACACTCTTGGGTATTACTCATGCTGCCAAGTTGTGCAAATCTTTCCACTATTTCAAACTCCATTTCTACTAAATTTGAACACTGATTTCAGATGACATCAACCACTTAGATGATTTGATAAGTAGCCCAACTTGTGTTTTGTTGCATCATTAACAGTTGATTCTATGCTATCAAATTCATATATGTGCCATTTGAATTCACCTTATTTCTAATAATCCAACAATATCTTTAATCTGCCATTGTTCCAGTTCCATATATGACAGATTACTGAGATTGTATGGTCTTTCAAGTTTTTAAATACTATAGCAGTGGTTACTGAAAATAATTTTTAGCAGAATATTTAAAAGGAAGTAATTTCTTTATAAATAACTAAGTTATAGAAAATTGAGAAATCATATTGCATTCGAGCAAAATTGAAATTACTGAAGTAAATTGGATAAAATAATAAATTATTTTAGTTGAAACTAATAAAAATATATATTTTGTAGATATTAAAGAAAAAAATTACCATTAATTCGGCTCTAGAACTGAAATTTTTGATGAACTTGTTGAATAAAAGTAAATATTCTAAAATTAATGATTTACTAAGTGCATCAAAAACCATTTTCAAGTTAAGTTATTGATATCTATGCTAATAATTTGCTAAGAAAAAATCCTATTATTGAGAAATTTTGAAAAACTTTAATGTTAATAATGAATGACCAGAAAAAATTCATAAATAAATATTTGTGAATTTGCCAATTCATCAATTACAAACAAAAAAAAAAAAAATAATAATAATAATAGAAAATTTAACATTTCTAAGAACTCATTTGTAATAAATATATACTTAGATATAATCACAATATATTGAAGTTAAAGTAATATCAATTTTATTATAAACTTTGAGTTAATGTAAGTATATTTGGAAAATCTTTAATGAATATTTAAGACATAAATCAGTATCAGTAGCTGTACATAATTTGAAAGAATGTACAAATACAGTCAAACATTGATATAACATTCTTCTTTAAAGTGCTGTTCTTGTATAGCTCCAAACAATGATCATGAATGGATTTTCCCCATAACTATTAAACAGTAGTATTCTTTGTTATCACTAAATTATCAAATGTAAGATATTGCATTGCAAATGTTATTGTTATCACCAAATTGTGTGATTTTCAAACTAAAACCTCAAACTTGTGTGTAAATCTTATAATAATTTCTACTGTATGAGATAAGTGAATGGTATTCAAGGTTTGACAGTATTTGTGAAAATGAAACTGTTTTAGTATTTCTTCTTATAATCAATCTCAAATCTGTAAAGTTGCCGACCGGTGGTGATAGGGAACTTGAAAGCCCACTCCTCGGCACCAAAGTATGGTTGCCGTCTGTTAGGTGGGGTTAAGTTAATCCCGTGTCAGGATGAACCTAAGGGAAGTTTGCATGTGGATGTGGCAGAGGAGGCAATTGATGACAAGTGTTTTACAAACAAAAAAGCCGTTTATTTGGTGACATTTATGCTTATATCTATGTGACAGTTCAGTTCCATTTCTTTATCGTCCTTTGGGATGGCGAGGACTTTCCTTTCTGTTAAAACTCTGGGGCAGATGAGATGAAGTCACTGGGTGTTGGGGATGATCAGAGAGTCACAGAGACATCTTGAGCAACAACACAATTCACTATATAAAGCACTCGGTGAGCATAATCCAGAGGAGACTGTCCTTTGACATTGAACTTCTGATTTTTATAGTTTTTCTTCCACTATTCGCATTTTGGATTGGTCCCTCCCATTCCTCGCTTCCCGATTGTTCTCCCCTTTGTTTCCCAGGGAAAACAGAGACCAACTCCGGTCATGAGTGAGGTCCGATTCGAGGTGTCTATTTGACACCTTTTTGTTGACTATGCTCGAAGATTGTTGATAGAACCACAACACCTGTGCCCATAATTTAGCCCATTGTTTGTAAATGCTGTCATTTTGGAACTTTAACGATCATATGCAATGTTTTTCTATCCATCAAATCTTTTCCCTTTTTCTGAAATTGTTTTCCTAGATTGACTATTTATGAGTGCTTGTGTCAGAGTGTTAAATGTAAGCATAAATGTCACCAAACCTTTCAGTTTGACATTAACAAGTCGATTTAACATGTGTTGGAGTTGTCCCGGAACTCGCTGTTTACATTTTGTCACATTGTTTAGATCAAGAGTTCTTTTTCCTGTCTCTCTCTTATATAATCTATCATTATAATTTAAACACAAGAATTCTGCAATTTATATGATTTTGGACCTTGTTTCGGTCCTCACAAATCATAAAGGATAAAGATTTTAATTAAAATTAATGTATTTTTTCATTAGTATTAGTTTGGAAAGTGAAAATACATACCAAGAAAAAAAATCTGACTTTTATTCAATTCTCTGTTGTTATTTCAATTATCTATTATGTACCGATAAATTTTAGCATTTTTAACCACACAGAATTTTGTATTAAAAAGCCCTAGTATACTTTTATTCTTATACATTCTTTAATTCATAATAAATAAATCAAAAACTAATAAAATGGTTGTCAAAATTTTATAATATACCTAATCATAATATGAATTTTATATCTAATACAATGCATTAATCTCTAAGAACACAATACATAATACATTTAACACAGAAAAAATATAATTTTTATTATTTGAAATATAGAAAATGTACTATTCTTTAATTATTTAATATAAATTAAACATACTCTATTTTTCTTTGGTGGTAAAGCTGGAGGTGTTGTAGCTGGAGATACGTGTTCATCATCTCCAATGCTTCGATCTAAACTACTTCTACTGCTTGGATCATCAGAAAATACAGAATCTTCAGAACTTGAAATTATACTAGTTGTGAATGAATGCTGTTGCATGAAAGATAGCTCTACTTGTTGCCACTGGGCCTGTACAACTTGATAGGTATGTAATGAATGCCTATAGAATTCAGATTCTGCTGGCTGAGAATAGCTTCCAAACATTTGCATGTATGCCATAACTAAAAAAATTTCAAATTTAATTAAATTATTTTTAAAAATATTTTTAATATAACAAAAATTAACACCACTAACTATTCTTTTTCTTTGGTGGTAAAGGAGGAGGTTTTCCATCTTCACAGGAATGAAAGTCAGTTGTCAGTGAATGATGAGGACATGATGGTGAGTGATTTCCTGCAATCCAATTTTGATGATGCAAAAGAGGCTGTGGACTATGAGCTCTTGGACAATGAGGGCTATGCATGCCATCCAATGAAAATTCTGATTTTAATTTATTCTTATCACATGACTATATAACATACAAAAATTCATCAATAAATATCATTGATGATGATTATAATCTCATAACAGTTTTCTTGCAGTTTAATTCAAGATTTAATATATGACATATGGGAAAATATAAAAATTAAAATTTATAAAATTAATCAATGTACAAATTTTATTGATATCTCTCATATTCATTTAGTGTGTAATTAATATTTTAATTAAAGTAAAGGAAAAACTTACATCAGTAACATCAAGTACCAAATGAGGTATATTATCATACTGAGACAGTGTACGGTGTCTCGTTGGCCTTTGTTTAACAGGCAGAGCTGGAGGTATTAAAGGACTGTTGTTATTGATAGAAAAATTTAAACTAGAATTATTACTGCTGACACTTTTCTCAACATTAGTGTTCACATGATTTAACTTTTGTAACATAGAATCCACATTACTAGTATAATTATGAGATGCTGTTTTTGAGCTGAATGATGAATATTCATAACTGTAAGTTTGAGATGATGTTACAAATTCATATTCACAGGATGAAGCATCTACTTGGGATCGTGATTTATGAAAGACATTTTGAATTTTTCCCACTGAAAGTATGTCATCTGCAGAATGATTCAGATTTGAATCTAGACTACTTGTCAGTGATTTGCTAAGAGGTGTTGAGCTGTCTGACGAGTGACTTAATGGACTTGTCCAGTCAGCTATACAAGAATGATTAAGATCAGGACCAAGAAATTTTCCATTAGTTGTAACTGCTGAAATTATGCTTGGACAATTATTATTTCCAAAAGAAAAGAGAGATTGATTCTCTGTTTTACTTGTATATTGGACAGTAGTAACACCTCGTTTTTTTGGTGGAAGAGGTGGTGCTGATTCTGAACTGCTTCTGTTTGCATTAGGAGAATCAGCACTGAAATAAAATAAACAATAATAAATAATCAAAAACTCACTTAATAAAAGTTTGTAAAAAAAAATAAAAGTAAACAAGATAAGAATTATATTTACTCCTACTTTATTACTTTACTTTAATCAATTTTTAAGTTACAAAATTATTTTATTACCATTAAATTTTAAATATAAATAAAATATTATTATTATTGTTGTATGTATTAAGAAGGCATGAAAAATATGACCATCTACTCATTTGAAAAAAAGGAAAAGTTTAATTAATAGATGATAAATTCAATAATGTACAGTAATTTTCATGTTTATTTGACGTGAGCCTTCAATATCTGAATAATGTTGAAAGCATCAAAATAGCCAAATTGAGATTTTTATAATAAATTGTGCAGTGTGAAACAATGCAGAGAATGGTATCTTTACTAAAAAAAATCCAACTGGTTACCATGAAAAATGCTTCCAACTTATCAACTATATGGAAAAACATTGCATGTGCATACAAAATGGTGGATGAGCAGGTGCTTTCTTTCACCTCTTCAGAGCTGCAAAATTTAGGAAAGAGAAGGCATTGTCAACCCGCAAATTGGAATCATAAGAAGTCAAAAATGCAGAGGGAAACAGGAAATGAATGATTGTCACACAGTGGGCAAATTAAATCAGTGCTGTAAAGTTCCCAAGCAAGATGAGTGGAAAAACATTGCAGGCATCAAGATGTGAATTCACACACATGATCATGCTATTGCTGTGCTGTTTTCTGTTAATTTACTGAAAACTCTGCAACGTCTGCAGAAAGACTAGTTACAATATGTTGCATTTTCAGAAAATGGAACTGTTCAAAGATTTTAGAACATTGATGCACAATCAGCAAACACAATTACTTGCTGCATAAATGGAATCAATATCTATCATAAGAAGGCAGGTAAAAACAAATTCCCAGTGAAAACTCGACTTCTGGTATGATTATTGTTTAGTCTCTGTCATGATTGCAATTTTGCAAGTTTGTCATGATGATATGCAAAACAGTAATAAAATAATATGCAGTTTCATGTAAGTATTGATACATCAATAACTTGCTTTGTATATATAGTGTAAATGTCAATGGTGAGCAGAAAGAAGTATTTGTAATAGTGTAAAAACTGTGTGACATATTTTCTGTTATTTAAAGATGTTTTTAGATTATACAGCAAAAGTTAACTTTTGGTACTGATCTCACTGACAAGAGGGGTACAATTTGAAATGACTTCATGTCATTAAAGATAAAGGATGTAATCATGGCTTGTATTTCCTCTTTCTCAAAGTTTGAGAATTGCTGACAAGACCACTACAGATCAGTTCTACTTTACCTGATCTGATGCTTTCACAAATGCATAATAATTTTAAGAATGTGAACCCTGATGTAAATATTTAATATAATTTTATATAAAAATTTTACATAAATTATTTTTGCAAATAAAAGTTGTGTGTCAAGTAAAGTACCGGCTCTAAGCATACATTTTCCAGGCTGAATTTAATCTAGAGCTTGGTCAGTCTTGGTACATTGCATATGTGATGAGCTCTTTATGAAATTAAAAACAGACAACTCTGAACAAGATGAAGAAAAAATAATGAAAAGAAAGTGAAGAACACCATGTCAAAGCTGAATGAAAGTACAAAGTACTGAAGAATAACACAAAATGTGCACAACAGAATTAAAAAATAGTTTTCTATGCAGCAAGTCCTATTTATGCCACATCTCATGCATTCTGACATGTTTACCTCCAGCAGTATGTGTTATAATTTTTGTGTTAATCAGCCTGCCACAAGGAACAACACTATGTAGGTACCTATTGCATGAATCTATATGTAGAGGGATTCAACAGAAAGAACTTCTTTTATTGTGAATTTTATTACATTCATATAAACTTTCTTTCCTTGAAATCATACTTTAGCAAAAGAAAGTCATATCTTATGGTCAAACCATTGTATTGGACCAAACAAAAACAACTGAATGATGCTTGTGATGAGCTTTACCTCATAAAATGAAGGTTTTGCACTGTAGTAGAGCAAAAATTTCTGCCTACAGGACACAACTTTCTGCCATGTGACAGAGACTTCACTCAAATTGAGAAAGTCTGTTTCAGGATGAATTGTGTCAAGAGACTGGGACACTATTATCAAGGATAGAAGGGAATAGCTTACTATCAACTATCACCATGAGGTAGTTCAGGATGATATAAAGGACCTCAGTATTTTAGAAAATTTTTTGTGGAGCCAAAAGGTCTGAAAATTACCTCAGTAATGTGGCATCATATTACATCCAATGAAAGCATTAGAAGAAAGACTCTCCCACGATGTGTTGCAGCCATGGAATGCATTTTCCTTACTGCTAATGAAGGGAATCATAAAGTTGTGCACATTCTGAATCACTTTAATGGACTCTAGAACAACCATCTGTCACGTGCATACAGTAGGCAGCTTCCAATAAAAAGTGACAAAAAGGAAATACTGTCCTTTTGTCAGAGATCTATAAAAGTAATAACACTGACTAAATCCAAACAAAGTATAACTTTTCATTTGACAATCTGTGCTTTCATTAAAGGTCTTTTCATGTTTGGCTAGCAAGAGCTATTATGTCACAAGAGAAGTTTTTCCATTAGCACATATTTTTGTTAAGTATCCCAAAATATGCAGTTTATGAAATGCTGTGCCATAAATAAGAAACATGATATTGGTTACAAGAAAAATATGTATTTAAAGGCATAACCACACTTTGAAACCAAAATATATTAAACTTTTAAAACATCACATGGAAAAACACTGCATGCAACCAGTGGTGATATTTGAAATATTTAACAAAGGGTTCGCTAGCAGAAAATTTTTCCCTAACAATCACCGACAAACAAAATGGAAGTTTTGGCTAGAAATAAATACAATACCTTTTCTTGCGATATATCTAATAATCAGTGGTGTATTTGGAACGTAAGGGGCCCTGGGCGAAGACCAGGTAACAATAGTATATTAGTGCTGTCGACCCTTTTTTTTTTTTATTAGGCAGAGAAATTTTTCACCCTGAATGGCACTGCTGATAACAGACAGGTGTCATCTTCTCTCGAAATACAATATCCTTTTTATTTCGCTGTCCATAGCCCGACACATGTTCCACAGCCATCTTGTATTATCTCGCGTGCGTGAGATCGTGGGATCTCTCTTATGACTGGATCTAGTTTCAAGAACTCTCTTGAATCAATCGCGATTAAACCTCGTTTCGGCCGAGATTGAAACGGTCGAGAGAGATCGCACCAAGGCATAGTCCCCGACCTTGCTCACAATCTAGATTGAAATGCTCGGTGCGAACGGGGTATAAGGCTCTAGTTTAGTAGTGTTACAGAGTATAATACGTATATTTTAATATATTTAAAAAAAAAAAAAAAAAAACAAAACCACTGTTTAAAAAAAACAACCATGTTACATGTGTTTAACAAGGTTCAGGAAACTGAAAATTTTACCAACGGGTTTGAGCGAACCTGTGCGAACCCACTGAATATCACCACTGCATGCAACATGTATGTGTGCAATGTTTTTTCCATTAAGCAGAATGTTTTATCATTTTATAAAGTAATTGGTTTATTTTGCAATGAAAATAAACCAATTTTTTGCAGCAAAGTCATTCCTACACCTTTTACTAAAATTAGTCATTGTTTCAACTGCTCCAGTGTAGTTTAGGAGTTTTCTGGTTTTGTGCATTTTTGTGGAAACCCTATTTTAGCACTTGCAACATTATTTAACATAAGCCTTCAATATAATATAGAATTGAAATATTTTAAAAGCTTCCAAAGTACTTAATAACACAACAAATAGCTATAGTTATTTCTATAATAACTATAAATTCTTATTTGCTAACAATTATCTTTTAATATGCTGAGAGTCACATGGGTAGTC
Source organism: Centruroides vittatus (assembly GCF_030686945.1). Lineage (NCBI taxonomy): Eukaryota > Metazoa > Arthropoda > Arachnida > Scorpiones > Buthidae > Centruroides > Centruroides vittatus. Next base: position 1,003,186 of record NW_027122591.1, on the reverse strand, counting down.
TGAGCAAGTATACCCAGAATGTGGCAATTTACCATAATGGCTTATAACAACAACTAAAAGGTCATCACCTCCTGTTTGCATGTATTAGTTTTATTCTATCATTATTAGCTATCATATATAATTTCAAAAATGTTTACTTAATAGGCTAAAACTGGATCAATAGTATTGTTAAAGACTACAGTGGTTAACAAACAGTTCAGACTGCGCACAAATCAGACAATGAACACTTTTGCAAAAGATTTTTGTGGGTGTTATTAAGTACTTTGGACAACAAACACATGTTCAGATAACAAACACCTCACAGAACAAGCACAAGAAGCAATGCTGTGTTTAAGATTTTTTAAACTTATTTCACTGGCATCTATGAATGGTTTATGGAATGAGACTTTCCCAATTGTATACATAACTTTTTTTGCACTAGTTGATTTCTGTTCTCTGAATTTTTGTAAATGGTTTTCTAAACTTTTTATTTTAAAAAACTGATAATATTATGGGACCTAAAAAGAGTGGAGGGTCAAGAACTGTGTTCACCATAGAAACTAAGCAAGAAATAATAGCCAAGGTAGAGTGGGCAGAAGATATCTGATGTTGCTAGACAGTATGGTTTGACCAGGTCTACAGTAGGCACAATCTTTGCTAAGAAAGATATAATCAAAAAGACTCAAGCAGATAAAGGAATAACAAAAATCACATCTGAGAAACAAAGATGTGCAATCCCTGAAAAAATGGAGTGTGTTTTGTTTGTTATTGTATATAAAAAAAAACAGTAAGAAATTATCTAATTTTTTATTTATTTTTTATTAAATCAAATTCTTATAAAAATCTACGGTAAATTGATAATTGGTTAATGAACAATTTGGGTAGCAAACATTGTCTTTGAATGGATTATGTTCATTAACTGATAACCCATTTTAATTGAGAAAACATCAAGAGTTTCAATATGTAAGTTTGATTTGCATGTCTCTATTCTACTCATTGAATTCATTAGTTAATTCTGATACATAAAATGAAAAGCTTGACAGTTTGAACAGTTGTTAATTTGTTTTCTTTGAAATAAAATTTTCCTTATGATTTTATTTGTCAGATATATTCCCATGACTACTCTTATCTACTGTTCAAATCAGAAAGCTTAAACATTTTATGGTTTCTTTTTTTTTCTACTGTTGTTTCATTTTAAAAGTGGCATTGGGTACTAGAAGGATATCTATTTCTGTCATATATCTTACTTCAGTTTTCTCCTCTTACATTAATATTGTTGGTAACTAAAATCCATTTTGGAGAGTTATCTAATCTTTCCAAAAGCTGGATAAGTATCTACTGAGAAAGAGAAAAAAAGAATTTTATTATTTTAAAATTCATAGACGTATAGGAGGTTATTGTAAGTGTTAAAGCACTTCTTAGCCAATAAACATAGCTTATTTACTACTTTACTTATCTCTCAATGTCATCATCATTAATAAATGTCAATACATTTATTAATGATGATGACATGTAAATGTAATATTAATAAGTGTATTGACATTTATTAATATGTTAATATATATATAAATAATGTCATAATCTAATGTTGTGATGGGTAATTGATAGCAATGGATTGGATCTGACATTCCTTCAGGTAATTTCTTATGATTTGTATAGTAATCCTTCAGTAACAATACATTTTTACCATTAGAAATAGTTAATATTGAACAGTTACAATCAATTGATTAGGAAGGTGAGTTCATATATAAAAAGTTCCATTAATTTACAAATTATCTAAATCATCATACAAGAAATGATGTAATTTATTCTAATATCAAGATTTCAGTTGTATGCACACATCTGGTAATCTGCTGATAATCACATCTGATTTTATTGCAGAGAAATTTGAATATGGCATCAAGTCTTGCACACTATATTCATGACATACTTTGTACTATATATATTTGCATATCCATGCAAAAAAGTCAAACTCTTCTTCACGCCAGAAACAAATAATTACAGTTTGATCTTTTATGTAGTTCAAGAAATGAAATTACCTTTAGATTCTGTTTTCAACATTAGATATAAAACTAGTGTTAAATTAATTTATTTATCAGTTGTAGGAAGAAAACAACATGAGAGTTCTTGCTTTTGACATGATTTCTCATTAGTTTGAGTTGCTAAGTTTTGAGAGGAACAATGTTCTCATTAAAAACAATAGACTGGTAATATTTTAAAATTATTTTGTTTTATGCTTATTCAAAATTTAATATTTATTTTCAATATAATTTTTAGAGTTTGCTGTTATTCCTGTTTCTAAAATGAACGTTGAGGATTTACAAAATTTAAAGTTCTGATATTATCCTTTGGAATGGCCAAGGGTTAGAAGTTAATAATTTGGCCACTTCTGATCTAGTAAACAGTCAATTGTGAAATAACTGCTGTCATTAAAAAAGTTTCAAATATGAAAATTAATTTTATTTAAAAGATAATATTTTGTTTAATTTTCATACTGCTAAAACAATAAAGTTCTTTTTAGTTAATTGGTGCAAGCTACAAATAATGTTTTATTTTGATTTTAAGCAGAAAGGTGGATGTAAGAATTTTGTTTTTCACCATTGAAAAAGAAAAATGCCAACTGTCATAACTGATGGAGTATGAGAGTTCATATTCATCAAGTAGTTCTTTTTTTTTGTGACTTATCCATACATCATTGAATTTTAAAAACTATTAACACCAACTATCATCATAAAAAGCTGCTAAGGAATTAAAATCTGTTCTCTGAACAAACTATCAGTCATTTCAATTTTGTTTACAATAAAATAGTTTCATCCATAGTATGCAATAGTCTGTTAAAAATTTCATTCCTGAATTCAAAAGCTACATTAAATTGCTTATGAATAAATAAGTTTTAATAAATTTGTTAAATTTTTGCATATGCAATATTGTTTTGAAATTTTTTAAATAATAAATAATTTTACTGAAAAATTATATACCTACCTCAATGAGAATGAAATATCTCTTAAAGTGGGTAAAGGTGGTTTAGGTGGAGGAAGCTCACAGTTTACTGAATTTTTATTTCCAGAACTCAATATACTATCTGATGATGTTGAATGATGTAACTGAGTATGAGGATACGAATTTTTACCAATACCTGAGAAATTTGTTTGTTCTAATATTTCTCTTTCACGAGGTGTTAATGGAATATCTGGTAATGAATTTCGATGAGAGCTGAAAGTAAAAAGATTTTATAAGTTTTAGTTAAAAATAAAAATTACCTATAAAAATTATTGTAATATTTTATATCTTACTTTTCATTTTTTGTAGAATATATTCCATTTTGAATACTTTGTGTATTTTGAGTAGGTTTTGACTCTTTATTCTGCAACCTATCAATGCATAATTGCACCAATGTCTACAAAAATAATGACAATGAAATCAGTTTAAATATACAAACAATTTCAAGATAAACTGATTAATTTGTGTTAGTTCCAGCACTGAGAGTAATTTTGATTCAAATTTTGCATTATCAGTTGATCTATTTTTGGAAAAAAAAATATATATATTTTTCAGAAATTCAGCTATTATATATAAAAAAAATTATAGTTATTATTATGTTAACAACATGATAAGTACCTGTGTTATTCTGTACAAAATATAGTACAGTACTTGAATTCATTTTAGAATAAAAGAAATATAGATTTGCTTCAATAAATGCTGGAAAATACACAAATAAAATATGAAACAATTCTGAATGATAAATAAAATTAACTCATTATTCAGTTTTATTTATTATAATCTTTTGAAATTTTAATTTAATAAATAAATAAATAAATAATTTTAAGAAAAAATTTTTTAAAATTCTCAAACAACAATTTTCTTATATCAAAAGCTACAAATACATTATTTTGGATTATTGTAATTGTCTTGTTTTCATTAACTTTGTTATTTTTATTACTACCACCTTTTGCACATACTTCTCAAAATGTAATAATCAACTTTCAATATATATTTCATCATGACTATAAATTTCATCTTTTAAGTGAATTTACTATATTAAAGCTACTTAAAACTGTTTCATTTGTAACACAATTTTTCATATGTCACATCCCAAGTTTTTTATGGAAAAATATTAGTCTGTAAAGTAAAATGAAAATACTATTTCTATTAGTTTTTAAAAAAATCCTGGTGTATTTCTAGACTTCTAATCCTTTCACTCAAATATAGCACAATCAATTATTAAAAATTAATGTTAACAATTTAACTGTTAGTATTTTTAGTTCTCATCACTTGCCAATACCATATCAACTGTATAAATTTTATCTGGCATACTAAACTAATTGTTATACAAAATATACAAAGATGCAGCATTTTAAAATTTTCCAAATATTTTAACATTTCAACAGAATATATTACTTTGTATTACAACACGGTATTTCAAAATAACAGGAAAAAAAATACATATGTTGAAAATATATTTGGTTCCAAGAATAGATGTACTAAATGAGTATGAAAAATTATAATATAGTATAAATGCAATATAATTTTTGACAGACAGATTTTCAAAGAAATGTACTGTACATATTGTATTTAAGCAAATATACTCCAGAAGCAAACTGATAAAAATTTCTTCTTGAATATTTCTGATTTTTTCAAATTATTACATCTATTCAATTTGTATAACACTAAATTAATGACTAATAACATGACATTGAAAAATGATTAAATCATATATGTATTATTTATTGATATTTTTTTAGAACAAGTAATTACAAATTTTAGCCTTGTTTCCTGCTTTTTTTAAGTTTATTCATCAAAAGCTATTCCCACATCCTGTAACGAAACAACAATTTATCATATAATCACAGAAAAAGCTTCCTTTATTTTATCATATTTTGTCATCAATTTTCTGATATCCTTAATGCTCAGATTGTAATTAATATATTTTTAAATGATCTAATGTCTCATTTTTTTCAAATTTTTAAACCTATAGTTACTAATATTTCCTTATATAATTCTTAAACATACAAATTTAATTTTAATAAATTTATTTCAAAATTATTTAATATAGGCACAACTAATAGTCTGACATCTTTATTCCAAACAGAATTACAAAATTGCACTTCAATCACAAATGGCATTGTGTCTGGTGTATAGTGTATGCTTTATTGGGAAGTTTTACTAACACTAAGTAGACTAAGTGCAAACTTCATGAAAATTTTCTTACAAACATTAAACTAGTAGATCTAATAGTTGCTTCCTTTTTTTCAGAAATATTGCTAAGAATTTGTATTTTAACAAGATACAAATAAGTATTTATTTTTTTCCCGGTTAATTTTTTTACATCAGTGTGTTTATAATAACTCGTATTGTTCTAGAAACATGAGCTGAGCATAATAAGTTGGTCAAATGTGCAGTTTATTATGTGATTCTGTTAATTTAGCAAGGCTCTGGAACAGTGGCGTAGCATAGTGGGAGCGGCAGGGGCGGCCTGCCCCAGGTGGCAGCAATATTTCACAATAAATAATAATAATAATACCTAAATAAGGGGACGGTGAAATTTCCCTCCACCCCGGGCGGCTGACACCCACACTACGTCACTGCTCTGGAACCAGGGATACTAGAAAATTAGTAGTGTACTCACTTTCACAATTTACAAAATAAAATTCTTGCTAGGATTCAAAATTTATATTTACTGATGCTAATATTCTACACTTCACTATGATCAAACTAGAGATATTTTTGCTAAAGTATTTTCATCCAACATTTATTTTAAAAATTACATTTTTTTTTTTCAGTCTAGTATTAATGAAATATAATTTATAAATATGTATTTCTGTACTGACCTTAATTGCTTCTTGGACATTTCTAACAATATCTTGCACTGTTTCTTTATTTGGAGCTTTCTCATTATAAAGCAAAACATTATCTGACCATCGTATTAAATTTGCAAGACTTTGATATACCTGGTTTGTTGCAGAAAGTAGCAAGGTACTAAAAAGTAAAAATCAGTTTATAACAAATTCAAATACCAAAGAGAACTTTTTAATATTAAAAGATAACTTACCTTTGTTCATTAACTAAACATTTTCTAAGGACAGAATGGATAGCAAGGACTGTTTCAAGAACTACACTGGCAGAACCGGGTAACATTTCTAATGTATTTTTCTCAACTACATCCTGAAAATATCTTAAAGCATTTGCTAGCTGCCGAACATGATGAAGAATACAGTCGACGTCCTAATTTAAAATTAATATGATTCTTTTAAAATTTAACGCAATAAATTCATACTTTGAATATTTGGTTAATGTTACCTATGGTAGCAAACATGGCGACTCGTCTCTGAAACAGTGTGGACGCACATTCTAACCTAACCTATTCTAATAAATTACCATAATGATTGCCAACCAAATTATTAGAATAGGAGTAATTTATTAGAATATGTTAGAACATGTGTTCCCACTGTTTTAGAGACGAGCCACCATGTTCGCTACCATAGGTAACATTAACTGAATATTTTTTGTTTTCTAGAAATTTTATTTATGTTTCATTACAAAATAAAAGTTTTTAAAAATCATATTTTACAAGTCCAACATTTAAAAGAAATGTATTCATTTATATGAAAAAACTATCTTAAAATTTCATAACTTAATGCATTTAATGATCTTTACATGATAATTTGAACTTTTTTTAAAAATAGATATTTTATGCATAAAATTTTTATTAAAAAAAATAGCATTTGTATTGATGATTATAATCAATATGAATCAAATGTTATCTTACAATTAGACATATTTTATTATGATAGTGCAGAAGAAATATTGTATATACCAGGGGTGGCCAACAAGTCGATCGCCAAGCCAATTTTGGTCGATCGCTAGCGATGTCTTGACTTAATGTATTATATTTGTAACCGAACGCAACTGTGTGCATGCAGTTATGACTCGACTCATAAGCAATGAGTGCACTTCGTACTGAAACAGTGTATAAACATAGTATGTATTTCACACTTCCCCCTCCCCACTTAGACTATGCCTATGACAACAAGTCGATCGCGACACATTTTTACGATAAAAAGTAGATCTTATGTGCACAAAAGTTGGCCACCCCTGGTATATACTATATTCACTATGCAAAATATCTAGTAAAATCTATATTGTAATTCATTAATACAAGATTTTGTGGTTAACTAAAATTGTAAAAATTTTTGTTTTCTTTTATACACAACTTTAAGCTGTGTTTTCTTTTCTTGTTTTATAAAGAATTATGAATTAATGAAAAATATTTTTATTAAAATAAAAATTTATCTTGATTTGGAAATTATTCAGAATTGACATATTTTAAATATGAAAGATTGTGATTTATTATTTTCAGATAGTGTAATATACATTTAAAGACAAATCCCACAAATTTGAATTGAAAAAATATCATTTGTAATAATAATGATATTTTGAAATTTATAATAAAATTACTATAAAAATATTTCATTTTGTAACTTGTTTCTATTAAATTGTAACCATAGGAATTATTTAAAACTGAATATGAATCATAATCAGAAAATTATAATTATCTGAATTTTATTTTAATTTTAAATTAGACTATTATATGTATTATATATTATACTGTACATTTTACATATATTTTTTTTCTATTAATGTTTGTTTGTTATATAAATACTATACCTATCTACTATATTTATTAATTTTACATTGTTTTCCTGAATTTTCAGAAATTCTTGAATAGTATAGACAGCTACTATTCGAAGGCTTTTATTTCAAGCTTTAAGGACAAGATGTGTTTACTATTTGAGAATGCTTACCAAGAAAAACATGAATGTTTGTATTAAAAATATAGAAGTTATCTATTTATTAAATTGTAAGTCAGTCCAATGAACTCAGTCTTATAACAGTGTCATCTACAATCATTCAGTTAAACACTGTAAAAGGTATAATAATGTTAATTAAAAATGGATGCACCATAAATTAGCTTTAACTGGAAATAAAGTGGTTAAAAATATAAAACAAAACAGATGACTCGTCAACAGCATTCACGTATCAAGGATTATTTCAAAGAATTAAATTTACTTAGTATTTTCATTGATTTCTTAGAAAAGTACTATACCACAATGCAGTGCAGAAGAAAAAAGTCTATATTATTTCAAATTAATCTATGAAATCAAAATTTCACTACTATAAGATCAATCATATGTAAAAATTCAAAAATTGATCACCATTCAAAATCATTTTTAAACATGAAAAGTATAATCTGAACCATTCAATATGTTTGATTTTACAATATAATACTTTAAAAGCACACAGTAGTTTCTTCAGCAGTATGTATTAATAATTTATTTTCTATCTAGACCAAGATTTTTATCTTTGAAAAACTTTATTAATTCATTTTAAATGCAATAATAATTTAGATTAATATAAATTTACAAAAAAAGAATTACAGTGAAGTCTCAAAAATTCAGATTTTGCCATTAAAAACAAAAAAAAAGGAATATTTCAATGGTAACTTTGTTGTTCCTGTCCTTTTGTGGCCTTGCATTGTAGATGTTCTAACATTCATTCAGAATTGTAATTTTTTAATGTGGAAATTATGGATTTTTTTAAAAGTATTGTAATTCTGTAAATTATATTTTTAATCTTTAACTATTCCCACATTCCTGTGAAATACTGGCTTCGACTTAGAACATCTAAACTTGATTTACAGTATGTAAAATGCTAATTTATGCATATTTGAAAATTCAGATGGAGTCCAATCCCAATTAGTCTGTATTTTTGACACTTCGCTGTACTAGAATTTTTCTGGTTAATTTTTCAAAAACAAATTTCATAATGTTTTTAGATTCCCACAGTGTTTTAGAACGGAAACATGCGAACTTTGGTCGCATGTTTCCCTTAGTTCGCACGTTAGTTCAAAGTTACTTTCTATCACTTTTTTTTTTAGCTATCTCTATTGTACACTTGCTACACACTATATCATCATGATGTTTTGCAAGACAAAAATGGAGCATTCTAGAAGTGACTCCAATGTATAGTAGTGTCAACCAAATTAGAGGATTTCCCAAGGGTACGGTATATACTCCAGACTTTTCATAGAGTCTAACCTCGTCTCTATAATTACAAAATATCCTACATAAGGTGGGCTGGAGCACTAGTGGCAAAATATCATCAAATTTCTTGAAGACTCAACAAATATGTATCGAAGTAGGATCTAGGTATGGAATGGCCAGAGTTATGAAAACCAATCCCTTCTTAGAATACAAAGTGAATGGTGGAAATAACATGCATTTGACCATATTTATTAAATGTTTGAACTTGGCTAAAGACAACCCAACCAAGCTCAAACATTTAGTCAACTGGGTCAAATGCATTTATTTCCTTGAGACAAGGTTACACTCTTTGAAGTCTGGGGTATATACTATATACCCTAAGGAAATATCCCCCTAATTGGGTTGACACTATCATATATTGGAGCCATTACTAGAATGCTCCACTTCTGTCTTGCAGAACATTGTGATGATATAGTGCATAGCAAGTGTACAACAGAGTTAGCTAAAAAAAGCAATAGAAAGTAACTTTGAACCAATTTGGTCACAAGTTTTCCTTCTAAAACAAATTCACACTGTAAAGTTTACTTTAATCAAAACAAATGTAAGATAACAAGTGAAAAAATTTTTCAAAACTGAATATTAATGATGAAAATTATTGTTCAAAGACAATTTTTAGATTATTATTTTTTGAAAATGATTTATTATTTAGATAAAGATAGTATTCAAAAATAATCCACAATTAATCAAAATGAAAACTTACATTAAAGCCAAACAATTGTTGGATTATATTGAGCTATATTACTGCTACTATTATTAATTAAATGCTAAGTAATTTGGCACTAGAGGCAGGAATTAGGTGCAATCTCTTGCTAAATTTAATAATTATAATTAAATTAATAAAATAATAATAATTATTATTAAATTTAGCAAGAGATGGCATGTAATGCCTGCCTCTAGTGCCACATTACTTAAAATTTAATTAATAATGTAGTGTTAAGATATGAGCAAATTTTTCTAGACAAAGAAACTAAGTTTAGTAAAATAAGAATATCAATATCCCTGATACAAATACATGTTAATAGCATAACCGACAATAATAGCAAGGCACAAATTAAAATATCGTGACAATTGAGTCTTAATTGATTAATATTTTACAAAGGGCAAATACGAATATATAGGTATATCTTACAACTATCTTATAACTTACTACTATTAATTTAAGAGAATAGGTAGATTTAGAGCAAGGAAGAAAGTAGAAGACAAAAAATGAGAGGCACCCAAGATTATCAGCAGTGCTATTGATGCAATAGATCTAAAGGATGAACCTTTTCTAATTAAGATGAAAATTGGCTTTGTTCATCAAACCTCTTATTAAGTTAAATACACTGGGACGAAGTAGTACTCTTGTACTTTCACTATCGGGATTTCACTTCTCTTCTATCTCTTTGTCTTCTCCACATGGCACCACAAAAGCTGTAGAGCATCCTTCACACATCTCCTCTCGTCCAGTTTCCTCTTAAGAATGCCTTGTGGTCTATAGTCTGCCCTGAGGGTCGCATACTGTCCCATTGTTTGTAAGTGACCACCTGCTGTTATGCCGTTAAGAAAGAGTTGAAGGAAAATTCCAGAGGGAAAGATAATAGCAATAGAAAAGAGGGAAAGGGAAATATAATATTTTAAAATAAAATGAATTATAACTATACAATAATGGCATGCAGCAACAGTAGTAATAATATAGCCCGATATAATCCAGCAATTGTTTCACTTTAATATATAACTGTCGGGTGTAGGATGTTTATATATGAAAACTTATAGCTTAGAATGTATTGGCTATAGATTAACATTTGAAACTGGATAGCTATCTATCTAAATTTACATGGTTTTGCTTCTCTCATTCATCTTCAGAAGCAATTAGATTAGTGAATTAATACATCAATTTCTGTCTTCGTCTAGACAGCTTGGATCTTTAGAAATGACTGATATCAAATCACTTTCCGTAAGAATCTGTCTGATTGAAAATAAATTTAGGAGGTTGTTTCATTTTATTCAGTATAATGAAATGATTAGCAATAAATATAACCTTTATTAATTTAGCTTTCACTTTTACAAGAAAGAAAGGAAGCAAACAAAAATTCCATAAATACAGGAAGCATTATGTATGTTTTATACATAAAACAATACTTATTTGTAAAAATTACTATTTATATGAAGTTCACAAAAAAAAAAATTAAATTATTAGGTAACACAATTTATTGTAATAAAATTAGTCTTTAAAGAATTTATATACCTTGTATAATATGATAGAACCTATTTACCATCAAGCAAAGAATAAAAGTTAAATTGATGTCCCATTAAAGATTCCTTTAGATATTCAAGAGGTTCACATGAAATGAACAGATGGTTCTTAATATTTTCGACAACTTATTTACAAAATAGAACATTTAGTATTTTTGGTAATATTTATACTATTTTTTGAACAGCAGAAGAATATCTAGTTACTGAAGTTCTATCACTAGAGATTTAATTAGACTGCAATTTAAAAAATTGTAGATCTATAAATTCCCACTGTTGTCCATTCATCTGTCTTTCCTTAATCTCAAGAATGGAATTAGATAGATGAAAGCTGAGACCAGATATGGAAAGATTAGGAGCAGGAGGCACCAATTAACTATATAGGACTTCCGGAGCAAATTAGAAGTCATGTTATTTCAATTCAAAAATTTTCTCTTGAAAGGAGTTAGATAGCTTACCAGCATGACACTACTAATTTGAAGTAGAGAGCATACATTTTAAATTAAAACACAATTAAAAATTGCAGCCTGGCATTGTGACGACGTCACAATAAATAATTGCTTGTCTTTATATAATTTACAAGGGTTTTTTTGTTCAAGTTCCAATGGTCCATAAAACAAAGACAAGCGTAAATAACAAAATAAATTTATTACCAAAAGTTAGTTACAAACATGGTTACTTTTCGACATAATCATCATGAAGATTGAGAAATTTGTCATATCTGTAGACAAGCTTTTCCATCCCCTTGTCATAGAATGTTGCCACCAGTGAATTGAGATGGCCTTAACAATGTTGTTTTGAAGATCATCATTAGTCTCAAACCTCTGCCCTGGTAGCCACGTTTTCAGTTCAGAAAAGAGGTGGAAGTTTTCACACATTAAAAAGTTCCAAGCTGGCTGGAAGTCTGAAGGGTGGAAGTCTTCACCACCTTTAAACATTGGCAGCAACATTCTATGAAGAGGGGATGGAAAAGCTCGTCCACAGATATGACAAATGCCTCAATCTTCACGGTAATTATGTCGAAAAGTAACCATGTTTGTACCTAACTTTTGGTAATTAATTCATTTTGTTATTTACACTTGTCTTTGTTTTATGGACCATCGGAGCTTGGAAAAAAAACAGCCTATGTATATTAGATAATAAGTAATAATACAGTAAAGAGTCGTTTATCCGAACACCGGTTATCCGAAACGTCGGTTATCCAAACACTTTCCAGTCGGACTGTGTCGTGCTGAATCAAACTTTTTTGATACTAGATTTACTTCTAAAGTATAATTTTTATATTTTTCAATATATTTATTTTGTTTGTACAAAATAAAGAAATAATTTTTAACGATACAATAGCCTCGATTATTATTATAAAAATTTTCGTTAGGCTTAAAATCGACGAAAATTCAACACGAAGCAACACATAATGGAGAAAAATTTCAACATCGGACAGGTTAATATATTTTTTCCCACATAATCGGTTATCCGAACAACCCGTCCCCAATTGATTCGGATAAATGACTCTCTACTGTATATAGTCCATAGAAAAGAAAAGAGATGTCTAATTAATATGCATATTATCTTGTTAACCAACATTTGTCATTTACCAAGTGTAAAAATCAACAGAAAAAGTTGAGATTGGTAAATATATGAAAATGGGTTTTCATATATTTACCAGTTTTTAATCATTAGTAGTCATCTCTACAAAGGATAATTGTTGTATTATAATTAATTTCTTATAAACTAGTTTTCTAAATTCACATTTTGGTAAATCAAGAATTTTTAATCAAAAACACAACAAAAAGCATTCATAATAAGGCCAAATGTTAGGGGTGGTCTACTCAAGTTCAGAACTTATCAATAATCCAGAAACTGACTGCTTTAAATGGAAAATCTTTTTAAAAAACCATAATTGAACCTTATCTAATTTTTCTACAAAATTAGCATTCCAAATTGAGAACATATAGCTTAATAGTTATGTTGAGTATGAGTTAAAAGTCTGAAATAATTCTTAACAGAAGATATTGTCATTTTTATTAATATTATATATGACAATTTCAGTTTAGAATCTGGCAATACCTTTTCAAAATGAAAGGAAACAAATCTTAAGAAGAAAAGTAAGTGGCCAAATATTTAAAGTTCAACACTATTTCTGATATTTTACTCAACAAATGGAGATTATTGACTTTTCCAAGCTTTCCTCCTCTATAAAAAATCAATATCTTTGATTGATCTTCATTAATTGTCAATCTTTTCTTTTTTTTAATATTCAACTAAAATATTGAGCTTCAATTGAAGACTAACAACAGAATTTAATAGCAAGATAATTTCGTCTGCAAACTAAAGACAATTCAGCTTAATCTGTGAAGATAATGCTATACCCATCATTTTATTTACTTGTATAAAAGTTAGATCATTTATGAAAACAGATTAAAAAGAATAACACTCAGGGGCTTACCCTGAATTAATCCTTTGTTCAATGCCCAAGAATATGTTCTGGTAAAACCATCCTTGATGATGTGTTTAGTGTTCAAAAAGCTGTTTAAGTGATTTAATAAAAGAGTTGGAAATACTCAACTTGTTGAGTCACCATCATAACATGTCATGATCTATAGAGTTAAATGCTTTCTTTAGATCAATAAACCCTACATATAACTTGTGGAATTTTTTAGACAACACTAGCTGAATAATTCCATACAAAATAAAGATTGTAACCAACACCTTTATTTTCAATAATTCAAAAATGTGCCAGGCTTCTGTGTATTTAATTTGTTATATCCTCTGCACCATATATTATTTTAGATTGGTTCTATGGAATCAAGCTAAAATAAAATTCATAGAAGCCTGACACATTTACAAAGCTATGTTGAAGGAGCAGGCAATTAATTTCAAGGATATTAACATAATACTGGAAGCATTACTGTAAAGCAGTATAGAATGACATTTTAATTATTATTTGTATATATATATATATATATTTATTTATTTATTTATTATCGATATGAGCTTTTAAAATGAAAATTTCTTCCATAAAATGTGTTCTGTACGAAATTGAAAACATTTGTGTGAAGAAATTCTTACTGCATTAGATGACTGTAGAGATGGTAGATGTACAAGTGCAGTTCCTCTATGAGTAATAAGTTGGGTCATCTAGTAATGGACTATAATTATCAGTACACATACCAAAATTAATTACCAAGAGAGGACCGAAATAATGTTCCTTCAAAACACATTCCATTCTTAGCAGAAACAACATTGCATGATAATTTTTGTACCAAACATACCTAAACTTTACTAACTGGAACATTTCTAGAATGTTAGCATTTAAACTTCTGTTTGACATTCCATTTTGTATTCTACTCGAGGAAGGTCATTAAAAAACAATCAAACATTCTGGTTAGTAAAATTTTTGTTGCATTTTAAGGTTGTTTGGGTGTGTTTGTTACTCTACATAACAGCTGTGAATCAGTTAATTTTTGTACTTTAAATTTATTGACTAGTTCCCACTTAAAACTTTTCTTTAATTTGGAATAATTTGCAAATGCTTTCTTAGTTCTATCCTTCGTAAAGGCTTTTAAAATACAATTAGTAAGTTTTTTTTAATATCAAGCAATCATGGTCAAATCACATTTTTTTCATATAACATATCACAGTTCTAACATTAAGATTATCAAAGCTGAATAATAATGCAAAAAAGAAGTTATTTAATTACATCATAACTAGAACTAACATTAAGCAAATAATCATCTAGCTTTGAAGGTTTCTAATAATTCTCTGAATCTTCAAAAACGGTTTTGGGCAAAACAAGGAAGATGATTGAAACTAAACTTACACAAAACTTGTAAATTACTTAAATTCTCTATTAAATTAAAAGTTTTTGATACAATTAGATCAATAACTGAAGTACCTAAGAAAAACATAAATATAAAATTGGAGAGAAAATCTGTTATAAAATGACCATTAAAAATTAATAAACCATAAAATTTTATTAAACTTAATAATAGGAGGAAAAAATATCTAAGAACTAGTTTGCTAGAAGACAGAGAATTAAGAAATTTTAGAGTGTTAGAACCTATATACAGTAAATCTAGTTCACTAGCAAATCTAGCATTAGTATGTTTTAATATTAAAATAAACCAGTAACAAGTTGCTCAACTTTCCTGGCAACATTTAAAATTTTGGTGGTGCCATCTGTTATATTATTTTATAAAAAAACACTTTTCATATTTTTAACTATTATAAATTGCAAAACACTTAATTTTGAGGCTAGGGATGTTTTTTTTTTATAAAAATCTAAATGCTAATAACAAGTAAAATCATCATTAGGTCTGATCCTACTGGAGATATACAAGACCTTCATTATCTCCCCATGCATCAATGTTTAATCTCAAAAATTTAATAGCAACAATCCTCCTAATAAACAAACCAACCTGCAAAATTTCAAAAACTTTTGACAAAAAGCACAGGAGTTATTAAGCTTCAAAAAGGATGAACAAAATTGTGTCCCACACACACTAACATCCATACATACAGAAATTACCCCCAATTTTTTTTTTTGCATTTCTAGATGTTTTAAGATGTCCCGAGTCCAAAAGTGTAGAAATCTTTGGTCAAAAAATGACCCCCCCATTGCCATACTTTATCTGTTACATACAACAGCCAGGAAAGTAAAATTCCAAAAAATTCAAATCCAGGAAGTTAGTGGTCAAAGTTCCTTGACAATTCCATGACAAGACATTCAGATCAAATTCTGCTGTACTTTTAGGTACTACTTTCATAAAATTTAATCTTCTGAGGCTTTCTCTCTTCCTAAAAAGTATTCATCTGAATCAATTCGTTATTTCTAAATCAAAAGTAAAATTTTCACATCAGTTATCAAATAATCTACTCTGATATAAAACACTTTGTTTTACACTTCTGCTTCTTTATAGAAAGGAATAAGTTTTTTTTCTTTTGAATTCTAGTCCTCCAAGTAAAGTTGTCAAAAATGTTAATTTCTCATCTGAATAAATACTTCTTTTCTAAAATTAAGTTTTTAAAAAGTATACTCTTATCAGTCAGTTTCGGTCTTTAGTTCTACAATTACTAGATTATTTTTCAGTATTTTATAACAAGTTTTGGGGGAGATTTGAATTACAGTGACAAATATATTGTAAAATTCAAAAAGAAAATTTATTCTTTAAAATTTCTAACAATTTAACTGTTAACTGATAGTAATTTGAAAATATATCCTATGACAGAAAAAAATATACTGATTAAATATGATATCAAAGAAATCACATGTTAGAGAGCAGTATAAATAACTTATATAGTAGATAAGGCAATAACACAAGAGAAAAATAAAAACTTATTAAGCAGTAAAGATATAAGTGAAGAAATACACACAGATTGAATGAATATTAGAGACTAAAACTCATTGTAATAGATAAAACTTAATTAAGAGAGATAACATTAAAGAATAATTTAAATAGTTAGGACTTCAAGTATATGCTTCATAGAATGCAGCACTAAATGAAATTTGAAGTAATTTTCAGAATGCTTGTTAGCTCAAATATGACCTTATAGTTTTGTTCTTACATTTTCATACAGGCACTGCTACGCTGTCTTGCAGCAGTGCCTATATTTACATTTTAATTCTTAAGATAATCAAGAAACTAAAAAATTTGAGTTAGTTTCAATATCAAAATGGAAAAAATTCATCAAAAATTTATATTTATTAGAGAACTTATGATGTAAAAGCTTTGGAAGTATTTTCATTAAAATAGAGGAGAATTACGGTAAATCAACTATTCAAGTTTATTAATTTTATATTTTATTTTTAGATTAAAAAAATTAAACACAGATTCACATTTTATTCATAGATAAATTTTAATAACAGTTCTAATTTATCATTTAATTGGCAACATTCTGAAAATATATAATTATATATATTTTTATATCTAAATAATTAAATGTAATACAGATTTCAAAGTATTTTTTTTTTTAATTGTTGAAAATTACATAATTCAAATAACATAACAGTTCCACATTTTCATGTAAGCCTATCATATGTTTATTTTTTAAAATTAAAAATTAAATATATTGTATATTATTTGTATCTTTTTTTTATATATAAAATAATGAAGTCTTCAATTTGAAACAAATTATTGCATAACTCTTTATTAAATTAAAAAAAATGCAACTGTTAATATGTAAACAAGATTATAGTTAAAAACCTTAAAAACCTGACATTAGGTAAATAATAATACATAGAATTGGAAAAACATTAGTTATTTATTTACTACTAAAATTTATTTAAAGTGGTATATATAACAATTAAAACATCCTAACCTAAATTAATTTCCAATAATTATTAAATCAATTTAAAACTTTCTAAATCTTCAAAACAACTTAAGCAGTTCAATCTAATGAACCATTTCATTGTTATCACTTTTAGTTAATGCTAATAAATGAAATTTATAACTTCAGTTAGCAATATAAAGAAAAATATATATGTATTAAGATATCAGAAATAATCTGATTATTAATAATACAGTAAAAAAAAAATGAAGAATCAGGATGCATAGGATGATTAAGAGAATAAATGGATGAAAAAATTCTTACTGATCATTAAATCAATTAAAACATTTTAAACCTTCAGAATATCTTCAGAAGGTAATTTAATTTTAAATGGACTATGTCATTATATAATGATAGAACAAGCTACATATTAAGAATATCTTGAAAATATTTTATTATTTAACATTTTGACTATCTTTTGAGTTAATATTTTATGCAAGATAAAAATCCAATAAAGGAAATAGTTTCAATGATATTAAAAACTAATTTTTCTTTTAATTTCTTAAAAATACTTTTGCTTCTGACTAGTTCTAATCCAAAAATTTATGAATTTACCTTATGAAACAAATTAGCACAATTGAACTACTGAATTCTAAATGCCTGTGCTTAACCAACAGCAGTTATTTATAAAATTTATATCTATCTGGAAAATACATTATCACATCAATTAACATTATCATCATTTCGAATGATATTTATTTAAAGATAATAATTCTTTGCAAATACAACCAGTTTGAGTTGTGGTTAATACGATAATAATTCTGTTTGTCTTTACTAATATAATCAAATAGTCATGTTGAATAATATATTCGAAATATTTTTCTCAAACTATTCGTCTTTAATCAATATAAATGAATACGTCTCTATCAATAATCTATGAATATTTCATATTCATTGTCTTCAATTAAATATGAATTAAAAATTAATGTAAAAAATGTCTTAAAAAATACCTGATTTTGTTAAAATTCTAAAACTTGTTATTATTAACATTATATTAAAATTATCAACTTTTATATTATTAAATATAAAATACCATACATCATAAAATAAAAAAGGCAATTCATCAAAAATACTATTATTTAATTTTTTATTTTGTAATTTGTTTTAAAAAAAATATCTGCATCATTTTTCCATTTCATAACAGACAGTTTTATCAAAATATCAAATATTTGACAGTGTCTAGTAGACTTAACTAATTTCCTAGAATTCGTTTATTCTTATATCACATTTATAAACATGTTGTTTATCAGCAAACAGACCTATGACTGATAGACAATAGAACTAACAACTGTTTATAACAAATGAGATTTTGTTGATAAATAAGCAAGTTATAAAATTAAAATTGGTTAATGATTCATGAAAAAACTATTTAAAAAAATTAATTTTAATACAGAAGAACATTTTATTTTACAAACATTTACATTTATTATTTCAAACAACACTAGCAGATAATCATTGGAAACCTAAAATAAATAAATCTTTGATTACATAAATAAATCTTTGATTAGCTAGAATGATAAATTAAGCAAATGTTTACTTCATTGTTTTAAGCTCTCTTTAATTATTTACTTGTAAAATTTGAAATTATTTAAAGTGCTATTTTGATAAAATATAAATTTTTAAAATTATTATTATAAAAAATATTTATAAATGTTATCATAAAAAAAGTATAATATTTACTTTTCCAGGTCCACTGTTAGCATTTTCTTGTTCTGAATCATTAGCAGCACCTTTATTTCTTGATTTAGAATAAAGAGTTTTACTTGGAGAACCAGAACGTGTACCCGATGGGCTTCTCATCTGTGTTATTCTTCCGAAGAAATCTTCCTTAAAAGATCTAGCTCTTCGAGCTAAACGCCCACCTCTTGGCCTTGCAGTATCTATTCATAAATAAATCTTTTAAAATAGCTATACAATAAATTTTAAATTACAAATAGATTTTATAAAAAGTATACTTATATGCAATAAATACTTCTAAAATCAAAATAAACAAGACTAAGCAGCTATTTTAAAATTTATTATTTGATATCTGAGAAATTAGTTTGATACTTGGTTTTTAAGACATTTAATCTTTTAATATAATAATTTTTATTTTTTTAAATAATATATATCTGATTATTTATATCATAAGATAAGATTTACATGCACATTTATTAGAAAATGTTTAGCACAATTATTATTATTTATATATTTAATTAATTACACACAAAAAAATTTAAGATATAAAATTGAAGTCAATATATAATAATTATCTTGTTTTTATAAATAAGCTATCAAAATAATAATATTCATTGAAAATAAAATATATTACAATCTCTTTAAACTGTCAAAATATTCTAAATTCACTATTTTTTGAAATTTATTTTTTAAAAAAACAACTAAATTTATTGCCCATAAAAATCACAGTATGAAAACTTATATGAAAATACAAGCATTTTTATATCATGTTTTAACAATTTTATTTATTTAATATTAAAACATAGGAAAGGTCAATTTTAATTTTAAACAAAAAACAATTTATATGTTAATAGATTTTATTTCACAGGTAAACAAATTGAAGGTTAAATGTAAAAGGTTTGATGCAAATTCTATAAAAAAATTCCAAAGTATTAAAATAAAAACTTGTACAGTATATAAAATGGTTTACATTTCTAATTAAATTTTGTATATTACAGAATTTGCATCTTGTACAGTACATATTAAGAAAAAAATATGAAAACTCAATGATTTATTTAATGAAATATTATGCAGTAGTCTTTGTTATGGACTATGGAAAGTAGAAGCCAGCCAAAATTGTTTCATTTGTTAAATCTTCACACTTCATTTTCATATTGTTTAGCAAATGTTTTCATTTTACATCTTATGAAAAATTCATTACTAAATTTTTATATAAATTCCATAAGATATAATGATTTTATTAATGAATATTTTTAATGAATTAATATTTCTGTGTCTATATAAATTATATGTCATTTAGAATATCAACAGTAAAATGTATTTAAAACATTTTAAGATTAAATGAAGTATCAGCCATTCATAAACTATTAACAAAAACTTAGAAGTCTGTTTAATACATATAAAAAGACATTAGATACACTAAATGAAATTTATAACTGAAAGTCATAGGGACATCCTGATACTGCTGATATCAATACTTTCCTTGGATATTGAGTACTCTATTCTCAGGTATCAGATCTGGTATTGTTATATTTTTCTCAAACAGGTAAAGTCCAACCAAAACCAGATTTTGCAACCAAATCAGAAACTGAAATAGACTTTTACACCATTTTCAGTTCAAATAAAACATATTAATGACTAA
Organism: Centruroides vittatus; assembly: GCF_030686945.1. Lineage (NCBI taxonomy): Eukaryota > Metazoa > Arthropoda > Arachnida > Scorpiones > Buthidae > Centruroides > Centruroides vittatus. The sequence continues at coordinate 982,228 of NW_027122591.1, read as the reverse complement.
AAATCAATAAATGTATTATATCAAATTTCATTTCCAGAATCTATATATGCTTAGAGTTCTGACTACTATTTATAAATAAATATTTAGTTGAACATTATGCAGTACTTTTGTTTCTTAATCAACTTGGACCACCAGTGATGTTTAAAATGAGCTATAATTTGTATGTACCTATCTGCATGATATTTGTAAAATTTGAATACAATAAAGAATCTTCAATCTAAAGACACTGTTTTATATTTTAACCAATGATTTCTTATTTATTCCTATTTCACATACAGTAGTACCACAGACTCCATTAGCAGGAGTATAAATCTGGGGTTTCTTTTCTCTATATAACACATCTTATGAAAGTAAACTGAAGTACTGACTGATGCATTGACTTCTGAACCAGATATTAGCAACAAAATATAAATTGCTGCTCTGGGGCCCATTCAGCCTTTATTATAACTACGATCAGTGGTGATATTCGAAATATTTAACAAGGGGTTCGCTAGCAGAAAATTTTTCCCTGACAATCACCGACAAACGAAATGGACGTTTTAAGATATTGTATTTATTTCTATTCATCTTGCAACCGTATATCTAACAATCAGTGGCGTACTTGGAACGTAACGAGCCATGGGTGAAGGGCTGGTAACGATAATATTTTAGGGCTGTCGACCTTTTTTTTTTTTTTAAGGCAGGAGTAATCTTTACCGCGAAATGGCGCTTCTCGAAATACACGTGTCATCATCTCTCGAGATACATTATACTTTTTCTTTCGCTGTCCATAGCGGCACACGTGTTTGACAGCCATCTTGTATTATCTCACGCGCGTGGCATTCTGAGATCTCTCTTATGACTGGATCTACTTTGAAGAACTCTCTTGAATCGATCATGATTAAACCTCGATTGAAACGGTCGAGAGAGATCGCACCAAGACATACTCCCTGACCTTGCTCACAATCTAGATTGAAATGCTCGGTACGAACGGGGTATAAGGCTCTAGTTTAGTAGTATTACAGAGTATAATATGCATATTTTAATATATTAAAAAAAAAAAAAACAAACCCACTGAGAAATGTTCCGTGTGTTTAACAAGGTTCGGGAAACTGAAAATTTTAACAACGGGTTCGGCTGAACCTGTGCGAACCCGCCGAATATCACCACTGACTACGATACACATATTTCTCTTTTCACACAGTCTATTTTTATGCAATTTTGAAATAATGTGGTTGACAAAGAAAACAAATCCTCTTTTTACATGATCAATTTTTTTTACACTAGATAAAAACAGTTTATTTGAAAATTTTTAATTTAATTTTTGTTAAAAAAGTTACTGTTTTTGTTGAAATCAGAGTTAATTTACCTTTTTTAAGTATAGTACAATAATACAGGTACATCAGAGAATGCTGTATGTCAATTTTATGTTTCCTACGCCATCTGGTGTTTACTATAGTTATGTACAAATAATGTCAACAATAAATGATGTTAGAATAAAAAAACCTCATGTTTCTTTGTACGTTGATTATTTTTTCATTCCATCAAAGTTCTGGATCCTATTGAGCATTTTTCTACAGGTAGCATGCACTGTACTTTCTTTATGTGGGATTCTTTGGAACATATCCACTGTGAAAAATGAGGGATAGGTATACCTTCTTGGCAGAAAAAACAACTGGAATGCGATGCAACAGACTGAACGGCGATGGGCAGCAAGATTTCCAGTTTTAATACCCAGTGCCAATACTCGCCAGTATTGATGCTTTTAGGGTATCAGAATATCCCTACTTTCATGAAGTTGTTCCAACTATTCATTTACCTATCAGATTCTTAAATTATGATATACATTTTACAAAAAAAAAAAATTAAAATGAAATATTCTTTGTTTTTGGAATGTTCATTAAAATATTGGAAAGTTTTTAATTCTTAAGTTTGTCCTTCTCTATTAAATATCACAATTACAGACAAATATAAAAAGATTATATTATATTCAAAAATTTGAAATTTTAATTTTAAAAAAATATGATAAATTATTTTAAAATATATTCAAGAGCAACTTCAAAATAATCAGCAAATATTCAAAAATTTTTAAATCATCATTTTGCATACTGTAATTTGAAAATTATAGAATAAATTAATGTGCAATATTACACAAAACTATTTTATTGTATTTTCTTGATTCTAAGATGTATTTTTTTAAATCCATTTTTTCTGTTCAAAATGAAGATGTCCTTATAATCAATCCATCTCAATTCCAAAACAAAAATCAGATGATACATTATGCATCAATAACAGATGTTCTTGGCATTACTGCTCAATGGTTATACACATCAGTTCAAATAGATTTTATTGATAATAAGCATTTAATTTAAATTCTATTTTAACATTTAAAATGCCTTCAAGATGACATTATAATACAGCATTAAAATGAAAAGTTATTTTATATGATAAAGAGCATGGAAATAGTGTTGCTGAATATTTCCTGTTCTTAGGCATTTATATTGTTTTTCTAACTCGTTATTTATGATTTAATAAAATTGATTATTTAAAAATTTTCCCTCCATTAAAAACAATCTTAAAATTTGATATCAAACTCATGATTCATCTTAGACTTAAAGCAATGTTGTGATTAGTTTATTACACAGCCAAATCAAATACATTCATTAAGAAAAATTAATCTACAGCATAAATTTGTTAAGCTAGCATGTGATGTCTGGTAATCTAACACAGTGGCGTAGCTAGGGTTCTCCAGGCCTGGTGCGGAACCAGATTTGTGGGCCCCCAAAAAAATTTTTTGGGTCTTTTTCCCTGATTTTGTGGCCCCTATAAGCCTGTCGCGGGCCGCACCTACCACACCCCCTAGCTACGCCACTGATCTGACACTCTTTGAAAAGTAGCTGATTATCTGGAATTGCCTGATAATAATCTGGAATGCTAATACTCTGCAAATCAGAATTTGTTTGGACATGTGATATACTAAAGAATGTGAGTAAAAACTTAAGTGAAGATGATGCATGCTGCTACATGTCAAGAGATCGATCATAATTGAGAAAAATGACTCATTTGTTTAAAGCATCTTATTTGTGTCAGATTGGACATTGCTGTATATTTTTTTATCAGTGTGTGCTGGTACAAAATGTACAACAATGTTGGCTCCTCCTCCAACTTTGAAGACCCCTCTTATATGAAGTCTAGAGGTATATCAATGGAGAGTACCATTTCTGGTACATGAAATGTTGGAAACTTTCAGAATGCATATAACTTATCAAATTTTGCAAAAATACAAAAACATGACATTCTTATGTTGGTTCATGTTCAGCATGATAATCTGAAATTTTTGATAATCTAGCACTGTTCCAGTCCCATAGGTGCCAAATTAATTAACTTCTATTGCATTAAAAATATCAATTACAAATGTTATATTTATGAAGTTTAAAATCCTACATTTATTATTTTAATTTAAATTCATGTATTTATAAAAAAAATACATAAATACAATGAATGCAAAAAAATTCTGTTTAGTAATTATAAAAATTGTTAGAATAATTATGTTCTACCCCACTAGAGATATGACGTGTGTGACATTACATTACATTTCATATTATTTTTAGACAAATAAAAAACTATATAACAGTGGTTATCACAACTTAACCATTATCACAAGTTGAAATCTTGCAACTGTTACACCTTACTGATACAGTATACAATGTGACATTGTTGGAATATTCTATTCTATATTTAACAAAAAGGACTAATCAACAGTTCTGTAATTTTTTTGGCAACAGACTAAAAATTAACAAAATTCATTTAATTTAAATTAATATTTTATTTTTGAATGTTTCGATTTGGATTTGAATATACAAGTATTTGTTCCTCTATCTATTCAGATTTTAATTCAAGAATATTCGAAAACAACAAAATTATAAATAATATATATTCATAATTATAAGAATAAATATCAAAAATATATTCATAAATTAGAGATAATGCATTAGTTTATAATGAGGTACTTTAATGCTAATAAGCATCTCACTGAACATTAAACATTTTTTTTTATTACACTACATTTGATATATTTTTTATTATATAATCTATGTAGTACCTTTATAATAATGACTATTATGAAATATGATATCCATTATGTACATATCACATATGTCTTCCAGATGGTTCTTAAGATAGTGAAATGTATATGTATCTCTATTCTTGAAAGGAAAAAATCCAATTATGTGAATTTACTTTCAACAATGATTAGCTGCATTTCCATTAAATGACTCATACTTCCCAACCCAAGAAAATTAAAATCTACTTAAGTTTTTTATTTCAGATGATATCATATAAACAGGGAGTTTTCTGATTTGTTCTATAACATTGTTTATTAGCATTAAATTTACACTAACTCTAGATGTATAAGCTTGAATTATTTGAGTTTCTCTCTACTTATAAAATATATTTTTTATATTGCTAAAGTAAAAAGTTTTGATAATTTATAAACAATATATTGTACGAAAACATTTGAAAAGTCAGAAAATTAAATATTTTCAAAATTTTGCAACAATTTTGGTTTTCTAATTTCTTAACAATTTCTCTAATATTTAGTTCCTTTTTATGAAATTTGTAATTCAATTTATTTACAAATTTATACAAATTAATTTTATTTAACAGATTCATTATTATATTTATTTTCTATATATGACAAAATAACAAATTTTAGTATCAATAATTATTGAAAATTCGAATTGGAGAAAAATTTCAACTGCGTATTCAAAAGTTAAAACTTAATCTGATTATTTATATCCATTTTCAATAATTTTATAAGCATATAATGAGAATATTTCTTTGATTGTCTCTATATCGAAACAAAATAACAACTTTATTTCAAATTTCTATATTATTTATGCAGTCGATAGACAGCTGTATAGATATCAATTACAATATCAAACACATAATAAGTACTATAATTACAATGGCATTTTTGAATTCACCAAATTGGAATCAATGAAATCTATTCAACAAGGAACAGAAGGAATTCTCAGAAAAGATTAACTAATGAATTTCTTTGCTTCTACAGAATATCTTGTTAGCGGAATAATCTGGAATGTATAAAATTTGAAACATATAATTTTTTTTATAATAGAGAGTAATTACATACATTACATTATATACATTAAAAAGTGAATAGAAAAATCATCCGATATGAAGTTACTCTACAAAAATATTTTATTTTCATGATGATAACTTTAAAAACATGACATTGGGAGTTTTAAGTGTTTAAAAATGAATAATTGCATTATTAATTTTAAATATTTTTATTTACAGTACTTAAAACATCTGCGAACTTGATGACTCAAATTGTTTTGAAAATAAAACAAATTTCTGAAATTAGCTCCAAGGCATGTTTTTGTCTATATTTGGAAGACACAAAAAGAAAAAGAAAACTAAATTTAATATCAATTTTAATTTTCATACATTTTTTTTTACTACTTTCAATAAAAATTTAGATAAAGATAAATTTATTTCTTATACTAAAAATAATTATAAATTTCTTGAATTTTTTAATATTAAATAAACTTTGATTATTTTTACTTTTATTTTTTTCTATCATAATAATTTAAATGTACAAGTAAAAATATTTAATATTTTTATTTAACTGACACCTCAAGATTTTTAAGAATTTATCCATTAAATTTTAATAAAAATGACATATTTTCATTTTCTTTTTTTAAAACTTTAACCCCGTATTGATATAGTTTGGACACTAAATTTAAATACAGCAGAGAGAAACTAATAAAGAAAATAACTGATGATACTGACTAGATTAAGAAAGTTTAATTAATTATACTGTCTTAATCTAATCAATAATGTCAGTTACTTCTAACTTTCTTCATATTAGTTTTCTTGCATTTTCCATTAAATAAACTTACAATGGACAAAATAGTCTTATTTCTTGTTAGAAAATATTAATGAAACATAATCAATGTAATTATCATATTTTTAATTTAATATGAAGTTATTATTTTGCATTAGATGGAACTTTAAACTTATTTAAAAACCTATTATATAAAAAAGTGTTTTATTATTATTATTGTTTATTATTCTAAAGAAGTCATCATATCATTAATGAATTTTTTTTCTAAACCCCAAGAAAATGATATATTAATTTTACATTTTGCATTTCTTTCCTTCATTCCTAATTTAAAAAATTTATGAAATAAATAACATGAAATTATATATATTAAATTAATAATTAATTGTTTATTAATAAAAAGAATTTTAAAATATATAAAACTATTTAAAAAGTAATTCCTAGTATTACAGGATCATCCGTTTTATGTTGAAACTGTACTGATAATTATAGATTATACTGGTATATTTTCGTTTTTATATCCCGTCTATCATTTATTTCGAAACGGACGAATAATTCATGCAAAAATTATTCAAATTATGCGATAAAATATCATTATGTAGCAACAAAACAATAAAGTTCTTATCAGAGAAAATACCGTTAAAGAATCGCATATCACCTCAATTGACAAGCAGCAAGTAATAAGGTGGTAAAAGACCTTGTACAATCATGTTAATACTATTCAAAGTAATGATTGAAATATCAATACTGACCTTATTTCGCAGACGAGTAAAAACTTAGATAATTGAACTTTTTAAGATAGGCATTTTATTTTAAAAAACTCGTTTTAAAGATTAAACTAAGGTAAATATCGCATACTTATCACACATGCGGCGAGAACCAGATATGCTATCACTATACTAATACAGCTGTAGATATCATGTGGGTAACATATTTTGCGTCACGTATTGAGAACTTTAATCCTACACTTCGCCTACACATTTTGGATGACGTCCAGGTTTACGCATATATATTATTGTTTATAAGCGCCAGATTAATTTTTTAAATAATAATTGCAAGTATTTTAATTAATTAAAAACATGCTATTTCTAAATTTATGTAGAATAAAATATTCTGGGAAGCATTTGTAAAGGCATTCATCGTGATAAACCGATCATTTTTTTTTTGGTACAGGTGTAACCTTCGAAAAAACTCATATAACCAAGTTTGGCAATGTTGAATTGACGCGAAGTGTCCTTATTTTGTAAATAATTTTATTAATCCATTTTTAGATGCAAAAGGCTAGAAAATGAATCGATATCTTTAAGAAGAAAAAAAAAAAAATTATATATATATGGAGTTTATCATAAGTTTTTCATTATATGTCAAAGGACACTTCATTCATTCTATATATAAATCGACGTCTGGATTTATTTTTAGTTTACTACCGATCTTCTAGAACATCTCTGGACCTAGGATGAGGTCAAATAACCGCTATCAAATAATTCTACTAGGCGTTCGAAAATTGTTTAGAAAATGTGAATTTCAGTTAAATGACTAATTTGTTTCCACCTTCATGTAAAAATTTCGAAAAGGAAAAATTGTCACTTCGATGTCAATGACACAAATGCGGTTTATGATGTGACGATGAATCACGCGCCAGTTAAAAATATTTGGCGCCTAAAATGGGTTAGTTTTGATGATGTGACGCATTAGCATATACTCAAAAATATACAAAATAGCTGTAAAATGTAAAACAACCAGCAGCAAAGTTCTGCTTGCGTAATTATTTTAACTGTATTGCTTAATATATGTTAAGGTTACAGACATTAAGTAAATTGGGACGTTGTGAGGGAGAAAAGTGTTAAGTATTACTGAACTAAAAAGAAAAAAAAAAAAACTGAATAAACAATTCAAGTGTTTAAACTTTCGTTAGAATCAAGATTTTCGAAAGTTAAAAATATTAATTCTAAAAAAAAAACCCGAAGATGCTAGCGATTTGTTCATTTATTTATATATTCGCAGTCTCCCCCTTTTTTTTTGTTTGTTTTTAATCGTATTTTTAAAATATAAATATAGTACCTACTGTATATATAATGAGATGAATTTGTAGAGAATATCGACAGAATTTTCCCGGAAGTGCAAAAGGAATGCATCAGCCTTATGTAGAAGGGAAAAAAAGCACCCGGGTCAAGTTAGGTCGATACAAAAAATATAAAGAAAAAAGTTATATCTGGGAGCGTGCCATCTTCAAATATCCAATAGAAAGAAGGATTTCGGAATGGAGTCAAAGATAGTCGCGACAGATTTCTTTTAAACACGATAAGAATTAAGATGTTTCAGTCTGAGATTCCACAGTCTCCGAATAATCTAGTCAGGAAGAGTGATTACAAGATACGAGTAAACAAAATCGAGACAAAGCTATTTCGCAATTAATATGTTAAAACTCAGTCTACGGCGTTTATCTCTGCTTTTTTATCTAATAAACCGGACAGCGGTTCATAAAAGTGCAAGAGTTGAATAGCAACTAACCTTGCGGTTAATTTATCGGTTATATTAACATATAGGGATTTTTTCTATAATTAACCATAAAGCCATTAATTAAACTTAACAAATTTCTCATATAAATTATAATATTTAACATTTTTATTCACTATTAAACGGATGTATCGAGTGTATTATTTAAAGTTCTAAACGTTATAAAAGAAACGGTATATGATTCAATACTCAACAAAAAATCAACTCGTACATAAATGAATTGGAGACAGTTTGACCTCTGGGTCAAGGTATGACGATTATACACAACAACACATCAAACTGCACTTGTGTAACTGCAGTATGCAATTCAACCAGGCCATCCTGTCATCGGGGAGCCTAACAATTTAATTAATTTCATAATCGAGAGAGTCCCTGCTGCATTAATGTCATTAACTAAATGTTTTAATATATTTTATTCTCTGTTTTGTCATTAGTGAAAATTAATTATTTTAAAGCAAATGTTAGTTCCGGTTGTAAATTATCCAAAATATTACATAATTATAGATCTGAATATCTAAACAATTAATAATATAAAATATTTTTTTTTTAATATGAGCATTATGAGTATATTATCTGTTTTAAAGCAAAGTAACATTTTAAATTCTTCAGCTTCTAATAAATGCAAATTTAGTATATCAGATATAATATAAGATTCTATTAATTTTTCTATTGTCAAATCTTATAATTACTTAAACTTTATTAGGTTCCAGATAATCTCATTGCATCACCACATAAGTGATTACCATCAATAAAAATTATATCACAATCAGCATTTATCATCAATGAATCCAAATTACAGAGTGAAGCCATATCTATCCATCAAATCAGCTTATGCATAATGTATTAAACAATGTATTGAAGATATACTTTTTAAATTTATATGTCTGCATATTAAAATTTTCTAATTCATTACAATTAGAAATTTTAAACATCAAACTACAAGTTTTGAAGGTATTAAGACAAAAAAAAAAACTTATTTAATCAGATTTAAATCGTATTGCTTTCAAATTTATAAATATTTAATTACATTTTAAGTTATAATGCATAAAAACAGAAAAAATGTTAATGCTTTTAAATTTATCATAAAAATAATATTAGCCGAATCTTAGAACTTTCTAAAATTGCTCCCTGATGCTTTTTTTTCCATGTAATTTCCTCCGAAAGAATAAAAAACATTAATTCATTATTAAAAAACTTAATTTAATTTAAAATATCAGAAAATAAAAAAATATTAAAGACATATAAATTGTAACATTTAATTTTTAAATAGAAGCAAAAATTAATTAAAAAATCTTTTCAAATAGTTTAAAATAAACATTGGAATTTAAATCATATTTAAATTTGTTATAAGTGTATTATTAAATATTTAAATTTAATCAATTAAATTTTTATTTATTAATTAAGAAAATTACAGTTAAAAGAGTTTTAAATGAGAAATTTATATTTTTATTTATGTAATGATTCTAAAGTTCTCTATAAAAAATATTTAATAATAGAATTCTTGTAATTTAGGAAAACTATTTACTAAGAGAATATTAAAGAAAGAGAAAAAAAAAGTTCTGTTTTATTTTTAATAAAGAAAACATTCATAAATGCAGTAGTACTTTTAAAATTTATTACTATTGTATTTATTTTGTCTACAATTAAAGTTTTAATGAATCTAAACAAACACAATACGATTTATTTTATAAATTATATATATGAAGAATGTCAGGAAATGAATTCTAATTTGAATTTTTAATTAAATTTCTATGTAAATTTAAATTACATTTTAAAAATAAATATAAGCAATCAATATAATATTTGTTTTGGCTACCATTTTGTTTGGAATTTAAAACCCATCAATTTGCATTAAAAATAAACACATTCAAAGCATTAAATTTTTCTCATCAATTGTCACTATTTCCTTGCTTCCATAGAATTTTAATTCGACAATTTATATTCCATTTTATCTGACAAATAAAAAAAAATTGTCCAGCAATTTTAATTTAATATTAAAAACTAATTTTATCATAACTTCACATTTTATTATTTTTTGTCTTTCACATTTTGTTGTTTTAAGTTTCTACTAAAATATTAAAAACTACATTTTCATTTTAAATCATTTGAAATAAATATTATAAATTAATTTTTTAAAAATTAAATATACCCACTAAATTTTTAAATATTTATCAAATTAAACTAGAACATAAAAATACATATTTTATTATAGCAATAAAAATTAAAAAAAACTTTCCATAGACTGTATGATGGTACATCACTATCTGTTTATGATATCATATATAAACTCTTTCTCATGCATATAAAATTAATTTACTGCTTTATTTTTGATACAAATAATTATTTTGCTTGTCATAACTTTTAAATATATATATATATATTAAAATAATAAACTGAAAAATAAAAATTTATATCATAAAAAATTGTAATGTTCTTAATTATATGTATTACATTGTAAATTTTTCACATGCAACAAATAATATGATCTTTTCTAAAGAGAATTTAATCTTTTATTCAATATGTTAATTGCATTTAGGAAAATAAGATATTATGTTACTATCATTTATCCTAAGGGAAGAAGAAAACTAGGAAGCACTTTTTATTCAATTCCCTCAAGAAATTATATCATTATGTGTACAATATATTCTTACGGACTTATCGCATTTACTTTTCTTTTTTAAAAGAATCGAAAACAAAAAAGTACATTTCAACCTTCCATGGAATAATTATTAAAATGAATCGGTCTATTTGGCTAAGTTTGTTTGTTTATTTTTTTCTTCTACTTCTACGGAATTAGAATAATTTAAGTATATGTTAATAAGAGATTATTGAAAACTATTCTACATTTTGAAGAACAAACTTCCACACTGATAATTTCTTTTTTTAAATTTATATATACATATACACACATCATTTTTTAAGAAATAAAAGTTGCAATACAAATCTTATTAATAGAGCAGCAATTACTCTTCAAGTAAAGAAATGAATGGTTTATTTGTTTAAGAAATTCTTCAAAACACAATGCATGTTTAATATACACACACACACACACACAAGTAAATATTAGTTTAAAACGAGAACAAAATAATGATTAGATTTTAAGTAGATTAATTAATCGAGCCACGCGCTATTTAAATCATTTTTTGTTGTGATTTAATTTATTAAATATATTTCCATAATCAATTTAAACTCTTAATTGACATTTCATTGAGAAAACAACGATACTTACCAGACTTTTCATTTTTTGACGACATATTGGTTAATTAAGTTTGTAGCATCAATCGTTCCTTTTTCTAACAAGTAATGTTTTGCTTTTCTTCTCCATTTTTCCTCTTTAAACTAAATACACAATCTTTAATCCTCACCAATCTCCTCCTTCGTTCGACGTCTTTGCCTTTGATCGTCCGCATTGCAACGCTCTCTCGCGACAATAACAAACGATCAACCATAATAATTTCTTTTTCTTTTTTTCTTTTTCTTTTTTTTTTAAATTGAAAGTAAAATAAAATTAAAACCAAACTTAAAATTTGAAATAATTTAGAATTTTATTAATTTTATGTAAGAAGATAGTTAAGTAATATTCACGAATACGATCATTTATCGGCCATTTTGACCGAATTCGCTTCATTTTTTCGCAAAATCGAGTATAATCTAATCAATTTTTTCCCAAATCTTGTCTTTGTAGCGTGATTAAATATATTATCGTAATATTATTTGGATGGGTTTAAGATAAAATAACTATTTTTTGCATCCAAAATAACGTTTAAAATGAATAAATAACTTACTGTTTGAATTACCGAAGCGGATTTGTTTGATTTTCCATACCATTCTCCCAAATCGCTTAAATGTTTAATAATTTTTCAACTATTTAAAAATATTTCTATAGATTATGTAATTGTATCTTTCAAAATAAAGAAAAGTCACGCTGATTTTTGCATTGGATATTTTTTATTTTTATCATCTGATTCATACTTTACCCCCTTCTCTAGTTTACAAATTTAATATTTTTAGTAAAAATATAATATTAATATTTTAATGTTATAAACAATAAAATTATTTTATATAAACTAAATTCATATTAAAAATATTCACTTATTGAAAAATAGATAATAAGAATTTGTAGATGGCGTAGTTACATATGTCATCTCTGTTGGGTAAGTTGTATTTTGGTTTCTAACTTAAATGTTATTTTAATGGTGTTGGAAGTACATTTGAAACAAAAATTTAATATTATAAAATCCTTTTTTAAAGCGAATTAATTATAAAGGATAAGGTAATGTTTTGATTAAAACCCTTCCAATTTGTTAATTAATTAAAAAAGTTTTACAGCTGATTGCATTATTAAACAGTTAAGTTATCCAATTGTTTGTTTTACTTGACTTAAACACAAAATTTATGTATTTTTTTTTTTTCAAATTAACTCATTTTTCAGACATTTTGTAAAAGTTACATGAGATAAAGTTTACACAATCAGTCTTAAATTAACTATAGTGGCTCACAGTGAAAATGAAACTGTATTCATGAAACAGGAAATTACATTATGAGCTCAGAAAAAACTAATTGTTCACAAAATAAGAATTACAAAGAGAATTATTGTTTCTTTTTTTAGTAAATTTATTTATTTACAAAATCAGTTTTGAGAGATTTGATAGAAAAGTAAAGATGAATGATGTAAAATTAATCTTGCAATAAAAATGATGTATTCTAATAAAATAACTAATGAAAGGATTTCTTATAAAGCTTATTCGAAAACGAGGCCAACGAGTCTCATGTGAGTATTGCGTACTGGAAGATCTATCGTAGTTTAGCAAATTCACCAATAAATACATTTCATGTTAAAATGGGATGTCGTACTGCAAATGAAGAGGTTTGTAACTGATTATATTTCATTTTGAACAAAACAAAAGTATTTGCTATATAGCTGATATGGTAAGTAAGCATGTAGTAATTGTTCGACATATAAAAAAGACAAATGAATTGAACCGAAGCAAAGATTTAGCCCAAAGAAGATATTTACACTGCATGATGAAACATTGATTGTGCAAAAAATTGTCAAAATTTTAAGCTGAATGCTCTAACAAGTGAAGTTGAAAAGTGTTTAGGAAAAAAATAAGCATAGAAATTATGAGTGCTAAGCATACCAAAGCAATGATTCCAAACATACATTGTAATTAGTCAATTGTCTAGGCTCAATTAAAGTCACGTGACAAACATTATTAAGAATTTGTGGACAGAATTTAAAACCAAAATCCAAAAATACTGTCTCAAAAAAATGATCTGAAAAAAAGTCATTGAAAAGAGCATAGGTAACAATTTTATTTGATTTACATGAAAAAATTAGTGGAATCAATGTCAACACATCTGAGAATAGTAATACAGAATAAGGAAAATGTAACAAAATGTTAGAATAATAAGTTTTAGATGTTTAATGTTGCAGATCATTGAATTTTTACATTATGGGCTGAAGTGTCAATTACAAATTAAAAGCTTAATGACTACACTTTGATAGCCTAAATTGTAGTAGCAGTAAAGTACATAGTTGCAATTAGCATTACTGTTTTTCTGATTGGCTACATGTTTGCCTTGTGTCTTATTGGTTAAAGAAAATTGGGCATTATAAACTGTTGACAAACTATTTCTGTTAAGGTATGTTGAAAATGAATATTGAATATGAATATTTGATGCTGGTATTTACCATAATTGCTATGGTATTGTATTAATACAATACCATATCTCCAATCAAACCTATTTTACATTTTACATTTTTAATTGATAAAGGGGGGTGCCTCCAGGTTCCACTCATAGGTACGACTTGGAGGTTGGGAGAGAAAAGTTGGTGAAACGGGAGTGAGGGAAATGAAGGATAGGGGATGAAAAGGGGGCAAAGTGCAGGAGAAAGGTAAGAGTACATGGCACCTGCCTCACAATTGCAGAAAGCATAACACTACACAATACACAATACACATAAAGAATTGACCAAAATACATTGATGTGTGCCAGATAATGGCAAGTACATAAAATGCATATGTATAAAGATACAACGAAAACATGCATAAAAGGAACAAGATATGCACAGTACAGTGAACTTTCACTTACAGGAAGCATTACAACAGGTTAAACAACAGTAATTATCATGGAAGTGAAAAGAAATATACAATTAAAACCGGATAATTACAATAGAGTACAATGGTAAAGAAAAGTACATAATAAATACGCTAATTACTGGCGAGTGCTTGCATAGCAAGACAAGACAGAGGTGGTGTAGATACTAGGAAAAGCTAGTAAAGTACAGTGGGTAACTACAGAAGGTAGTACATTGCAGACAAGAGCAACAATAATTTACATCGTGAGTGCTTAAAGAGTTGACAATTGATGATAGACATTGTACAAAATACAGTTGCAGAGATAAGTACAAAACCTCTGAATAGGGTAATGATACGTGAGTATAGAAAAGTTACACAAACATAAGATTAGTAATGCATACAGAGTGATAGTCCGAAATATACAATGAATTACAGAGAAACATTACAGACAAATATAGATAATACTGCACTGCAGTAGACGAGCGTGTATTACACATACAGGATACACAGACAGCAAGAGTGGACGAGCACATTTGCACAAGAGAAAACTGTGCTATTTACCCTGTTACATAATGAAGAAACAGTCTGTGTATGTGCAGCGACAGCCAATAGAGCAGCATAACTGTTGGAAGCCTGGAACAATTGTTGGGGAGAAGTTAGCTAGCTGATCAATCATTACTAGCAGACTGTTGGTTGCATGATGGGTTGAGTGCTGCTGTTGTTTCCAGGAATTTGGTGAGATGCTTATAAATGTTCGGGTCTTCCATGAGTCTGCTGTAAGGACATGGCCAGTTGTTTCCGGCATGGAGCACGTGCCCCATGAGTCTGTCTCTCTCCTGTGTGAAAAATTCACAGTCCCATAGATAATGCTGACTGTCTTGGATTGAAGTACTGTCGCAGGAGCAGATGTCTATGTCTTTAAGATGAAACCTTTTTAAATAGCAAACCTATTACTGTTTACTATGTAGGAACTTCTGTATCTCAACCTATCTCAAATTGTTTTTCTCGTTCTCATGAGATTAGAGACATGCAGACTAGCTAAACTGTGTTTGTTCATAATTTACATCATCTGTGTTTCAGGATTCAAATAATAGGAATTCTATGTTCTATTTTGTTCCATTATGTTTAAAAAGTGTTTGATTTATAGAACAGTCTGATGAAAGCCATTAAAAATGGTCAAAGGTGTCAGTTGTGGATTCAAATTTTGAAATTGCTGATTTAAAAATTTTTGTGAATTTGTCTGAATAATTTTAACTTATATCACCAAACACTGATTCTTTCTCTTCAAACTCAACACAATAAAATAAATTTAATATTATTAACTCAAAAAGTTTAATATATTTTTTGAAGTTTTAATATTATTAAAATTCAGTTCTGTTTTCAGAATTAGAGAAAGAAAATTGCCAATTGGACTCAAAACAAAAAGTGAAAAATGTAAGGTAGAGCAATAATTTGAAAATTCAATAACTGTGACAAATAGCACAGCTTATTTTAGAATTTTATTCAGTTCATTGCTTAATCTTTAACAAATTTGTTTCATTTTAAAAAATAAATTATAATTTGCATTACTTTTTACTTGTAAAAAATATAAGATTGAGGGTTTTAATATGATTGCTTGTACTTACACTTTTCCCAAGTATGTTTTTAAATGCAAAAAAAAAAAAAAAGAAAAATCAAATCATTTAATAGATATTGAGAAAAGACAAATTTTGCCTTTAAAAATTCTAGATTGACTGGAAAGCAGAAATTGCTAAGAAAAATTCAATTACTTCAAAACTGTAGTAAACAATTTCTTGAGATTCAGACTGCTGTGGAACAAAGAAATGAACTAGGAGAATAGTCATTAATGCCATGACAGAAGTCATGCAGTTAGTCTTGCTGGTGATGATATCAAAAAGATTATCAGTAATTATAAAGGAAATGCAGTTAAATTATACAAGCAGAATTATAAGAAATGCTTTGGCTTTGAGTTAAAAAAAGATATGAAAATGCAGTTTTAACTACCCTTAACTGAAGCCTAGCATTAAATGAAATAATGCACTTTGACAAAAAACAGTTTAACAATGATGGACCTAACAACTTTAAACTTTACTGTATAACATTTGTATCAAAAAGGCATATTTTTCCAAACCAATTTGTTGCAGGATTTGTTATGGTTTGAACCAAGCTATCTATCCAAAGAGCTATGCCAGTTATTTTTATCTGAGCAAAAATTCTAAAAAGTATCAGAACATAATGGCAGACAATCTGTTCCCAGATGCACCAAATGTCTGTCACTTAAAACTGATGCATTGACCAAAGCTTGGTTTGCAGCTGATGTGAAAGTACTTGATCAGTCGGGTCATAGTCTTGGTCTATAGAATATCTATGGGTATTTTAGTTTATGTTGCTTACAGAAATTTTCACCAGTTTAAGTTGAAGGAAATACTCATTATTGTAATATAAACTGCATGATTAGAAATGTTTGTTTTATATAATTTCAGCAATATGATTGATTAAATTTATCAAGTAAAAAATTGATTTTATTTGAGCTTATTTAGTTATTGAACTTGTACTGTTTCAAGTGAAAGCAATATAAACATCATTTAATTGTTTAATGCACTGAATTAAAGTCTAAAATAAATTGTTAGTCTATATAAAGTCTATTACATACAGTTATATCTCAGTATATGAAAGCACTGTATCCAAATTCCTGCTACAATGAATGTTCATCGTGATATCTGAATCAAAGAATCCTTGTATTATTAATCTCTTTGAAACATATCTAATGAAAAAATGAGAAAGTTGTACAGTAAAAATAAAAAATAGAAAGTGATGCTTTTCTCAATGTTTGTTCTTGTCTGTTAAGTGATTACACTAAAAGTAAAAAAATTTTTAGTGTAATTCTAAATATATACATTGTCAGATGGCATTAAAAACCATCTGATAGTGTATGTATCTAGTGTTATATAATATTTTGTGTGAAGTTTAATATACTGTTTAAGAATAAGCTCATAGGATTACACTAAACAGTTTATTATAGTAGATTCACTACTTTATTTATATTGGTATTCTATTTTAATATGGTAATTATATAAAATATACAGAGTTATTACTATATCTACTCTTCAAACCTGTTAACTGAAGTGGTTTCTTTTCTATAGCCATAAACATTTTCGATTCTTCTCCTGAGTTCCTCAGGCTTTACCGAATAGGCCATTACCATTCGAATAAATTTTAAATGTGAATTTCCTCTGAATACCATTTAAAATTTATTCGAACAGTAACGGCCTATTTGGTAAAGCCTGAGGAAGATCCCAGGAGAGAAATCAAAAATGTTTGCGACTATAGAAAAGAAACCACTCTGGTTAACAGGTTTGAAGAGTAGATATAGTTATATTCCCGTGTGTAGAGAGATTGTACAGAGTTATTACATTTTCATTGCCGTCTACTTCATATTAAAGAAAATTCAGTTCATATATAGTTTCTAATATGAATACTAAACAAGCATGTTTGTTATGTTACTGCTTGCAAACATGTAATCTAATGGCATCATTGTTAGTAAGGTAATTAGAGTTTTTAATGTTTAATATACTGCTAACATTGTGGATTTTTAGTGTTTTAGTGTCATTAGAGAAATAAGTTGATGTTATTTGGATAAACTGAGAATGAATAGACTTTTTCCCATAAGAAATAATGGAAAACACTTTCTGATATCTGAATTTTTGATATTTGAGTCATTTTTAAGAACTTGTTAGATTTGGATAATAATTGATATTACCTAAAGATTATCAATGTATTAATAATTGGTGATCAACAGGTATTACATTTTTTAAATTATTGTAGATTGCTGCTTGACCTTATACTTTTTCCATCTTGCATGGTTTTAACTTAACAGTGTATGTGAAAAGGACACATAATATTAGTTTTATAACTTTTCTCCTCTGAATTTTCTGAAATAATTTGTTATAATGTATATGTTACAATTTGCATTTTTACGTAATTTTATAAATATTTATTTAATGTAATGATCAATTTCCAGACATAATTAAGTCTTTGAGATAATTCGTTCGAGACTGCATATTATTCAATATTAAAAAACTTACTATACTCTTTGAGATAAGACAAGAAAATAAAAGATTTGAGAATAATTACATCTTAAGATTCATCTCTTTGAGTCATTGCTAGTATAAAATTTTATATTATTCATAATAAATAATTCAGACTTCATGATTGAGCTGGAATGAGAATTCAAAAGGAAATGGAAAGATAGAATAAAAAAGTTGACTGATAGATAGATATAGGAGAGTATGATGTTAATAAAAGGATTTTCATATTCTTTGAGTCAGGCAGCCATTAAGACAATTAATTCTGTTCAAGTTAAATCTAGACTGATGTAGAATTGTAAAATTTTAACAAACTGGCCTACTATAACAAGGAAGTTCAGGACAGAATAAAAGGAAGTTGAAGGGCATAATATAAGGTCTGAGTAACTAATAGACATTTTTAAAAAAAATAAAAACCATTTCCTCTCATCCCTTTAGTTGTAAAAGTAGAAAAAAAAACATGACTTAAGTTTTTTCTTTACTCCATAGATGGAATAGGTAAGGATGAAAACAAACATCAAGTAAAAAGAAGAAAACAAGAAATCTTTATTACTTCATATATCACCATTGAACTTGTTAAGGAGAATGAGATTCAATTTTTTAAGACATATTACAAAGTTCTGTCATTAATGTTATTGAAGTTACATAATAATCATTTAGACAGAGAGGGTTTCTGTTCACCTCAATTATGATATTCTGCTTGTAAATTTTTCAAAGTTATAATAAAAACATTTGTAAATAACAAATGTCATTTGTTAAAAATTCAAATTTTCTAAATAACACTTCATAAACATTTATTAGACACTAATTTTGATACATGAAAAAATTTTGAATATATTTAATTATCTATTCTGTTGATGGTAAAGAATTTTTATTAATTGTACAGAATTATATTTTATGAATTTTTATAACTCTGATAATTATTATTGAAATTAGAACAAAATGGAAGATTTAATGAGAGCTTTGCCAGACAACCGTCCAGTGACATCAATTTGTATTGTTGAAGATCCTGGTAAATGTCCAGCAGGATTTCAAGTGGTATGTTAAGAGAAATCATTGATGATATTTCTTTTTTGAATAACTAATATATTAAATTAATTGTATACTTTCTGTACATGTATACCTTACTATACTGATTTTATATGTATACTTTTTTTGAAATTTGTTGTCTTTCTAAATATCAAATTTTTAAAATTACATTTTAATTTGACTTAATTAATGCTGATAAAAGTGTTAATTGCTACAAGATCTCTCCAGCCAGATACACAAAAATTGGAAAGATACATCATGAGATCTCTTCAATATCGTAAAGTTATCAGAAACATAATATTCTGTAATCTTAAGTGTTAAGAGAAAAATATTCTAATATTTTTAATGCTTTGATGTAAGGAAGTTAAAATTACATATGTTATTATCTTGGAATTTAATTTATTTAGATATAATTATAATATTTTGATAAAATATAATAATCTTAAAAGGTAAGTATTCCTATTAAGTAGACCCAAAAAACTTTTTAAAATCATTTGATTTAATTTCTTTATGAACATGTGTCTAAAATTTTACCATTAAAAAATGTTTATCATTTGTAATTAATAATAATTAACACACTGATACTGGATTTTTTAAATCTTAATATCTCTAAACCATTCAGTACAAGTGTATAGATTGTTTGTTTGAAAAATACTTATCTTGTTAAATGAATAGTTATTACTTTAAAATGTTTGTTTTTAAGATATCAAAGTAGTTATTCTAATTTTAAAAAATCTTACAAATAATAAATCTGAAATACTTAGATGATTAATAGTAATTTACATTTATATTACTATGCCTATAATCTGTTGATACCATAATTAAAAATCAAAATTATTTATTAATAAAATTGCCAGGATAATAAGTAGGTTTTAAAAAAAAATTTTTTAAACGTTAGGAGAGACAATATATTAAAAATGTCTTTGCATTTTTGTTTTTTAAGTTCCTTGTTTTCCTGGAAATTTTATTAGTATATTTTTATAATTATGCCATCAGCAGAGAGATTTTTTTTTAACATTTTACACATTGATGTAGATGAGACCCTCAAGGTAAAGATTAACTCCACTATAAAACTGTTAATTTCCTGAAATGTAAAAAAAAAGAACAAAATGTGAAGACATTTTTAATACAGGGTGCGGCAGAAAGAACGTTCTGATTTGGAATGACAATAAAAAAAAATACAAAGCAAGATAGAGAAAGAAATCTTTTATACCTGATAAGTACACAGTATGCCATTGTCATCCATTAGGTTTTGAAGAGTACATCAGTTAAATGGCGACTGTCAATGTCAATGCAGTTTTGAAGTCTCTTTTGGAAATTTAGCATTGATCTGCAAATCATGTCCAGTGGAATCACCGTGACTTCTTGCATAATTGCTGCCTTGAGTTCTTGCAAATTTGTTGGTCGGTGTTGTACACTTTTGATTTGAGATAGCCCCACAGAAAAAAATCACATGGGGCCAAATCCGGCAAACGTGGTGACCAACCAATCTCACCCCATAAAGAGACAAGATGGCCCGGAAACAAGTTTCTGAGAATTCAAAGTGGCACCATCTTGCTGAAACCATACATCTTCCAGATCATGATCGTTGAGTAAACTGTTAACTAATGGACGGAGAAAATTCTCAAGCAATTCACAATAGCACTCTGATGTTACTGTCACTGTAACAATGCCCTTTTCAAAGAAATAAGGACCCCACACATCGAAATCACCTAAGGCACACTAAACCGTAACTTTCGGACTATGGAGTGATTGCTAGTGGAGTTCTCGAGGATTATTGTCAGACCAGTACCTAAAGTTCTGTTTGTTGACCATCCCCAATAAATGAAAATGGGCTTTGTCACTGGAGATCAGTACCACTGTTGGGGGAAGGCTTTGCAGAATATCCTGACACAAAGTTTTACAGATTGGATAGTCCCTATCATTCAACTCTGGAACGACCATCATTTTGTAGGGATGCATGTGGAGCAAGCTGTGTAAAAGTCTGTGGAGACCACGATCAGACATGTTTAATGCTGCTGTGTGTTTGCATGCAGATTGCTTGGGAGACTGCTGCATGGAAGCTCTAGCAGCTGACACATCTTCTGGTCTTATTATGCTTCTAGGGCGGCCAGGACTTTTTAAAGCTGAACCTGTTTGTCTAAAATTTGAAACCCAATGACAAATTGTTGATGCAGCCGGATCATGACGCTTAAGCGGAAAGCTTATTCAGAAGGCCCATTACGTCATTATCACAGATTCACCATTCATAACAAACTCTTCAACAACAAAAGCACGATGCTCTCTGCTCCACACCATAGCAGTAACTAAAAATGGCACATGCAAACAACTCAAAAGAGACCACGCCCACTGCTGTACCTCTACTATGAGCAAAGCAATGCTTCTGCCAAATCAGAATGTTCTTTCTGCCACACCCTGTATATTGTTTCTTCTAATATTTTTGTGAATTTTTAAGTAAAATATTTATTCTTAATGAAATGTCTATAATTTAAAAATAATAATTAATTTTTAGATTTTATTTTGTGTATTTTACATCTTGCAAACATTGTAGTAAAAAATATATTTCATTTAAATGTTTATTTTTGTTGTAGAAACATCATTTTGTTTTTAAACATTTATTATGTTGATACAAATTTAAATAAAAATAAATTCTGGTTTCGGGATTTATTAATAATTAAATAATTTAGATAATTAGAACTTGTGTTTTTAATTGTATTGTAGGTAGACAAGACATTTGATCAGGATACTGATGCTGATTTATGGAAAGATGGATTTTTCAGAAGAATTACACGATACATCTGTATATCAAAACAAGAAGTAAATATATATGTATTTAATTAAACATTTAATAAAAGTTTTTTAGCCAGAACATAAGTATAAACTTTACAGAAAATATGATAATTTGTGTCTTTTAAAATAAATTTTTTCTATCCACAAGTTTCCAGAGATGGTTTATGTATTTTCCTGTACTGTAGCACTACCATTGCACTGTCATTAAGATACTGCAAGAACAATGGAACTGCAGAACTATACATTTGAGAATGAAGCTGATTTTGAAATAACCAATAGAAATTTGTTCATAATGATCCCTTTGTTGGTAATTGATAAGAGTTTCTCATATTTTAAATTATAAACAGAGTATTTTCAATCATTATTACACAAGTTTAAATTTTTTTTCTAACATAAAGGAAAAAAAGAATGCTACTTGTGTGGTGGGGAAATATCTTTTAAAACTGATTTTTAAAAAAATTAAAGTAAAATTAAGAAAATCTAAATCTTATTTGTAAAATTTTTCTCTCTAGAAAATAAATGGCAAAGTTGGCTTTTATAATTTTTACTAATATTCCATTATTATCATCTCTCAGGAAATATTTATATTACTGTTTAATTCATAAAGTAGTCCAAAATATTTACAGAATATCGCAGAATTAAGTTTAATGCAAAGTTTTTGGATTTTGTATAGTTTATTCTACAAACTTGTATTTTCTAATTTATTTTCAGATAGACATTGTATTCACCAAATAGTACTATAAAATCATAGAATAATAACACAAGATAATGGCCACCTTTGGTATATCCAGCTATATTTGAATACCTCATTAAAAGTAAAGCCTATGATTACCAAGAAATGCTTAATTATAAGTGTCTTGACTCTTATAATTATTTTTCAAGTGGTAACTTTACCAGTTGAAAAATTTATCAATTAAAATTTCACCTAAGTAGTTGAAATTTCAATTTACAAATTTGTGTCCTTAAAATAGAACCATCACAAACCCTATTTTCAAGTAATCATCATTTTGTATGGTCTTGGGTGTTTAATGATGGCAAAGTTATTTATCTAGCTGGATGTATATGCATAGCTGGTTACCCATTCCCTTCTTAAATTTTCATCAAGTGGAAATGAATGTAACTGGAACGGTTGAATAGATGGACAATCTCAATGCATCATGTTTTTCTGTGTATCGTATACAGCTTTAAACCACATATAAATAACTGTCTGGCTATTATGGCAGCCAACCACTGTACAATATCTATCTGAACTGGTTTTATAAGGCATGTCACCAATGGAAAACTAAAAATTGCAGGCCTACTGTAATGACTAGCAATATCTTAATGGCTGCCAAAATGTAGCCATTGTGTAGCAGAATTCAAAAACATGTTCTGGAAACTTGTGGATAAATGTAATATAAATTTTTTGCTTTTTAAAGTAAAAACAAATTATTTTTCAAACAGTTTATCTAAAAAAAAATGAGAATTGCTGTACATGTATAAACAACAAAAGTAGAAAGGATAAGATCCAATTCTATGCTTTCTGCTATCTGGTATATTATATCCCTCAAAAACTGTATGTTCACAAAGGTGTTCACTCCTCAAAGGTGAAAAGGCTATAGCTCTATAAAAATTGAAAATCAAGTTGTGCATCTGTCATCAAATCTAATTAGTATCTTTTATCAATACCAATCAATATTCTGTATGAGAAACGTTCTGTAATTGTTAAAAATGTTTTTTGCTAGATATTGGGCAGTATCAATAAAGGTTACTAATTAGATAAATGTGCAACTTGACTTTCAGTTGTTTGGAGATATAGCCTTTTGTCAACTTATAAGGAACAATTACTTGGCTGTTACTGTTGCCAAATTCAAATATTCTTGCATTTCTAACTATTGAATACTGAACATTTGGGCAAATATTAGCTGATTTATTTGAACTGCCTGAACCAGAAGGTTTAGACTCTAAGCTTTAGAATAAGTTGGAAGGCAGCATCTTCTATTCAATAATAATAATTGTTTAAAAATAAAAACATATACAATTATTATTATGTAATGAAAATTAAAAAATTAAGTCTTACCACTGATGTCTGTCACTTTATGGCAGCCTCACAAAATTGTGTATTTAGTGAATGTAAGTACAGTACATTCAACAAAGCTGCAAATATTTATAGCAACCAACAAAAATCACTTACTTCCTATGAATGCAGAAACATTAATATTTTTTTGTTACAGTTTATCATGTAAATTATGATTTATAAATGATCTTGAGCAAATATTATTTATTAATAAAGCTATATTTGTTTTGGAAAGGAATAAATCACAATATTTTTAAATATCTGAGATTTTGAATGTCTTCATTCTATTTTGTGTTTCAACTTTCTTTTTCCTTTTTTGACTCTGTTTATCTCCCTAAATTGAAATGTTATCATTTTGCCAAATAGTTTGGCTTTGTGGGTGTATTCAGTTTAAATGTCAAATGTGTGTTTAGTATTTAGCCAAATACCTAATAGTTATTTTGTGGCCAAATATATCTGAATACTGAATGATGTTAAAAATTCAATGCTACACTAATTGTAAGTATTATTGTATAGCAAAAGCAAGATAGTGATTTTTTTTTTCCTCACTGAAAATTAAATGGAATATAAACACATTAAATCTTTTGATTAATTAAAGTTAAAACATATAAAGTTCATGATAAAATAATTAAAGAAATGGAAAAAGAGAATAAAATAATTTATAAGTAAAAATATTATATTGTCAAATTAATGAAATATGTGGATTATAATGAATTTTTATAATGTCAATGACTTTTTCATTGAAAAAATAGCAGCTTTCAGTTTATGATGAAAAAATAAACTAGGGAGAGAAGAAAGAAAGTTTTATGTAAAATTGTGATTATTTAATAATTTTTTAAATTTGATTTAAAACAACAAAGGGTGTCTTAAAAATTATGATAGATACATAGGAAAATTTGACACTATAAAAATATTTTAATATATTGGTCATTTCTTTCTCAATGCATATCTCTCTCTCCTATTCAAGCTAAAATTAAGGTCACTTGTCAGATATTAAGCACTTAATTGATCTTCAAATGCATTTCTCTAGATGATCGCTATTTTGAATTTTTTCTTCTGATACACTAAAGCCTATAAACTACAAACCTAGAAACTGATGATCTGGTTTTTCAATGTATTTAACTTTTGGGACACCCTGTATAAGAAATATTTGCTTACACTCAAACAACGAAATTATGATGATTTTAAAGTAGAAAAAATTTTTATTTCAGTGGCAAACAAATGAAGTTATAGAATCTCTAACAATTATTGGAGAAAAAGATTCCCCTCCTGATGATTTTACACTATTAATGTACACACGAGATACTGGTAAGAATTTATATATTTTCTAATTCCTTTCATTAATAGAAAAAGAAAGAGTCTTTAATATCTAAACATTTATTATTTTTAATCTAATATATAACCAAACCTTTTTCATATTATAATTCTATAATTAACTTGTCTTATTATTTATACTGTTTTGTATATTCATGCTTGCATTACTTGTTTATCATACAGTTACCCTTAAATAAAAATAACTTACTATGTTTAATACATTAGGTTGTTGCAAATGAAATGGCCAATTTTTACCTCTGACTTTGAGAAAATTTATTAATTTAAGTTAAAACTTACATATTCAATCAAAATTGTATGTACTAACGTTAATACACTTTTCATAATGCAATAGAAATGCATTAATGCCAATTTGATAGAAATCATGAGAATGAGAAGTCAAAAAGTCATAAAGGTACTTTTTATTGCATCCTCTTCCTTGAAGACTTTCTTTGCCAAAAAACTGTCCAAATGTATAAAAAAAGTGAAAGTTTGTTTGGCAAAAAGTCTGGAGAATAAGATGGATAGAGAAGAATTTAATTTGAATACTTTCATTTTTGTGATGAATAATTAAAGAACTGAAGATCTCCAAATGATGCTCCTTATCTCTCGCTGAGTTTGTGTAGTACCCATTTGTTGAGTTTCTTGATCTTCCATAACATGTTTAGATGTTGAGAAATGCTTGAGTAATGTCCAGTATGTTCAACCTTTCCACAATTTTCCAGACATTCAGGTGATATTCTGATTCGATGATGATCTTTAATTCTGATTTTTGAGATTGTATTTTTCAAACAGGTTTTTAAATTGAAAAAAGGAATGGCATTAACTGTTCCTTTTTTCTGTGTTCCATAGATTTGGTAATATTCCCCCTATAATCCCTGCCATGGTTTTCCAACCACAACAGTATGTTAATGCAGCCATAGCTTCTTTAATTAGAAGGGTCTTTCTATTGCCTTCCACACAAGCCTCTACCAACACTAAGCTTGTTGCCATCTGCTCGGTATGTGTGGCAGGATATGGCACTTCCAAATATAACCATATCTTAAACAGAGATTGTATTCCTGGAATGAAATGTTTTGAACCAGTGCCTGGTGGCCTGCTCATAGAATCTTCAACAAAAGTTTCATTAGTATTTTGGGTTACTTCAGCTGCATTATGTCCCTGCTTCTACTCATAAAAGAAAATTATTCAATTTTCTTTTTTCCATGCTGTCAGAAAAAGTACTCTTAAACATGTGTAACTCACAATATAAATGAGATTATATTTTTAATTTGCATATTTTATGAGTACTCTTCCAATTGCAAACATACAGCACTGTTCACTTGGAAAAAAGTTGAACTACAAGGCCAGAAAGTTTAAATTGTTAAAAGATGGCCATTTCATTTGTAACAATCTAATACATGTAATATGGTTAAATTTTAATATAATATTAATGTAGTATAGTTTCTTTTCGAGCTAATACATAGATAAGATGTGAATATAAGCAAAACAGCATAGCATCATAGCATCATATTTATATATTGGATAACTCATTTGTTCTGTTTTACTGTTTGTGATAATTATGATTAAGTAGTCTGATTATTAATTTATAGTTTGTACAAATGATTTCCATTAAATTTTTTTATAGAACAGAGAGCAACACGAAAGAAACATTTATGCTACAAATTAATGCCAAGGGATAATGTTCAAATTGCTGTAACTGATGTTATAGTATTGAGTAGATGGAAAAAACCTCCAGCTGGATTCACTTTAGCAGGGTAAAAAATTATTTTAAACATATTTTTCTTCAGTTATGTAACAAAACAGGATTTTTTTTTCTTTTATTAAAACAAAAAAAAAATTTTTTTTTAAATACAAAAACAAATTTTACAATAGAAGCAAACTTTAAGCAAACATCAAAAACTATACAATATAACTAATAATGTTTGTACAACTAATGTTGAGTCATTGACTCAACCTTTTAGTTGATTCATTCACAAATAAAAAAAAATTAAGGAGTGAGTTGCATAACTTTCCCAGCATGAATTAAAATTGTTTATGGCACTATCTGAGATTTTATTTTAAGAAACTTTTTATATTATTAATTATTATAAAATGATAAAAAGCTTAATTTTGATGGTAGAGATGAGGTTTTTATTTTTTAAAAATGTAAATATTAATAACAAATAAAATCTTCATTGAGACTTACTCCACTTGAAATACCTCATGACCTCCTCTCTCTACCGACTTGACCTTTGACCACCAAAATTTAACAGCATCAATCCCCTAATAAGCAAACTTCCCTAAAGAATTTCAGAAATAAAGCATAACAGTTATTTAAGCTTATCATTAAGTAGGCATTGTTTAAACAAAATTATGCTCCCCACAAACAGTAACATTCATACATACAGTAAATAACTCCCAATTTTTCTTTTAGGACAAACTTTTTGTCTGTTAAGTTTGATTCTGTTAATTGAGGACCTACTATATAGGTAACTTTAATATTAAGAAGAAAACAATGATCAAACTTGCTTTAATGTTGTTAAATTCTTGCTTTAAATTCCCTTTAAATCTAGCAAAAGAATTTAACTATGCAACTAATAATTAGATTCATATTTATAAGTTTGGTTATTCCATTAATTCTGTTATATGTATACTGTGTAATTGCCTTAGATTAGATTTTGAACTATGTTTTCCAGGATTAAGAGTTTATAGAGGAAATCTCAGAGACAAATTCATAATTTTTTAATATTTAAAAGAAATTAGTATTTAATTACTGTAAATTTATAATGTGTATTAAAAACAGGTAAAAATGAAAATATTAATTTAAAGCATATTTTATTATAATGAAAATAACTTACAGATTTATTATATATATGTGTGTAAACTTTTTTAATTCTTAATATATTCATTTTGACAGTGAAATGAATAGTCTTCTGATTTGTTATAAATTAGGAAGTGTAAGTTCTCCAAAGAAAAGGTAAACATTTCTAATAATTTTTTTTTATTCAAATAAAAATTTAACAATATGTAAACTTGATATATTATTGTTATTTGTACATAAAATTCTAATCTAAATAATAATACTAATAACTGTAATAAATTCAGCTTATTAAGTTTTAGCCATTTTTTTATTAAAACATACATTTTATTAAAAATGTTAGTATTGATGGAGCTCTTCCTTATCCTGTGTATCCTGGAAATGAAAATTTTCAAGGTAGCGTTAATTGGAGCAATTCAAATAAAGATAGTCAGAATTACAGATCTCTTGGCTCAGGTTTGTTGCTTAAATAAGTTTAACATACAGTACAGTTATGCCAATCTGAACTAATTTAGACTGGTGGTAGTTTGGATTAATGGGAGTATAATAATAAGGATATGTGAACCTTATGCTTTAAGACCACTTACCACTTTTTACTGTTGTAACATTTTTCTTTATAGCAGTAAATAGAGGTTAGAATTGTTAAGTCTAACAGGATCATGGAAAGAATGGGCAGCAATGCTCACAACACAACTTAAGTTTACTTTACATGTGAGCTGCAGGTGTACAGTTGACATTTTATAGTTAAGGCAATGGTAGCTGTTCAGATTACAAGGGATTTGGATTAGCACAGCTGTACTGAAATTAAGTATGGAAATAAATAATTTTATAAAAGAATACATAAATGAAAATATATATAATTAAATATTGTTATTTTTAGTTTTAGATGATATTCCATTTGATATCAATCCAAAATATAAGGATCTGTTTAATTTGACAAAAGTAAGTAAAAAAGTTAATCTAAACAATTTAGTACATGTGTTTAAAATAATAACAATAATTGTGTTTAAATTTATTTATTTAGTTTATTCTACCTGAATTTAATATAAAATCCGAGGAGGAATTAAATGCAGAGGTAATATTCAAAATCAATTTTTTAAATAATAGTTGATAAAAAAAATTGTTTTTTTTTTAAATTTGATTATTTAAATATGATGTTTAGAGCAAAACAAATATTTTTTAAAATGTAGTTTTTCAGATTTTAAAATTGACAGTTAGTTCATAGATAAGTTCATTGATTTTTATGCTTTGCAAGATTACAAAAGGATTAATAAAAGCAATTTAAATATAAAAATACGTTGCAAGTACTCTGTATTCTTTAGCTGTTAAGATCAGAATTTAATTAAAATTAATGACATTGCATTTAAATTAATATCAGAAATTAATTAAATATTTGCTCAGTTAATAATTTTAGCACATGTTAAAAAGAGATATTTGACATTATTTCTTCAGATTATTTGAATAAATAAAAATCTATTTATGTTCATTTTTAAAAGTTAAATAAAAATCTTTCATTATACCTAATTAATTCACATACCTATAAACATATTATAAATATCCATACAGTGTATTATTTACACTACATCAAAAAGTGTTCAAAAATTATGGAAACAATATGGAGTTGTATTCAATAAATATTACACATTAAATTAATAAACACTGCAATAACCTAATAAACCAGTAACAATATTTTAAACAAAGTGTGAACGTTTTACACATTAATACACTTGTAAGTATATTAAACAAATTAAAATTTTTGAAAATAATAAGAAAATATATAAAAAGATACTTTAATGTGAAACTACTTTACAGCTTTGTCAAAGTCTGTATTGTTGCATTCTGAACAAGAGATGATCATAACTGTATGTTCTTTACATGCATTTCACATAATCATTGTCTCTCACACAATATCTGAATGCAGATTCCTCAGTTCAGCTCTTTTATAGAATTCAAAGTTTTTTGTATAGCTTCATCTTTTGATTATTTACTTCTCCTTTAATCTCTTTATCAAATTATAACTTGAGCCATAAGACAAAGTTCATCTTTGGTGAGACATTTTAGATGTGTAAGTGGTTCATGATCCCTACAAAACAGCATCATGGTATTAGAGAAAGTGAAAGTTTTCAATTTTATGAAAAAATAAATACAAAAAGAAGATGAAGCAAAATAATTTATTAAACATAATTGTGCTTGTTGTGCACTTTATTCGCCACAAGATGCCGCTGTAAATGCAAATGCACACATGTTCAGAAATACACATTTTTTATTTTTTCATGTTTCTTATAGATAAAATCTATAAATATTTAAATGTTAGCAAGAAATGAATAGCTATCAAATTGACAGATTCATATATAGTCTGTTTTCTACAAAAGCATGGTTTGTAATAAAAGAATGACATTTTCTCATCTGATTTTTGTTTACATAACTTGGCATCTCTTAATACCAGTAATCTATTCTTGAAAATCAGACATTCTTCCCAAAAATGCCAACCAGAAGCTTATTTCCATTATTTTAAATGGAAAAAATTACAATGCTTGATGACAATAATTCAAAATATTTAACCATTTTTTAAAAATGTAACTAAAACGGTAGAATGGGTATACATAAGGAACAAACTAATGTTAAGATGTAAAATGCATAAAACATTATTTCCTGATCATAAAACACAAACAGTTAAATTTGTATACAGAAACATTTAGTCTGCTTTCTGTTTTGTAAACATTTAAGATATGGTATGACAAATAACATACAAAATTTAAATAATTGTTAGAAAAAAATGCAGACAAAAATTTATAATAAAAAATGATAATTTCCAGTAATAAACTAAGTAAGGTAGCAATAAAAATCTTGAAGAAAATTAAGGCAGCACACTTTCCAAAACATATACATGCAATTCTGACTTTCTATCAATTCTAATTGGAATGAAATTGAGATTTTTCCACAAATTGTTTTATTAAAAATGTTATTTTGAATTTTTGAGACATGTTTACATAAGAAAAATTTTATAGTCACCAGTTGAAGATATGTTATGAAATTTAGATATTAAAAGAGACATTCTCCATTGTATTCTTGTACAGAAGTACATACAAAATGGATATTTATAAAGTAAATGTATTAACAAATATAATTTATTTTTGGGTATTAATCTGGACTTATACCATATGGTATGATAAGTCTGGATTAATACCGAAAAAATATATAGCTATAAAAGAATAAAAACCTGAAAAGAAAAAAGGACTAGAAGTGTTACAAATAAATATAATTTAGTTTCATTGTTTGAAAATAATAATTCAGAATAATGTGTAGTAAATTTTAATGGAGGTGAAGTATGTTATTTCTTTAAAATTGACTTTTTGTGTGATACAGATATTCCAAAATGTAAACTTTAATCTTTTAACTTTTAAACAATTACATATACTTGCTTCAAAATGCTAATCTTGAGTTTAAAAATTGAAACAGATGATTAATGTATTTTTCTTACAAAATAATACATTTATTTTATATTTTTTTCAGATTATTTAACTGTTAAATAATACTCAGATATTTTATTATTTAGAGATTATTTTGAGTATCTCTTTCACAGCTCAGAAACTTATTTATTTTTCATTATTTTCTCCAAATGAAATATTTTTGATATTCATTATTATGAATTTCATGATTCTTGAATAATTTTGACAGTTTATTTTTCATCATCTTTAATTCTTTAAAAATACGTAATTTTTTCAATGTACTTTTTACAAATAGAAAAGTTTTCTTTAATAATAATGTATGCTGCTGCAATTATTTTGCCCAGTGTATGACTTTTGCCAGTGTTCAAATCAGCTATGCATAACAAAAATTTGGCTCAAATACATATTTTTCACACATTACTGTATATATTAATGCGTCTTATATAACAATAATATCTGACATTATACAATTGTTGTAAATGATTTTCTATACATCTGTTGCTTCCTTAATTGTTTTGAATTTGTTATCATTAGCACACTTTTCATGATAACCTTCTCACTTAGCACATTTACAATTGTCTGCTTAACAGTTAGAGGAATTTGATCTGTGTATCTGTTTACACTAAACTGAAAAAATCTTACACATTTTATGAAAGTCATTTGACCAAAAATAATTATGCCAATTTGTAAATCATATGGGCAACTTTGTTTGATATAAAATTTAATATCAAGTAAAGTTAAGATATATAAAACCTTAATAAATATTGTAATGTTGATAAAAATTGAGCTTTAATTAATTATGTTTATTTTTTTTTTTATTAGTCTTTAATGCTATTGTCATCAGTTATATAATTACGTTTTCTATTACAGTGTTCATATGACTTCCATGCCGAGCAGCAAGCACAGCAAGCCATTCCATCTCATCTGGCATAAATCTGTTTTAAAAAAGATTAGGAGTTAACATAAATTGTTGATTAAATTTTATTGAGTAATTAAAAATTTAAAACTGGTTGAAATATTAAACTGGTTATAAAAAACTATTAAAATTCTTGTTCAAGATGTACAAAAAAAAAAAAAAATTGTTTAATGTAAGAAGAAACAAATATATATTCAAAGTTGCACAAATCAAATGGACTTTTTGATAGAAAGTATTCATATTATAAACAAAGAAAATAACTGTGTGGTACAAAAAAACAATTTTAAAGCTTTAAGTTTATATTTTAGGACAGTATTTTTAAGTTAGGGGAAATAATTTATTTGAAATTTTAATATTTCTGTTTTCAGTATGGCAGATTATTAATAATTGCTATTTGTACTATGCAATATTAAAGTAATTTTTAAAAGTTATTTTCAATGAAGATAAATGAAATGTAATCATATTTGTAAATTTATATAAAATGTTGCAAATACAGTATCTATTTAGATGACATGTAAATATTTAGAAACGGTAATTCGAAATTTATAAAGTATTATATTGATATTTAATAAATTTCATTCTGAAAAGATAAATTTTTCATACATTTTATAATGAATTATCATTAAAATATAGCCAGATAATGAATTTTATTATTAATTTTGAACGTGTAATTTAATACCTGTAAAAAAAAAGTTGAAATTATTAAAATTACAACAAAACTTTCACAATGCCGCACTAAGGTAAATATAATAAGCGTTACGCAATTTATTTCTGCAGTCTAACTATAGAAATTCAAGGTTATTTACGAATCGTTTTCTACGTTACATATTAAACTTTTGTGTAATAATCTTCATTTTAAAGAGAATTTTTACTTCAATTTATAATTACGCGCTAAGTAATACCACATGACGTATGTTTTTATCAAATAAAATAAAGTTCGCATGCAAATAATTATTTTAAATAATAATTCGAAGTATTTAAAACAATTTCTAACATCAAAACTTATTACGAAATTGGGCGGTTTATTTAAAAATGTGAGATGGCGCAAATAGCATCACTAACAAAATTCAGCAAATTAAAGCAGAAAACATATGGCAACAATACATCTTACAATAACAATACATATACAATAACATCTGGACAACAGGCACCATTCCCAATGAAATGAACAAAACAATCATTATTCCCATACGCAAATCAGGTAAAGACACGACGAACGTCGCCAATTACCGTCCGATTGCCTTGACATCAACAATCTCTGAAACTTCGAACCCATGGTCATCAAACATTGGCATAACCTTGCCCATCAACAACAATGGTTCAACTATAAACACTTTGGAGGCCTCCCGGGCAAGGGGACAAGAGACCTCCTTACCCACATGATGATCCAGATACACACACTGCGCAACAGAGGTCAATTCCTCAACATCCTCACTCTTGACATACACAAAGCTTTCGACTCTGTCAAACACCATCACATTCTTCGCAAAGCCATTGCCAAAGCCTTCAAAGGCAATTCTCTCATACGGTTAAAAAGTTTCTTATATAACAGACAGGTTATGGTTAAATGGAGGTCATACCTCTTCAGAACTCACCCAATGCAGAGGTATTCCTCAAGGCAGCGTGGTCTTACCGTTCCTTTTCGCCCTTCATGATGATATTTAAACTCGAAAATAAACACACACTAATCTACGTCTATGCCGACGACATTACGGTCATCATTCACGAGAACAACCCTTTCAATTTACGCCACAGCACTGCCCATTTCATCCACTCCCTTGAGAATTGGGCCAGCATCAATGTGCAGCTGCCAACCACAAAAATGTGCTATTCTCCGCATCCCAACCAATATCCATAACAATCAGGACATTATTCTCCAGGGGCAGAACACCCCCAAAGTTAACAAACTCGAAAACTCTCGGCATTTTTATCACGTCTAATCTTTCTTTAAATACACACGTTCAATACACCCACAATAAATGAAAACTTCTTAACATTTTCGAAATCTGCAACAAAAAAAACACAGGCGACCACCCTACTGACTTCCTCTGCATTGCTAACAGTACCATTGGTAGTCGGCCGGATGGCCGAGCGGTCAAGGTTAGCAGCCTGCCGCCCTGGGGGACCCGGGATTCGAATCCGGACGGGTCGAAAAATCCCAGGAATTTTTCGGGGGATGGTGCATCCGGATATGTCTGTCCCCGTCCCTCACCACCCGGCCGCCCCATTGTGGGCCTGGCCGAACCCATAATGGGCTTGCTATAAGAGGCCCTCTTAGTGCCTACAGGGCGGAAAGTGTTACAAAAAAACAAAAAAAAGTACCATTGGTAGTATCATTACATACACCATCCCTAGTATCGCTACCCTTACCAAAAACACAGCTTCACACCTTAGAGGCTATTCAAACCCAATACATCAAACTCAGCCTTGGGCTCCCCATCTCTACCAACAACATCGTTACACTCCAAGGCAGCAAATAAAACCTCCCTCGATCGCCGCTTCCATAAATGCATCATTAAACAATACTGCACTTACATCAAGAAAGCTACTTCTGATTCCCCTCTTCCAATCCATTATTCAGAACATACACAAGAATTCAGGCGCTTCCCTTGTTAAGGAATGGAAGCCCGCCAAAGCATCAACACCATAGTTGCCACTGACGGGTCGAAAACCACCACCACCGTGACAGAGGGCTTTTGTTGACTCTAAAAACAACATCACGGCCCACTTCTCTCTCCACCCCGAGGTCACGATTTTCACTGCGGAAGGATATGCAATCCTTCAAGCGATCCATCATGTCACCCTCAAAAAGTCAGGTGCCATCATTTGTTCAGACTCGAAATCGGTTCTTAAGGCTCTCCACGCTCAACACGATAAGTCCCCTACCATAATTCAAATCATTAACACCATCCTCAACCAAAGGCATATCCTCAACCTTCAAAATAAACTTATCTGGACCCCGGCTCACAAAGGCATTCCCATCAACGAACAAGCTGAGAAACTCGTCAAAACCAACCCCCTCAACTCTAACATCATCCACTACATAACCCCCGAAGACCTCAACACTCTCATCAAGTCCGACAACGAGAAATACATGAACAACAGAACACCTACCCCGAAAACTATCTCTACCCTTGGCTTTCTAACACATCAGATATTTCTATTCCTGACATCACCGACCGCCGCATCAACGTCCTCATGAACCGCGCAAGAACCAACTCTTTGCTTACGAACCACTTTATGCTCGCAACAGCTGCATCACCGACCATTGCAAATACTGTCCAAGCGAAACAGACACAACCACACATCGCCTCAATGAGTATTCAAAATTCGACAACATCAGGAGAAGTATCTTCTCCAATAAGTCTTACAAAAAATCGTCTTACAAAAAATCATCTTA
This sequence comes from Centruroides vittatus, assembly GCF_030686945.1. Taxonomy (NCBI): domain Eukaryota; kingdom Metazoa; phylum Arthropoda; class Arachnida; order Scorpiones; family Buthidae; genus Centruroides; species Centruroides vittatus. The sequence goes on along the minus strand of NW_027122591.1, from coordinate 945,947 downwards.
CAATATCAGCGACTGCCTTCAATTAAACCCGAAAGACGTTTGCCTTTAATCCTTATCGATTTTTTCAATGAATACAAAAAATACCCACAACTATTAAATCAATCTAATATTTTTCACCTCATTTTGTCTGCCAACGGACAACAAACACTAGAGAGGTTGAGGCCGAAGTTTTAAACGCGAAAACGTGTACGTCGGACGTTCAGCGCCGCCTTCCTGTAAGCCTAGAAGTTTGACAATGGCGTTTGGAAGTCAGCTGGAATCGTGCTCGACATTCCAAACGCCATTGTCAAACTTCTAGGCTTACAGGAAGGCGGCGCTGAACGTCCGACGTACACGTTTTCGCGTTTAAAACTTCGGCCTCAACCTCGCTATTGTCTCCAACCAACTCCACTCACATACCTGGAAAAACAACTACACGGGGCGAAATAGCTAACGTAGCTAACGCCTAACTTCACCGCCAGAGGGCGGCAAGCAAGCAAGTACTACATCAATTTCGTTTATTGTAAATGACATCTAACAAGAAAATGTTAAAAATGTATGTATATAAATTTTATTTTATATTGTTATAAAATATATTTTAATACCTGTTAATACAAAGGAAACGTCACGTATACTTAAAAACACGAAACATATACTTTAAACTAAAACATGTCGATTTCTATGGAGACCACGTGTCTCCACTACGTTACATTTGTATTGTACTGTACAGAACATACAATTGTTCTTTGTGACGTATTTTGTGTTTATTTTATGAAATCTTTGATTATAAAGAAATCAGCTGATGATGATTGCGTAATTTTTCCACTTTCAGTTTCGTTTCTATAAGTAGAAAGCCATTCCATAAATAATATCGTAAATTTGTCTGTAGGTTTATCAGTTAAGCTCATCATCTTGCGACACGTGTTTCATTGAAGTCACGCTATTAGAAAGGTCGTTGATAGTTGATATTAATAACGGAAAATTTTATGACTGTCGAGAAAAATCCACTACCTTGATATACGGATTACGCAAGACAGAATTAATTGATAATGATTGCATCGTATTCAACTTAAATTGATGTATAACCAATGAAATCAGTTTCAAGTATTATTTGAACAATAATGAAATTTTCAATACATGTAATAAAATAAATTTTTGCAAATATCGACACAAAGATTTATACTGAATTTCTGAAGTTAACTGTGATTTTAAAATATAATATCTATTTTTCACAAATGCAAAACATCTTTGATTTAATGTTGTTGAGTGCAATTTGAAATTAATAACAACAATGACAAAGAAACTGTGAAACATGTAAACAAAGTGCATTATTTATTGTTAATACAGTCTAATTCATAATGATTACCGTATTTTACGGACTATAAGACGCTACGGACTATAAGACGCACCTTAATTTTTAAGCAATTTAAAAAAAAAAAATACCTATAAGACACACCTGAATTTTGGAGGCAATTTTTCGAAGAAAAAAGTGAGTCTTATAGTCCGTAAAATACGGTAATCAAATATATTAATTAACAAAGAAGCAACTGAAATTATAATGGTATTTGTTATGTAGTACAGACAAATCATGTTAACGTGAACTATTTCTCGATCCGGTCAAATTCTATATGGATTATACAATACTTTCTTAAAATTATCAGTTTGTTTAAAATAAAATTTCACCACCACATAGTAAAATAACTTCTCTTGATGCAAACTAAAACTTACTTTTTCTTTGAACCTTCTGTTATTTTGCATGTAGTGAAAATTTCAGTAAAGGGAGTCCTTGAGATGTTTTGTTTGCATTGTTAAAAATATGGGATAAAGGGAAAAACTACTATAACAGAAGATAGCTCTGGATATGCAGATAGATAAAAGCAAATTTTAATTTCTGTTCCCTTAAAAACATGAACCTCTTCCCACGGAAAAGAGATAATCAGAAACTTGTTCATTTTTTATGTTTGACTTGGGTAGACTGGGTAAAAAATAAAAAAATTGGATTACTTTTTGCATAATCGCGTGATCTTTTTAGCATTTGGCATAGAGATATTATGGATTTTGATGACTTATGCTATTTTACCATAAACCTTTCGATGTTGGGCTAACATCAGGTAATATCGCTACTTTTTAGAGTTTGGAATTTTTATTAAAAGTTATATGACAGTGCATTTGTGATATGACAGTGCTTCTACTGTAAATAACTTTCATTGTAGTGTTTATTTTATATCTTGTACAAAATGAATTATAAAATTCAATAAAGTTTGTTTTTAGGAAAATTGAAATTTTGAATGAAATAGATAATGGCAAATAAAAAAACAAAAAAAAAAACAGAAATAGCACTAACATACTTTTTGCTATCCCACATTTTTATCAAAAATTAAAAGAATGAGGAAAAAATTATAGTGTTTGTTGAATAGTTTGAGATTGCCAAAAAAATCAATGAACATATTTGGAAAAATAGAAATAAAACTTAAATTTTCATGAATTTTTTTGGCTAATAATATAACAAGTTCTGAAATGAAACTAAAATATATCTATTTTATAATTATTTTTTTACACAAATGATAGTGACTTACAACATGAATTATGTTTAATACAAATACTTGTTTAATTATTGTAACCATTCATGCTAATGGCATTTAACTATAGGCCTTTAATGATGTGTACTTAGAATGAGACAAAACAATACTTTTTAATTTAGAAAATTCATGTGCTAAGTTCTGTGTAACCTACATGAAAAAGTTTGGTTGATTGTGATCCTGTAACTTAAAAAAATTTGTTTAACTCAAAAAAAAAAAAAAAAGAAAGTACGTATATGGCAGTGAAAATCAAAGCAAAGGTAATGACCGAATAGATGAAAACTCGGAGCTCTGACAGTTGCTCTGGTATGCAGTGAGTACATACATTCCTATACTCCAATGTTATGTATGGCTTCCAGTGAGATGATGATCAGTGTTCTGTGAACTTCTTGCAAACAATTACAATAGCAATAACACTAAATTTCATGTATCTGTCCTCCTCTCAGGCATTTGATGCAGATAACATTGTCACATATTATAGATGTAACTGGATGGCCTGGTCACTGCTCTTCTGTGACATGTATCCTGCCATTATTGAAGACACTGCACAAAACCACAAATCTATTTTCATTTGGAGATGAATGTTGAACAATATGGCTGATAGGTAGCATAGTCTGATGGCTTGGAAAGAAGCAGTGCTCTAAATAATCTGCCCTGGCAGGACATATATAAAGAAATTTACTCGCATGAGAGTTCTTGCTACTTTATATATTGAAATACCCTCATGTTAAAGAAATGTTTAATTTCTAGTTTATTTATTTATTTGTAAAATTTCCTACATACCTAAAAATTGCATTGAACAATTTTAAAAAATAGAATTAAACTATATGTTTTATAATTTTTTCTTTTGGATTTTCAGTTTGGTGAGTGGAGATGTGGAGGGAAAATTCAATCAACTTTTCTCCCGAGTAACTGCTGTCAATAAAAAGAATGGACCTTTTGAAGTAAGTAGTATTAATCAATATGGTACTTACCAGTTAAAGCCCACAGTTTATGTCATGTATTTCGTTTCAATGTCACACCACTTTGCATAGTATTGTCTTGTATCAGAGTAAAAAAAGCACAAATTCAAAAATTCAAAAGCAAAATTTATTTCAAATTAACAAGAGCAATTTTCTAAAATATTGCAATTAATTACTTTTTGTTATTATTGTTACATTAAATCTTTTATTTGATCACTTTAAATTGTAATAATAACTTACTTTCATTCACTTACAATAACAGTTCACATTTAAATGTTGCATGCAAAACTTAGATGACACTTATTCCTTAACACAACAAAAATTGATCTGAAGATAAAGACAAAACTAACTGTTGATCTGTGCATCCATGTAATAGTCCACACAGCTATAAATTGCTTTGTTACATCTTCATCTTAGATTTTCATACTCTTAACATAACTTTATTTTATTACCCTTTCTATAAAAAATGTTGAGAATGTAATATACCAAATTCCTACAGAAAATGAACATGAACCTCTTCAACTGTAACAAATTGAAAATAATACTAAATACATCATTCTCCTCAACAGTATCTCTAATCTAAATTCCTGAAATCATTGATTTCTGTACTAACAGATAACAGTAGGTTATTTGTGAAATGATTCAATTATTAAAAATAACTAATCCAATTTTAAATGCAAAAAGAATAAAATATTTTTAATCTTTTTGAAACAAATAATTCTTAATTAAATTTCAATTTTTACACTTTAAATTCATTGTTTGAACTCATATTCCAATTTGGGCTGCATGGTTTCATAAGCAATGTGACAGTGTATGACATGACAGAGCATACGTGGCATGGGAATGCAACACACAATATCACAAGACATACAGTGCTCTAACTGATAAGTACCATTTATATTTTACATAATTTTGAATTTTGTATTCAGTATTTTAAAAATATGGAACTATTTATTTTTATGATACAAAGAAATTCAGTTTTGTTTCTAATCAAGTATTAAATGATGTAAATTCAGAAAGCACAGATGTCTTTTTTTAAATCACTATATCTAGAAATCTTTGATATTCCTTTCATGGCATTTGTAGATTCATTTGAAACAAAAAAGCTTGCAAACAATATTTTCCAACACTTTTTGCTTTGTGGACATTAAGAAGGCATTTCAGTATGCCATTGTCCAGGTCCATGAGGGGGCAGCCAGTAGTGGAGAAATAAGATCATATCTGAACAGATCATCTATGAAAAATTTGAATGTATGACATAGATGATTCAAATCTGAAATTCAATGTGGCAAGTATAAGGCTGATTCAAAAAGTGAGGTAACAAGAGCTCTCATGGGTGTCATATTCCTGTTCGAATTTCCCATTAGGGCAGCAACAGAAGACCACGGCTTTATTGCACAGGCATTAGATGGAGCAAACATGTCGTCAAACTCTCGCAATATCATTTGGAAGATGGTTGAGCTCACGGAAACGTGGTCAAATGTGGAAATGCATAGTGTGAGAGCAACAGAGAATGCTGACTCATATTATCATACACTGATGTGGTTAAGGGAGGCAATTCACAGAAAATGACCTGGACTTCTCTCAACAGGCATCCTGTTGCTGCACAACAATGCCTGACCACATTCTGCCAAGAACACGACTGAATTATTACGGCATTTCAAGTGGGAGGTACTGGAACATCCTCCCTACAGCCCCAACTTGGCACCCTGCGATTTCCATCTCTTCGGACCATTGAAGATGCACCTGGTAGGTAATTCCAAACCAATATGGAAGTTTAGCAAGCCGTCATGATGTAGCTGAAGGGACTTGACACGGATTTCTTCTCTGCCGGCATTGATTCCATGGTATATTGTTGGAATAAATGTTTGAACAAGCATGGTGACTATGTTGAAAACAATATGTACCAGTGCCATAATAATCTGTATCACTATATCTGCCTGTGAAATAAAATTTGTACAGGAGAGCTCTTGTTACCTTACTTTTTGTATTATCTATGTATGTACCATATTTACACCAACATTGCCATCCATCCATCAATCAGCAAATATAGTAGAAACTACTTACTGTAAGAACATTGAGAATGATGATGATAACCAATTGATAATATTAAGTGGAATAAATAAATTCGTTTATAATTAGTGGAAATTCCGATCTTATTTACTTTGACATTAAAACAATTTTAAAAATGTACAACTTGAATATTTATTAATTATTATGTTGAGTTTAGTGAGTTATACTCAGTTGACAGCAGTTGCTATGTACCATGCTGGACCAGAGTCAAGGCATAATAACCAAAACAAAACAAAAATTAAATAAATGTGTCTGTATTCAGGAATTTTCTAACAATATGACGTATGGCCTTCTATAGTGTGGTGTATGTGTTTCTATTCAATTGTAATGTTCCCAGGCTTTTGTGTAGTGTGTGGGGTTATGACACCTGTAGAGGAGAGAATGACAAGTACAATAAGCACCCTATTCATCCTCCACAGATACCTTATTTACTGGGTGAGTTCTGTGTAATTGCTGATCTTCAGTGCATGTGTTTTGTATATTGTGAGTGTTTGGAATGGATATGTCTATAATGTATGTGATTTTATTGTGCTTGTCAATAAGTGTGAAATTGTTTTATCTGTGATTGTACAGTACATAGATACATACTCTGTCATAGTACATTTTTTGTGTTGTTTTCCAATATTGTCTGTGGGATGTATTTGTAGTATGGTTTGTATGGATGTCTAATAATTTGTGTTTGTTTGCAAGCTCTTGGTGTATTATATTTGCTATGCTACTTGATTATGTCTATGTAAATAATGTCTGTGCCAAGAGTTTGCAACCTGAAGTGATATGTTGTATAGTTTCTCACATGATGTGACATTTTCTGCATATGTCATTTATGAGAGTTGTATCTTTGAGTATGTATTTTCTGTAATTGTTAGTATTTATGACCTGATCCTGAATGTCAATCATGAATCCTTCTATCTCCTCAAAGAGGCATCCCCAAGCTAACCAGCTGTTTGACACAGTTTTGTCAACAAAAGCCTGGGGCAGGTTGTAGAGATATGTCTGCCATGGATGCCTTTTGAACCGACGATTGCTTAATGGTGTGTTATTTGAATCTGCTAGAGATACTGCTTTATGTAGCTGTGATGTTTCTTGTTTTTTTGTAGAAAAACTCTCACAGTGTCTGTATTTGTGTATAGTGAAGGTTTACTATGTCAATCAGGCCATATTTACAGAAATATCAGCTATTAGCTATAAAAACAGGTTTTATCGATTTCAGCTCAGTGACATCATTTACCTTAAGTTACAATTTTAAATATTTTGGCAAATGGCATAATTTTAAACCTACTTTATTAAATTTAAATGTTAAATTTAAAAAAAATAGCCACATTATGCCATTTTTACAACAAATTTCTTTGAAAACTTTCTGTATAAATCATATGACATACTATTATCCAGTTGGAAGTAATGATGTAATGAGCCTGTTATTTAAAATGTATTATCACACATCAATTATGTTTTGACAGACAGTATAAGCTATTTTATTTGTAGAAATATCATCCACTCTTCTTGAATATCTTTTAAATCACTACGTTCTCATATAGAAAGTAGTCTGTCATGCTTGATGGGAGAATTTCTAGTTAAATATGTTTAATCAATTGTTACTGTTAATATAAGTTAGAATTAATTTAATTTTTACATAGTTTTATTAATAATTTTTGTTTAAGCATTAAATAACAATATATGACTGATCTATATAAATATAATTTCAGATGTTGGTATGTGTAGGAAATTTCTTTGGAGAAAATAATGATCAATGGGATTTATATAAAAAAGAGATTAGCAAAGGTAAATTAAAATACATTATTATAAACATTAACTATAATGCGATACAAACTTTTAAATTGACTATTTGATATGATTTAAACTCCAAAGACATTTAGATCAAATGTATTTGGTCTTTGAAGATGTGTGAGAATTATTTACTTTGATGAAGATCAATTATCTCAATAAATTTATGAATGTTACAAAAAATCTGGTTAATGTTACCTATGGTAGCGAACGTGGCGGCTCACCTCTGAAACAGTGGGGATGCACGTTCTAACCTAACCTAACCTATTCTAATAAATTACAGGTACTCCTCACTTTACGATCTATCTGCTTAACGACCACTCGCACTTACGACCAATTGAGTTTGGACCTGCAATTCGGGGAATCCCCTTTCTCAGCTTGAGTGTCAGTCAGTGGCGAATGGTGACATGCGCACTAAGCATACTATAACAGGCTTGCACGTACTATAATAATCTTATAGTACTATAATAGGCTAATAGCATACTATAATAGTCTTTTTATGAATAAATTTGAAGTTTGTTGCAAAATTTGTATAATTTTACAATGATCTTATATTTCTGGTGCAAGCTCCTCGCTTAACAATGTAGTCGTTGGAACAGAACTCAGTCGTAAAGTGAGGAGTACCTGTATTGCCAACCAAATTATTAGAATAAGGGTAATTTATTAGAGTAGGTTAGATTAGGTTAGAACATGCGTCCCACTGTTTCAGAGACAAGCCGCCACATTCGCTACCATAGGTAACATTAATCAAAAATTTTTAGAATAGACTGTATAAAATAGAAATATTTATAATGAATGTGTTAGTCTTAAAATTTTTTCTGAATTTATGACTTAAAGCACAAAATTTTATAAATATTAATTCATTTATTATATTTTGAAGAACACCTTATCCTTAGCATCAATAACAAGAATGAATATTCTATACTAATCAGATTATTAAATGTCATATTTTGGCTAACAATTAATATAAAAGAATTTTTCCTGAAGGTAGGCATTTTGACATTTGATAATGTAATTCATTGCAGATATAATTATAACTGATAATAGTACAAAATAACTAAAATAAATTTGAAAAAATTAACTAGGAAATAATAATTCTCATTAATGAAGAAGATACATTCACATGTTTAAGTATTTATATTGATGTGCATAATAGTATATTATGCACATCATATGCATATAAATATATGTAATTATAATTTATTTAAATATACTTACATCTGTACAATTGTTACAGATTTTTATTTAGTTATTTCAACTCCATATAGTCTACAAATTAAGATAAACAGTGTTCTGGCATTTAGCCAAAATATTCCATTTTCCTTATTTAAACTGCTGTGGATGTTTCATTAGACAATTTGTAAAGAGAATTTGCCTTACAGTACATGTAGTTATTTATTCTTTTTTTTTTTTCATTAAATCATCTATAGTTTTATTAGATAAAAACCAAAAATCTTTATAATTAATTACAGCATTTAATTTTTCGAAAAACAAGTGTTTTTGAATTTAACTAGTTATCTTCAGGTTCTGACTACATGTAATGATGGGATTCCAGAACATTTGTTCAGAAATAATTTTAATGTAGTGCATTTAAAATATGTTATATTACAAAATAACAGCCTTAAAAATAAACAAAATAATGAATTTCTTATTTTTATTAATAAATATAGATATTTTAATTACATGCAAAATTTATTTGTGTTTTAATTGAATGAATTATAATTATCCATTTATTATATGTGTATGTTAATATTGCTATATATCTATATATGATCAAGTTCTGTTACTATGTTATCATATATACATATATAACAATATTAACAACAACTTAACTTGAAGGGCCTCAATAGCAAACAAACAAGATATATTATCAAAACCAGATGTTTGTAAAATTTTATTGCTTAAATACAGTAAGTTTCAATTGAGATAAGATGTTTTTTATTTTAATTAAATATAAAACAAAATGCATTTAATGCTACTAGAAAGATTTATTGTTAGCACTAATATCATCAGTAAAATAAGTTTTGTCACTATGATAAGTGGACAATCAACTCTGAGGCTCCAGAATTGGGGTAATTTTAATAATTAATAAAAATCTTAAGTTATTTACAATTTTATAAATATTTTTGGTTTGAAAATTATATACGTGTATATGTTTTAATCTTCAATTCTTCAATATTAGTTTTAAGAAATTATATATATATATATATATATATATATATAAGCTTTACAGGTTGTGGTAAGGTTTAAGTTTGTTTATTTATTTCTGTCTTTATAATTGCAATGTTGCAATGTTAGAATTATTTGTTTTATGACTGTCATTAATGTACTTAAGTGATATTTTGATCTTATGCAAGATTGTACCTGAAAACACCTCAGTATTAGTTTTATTAATAGATTTGTTTTGCTAAAACAAAAAATAAACAGAGACTCAGACTTATTAATAAAAAATAAAAAAGCTTTTTTAATGCTTCTATTTTATTGTATGCATAAATGCAAAATTTAATTGATAAATAGAAGTACTTTATTTAAAATCTTGCTTATGTAAGATTCTCATTAAAATATCTTTCTATAGTTGAATAAGTTAAGTTTATTTCTATAGTTCTTATGTCAAACAAAGTCGTGATTTTATAGTTACATATATGTGAAATTTATGTCCCACATTAAAGTTTGTTTTAATTTAAAATTATTTAATTTAGGTTTAATGAAACTTTTTGACCTATTTTAGAAAACTACAAATTACAGATTGTTTACAGTAATAATAAATTTAACTAATTAATGACTATTTCTGACTATTCTTTGTGTATTAAAATACTTAATGGATATTGAATTAGTTTAATGTTAATTAAATATTACTTTTATTTTTCTTGATTATGTTAAAAAGTAATTAATAATAATTTATTTGATTTACTTTTTAAAATTTTTTGAGTGACCGATCATTCTGATGATTTAATAGTAAAAGCATCTTTCAAATTGCAATATATATAATTTTTTAATATGATCATTAAATATTAAAATTTTATAATACAAACAAATATAGATATAAATAAATTTTTATTACACAGCTCCAATTACTACATATGTGTTAGGACCCTGTAAGCCTGAACATGAACAGTTTTTTCCAGATATAAATGGTTGTGAACTTGCACACAATATTACATACCTTGGTAAGTATTATATATGTATTATCATTTGCAAACTTTAGCAATTTAATTATTATATTTTATGTTTATTATATTCGAAAATAAATATTTTTTAAATTTACATATATGTAATTTTTCTTATAGGTAGAAAAGGTATTTTGACTGGGTCTAGTGGTCTTAAAATTGCATACTTAAGTGGCATTCACACTGATAGTAATAAATGTGAAAACTATCAGTTTACAAATAAACATGCTGAAGATTTAATATTGAACTTCACAGAAGGTCTCAATTCAAAAGGTGTTGATATTCTTCTGACATCTCAATGGCCAAAACATATTGATAAATATGGTGTAACACTTGTAAATATTCACTTATTTCTTCTTATTTTATTAATTTTAATTACTACAATGAAATAATAATAAAAATTGAGTTAAAATTATAATACATATTTATTATTTTAGAAAGAAATTAATCTAGAAAACTGTGGATCAGAAATGATTTCTAAATTGGCTTACATTACAAAGCCTAGATATCATTTTGTTGGTCTAGAAGGAGTACATTATGAACGACTACCATACAGGTATGTTTTATTTTAAAATTATAGTTTATTCTAAGTATTAACTTATGGACTTACTAGAGTAAAACAGCAGTTGTATACATAATAAGAAATAATTTATGATTTTTATCATAATAATGTGTTATGTAGCAAATTAATAGTTATTAGCAAATTAACTTAAAGTTCCTTGACAATAGAAAAATTACAATTAATAAATGTTTTCAATATCCAGAAGTGTTTGCGATATTGTGCAATGTATTACTGTATTTAATAAGTTACTGTACAATGATGTACCGTATTTTACGGACTATAAGACGCACTTTTTTCTTCGAAAAATTGCTTCCAAAATTCAGGTGCGTCTTCTAGTCCATAGCGTCTTATAGTCCGTAAAATACGGTATATTTTATTCTAGGAATCTCAAACTCAGACACAGCAAAGGGCCACTCAAATAGATGTATATCAGACACGGGCCATATTTAATATTATTCGGTAAACCGAAACATACTGTAATTTAAAAAGGAGCGCTAACAAAAACCCTTGTTTTACCAAGGAAAGATTTTTAGAAAAGAAATCATAAAGGCTGTGCGCTGGATATGAAGTCTTAATGGGCCATATCTGGCCTGTGGGCCACCAGTTTGCGACCCCTACTTGTATGAAATTTTTGAGTTAATTTCCTATAATCATAAATTCAGCAGCAAAATCTATTAAATCTCAATAAAACTTCTGTATAGAGCTGATCATAATAAATTACTGCACTATATATGTTATGGACCAAGTGATTAATACCCAGTCATTATGAATACTGCTATCAGCTAGTCGGACAAAGTGATAATAATACGTTGAGGAGTGATCATCCAACACATGCTAGCCAATCAGCACTTGCATCTGAGTTGCACATGTGTATTGCACTTAGTATCAAATTTTAAATTTATGCAACCAGTAGTTAATCTTGTGTGACATTTTAATTTTACTGGAGGCCAAGACTATAGTCGATGCTGTTGCAAAATTGGTTGCAAATCTAATAGATGCAAATGCTACAAAGAAAAAAAATTATGTAATTCCAAATGTCATCAGAATCATAATTGCTCAAATAAATAAACTAAAAAACATTTAATTTTTTATATAATTTATACAAAAAAATGAAATTCCAGAAGTTTCCTGTAAGTTGATTTTTCGTTAATATTAGTTTAATTGGTAAAATTTTACCTCTACGCCATCATGGCAGTGGTTGTGACTGTTTGTGCTCCTGACGGACTCCTCCCAGAGGGGAGCTACCGGCAGGTCACTAATTGTTTAACATCACTAGTTATTGATTTACGGTAGTTCTTGAACACATGTATCAATAATTAGTGACATTAAACAATTGGCAGCCTGCAGGCAGCTTCCCTCTGGGAGGAGTCTGTCTGTATCACAAACATCACGACCACTGCCATAACGGTGCACATAGGTAAAATTTTACTGTTTAATTAATATAGTTAAAAGTACTTAGTTTTAAAAGATTACGGGTTCTTTTTAAAATACTTTGAAATAATTTGAAAAAATAAATATTTCTAAATGAGATAATTAGAGTTTTTTAAATCAAATTAAAATGTTGCACATGATTAGCTATTGGTCACATAAATTTAAAATTTGGTACTAAATGCAATATGCACGTGCAACTCAGATGCAAGTGCTGATTGGCTAGTGTATGTTGGATGATCACTCCTCAGCGATATTATTATCACTTTACCCAACTAGGTGATAGCAGTATTCATAATGACCAGTCAATTTGATAAATTAATCAATATTTATCAAACTGCACACCCATTTTAGTCATTATTCATAATGCCCTATTAATCACTATTAATATAACATATATATATATATATACACACACACCTCATTTTCCATGTCATTGGAGAAAATACACTGCTAACTTGACAACCTTCACCTTCTATTAGTCTGAGTTAATGGGTGTTTACTGTATTTGTGAATGTCAATAACTACATTTTTTAGTTTATTTTATAAATAAAATGTTGCATTTGATTTTATAAAGAAAAAAATATTGTTATTCTTTTATGTGAAGAGCTATTATTATATGTACAGTTTTTGAGCTGCCTTTGAACTCCTCTCTCCTTATCCTGAATAATGATGTATTAATACTTTTTTGTGAACCTGTCCTCTCTTTAAACCATACCCATATTTAATGGACTAGCCCAAAGTTGTATTTGTTAACATTGTTAATTTACAATAATAAAAATAAATATTTTTTATTTAAAAGAATAAATGATGGTAAATAATTTGAAATATTTTATCATCATATTTTTGTAAATATTATTCCAAAAACTAAAATTGATCAAAAAGTTTAATTGAAAATTATTTTAAATATGTGACTTTTAAATAAAGTATTTTTGAAGAATTAGTATGCCTAAACATATTTATGTTCTGAATGTTAAAAAAGTTCTCAATACTTTTTATTTACATTTTTTATTTTAAAAATTTCAGTTTATTCCAAATAATAAACTATAGATTTATTAGAAATTTATTAGTTTTAGACAGAAATTATCTAATAACTTTTAAATAAAATAGTATCAAGTTTTTCTGATTTATGAGTTTAAAAAATAAATTATGTAGAATTTTTAATGGCTAATACAAGTCTAATACAATAAATAAAGTTAAAAAAAATTCAACAATATATGTATTATTAAATTCTTATTACATTCCTGGGATAGAATTAGTTATCAAAACTTTTAAATTATAAATGTTATAAAATGATAAAATTATTTAGTTTATTTTTTTCTAAAAATCTTTTATATGCTCTGTGATAAAGATCTATCTCCATAAAGTATTATATAACACTTGTAACTAAGGCATCAGTTTGAATGCAAAACAATATAAAAATATGAATTGGAGTACAGTAGAGCATCGATTATCCGACCCTCGATCAACCGTCACATTGGTTAACCGACCGCATTCTAGTCAGCAAATTCAAACATCCGCTAGTGATGTGGCGCTACAATATTTGGCTATGTCTTGACTACTTTAATATTATTTTTGTTAAATTTTTGCATGTTTTTGCTGGCCACACTGGTTTGACCATGAATGGGAAGCCAGTATTTAAACCATGCTTAATTTTCTATTTTTTCTTTATTTTTGTATTTATTTTGTGCAAAATAAAGAAATCATTTTTAACAATACAATAGCAACAATTATTATTTTTAAAAATTTTGTTAGGATTAACATCCATGAAAATTCAATGCGAAGTAATAGCGATATACTAATATACTATACTAATAATGTATTTTTTTCATATTTTTGGTTATCCATTTTTTCAGTTATCCGACCATCCCCAGTCCCCAGTTGAAGTCGGATAATCGATGCTCTACTGTATTTTGGGAATTTAGAAAAAATTTATAATATATTATTTCATCATTGTTAAAATTATGAACATTTACAATTAGACCTAATTAACAATTTAAAATAAAGGCAATGCAATGCTTGTCTTTGTTAATCCCTCTAAAAAATTTTATTAAACAATATTTTCAAGAAATGAAAATTTTGCTTCATATTTGTAAAAAATTTGTAATTATATTTGTAATAAAAAGCATAGAAAAGTTGGTTAACTTTTCTACGCTTTTTATTTTATCAGTCTTACTGTAATTTTTCTCATAATATTGTAAATTATTATTATTTTTTTTGTTTATTACTGTATAAATATTTATTTAGTTTTTGATAAAAATGATGAACAAACAAGATAAAATATTTTGAATTCCCTTGTTCAAAGTTATATTTCATAGATAAATAAACTATAAAAATGATTAATTTCTGTTGTTATACTGAAATTTATATATTTCTGCCATTTAATTATTTCTTCAAAAATATATTGCATGATGATTGATTTATTGCATGTTGCAAAATACTATACTCTCAATGGATTACATTAACTTTTGCAAATTATTGCAAAAGTACATGAAATTCAAGTGTGAAAATTATATATATAATTTATACATAAGGGGCTGTCTGTTAAGTATTTGTACTGTTTAAAGGGGTTTCAAAAGTACATTATTGTACACATTGAGGAGAGGGGTATTGAGGCATTTTCTATGAAGACTTGTGTGGTTTTGTTTGCATACAAATTTGTTCTCATGAGCTGTAGGAATTATTATTAATCATGTGAAGACACTATCAGTTAGAAAATATTTTCAGAAAAAACTTTTTTTAATCAATTTCAATGTAAAATGTCTTTGTAATCCATAAAATTATGGTAGACTGTCTCACAGCAATTCTCAGTTAGAAATTATGATTTTATTCTCAAATTTACTTTTTAAACATTTCTTTAGTGTCAGTGGTTCACAAAGTATTGTATACATACCAAAAGTACATCATTGTATACAACATGGAGGATGGAATCAAAGTGGATCGAAATCCATACATGTAATTAATGGACAGCTCTTAATTTATATATATAACACCTATATGTATTAAAATATTTACAAAATTGATTTTATATAAATATCAAAAATATAAAACTTGAAATTTTTAATAAATTAAATGTCCTGTTCAGAAATAAGTAATACTAAGTATACTTTTAGATAGATTATTGAATCTTTTTAGCTAAATAGTTTTAGATGAAAATTTGAATTCTCTTTTGAAAATTATTTTTATAGCATTTACTTTTTTTTTTTTTTTTAACAGAAATCATAAAGTTTTAGCAGAATCTACTTGTAATGTAACTCGTTTCATTGCTCTAAATAAAGTTGGCAATCCAAATAAAGAGAAGGTAACTTATTCAATATTAACTTAAATATTTATTTTCTATTAATTATAGATTTATTAATGCTTTTATTTTTCTTTTAAGTGGTTATATGCATTTTCTATTGAACCAAGTTCGTCAATTGAACGAACTGAATTGACGAAACAACCGTTAGATGTAACTGAAAGTCCTTATAATTTTCCAGAATCAATTTGCACACCGAAGGTATTTCATAATTATAATTTCTTTCATTAATTGTATATAATAATTTCATTGTTAAATATTTTTTTATAACAAAATTTTATAGAAAGAAGCAACGCAACAATTTTTTTATAATATGGATTACACTGATGATGATGATGATTATAGTAAGAAAAGAAAACATCGTCATGTAGATACTCCTCGTCCAAAGAAACGTAAGAAATTTTCATTTTTATAGTACTTTTTATAAAAATTTATCTGTAGAATATACTTTGATGCAATACTTTCATATTGAAATTTTTGAGAATTAAGACGGTTCTTATTCTGTAATGATAAAGTAATTTTGAATATCACATTTAGTTTGTTTGATAAAATGAGTCATATAATGCTTGGTAACAATTTGGTTTAAACAGTTTCATTTAGAAAATATATTTATATATGCTAGTTTTTACTGTTGATTAAATTATAATAATCTTTCATTATTAACATATTATAACATTATTGATAACATTACTAAGTTGAAGATTTATCCAGGTTTATTTACTTGTAAATTTGTATTTGTTCTTATAAATGTAATTCATTATTAAAAAGTTTTTTATATAAATAAAAAAGGCGTAGTCGTTTCCAAAACTTGGTCAATCACCGTTTATTTCGTTAAAATGTCCAGCGAAAAAGCAAAAAGTTTTTTGTTTAGTTTGAATCTGTTAACTACATCAGTATGGATGTAATCAATTAAATTGCATTTTTGGTGATATATAACGTTGATAAAAATTTAATAATTAAAAATATTTTCAAGTACTAAAGTATTAATGTTGATATTATATTTTAAAAACATTATAGATCAACCTCAAGGACCATGCTGGTTTTGTTTAGCAAGTCCTGAAGTGGAGAAACATTTAGTTGTCAGTGTAGGAGATCATGTATGTTCTTGTTATGATTTATTTTGTAAAAGTAGTCAATATTTAAAATAATAATAAACAATTTATTTTTAATAGAATTACTTAGCATTAGCTAAAGGTGGTTTGACAAATGATCATATACTTATTCTTCCCATTGCCCATCATCAGTCAACTATTGAACTTCCACCAGATGCATTGCATGAAATAGAAAGATATAAAGAATCCTTAAAAAAGTTTTTCCATTCTCAAAATAAAACTGTTGTGTTTTTTGAAAGAAATTATAAAAGTTCTCATCTTCAGATTCAGGTAAAAACTTTTTAAATATTGTTCAATATACAGTCGAGTCCGCATAATAGGTATAACTTGACATCGTCGGTTAAGTAGTCAGTTTTCTGTGGTCCCGGCCGACTTACATAGGCATTAATGTTAAAAAAAACTTTGGTTTACTCGACACTGTTTAACTCATCGCCACTGGATAAATCAACATACTTTTGCTGCCCCACACTCGTTTAGACGTCCAATAAGTCGACTCCCCTCCTGAAAAAAATGAGTTCACACTGCACTGTGCGGTGTGAACTCAATTATTTTTCGGGAGGGGAGTCAACTTATTTATTAATAAAGGCATTTTTATTAATTAATATGTATAAACATTTTATGTATTTTTATATATATAAAATAATAACAAATAAACAGAAAGAAAATACACAATCTACATCAACGTCACAGCAGAATCCGATTTTGCATTTTCTCACGTCAAGCGTTATTTGTAGCACGTATTTCATATTTCTATTAGAAATGAGTATCAGAAAGCTAACAATGCTTACGCTGAAGGAAAAATATGAACTTATTTCTGAATTTGAATGTAAGAAAACTTCATAAGCCGAATTTGCAAAACAAAAAAAAATCTTTCTAAAACAACATTGGTGAGAATCCTGAAGAAAAAAGAGGAAATTAATAAGCTTTTTCTTGGATATTTGTCACGGCTGTCTCAAAAATGCCAGAGAAAGTCGCCATACAAAGATGTCGAAGATGCTCTGGTACATTGGCTAAAGCAAATTCGTTCAACGAATCTTCCTGTTTCGGGACCGATACTGAAACAAAAGGCAATGGAAATTGCTGGGGTACTTGGAGTAGAAACCAACTTTAGTGCCAGTGATGGATGGTCAGAGAAGTACTGGTACATTGCACTACTGTATTTTCCTAATTATAGTATTGTGGTTTTTTTCAACTATGCTTTAGTCATCATATCGGATAACTCGACACATTTTCACTTCCCCTTGGGGTGTCGACTTATGCGGACTCGACTGTATATCAAATAATATATTGTTCAATATATCATAATCTATTAGCCCAGATTACTTAAAAATTAAAAGCTTCAGTGAATAATTCAGTGTATAAACCTAAAATTCTCTAAATAATATAAAGTGTAATGTTAGAAAATACTTGTTATTCTTATACAGAACATTTTATATATAAGAATAACAGTATTAACAAGTATTATAAATTTTCGTAACGTTATTTATATTCTCGTGAATATTGTTTCAGGTTGTTCCCATACCACTTCATATGATAGACAGACTTAAATCAGTCTTTTTTTCTCAAGCAGATGAAAAAGATATAAATTTAGATGAAATTCCTAAACATTCAGAACTAAGTCAGGTATTATTAGAATAATAATTATCTTTGTAAAATATATATTGATATCTATTTTCATTGAACTCTATTTAATAAGTTGCATAGGTTAAATACATTGTTATATAATTTTTAATAAAATACACTATGCAGTGAAACCTCCATTAATGGACACTCCCGAATAGGACACCTCTATGTAACAAACATTTCTACAATCCCTAGAACCTTCAAATAGAACATACAGTATATTTACCTCTAAATAGCTCTGTCCCAATGGTGTCCACTATTTGGAGATTATACTGTATAATATAAAAGTATTTACAAATTAGAAGAAACTGTAAATGTCTTCATATCCTATCCTTTTTCGATGCCTCAGGAACAAGACAGAATATAAAGATATTTATAGTTTCTTCTAATTTTTGAATATTTTTATATTATTATTGTTCTGGCCATTGTATTTATTAAAAGTATGTAATGTTTAATTGATCTTTTTAGATTGTTCCACCTGGTAAACCATATTTCTATGTTGAATTTGAATCTGGTGAAAAATTATTTCATAGAATAAGAACACAGTTTCCTCTTCAATTTGGCAGGTAACATATATATTAGAAAAAATAATTATGTATGCCTGGTTCATTGATTCTAATTAAGTGTTTTTTGTATATTACAGGGAAGTTTTAGCAAGTGAAGAAATACTAAATATACCACATTGTGCTGATTGGAAAGCTTGTAAATATACTAAAGATGAAGAAGTGGAAATGGCTTCAGATTTTAAAAAGCTATTCAAAACATTTGACTTTACATTGTCATAATAATGTCATCTATGTATATAGAAAAGAATTTGCTTATGTACAGAATCATAAATTTCATTACATTATAATGTACAATGAATTTGCCATATTGAAATTCTGTGCATTGTCATCATATTTTAAAAATGTCAAATATTTTAGTCATTTATTTTGTTATTTAATACAAATAAATAAATTAAATTAAAAGTAATTTTAAATCTTGCCATTTCATTTATTGACAAAACTATCTTGATTTCACTAAAAATTTTACTAATAATGTAAGTTGTTTCTTGAGTATATTGCAATTTAATTGCAACATGATTTGTATTTTGGAATGTATACTGATTGAATTATGTTGTCGTAAATTATTAAAACAATATATAAAATTTAATTATTTTGTGAGAAAAACTAAATCTTTATAATGGCAAATTTAAGGGAAAAATGCTTTCTTTGTATAGCATATGAAGTATATTGATATTCAACACCAGTTTTAACAAATTAACAAATTTTTGCAGTGTGCAGGCTATGATAGCATTAACACACACAACGTAAATAGCAATACTGTTTTGTATTAAATAATTGAAAATGTAATTGCATTATATTAAAAATAATTATATGATGATGGAATAATTAAGAAACATTAATTAATTTTTCTCAAAAAAAAAAAAAAATACTTTGCATCATGAAAAATAAATGAATCCCCCTATAGTGAATGTAATTACATACACCAAATTAACACTTAAACAAAAAAAAAATAATAACGAGTTGCTTAACTTTTCCGGCGACATTTGGTGGCGTCATCTGTTATGATATTTTATTTAAAAACTTTAAGCTTTTTGCCATTCTAATAGTTAAAAATATAATTTTGAGGGTATGGATGGACTTTATAAATTGTAAATGCAAATAACGAGTAAAATCGTCATTAAGTCGACTCTACTGGAGATACACACGACTCCCTTTATCTCCCCACTCCGTCAATCTTTAACCACCAAAATTTAATAGCATCAATCCCTCTCATAAATAAAGCTCCCTGCAAAATTTTAGAAATTTTCGACAAAAAGGACAGAAGTTATTAAACTTCAAAGAGAGTGAACAAAATCGTTCTCCCCACACAATAGCTTCCATACATACAGAACCCTCGAATTTTTTGCATTTCTCGACGTTTCAAGGTGTTTCGAGTCCAAAAGTGTAAAAAGTCTGGGGAAATCATTTTTTGATCGATCACCATACTTCCCTCCCTTATGCTGTATATAACAACCGAGAAAGTAATTAACTTAAATTAATTAATTTTAATGTTGCAACTGAAGAATGCACACAATAAAATGTATTGATTCCAGAATTCATTTTGTCTTGCATTGTTTTCCATATCTACAATTTTAAAATTAAAACTTTAGACATATGAAAATAAATATCTTTATTTATGTATATAATGTATATCTGTGGATTTAATATGCTGGAATTATAAAAATTGTGAATAATTAGATGTTAATCCAATATTCTCATATTTACAATTATAATATAAATTACATTATTTTAGTTGTTAACTTTAAACACATAAACTTTTGTTTATTCTTATAGAAAAAGTTTTATTGGAAATTATGTTGGTAATTCTAAGCTTTGCCTGAAAACCAATGATGAACTGTTTTCAATGATCCAGTTGTAAGTTATCAAAATCTTTGAGAGATTATTTAACAAGTTCAATACACTTGATGTTAATTAGAAATTCAAAACTAAACATATTAATGAATACAGATTCATTAATGATAAATAATGTAATGACTGACTTCTGACTCCTGAAAATGATAAACATTATCATACATTGAAGATAGGGATAAAGTTTCAAATTAGAGAATTTTTTAATTATATTGAGTCCAACTTATGCATTGAACTTACTTCTAATTTATAAAGAAAATTATTAAGAAAACGAAAGTCTATTATTGTCGTCCTAAAGTTTTATTTAAATATAATTTTTCTTATTGGGCCATCGGCAAAGAGATTTTAGACATCTTTACATATTGAGATGGAGAGATGCTTAAAATAATTGACTTTACTGTAGTCCTCACTACAATATATAAGTGAAAGGAAACGAGCTGTGAAGACACTTTTACTCTAATTTTAGTGTTTCTTCTAAACTTGTGAATTTTAATTATTGCCGTCCAGTAGTTTTAATTAATACTCTCTGTTAAAATTTCGGTGCTTCGCGGTGTATGATTTCCAAGTGTTGTGTATCCCACTTCCTGTGTCTGCCCAGCCATGTATGACAGGAAATGTTAGATGTTTCAAAATAGGGTTATTATTTATAATTTTATTTTACATTGATTCATGCGACGGAAAAAAAAAAAAAAAATAGAATTGCAATTACTTTCTTAAATGAGAAATAAACTGCATCCGACACATCAGCTATTTCAGGATTTTGTTTGACAAAATATATGATTATAATCCCGTAATTTTTGTTCACGTGTTTGAAACAACTGTTTTATGCATAAATGACTTCGCTCTTTCTCTTCTATCTTCAATTATTAAAAAGTTAATGATTATTTATTTCGAAAAATAAGTCAAGATTGTTAAAGACCGGTCGAAAGATTAGTATGAAGCCCAGGAGCAGAAAGGTCCCCTTTTGCTTCTTTAGAGGTACACGACAGTGGGGCGATTCACAATGGGCGATAGTACAGAAACTTAAAAATTTTTGCACGCTTAGCAAACATACGATTTGGCGGATATACTATATATATATTTTGTAAATAGTGGTAAAATATATACAATAAATATAATTATGGATAAGACTTACGAGGTATAAATTATAAGTTATGAACTGTGAGTTACGAGTTATTTCTAATTTAGGAAAGGAAATATATTAGAACAATGTAGTGTAGCATCGTTAATTAATGTATGTCAGAAGTGGTTAACAAAGCACATCAAAGAAAAACAGTTTTTCGAAAACAAATTGTTTCGAAGAATTCTTATACTTTTTCGTTTCATTGTTTAATATAATGTGTTTTTAATTTTATGTAATTGTTACGTATATTTGTTAATTTTGGGGTTAGATATCAACTGTCCTTCGGAACTTTATTTATTTTTACAAATAGAAAAGTATGTAACATGCATAAATATGTTTGTTAATTACAAAATCGTTCTTTTAACTCTCAACTTGTTTCTTAAAAAATATTATTTAAATTTACTGGGATCAATAGAAAAGAATAGAGATTTTAAGAAAGAAAACTTATTTTGTACTTTGAATAATAAAAAATTTTGTATTTTGTCTATTAGTGATCTCTTATTTTGTCGCCCAGTTGGCAGTGTCCCGTTTTCCCGGACCCCGTAGAAAATTCTCCAGCTCCTCCTTTGGACGGGCCTGGATTAGGCATCATTTCTTCAAACATAAATATATTCTCCTCTCTGAATTCACATTTGTTGGAAGTTATTTTATCCAAAAAAGACTTATGGCACAATATTTTACATCTAATTCACGTGAATTACATCCATCTGTCCCCGTACTGTATTTAAAAAAAATAATAAAAAAATTGTAACATTTCTCGAAACTGTATTATGATATTAGAATCTATATATCAGATTCTAAAAGCATTCATTTTATACTCAAGTCTCATTGCTAATGATATTAATATATTCTCTTCTTCTGTAGGCATCAAGATGGTCTTTATACCTCGCTCATCAAAGATTCGGCAGACTCTCAATGGAACAAATGGATGATAAGGGAAGCACTCGACTTATCCAGGCTAGAACATTCATAAAAACATCTGAAGACCCAATTCAGACTCGAATCCGAGTTCATCAGAGAGTCCAGCTGACTCCTTACTGTGAACCAATCTTTAGTCACCTCGACTATCTGATCAATTGCATTATGTTATTATAAATTAAACTAAATCATTATGATGCCATTATATTTGATCTATGAACCTGGATGTTGCTTAAAATACCCTCTTGTTTTTCTGAAAAAATATATATATATATTTCCAGAAAAACTTATTTTAAGGAAAATACTTAAAATGTCGTTGACTGTAAAAAGAAACTGTTTATTACGATGCTAAATCAAAAATAATTCCTTTGACACAATGATATGCAAAAGTAAAACGTACTCAAAATTACACACATACAGTTAAATGATAGAACATATTTCGCTTTAATTGTTATTTACTGAAAGTACAGTAGTTTAAAATTGTTTGCATTTCTTACTTCAATTGCACACTAGAAAAATTAATAATAATAATTTATTATAATTAATAAATCTTTAAATTATTATAGATATTTAATTGCTTTTTAACACGCCGTTTTAATGTGAGAATTAACAAAATCAAACATTTTAATTGTAGACTTATTTAATAAGTCTACAATTAAAATTTTTGATTTTGTTAATTCTCACATGGTCTACATTTGATTTGTTAATTCTCACAGGTTCATGATGATAATAACCGATTGATAACACGAAGAATGGTAAGTAAATCTTACTTACCATTCTTCGTGTTATCAATCGGTTATTATCATCAATATGAGCTATTCAATAAGCGGGATTCTACTGTTTGACGTATCATTTACCTATAACTCTAGATAATATTAATAAACTTATAAAACAGAAAATAAGAGTATCATCTATATTTAGAAACAATAAAAGATTTAACTAAATTAAAAATATTAATATAATAATAATAATAATAATAATAATAATAACTTTTCCATGATTTTAAGAGGACAAAAATATAATTTTTGATAAAGTACAGAAAGTCTGTCTATTGAATCGATTAATGTTTTTTACTTTTGAGGCATGAAACATAAGAAAGTTTATGAAATAAAAGACAATAACTCCTATATTTTATTTTTTACAGCATATTTGTATATTTGAAAAAATATCATATTCATTAAATAAACGTAACAACACCCAATGCAAAACCATGACCCGATAAAATAGGCTACTTTCGGAATTAGGTCCCCATTTTCCTCAACAAATATTATACGAATAAATTTGGTAAAACTTCCAGGTTGGAGGCATTGATCCTAGCAAGTTAAAAAGTATTTTTATATAAATATTAAGATTATTATTATTAAACTAATTCGATAAAATTAAAGTTAAAAATATAAGTATAATCTTCTAAAAATTAAAATAATTAGGAGAAATTAGCATTGTTAAAATTAATTAATAAAATTTAATATATATATATATTAAAAAAACCAATATAATTTTAATTTTTAAATTATTATTATAGAATAAATATTTACGTATATTACATCCAGAAACAGTTTTCAGTTCGACAATATAACAGATTTATAAAAATATTCACATTTTTCTGTTACTTATGCAACATAAAAATATGCAAATATAAATACTTTTAGCTTGAAAGTTTCCTTTTCTAACATAAATTAGAAAGAGATCAGAACGAAATATTGGATTAATGTTACCCTAGGTATACAAAATGGCGGCTAGTCTCCGATTCCAGCAATCAGAAGACAGGGAACAGTGGGGACGCACGTTCTAACCTAACCTAACCTAACCTATTCTAAAAATTTTGTTGGTAATAATTATGGTAATTTATTAGAATATGTTAGGTTAGGTTAGAACGTGCGTCCCCACTGTTCCCTGTCTTCTGATTGCTGGAATCGGGGACGAGCCGCCATTTTGTATACCTAGGGTAACATTAACCAAAAAATCGGTATATTAATTAATTAAATTATTAGATTAATAATAAAGTTTAATAAAGTTATAATAAAAATGATATTTTATATAATATTTACTGTATATATTATAAATATAAGGTAACCAGATGTCCCGGATTTTCGGGGACTGTCGCAAGTTTTGCCTGTTTTAATACTTGATTATAGAATAAATCTTTGACTAGAGCAATTTTATTAACACGTCAATATAATATAGATCAATAATGAATAAACTTTTAAAAATAACCGAAGTTTAATCAATTTTAGACCCCATTTTCAATTATTCTGAATTTTATCTCTGGTTGGATTTAAATGCCTATCTAAATATTCAAACTTACTTTATACAGAATACTTCATTGATATCGTTTAAAGTTTAATATATAATTTGTATAATAAAACATATTAATTAAAAAATCTAATTATTTACAAATTTGAAATTTAAGTATATCCAAAGATTGTAATACAAAAGACATTTTACTTTCTGATTAGATTTAACTTGAAATTAGCAATAGAGAATTAACAAAGAGTGTATTGTAATATAATGTAATGTATCAATATTTGATACATTAAATATTTGTAGCTAAATGTATTTTGTGTAGTAATAATATCTATCTATATTTCCTTCTCTTGAGCATTATCATTTAAAATTATTTCAAATTTGTCCCAAAGAAAATCTCATTAATAGTAATTGTAGTAATTTTTATAAATAAATATTTAAAGACATGCAATTTATTTCAATCTTTATTATAATATTTCTCGTAATGTCAGTACGATAATAAAGCTTTGATAATGATTAATATTTTGGAAAATCACAGAATTTATTTATTTATTTATTTATTTATTTTTTTTGTCTAAAGAAAGAGAAAGATAAATTTAAAATATATTACATAATTATGTATAATTTGTTTAAAAGCTTTCCTGAAAGTTTTTGCTTACAGCTGAATATATATATATTTTTTTTTTATTCCTTTATTCCACGTAAATGTACTTATTATAATAATAGCCCGAGCAACAGAAAAAGATTTTATATGATAACATAACTTGTAATTTATCTGAGAAAATTCATAAAAATAACATATGTAAACTTTTAAATTCTTTTATCCTCTCATTCATTTGGTTCTTTATACTTTTTTTAAACGTCAGAATAAAATTCTATTCGTTATTTTCATTCCATTAATAATAAAAACTCATTCCTCAAATCACATTTAACAGCAAATTAAATTACGAATTTAAATTAAAATTTCTATTAAAAGTGCATGGACTTTTCATATTCTTATGCAATGTACTTAGAGCGATTTTTGTATATGTAATTATTTAAAACGTTAATGACAGAAGCAAGCACTTTTATATAATTTACAGTAAAATTGAATTCAGAGAAAATTTTATGATATCGAAAAATCGAGACGTGAGTGAGTAATAAAGATTACAATATTGTAGTTTTTAAATTTTAAATATATAAAATAAATCATTCATCAATGAAATTTTTAAAAATAAAATCACTTTTACAAAATTTAAACCTTTATTTTTATATATTTATCTTGAGCAATGAAATGAGAGAAGCAAATTCTAATATAAAGTTTCAAAATAAACATATATAACTTACTGTATATTGATTACTACTAAAATAATATAATTTAAGTATATACGATGAATATGAATATAATGGCTTTAGTATATGTGTGATATTTCAATCTTTTTATGGACTCTTTCCGCCCCGTAGGCACTAAGAGGACCTTTTTTCATACCATGGGCCTGGCCAAACCCATTACGATGGGCCTCATTCCTATCATCCGGCCACCCATTGGTTGCAGGATGATGAGGAATGAGGCCCAGTATATCCGGAACGGACTACCCTCCGAAAAATTTCCTGGAGTTTTTTGATCCTCACAGATCGATTTTGAATTCTCAACTCCACAGAACAGTAGTCAACGCCCAGGGCCGCCACAAGACGGGCGTGTAGAGTGTTGAAGGGTGTTTTGAAATGGCAAGAAAACGAAATAAAATATTACTTTGTAAAAGTAAACATGCGAGCATCAACAAAGTATTAACGCATATATATTTATATGAATTTATAATATTGAACGGTCAAGCATGTGCAAAATTGCCCCGGTAGTGGGTTCCTCGTCCGATAAAGAACTAACTTGTACGAACGAGTGCCGGTACATAACAATATTGCCAGATGTTCATACCATTCAAATTCAATTCAAAGAATTTTTGAAAATAGGACCCGCACGCGGGCGCAAAATACCCTGGCTAAGCTTGATAGTCGAATCGGTTAGTGTGTCAACAGCGAAGGCCTGCCACTTTGAGAAACCCAAGATTGAATCCGGACGAGCATTCCTTCATGTTTTTTTACTTAAAATTTTTAAATCTCTTCAGTCTTTAAAATTATTGTATATTATATTGAACCTTGACCTTTTATCTATAATGTTATATAGTGTTTATAAATGCAGTAATATAATCAAGGAAATGACAAGAAAAAGATTTGCATTATAAAATACAGAATCTCTCCCATAAAAATGAATTTTATAGCATGATATTATGTAGCATCTCTGACAATGTAAGTCATAGAATGTACTGTACTTTCTGAAGAAATTTCTCCCTCAATTAATGTTGAATCACTTGATTCAATATTAACTATGCAAATTCTATACTTATCATATCATTCTTATTTCGTCTTATAATAAACATTCTGTTTCAACATTCCTATTACACAGTTTTGTTGAGTGACAATTTTAGTCCAATGATGGGGACATTGACATAAAGTTGATTATTAATAGAATTCTGTGGAAAAGGACGATATTCATTTGATTTAGAAACAAATATTAAGTTGATTAACATTGTAATGACAGTTGTTTATTTGAAACGTAATACTTGACAATGACTAATATTTAATGCAATAACACAGTTGGTGAAAGTTTGAATTTTACTAAATGCTTAAATACTAATATTTTATAGAAAATGAACAAAGGTGTTAAATTCTTATTGTGATTTTAACTTGTTAACGTTATTTTGAGCGAATTTAAAGTTATTTTGTATTTATCATCTGGGCATTTTCTACAAAAATCCATTATTGACAATGAAGCAATTAGTTACATCAGAGTTATCAGATTTTGAAACAACTGAATAAATATCCGAAAGATCAAAATTTAATATAATTTTAATATTATAAGTTAAAATTATGAAAATTTAACACAAATATTTATTTTATACTATATTATATTTATGAAAACAATTTGTATGAATCATACAGTGTGTGAACAATTAACAGTGGTGTCAGCTCACAATGCAAGAGTTATTATTGTCTAAGGACATTTAAAGCTGATATACACGCTATTATAAAGCTATATATTTTACGTTATATATGCTACATATATATGCTGTATAGATAAGTTATA
The DNA here is from genome assembly GCF_030686945.1 of Centruroides vittatus. NCBI lineage: Eukaryota > Metazoa > Arthropoda > Arachnida > Scorpiones > Buthidae > Centruroides > Centruroides vittatus. Next base: position 917,562 of record NW_027122591.1, on the reverse strand, counting down.
TGTAGAACCTATTGTATATAGCTAATTTAGTATATATTTTGATTTATTATTGCATAAATAATTGTAATTCTAAATGAATTGACTTTTTCAAATTTCTAAATTTAACCTATTTTATTATAAAATGTATAAATGAATATATTCAACATTCAGTTCATTTGAATGTATAAAATTTCAAAATATTTACCATTATCTGTAATTGATATTTATTAAATTTTCATCTGTTTTTATAATCAGTTAAAGTAATGAATGAATAATAATAATAAGTACAATAATTAAGTAAGTATTGATGTGTAACATAATGAACAATAAGTTAAAAATGAAGAGACAACGCTCTTGTGGGATCGTCATTTTTCATTCGAACTCACGTATGGACAATGCCCTTCTTTTGTATACGTGTTTGAATCTTTGTTCTTTCAATGATAAAGATAGTTCCTTTGTAATATATATATATATATATTTATACAATTGTGTTATTAATAAATTGAATTTCGTAAACCGTGGAAAAGACAATAAAATTTAAACATTCACCAAGGTTAAAGCGCATTGTAATTTCATCACTGGAAAAAATTTCAAAAATATCTTCCAAGTATAAAACATTTCAGTTACTCTCACTTTTATAGATTAACATGTGATAAATGAATCTAAATTCCAATTTTTTAAATTTATACTTATATAATATTTATTGTATTTAACTTTAAATGTGAAAAAAATACAAAACTTTTAATATAAAATGCTTATTTTTATGATCTTAGTCAGGGAAATTCAAATTAGCAATAATAATCACTTATATAAATAAGCGGATTATGCTATGTGTCATTATAACACGTAATATCCGCTAATTATACTAAATAATCTATTTAAAAAAATAAAAAAAGACCTTTACTGTTAAAAAAAGAAAGGCGACCTTGATATTCATTTCTTCCATTTAGTTTTAATATTTTAATAATACGTGTTGCAGCAATAGTTTATTTTACTAAACATTGTCTCAAACGTCACAGAATTGAGTAATTAATTATAATAAATTGAATGCTTTATTCGTTTACTTTTGTTAGAAGTCTTCTTACTGAATAAATTCTATTGTATTGAAAATATTTGCTATGCCCCATTAATACTTAATACAGATCACGGAAGTAAAGGGAAAAAATGTATTTTTTGACGATTAAAATTCAACAAACATGAAACAAAAAACTTTAATTGTCATCATACCGGATATTTTTATCAATAAAAGTTTTTTAATTGAAATGAGACAAAATAAAAATTATCAAGATAGATGTCTCTTATTTCTTTTCCTGTGGTTCCCACAGGTAAAAAAATACATTCTAAGTCTATTCATATGTCATCTCTAAGCCGCACCAGTAGTTATATTTATGATTAGATTAACCAACATATTATACTTAAACATCACATGATTTCTTTTGAGAGACATTTACTGCCACGCATAATAAATTCTACTTGGGAATATTGCGTCATAAACGATAATTAAAATTGATGAAATTATAAAGATAAGGTCACCTTACTTGATAAAAACATGCGGTTACAGAATATCCTTTTCTCTGCAATTTCATTCTCTGGTAGAGTACATCACACTTCCTTTTTTTTCTCTCTCTTTTTTTATTTTTTTATTTTTCTCATTTCCGTAATGACGGGAGACAAACGGATATGTATTAAATCTGTATTTCTGACTTATTTTATCAGACGTGTGTTGTTCAAGTGCGGTTTTTCAATGTGTTTTATATTTCTGCTACATCATTTAGGTAACTTATATGAACTGTTATGTACGGGAAGAAAAAAATCATCCTTGGACGTTCCCATTCCGAAAGAATAGTACGAAAAAAATCGAAAAAGGTAGGTAAACATAATTCATTTCATTTTTTAATAATTAAATCTTATTTATATTTACTTTACTTGTAAAAATAAATTTATGCTAGAATTAATCTTGCCTTTTAACATAATAAATACAAGGAAAGATTATATAAAGTATAGTTTTTATTTCCTTTAAGCCTTATATTTAATACAGTACTGTACGATACAATATAGCATATATTGGTTTTCAATGTCAACAGGAAATTAAATGATACGATAAATACTTAAGAATTTAAAAATTAAAAATAACCTAATCATTAAATTAACTAATGACTTCAGTACCTTTTTAGATTGTCTTTATATATATATATAAATTGTTCACTTCATTGAATAATCGGGACAGGATAATACAGTAAGCTGTTCCAGTCTCCTTAATTCTCTCAGCCGTAGCATAAAATACAAAATATAAATATGTTTTAATACGTTTGAATCCTTTTAGGATTTTTATTATAATATTTTTCAATTGCACTAAACGTCTTTAAATTGATTTGATCTTTTCGTATTAATTTTAATAAAATCTGTAGACTAGGTACACTATAAAAGAATTTATTCTGTATAAGTCGGTGACAAAATAGCTATATAATATATATTATATTATATAGCTATACTATATATATATATTATATTATTATATTATATAGCACATATTATATTCATATATATATAATATGTGAATTAAATCTATATACTTATATTCATATAGATAATTAAATAAATTGTTCTTCATAAATTTTTAGGTTATATAAGCGTTACATTGTTTTAATGTTAAAGTTTGCCTTAGTTTATAAATTCAATATTAGTCGTATGTATATTTTCCATTATGTTTACCCTAAGTATATGTTGTACAGTACATACAAATAATATTATGTGAATCACATCTTATATAAAAAAATTTACCTGTTACTTACAAAACATATATACATGTACAGTACAGTACACTGTATACTTATAAACATGCATACATAAATACAAGAAGTTTTAGTTACTAAGTGCTACAAATAATATAGAGTGTGAATGACTCATACTCTATATTATTTGTATATATTAGCGAGGTTGCGGCCGAAGTTTTCATCTCTAAAACGTGAACGTCGAACGTCGAGCGCCGCTGTCTTGTAAGTAGCGCTCGACGTTCGACGTTCGCAACCTCGCTATATTCTATATGTGTATATTTGTGTGTATTTATACACATAAAAAGGCTTTTTGTATAAATATCTGTAATAAAACAAAATTTAAAATCTTGTAAACAAATACTATTGCGTGTATGAGTCATTTCTTATATAAAAAACTGTTTATATAATTCTTGCTTTGTTTTCTTTATTTTTGTTTAAATAAATTTTAAAATATATTCCATCACTCTTTTATTTTAAACTTTATAATATCTGTATTTCTTTAAATAAATAATTTTGATACAAAAAAATTCCAAAATTTTATAAATTATAATTGATTTTTTAAATATTTTACCTCGATCTGCTCCAAATATTAGCAACCGCGTCCCTGAACTGTGTTACGTCTAACTTGTGCAATCTAAAAATGTATTTTTTTTAAAAAAATCAATAGATTTTAAATATATATATATATATAATTAAATATAACGTTATTTAATTACTATTTCCTTCGTTAATATATTTTTCCTTTTTTTTTTGTTTTTTAAATTAATAATCTCGACAAACTTTCAAATTAATAATTGGCCACCAGGTGAGACAATTTCACGTATCTTTCGTATCCAAAGGATATTATCGTAATTAAATCCATTACCATTACGCGTGAAATTATCGAAGACTTTTCCGGAATTTTTTACTTTACAATAATAAAAAATAAATAAATAAACGAAAAATAGTTCCCGTTTAAATGCACCTGTATCCGTCTACGACCATGTGATCGCGTGACGTAAGGCCGAGTGACGTCATCGAGTCTTCAAGGTGGACGCTTGAATCCAACAGGTGATGACTCTTGATCGTTACAAAGACCGTTTTAAATTGTTTATTTAACAATAAAATCTACGGAGAGTAGAAGTTTACCGAGGGATGAACCCCGTTATCGATGGAGAGGTAATAAATACAGTATATTTTTCTTATAATTCTTTATGTAAGCTTATGATTAGGCCTAAGTCACTTGTCTTAAAAGAAGGTCGATGATCAGAAAGGAAAATTAATGTATTTTATATATAAAAATTTTCAAACGTTCCTTCAGTAAACACAAGTTTTAATTACCCAAAACGTATTACAGTATTAAATTGTCTCATCATCCTGTTAATTGTCAACAGTTTTATTAACAAATTAAATCAGAATTTCCTCCTTTATAGATAATTGTAATTTAATATAAATCATTCCCTTCTGTAACATATAACATTTATCTAGAATCTGTAACCAAAAAAATTAAAAGTGAAGTGCTGCCTGGTGTTTTATCAAAAGATGATAATGTCAATATTGATTCTTACCTTTGGGCTATATAATACAGAAAAAAAACAAAAAAAAGGTTCATTCAATTTTAAATTTTGTAATATAAACGATGGAAATATTGCAATAAATCACGAGTTTTAAGTATGTAATAAATACAAATGATTTTCTGAATTTTACTTTGTGTAATCAGCTGATTTAAAAGTCTTGTTAGATCGAGTAACTTTGGTTTTTTGTCCAATGCTTCGACATTCTTCTCTAACTCCAGTTAAATAACAAGCAAACCTCAAGAAAATACCTTTAAAATGTAGCTTTTTATTACTTTTCGAATGTTTTTGGCCATTCAAATGACCACCTTTGGGAATAAAATCGAATGATGGATGCTTGTGCGCTACGATGTCGTTCGAATGGCTGAAAACATTTGAGAAGTTAATAAAAAGCTTCATTTTAAATGTTTTTTTCTTGAGTTTTGGATGTTTTGACATGTAAAAATACTGAACAATCTGATAAATTCTGTATGTGTATATTTAAAAATCAGTTTTTATTAGTTTAAGTAGTTTCTTTATTAAATTTTGTAATATAAAAAGTTATATTATGTGTTGTGAAAAATCATGTGAAAACATTTAACTTAAACTGTTTGATTTTATTATATTTTAAGTAATTTGGGTATTTTAAACTTTGATACAGATAACGTAATGTATTATAACATTGTACTTAACTTATTTTTTTACTGACAATATCCAAAGAAAATAATTTCGCTTAAAAAATATTTTTTTAAGATTCTGTTTATTTACATATTGTCTAATTGTAATTACTAAACTGTAGCGTAATCTGGTTGATATAATTTTTTAAAATTAAAAATTATTAGTTATTTAATGTGTTTTGTGAACCATGGCATTTTGTATGTTAATCAATATCTGTTTGTAGAATGTAGGTATTGCATCTGCATTGAAGGTAAATTGAACTGGAGTTTGTTTAATCATCCTGCGGATTATATATAATAAGCGAATAGCAAAAAATATTCATTTTTAATTTAATTACTATAAAAGTAAAATACATTTTAAATTTTGATGGTTTATAACTTAATTATTTTTCCTTATTTTGATTTCATTGATCGAATTAAAATCAATTAATTTTGTAGCATTTTTCTTGTTTAATTTTATTGGTTTATATATTATTTTGATGTTATTAAAACTTACTTTATGGAAATTAAAATCTATAATTATTAAAGTAGAAAGACCAAAAAATATACAATTCAAGAAGTATAATTTTGTAATATTCTAAGATTGACAAAGTACAGTAGATAAAAAAAAATGCAGTTTTGATTTATTTTAATATTTCTTTATCAATCTAAAATATTATTTAAATTAATAAAGTTAATTACATGAATAATATATGTGATAAACTTTGTTTCTGGAATTTTAAATTAATTTTTGAAGAATATTCTAAGAACTCTTTAACAAAGGTTTTTAATCTGTTATCAGTTTAATTAGCTTATGTACATTTTAAATTGTCAAAGTTACAAAGTAAAATCTGATAACTCAAAAGGCTTAATATGTAATTTGATTATACATATCTAAAAACTTTTAAAAATAATAAATCAGATATTTGTTATATAAGATTTTAACTTAATAATTTAAAATAATGTAGAAAATAATTAATTATTTTATTTAATAGGAAATTTTCTTAATAGAATTTTTGAAACAAAATTTCAGTTAGAAATTTAAAAAAAATTGTTTTTCATTGCTTGTCATATCTGAATTGGCTTTTGTTCCTGTAATAAAAACAGAGTGTGAATAAAGTTACTTTTTGAATTAAATAAAATTTATCAAATCTGGATCAGAATTTTCCTTTTTATTCAGTTAAGTTGATAATTTTTTTTAAACAAAGAAATGCATTTGTTATTCATTAAATGGAGTATTCACTTCTACATGAGTAACAATGCGACTTTTGTTTTATCTTAATTCCTCAACTCTATGAAATAGTAGAGAAAAAAAATTTCTAAAGTTAATCCTTCATATGTAGGTAATCAAGTGTTTATCTCAACAAACCTAGCAGTTATGAATCATTAAAAAGTCACTCACCTAATAAACTGAACTAAAAGAAAATGAATTTCAAATCAGCTGATGTATGAAAAACTTTGGAATATAAAACATATTCAGAAATATTTTTGCATACAATTAATGTATTTTTATTTGATTTCTTAGTACATCATTATAAATCTATTCTTATAATAAAATTATAAGAATGATATATGAAAAATCAATTTTTTTGTATCTGTTTAATTTTTTAAACAGATATATATTTTTTAATAAATAAAATAAAATAGAATTATTGTTAAAAAATTGTTAAATTATGCATTGATTATAAATTTTAATAATTTTTTTTTTTTAAATCAATTTTCTATTCTGTTTCCATAAAATACTGTAGTTTAAATTTTAAGAATTAAATTTTAATGTATAAGATAATTTTTAGTTTTTATTATATGAAATGATATGTTTGATGAAATATTATCTGCATATTTTCTAAATTGTGAAAACATATTTTAATTTTTAAAAAATGAAAACTTAAAGTTGTTATAGCAAATTCTTATTTAAAATATATATATATATATTATTAATGCAATATACCTGTAATTTAAAAACTTATTATTATAAAGTTTTGAATTAGAAAATCATTATTATTATTTTACTATTATTCAAAATTTTATAATTTGTTATGATTATTGTAGTTATGCATGATCATTGATGCTTCAAATAATAAATGCATTACAAAATATTAAATTTAAATAACTTAAATTTAAGGACTTTAGGATTTAACATGAAAATTTTTTGAAGTGACCAATATTGAATAAATTTGTTATATTTATAATGAAAATTCCATTGTAGTCATCATTGAAATAAACAATGAAAAGGTTTAAATTTCTATTAAAAAAATTATTTAAATTCAATATTTTCAATAAAATTTACATGTAATTTAAAATATTATATAGTATGATTTATTTTTTAACAGTACTCTACAAACTTCAAATTTTTCTGTTAGCTGTATATCTCTTGATTGAAGTTTTAAAAAATAATTTTTTAATCAGTCAAAATTCATATAATATATATAACTGTAAATCATGTTCATGTAACATATATATATAATAAGTTTACAGAATGTTTTCTCTACCTAAAACATGGATATGTTATAAGTAGAGAAAAAAATTTGTTTACAATAGTTTTTTTCTTCTAATCATAGAATAAAAAATAACTCTCTTTATACAATTGGAAAAAGATTTATGAGTTTATTTTTTACTAATATTTGTTTGTGTTTATATCAATTACTGTATTTAAACTTTCAATTCAGCTACTTAAATGTTTTTACATATTATGCTCACATGGTACTCTGATGTAGGATGTATTAACTACTGTATATTAAAAATAACTAAAATGATCCAATTACAAAAGCAAAATATTTGTAAATATTGTAGCTAAAGATTAAAAAGAAGCTCAAAATCTCATTCTTTGAAATTTTGAATGTTAAAAATTTTTTTATTAAAGTAAATTTTTTTTCTCTCTGATTGAAATTTGGAATAAAATTGAATTTTCTGGAAATATGGATGTACAGTGCAGTATTAGATATGTTTTAAAAAGATATAATGTATACATTAAGTATCAGATGTTACTTTATGATTCTATGACATGTAAAATTATATTTAATATTAAAATAATATATAATGTTACTTTTTCAATTATTATGAATCAGAATTTTCACAAAATTGCAATGGCATACAGCACAATAATATGTGATAACATACAGTAGATAAACTCAATTTATTCATGTTAAGAATCCCAGTAACTGTTGTATAAAACTCAGTTTTCAACATATATAAAAAATTTTATGAGGAACAATAGTAGATCTTTTGAGTTCTGTATAACAGTTGCTTGTGATTCTTATACATAAACAAACTCAGTTTTGGTGTTAACATAGAATATTTTAATGTCTTTTCTATTTCAGCATTTTTACACACAAAATACAACAAAGAATTTGAAATTTCAATATTTTATGTGTTATTTTTGCAGATATTTTGTATAATATTCATTTAGAATGAATAACATCTTATACAGTAAAACTGTCCAAAACAGATCCTGAATAAAATGGAAACATGCCTAAATGAAAAAAACTTCTTTGGAATGGAGTAATTTCCTATGTAAAATAAAACTGTTTAAAACAGATACCTGCCAAACCAGAAAAAATATTTGGTACTGTATTATTCTGGTTTACACAGGTTATATTCCTATTAAACAGTGACAAGAGTACTGAGTAAAATATGAGGAGTGTTCAAAAAGTGTCATTCATTGGTTGGGAAAAAGTACAATTATCCACCTGGAGATTAGAAACCCTAATTCCCTTTAGAATAGTTTTCTTGGCCTTGCACATGCTTTTCTCAGTGGTTCCTCCATTGTTGGAAGAACTTCAGATCATTTTGGAAATGTTGTTTAACTGTGCCATGACATTCTACGTAATACCTTCTCAAGACTCAAATCAGGTTTCTTTCAGCAGCATCTTCAGCTTTGGAAGCAGCCAAAAATCACAAAGAACCAGATTGGGAGAGTAGGGAATCTGATAAAGCAGAAGAATGTTGTTTTTGGCCAAGAAAATCTGAATCAGATATGGAGAATGATTTGGTGCATTGTCATGGAGCTACCAAGTTCCTGTGTTCAAAATCTGGTTGTTTGCATTGCATAGTGCCAAGAAGGTGATGGAGGATGATCAGGTAGTACTCTTTAATAATGGTTTGGTCTTTTGGTATGTACTTGAGATGCACCACAGCATGGAAGTCAAAGAAAATGGTCAACAAGACTTTAATGTTTCTACACACCCTCTATGCATTTTTGGCCTTCAGAATTGTGAATCTTTCCACCATGACAACTATGTTTTGGTTTCCGTGTCATATCCGTAAATCTATGCCTCTTCCCCAGTGATCACTGCATCCAGGAAGTCGCCATTTGCACAGTTTAGCATGTTCTGTGAGACTTCTAGTCAGAGTTGCTTCTTCTCTGTTAACTTTTTCAGTATGAGTTTGGAGGACACATACTACATGAGAAAATTCTTTCAATATAGTGTCTACCAAACTGATTATCCCTACCTTGTCTGCAAGTGCTTGAATGGTGATGGTCTTGCATGACCAACGATGATCTCATTTTGGCTTGTTGCAAGCATGCCAGAGTGTGGTTCATTCTCCACTGGTGTGCAGCCATTTTTGAAGCGATTGTATCACATCCTAATTCATGAGGGCTCATGGTATTGTTGCAGAAAGCCTGCTGAATCTTTCGAATGGTTTTACACCAAACTTCTGGTAAAATTTGATACAATAATGCTGCTCATGTCATCTAACCATTTCAAAGCAAATGAAAAATAATAGGCATTCTACTATATGCACTCAATCATATGCTGACTGCCAGTGACTGATGCTCTCTCTGCTGGTGGGAAAAATTAATACATATATGAAGGTTCCCTATACCTCTCAGCCAGTGGACATGCCCTGAGTTTATTTGCTTCCTTGGGAAAGATTAATGATCATTACTTTTTGAACACTTCTTGTATTATATTGATTATATCTACACAAATGTGGGAATTAACAAATTTTTATTGTGCTTGGAATATAAATTATAATTTAATATATTATAATTTAAAAATTTTTTATTTTCTATGCAGAAATATGATATAAAATAGTCTGTAAAATAAATTTAATATATTTATTTTTTTATATGAAAATAATTTTTATGTTCTTAGTATTTTTTTTCAATTTCTTGAAACTTGCACAATAGATACTTTGACAAAAATTTAGTGGTAGTTTTGACAATTTTGGAAATAATTACATTGACTTGTCTTGGTTTCTCTTTATGTAATTTTAGTGGTTTTTTTTTTTCTATGGATGGCATTTATAGTCTCTTTTAGGCAATTTTTAGTAACTAAGTTTAGTTACTAAAAATTGTAATTAAAATAAATATATAAATCCCTAATTAAATGCATATTATATAAAACATAATTATTGCAAAACCTACTACTATAAAAAAAATTATTATACAAAACTATGACATGTAACTAAGACTTGAAACATTAAATGTCAGTAGCTATTTTAAAATGTAAAGATTATATCATTTTATTATCAAGATTTAACTTTACTTTTGCCTATTTAGAATTTTTTTTTAGTTTTTTTAACATTAATATTCATTAGACAGCTATAACTGGTGTAAGTAGGTTAACGAATGGATTAAATTCAGTTAACCAGGTGAAATTCAATCAAACGGGTGTAATTCAGTATCAGTACAAGATTAAATCTTACTTTAATATTTCAACATCTCATTAAATACTTACACTTCAAAAACAGGTGCAAGAATTTAATGAGATGCTTTCACCTGTTTTTTTTTTTTTAAGTATAAGCCAATGTGATTTTATTTGCACGTAAGTACTGCTGCTAGAATAATTTTCCCTTATAATATAACTTAATTGTCTGATACATATATGGTTTTTTCCAAATTTTTGCCAATGAATTGTATCTAAAAACAAATTTAAGTTTAATTTCAATTGAAGTGTTATATACTGGGATTAGTGCATATTGGAAAGAAAAAATATAGTATAATATTTGTATTTAAATCAAGATTATATTGATTTATATAGCTTGAAGAGCATCAATATAATCTTTTAATAATTGAATTTTTTTAACAATTTTTTGGATATTTTTGTAAAATTACAAATGATGACATTTTTCCGAATAATTACCTAAATTACCTTTTCATGTATACATACTAGAATTTATTATTATTAAATAATATTTTAAAGTAACAATAATAGAAGAGGTAATTTTTTTCTGTAGTTATGCCTTGACTTTGGTTTGGCATAACACTTGCACTGGTATACACATTGTGTAGGAAAATCTCTACCAAAACCATACCAATAATGAAGTATTTTTACTTTTGCAAATAATAATAATTTTATGAAGAGTATGAACTTTATTTATATTTAAAATGCTATATTCAAACTCTATTATTGAAATAAAAAAAATGTTTCGTTTTGTTTCAGACAATAATAGATTCAAAAGATATGTTATATTTTTGTAAAAGATATATAAATGAATGTCAAAACTGATTTATTGAATAATAAATAAATCAGAATTATAATTAGAATGAATTTATAGATTATTATGACAGTAACAAATTATAAAATTTTGATTTAAACTTCAGACTAAGTAGTTTTATTGAGTAAAAATGATGAAAAAAAATGACTGAAATAACTTACTTAAGTGATCAAAAAAGTCTTTAAACATTCAAGTCTGTATTGACTCAAATGTAGTCTTTAAACAGTTGAGTCTATATTTATTTAATTGAAACATTCATAAACAGAATAGATTGTTCTTTAAGATCAAAGCTGCCAAAACTAGGCTTCCATTGAATTTGAATTTCTAAAAAGAAATACTGAAAATACAAAGAAAATCTAATTAATTAAAAATTCCTATTCCTATTATATATTATATATATATATATATATCCTCACTGGGGACAGCGATAGCTGGCTGAGTGCCGTAGAGGAGATGCTTATTGGCCATGGACGTAGGAGTCATCTCCAGCCAGCACTGTTAGTAACTGTGAAAGGTTATATCGAAATTTAAGTATGTCTGGAAGCAATGACTGACTTGGGGTCTGGGTGGCACAATTGGTAGCGCACTGCACGGCAAGTGGAGGCTGTGGGTTCAAGCCCTGCCCTGGGTCAGCTATTTTCTTCCAGAATGTTCTAAATTATTTATTAAATTATTAAAAATTATAATTATTAATTTAGATAAGAGATGGTGCCTAACACTTACCTCTATACAAAATTCATTTGTATTTATTATTTAATTATAGCCATATAGTAGCTTAATTATTTAGGCATTTGTTGGTTTATTAATTCCTATTCCTTCAATACTAAAATCAGATGTACTGTACATAAAACTTTTTAGAGAATAGTCTAATTCAAAATGTTATGATAGTAGCAGTATAATAGGATCATTATTGCAGATTTAAAGCATATGAGAACTATTGAAAAGGAAGAGATGTTACAGCACTTCTGAAATCCATTTTCAATACAAATGAATGAATAACAGAATGGTCAGGATTGTAAATGGCAACAGCATGGTCCCAGATTTGAATCCAGACCTGGACCCTAAGGAATTTTTTGTGGGAGGATGGACCTGTGTATGTTGGAACCTTCCACTCAACATTTGGTCATTCCCATTCTACAATGGGAGTGACCAAATGCTGAACCCATAATGCCTGCCAAAAATCACTCTCAGTGCCTATAGAGTGGAAGAAACTTAAAAAAATAAAAAGAGAATTGCAATGGGACAGATCCTAAATTGTTTTTGAAAGAAAAAGCACACCATTAGTAACTGAGAATTTATTTTTAAATTTAAAGGTGGTAATCAATATAAACATAGAAACAAGAATTTAATTTCATAGATATGGACCACAGGAAACTGAGGAAAAAATGTTCATTTTAATAGAAATCATATCTAGTTAAGTCTCTTTAAAAATTTGAATTTTTTAAAAATTTTTTAAAGCATTTAAATTTATAGTTTTGTATTTTTTGAGGCAAAACATAATATCAATAGATATAGAACATGTATTAGAAAATTATAAGATATGTTTAAACTGTTACAATTTATTTGGAATTTCTGACAAATTTTTGTAAGAAATTTGAATTATAAACAAAAAACCCACAATGCAATGTTTGAATTTTTGAAATTTTATTCTGTTTGACTTTTTCATCTTCATTCTATTTTTCAGTTTTTATTCGATTTTCCTCAGAATGGCAGAAACTGGATCATTCAAATCATCTTTATGCTATTTCAAAAGTTATAAGAAAAGACAATGTTTATAATACTTGAATATATATAAACCTTGTTAGAATACTTGTTAATACTAAAGAAATACTTGTTAATGTGGGTAGCCATCTGGAGATAGGACAAGGTCGTACCTCTTTGTTGGCAGCAGGTTGGTTAAACCTGCCCACTTGTCAGAGGATGGCTGGTTTATGTTCTATGATCCTGAGGGGTTGGGATTCTTTTTGTCAGGTTGAGTGGAGGAGGAGAGAGGGGTCGTTGTTAAGGCGTAGGCAATAAACGAGCAAATAACTCCATTTAACAAGGAAACAACGATTTATTAGATAACAAATAGATGATTACGATATCTATCGAGAATCTATCAACTTTGTTCTCTAACTTCCGAATACAAGAAGGGGGCCGAGAGAGAGCTTACATGAATTGTTATCATATCTCTTTGATGATTCCATGGAGGTTCAAATTCATTCTTGTTTAATTGTTTGCACAAATTTATAAAAATCGTGACTGAGATACAGATCGCTCTTAGTAAAATGATGCTCGGAGATATGGCTCTTCGGTAGGCTCCTTGATGTCACTGAGCTGGCATTTGCCGAGAGACTCCCCTGAAGGGGAGAGGCTGTGGGCTTTTACAGATCCGTCTTGGGAAAATATGTCATGTGATTAACTGTTGTTGGAGGTAAAGGTTGTTGTAGCAGGTGTGGAGGTTAAAGGTGTCACCGGGACCCAAAATAAAGTGATGAAATCAGACATTAATTGTAAACTTATCTTACAATACTAGCTTTAAGATGTTTGAGACAAGAGAATGTTGACATTTTTAGAGGAGGGTTGTATATTTTTCCAGCTGAAGTTGTTTTTTTCTCAAATTCTTTAAGCAATAGGAAGGAAAATAATTAGAAAAAATATTGATAAATTCCAGATCTCACATTCATATGTATGCTCTATTGTGAGAACAAAATTCATTTTTGTTAGTTGAGGCAGCACAGCAGACTTCAATTAAGACTGTTGTCAGTTTCAAGCACTTTTATTGTGAAGAAAGAATGGAATTGATTATGTAAAAGTGGAGTTGGTGGTTAAAAAGAAATTTCATGCAAGAAAAAGACAAGATATGAAACATGATGAGTTTGTTTGCCATTACCATTAGAAGCACAGTTCATTAATTTTTCTTTAGAAATGAGCTTATTACAATTAATCTGATTATTGATATAGTATAAACAATGTAAAATGCAAAAAAAAAAACAACCACCTTTACTTTATCCAGCAATAAAATTTTAACAAACAAATGTTTTTGAGTCACTTATTGACTTGTTAAGTTCAAATATATTATGGAATAAAACTTGTCTGTGGATGTTCTGTTGGATTAAAAAAAATAAGAATCAACTTGAAAATGTTTGTTCATTAAAATTTTATTGCTGGATAAAGTAAAGGTTGTTTTTGTTATTTTTTTAAACCTGATCTTTGTGAAATAATGATTCTGATTTACCAAAAATAAGCAAGTCAACATTACATTGTCTATTAAAGGCAGTTTATTGTATTTGATTGTCAGAATTAAAACTACAAGACTTAACAGAATTGGTCATATGGAAGCATTGTTATTTGAGAAGTCTGTCAATATAATCAAGGAAAGAAGAGTATTTATTATCTGGATGAAACATTTATTAATGCTGATCACAAAGTTTTTAAATATTGCAAAGACAGTACTGTGGAATCTTACTAAGGTGCCTTTCTTCATGAGTTGTCAAGTATATTAAAAAGTTCAATTGATAGTGCTAAATGCATAATCTGTACCCATGCAAGCAATAAAAACAAATTTGTGGATGGAGCTTTTCCACTTTTTAAATCAAATAACAATGGTGATTATCATCAGGAAATAAATAAATATTCATTTCCTGATGATTTCCTGATGATATTTCTGCTTCAAAGAATGGTCTAAGCCATTTATTACTCATCCTATGTTCTTCTATGGCTAGTGAAATTTTACATTTGGTCTAAGAATCCATCCAAAAATTTGTGAAGAAAAGAAAATTTGTGGCAGATAACTGAGAACCGAAACTAAACATAATGGGGCTAAAAACATCATCTTTCCATTTTATTTATATATAAATGAATTAATTATTAATTAAAAATAGAATGACACTTAAAATATTTTTTAAGGAAAATTCCAGAATTTAAATATAAGAATTTTTAATGCTCAAATTTTAGAAATAGAACAAGAATAAGGTGATTGAGAGATAGATTCGAAAATGTTAGTCAAAACATTAAACTGGCACTGGAAAAGGAAAGGTTGTGTATGATATAATTCTGGGAAAGACTATAATCTGTAATTCTTTCTACCTTCTATGGTAAATGGGAGATCTTTGGATTGTGTCTTGTTAGTCATATAGTATATTCCACATTTATGACAACTGACAAGTTTAATTTTTAAATCGAAGAACTTTGAACTTTATTTATCCTATATTCCCCATATACACAAAATCAAAGTTAACATATACCAATATCTCTATTCTGTACTTGAGGCCATATAAAGTATTTTTACTAATTTTAAAAATATAATACAAAGGTCACTGCAAAAATTTCCAGACATGGAAAATGTGTTAGGTATACAGAAATACCTGTTGCATATATAGTAAAGCAATCCTGTTATGAATATGACAGTTCATAACTTGATAAAACATAACAGACACTGTGAAATAAACATTTAAATCCTGCAAAAATGATTTTATTATAAAGCTAATGTTTTCATCTATACTGAATAGCATCTTCAAGCTTCTAATATAAGCCTGAAAGTTCCAAAACAGAATCAGAACAACAACAACATTCAAAATTATAAAAGATTCCAAAGTTTGAGATTTCTAAAACTGTAAAAACAAAATTGTGAACATTTTTGCTCCCTAAACAAAGACAAAAACATTGGCAATTTTATTTTTACATCAACTTCCACTCTGGAAACATATGCAAGATCAATGTGAATTAATAGTGAGGTTGAGGCCAAAGTTTTAAACGTGAAAACATGTACATTTGACATTCAGCACCGCTTTCCTGTAAGCCTAGAAGCTTGACAATGGTGTTTGGAAAGTCAGTGGAATCATGCTTGATATTCCAAATGCCATTGTCAAACTTCTAGGCTTACAGGAAAGTGGTGCTGAATGTCCTACATACACATTTTTACGTTTAAAACTTCGGCCTCAACCTCACTAATTTTTTAATGGGCTATTCCAACAAATAATTTAAATTATCAGGGAGATCCCCCAGATAATTTACAAGATTACAAACATTTTGCAGATTGGATTGGCAGCAGTGTGCAAGTTAACACACACCTTTGCGTAAGGAAGATCTTATTGCTGGCTGCTATATTCTTTCACTGAAGAGCAAAATAAGATTTGTGTGGAAGTATGTTGCAACATAATTGAAAAATTTGCAAATGGAATGTCAAAATGTTTGTGGGATATCATTACAGGCGAAGAAACATTTGTCTTATCAATACAAGCTAGAAACTAAATGGCAATCCCAAATTTTGATTTTTTCCAATGAGGAAATTCCTCTGAAAGTGAAGCACCCAAGAAGTGTTAGTCATCAAATTGTTGTCCATTTCTTTGGGAAAGCTGGATATATTTGCACCATTGTACTGGTGTAAAGAAAAATTGTTATTGCTGTATTGTTACACACCATTGTTTGCCTAACCAAGGTCTTTGAGAAAATTTGCAAGAGGCAGTCAAAGACTGGACTTTTCTTTACCACAGTTGTGCATGTATATTTGGTATAGCAATTTTAAAGTAGCTGTATAGAGAAAAGAAATAAATACAGTAGTGTCGTTTATCCAAATCAATTGGAGACTGGGGTTGTTCGGATAACCGATTATGTACGAAAAAATATATTAACCTATCCCATGTTGAAATTCTTCTCTGTTGTGTTTCGCTTCACGTTGAATTTTTGTCAATTTTAAGCCTAACGAAAATTTTTATAATAATAATTGTGGCTATTGTATCGTTAAAAATTATTTCTTCATTTTGTACAAACTAAATATAGTGGGGGGGAAAAAATTATACTTTAGAACTTAATCTAATATCAAAAACGTTCAATTCAGCATGGCACAATTCGACTGGAAAGCTTTCAGTTAACCAACGGCTTTCAGATAAATGACACTCTACTGTATACTGAACTCTCAAGAAATGGAAAATGGATAAAGTCCATACCATATGTATTGCTCTCTCTGCCACAGGAGTTATCCTATATTCATTACATAAAAGACAATAAACATAAAAGAAACCCTTCTAACCTTTTTTACCCGGTGTGGTTCTATTTTTAGAATCGCTTCGTTCTATTAGCAAACGTTTTCACAGCCCCTCCTGGGCTCTTCTTCAGGCTTCGTCGAATAGGCCGTTAACATTCGAAAGTATTCAATTTAAATTTCTTTCCGGAATATTATCACGTGCGGCAGTTGGATATTTGTACTGCGCATGCTCGATGCTCCTCTCCTTTAAACGCTGTTTTCTAGGACAATAAACATTTACTCAAATTTATATAGATCCTTATTAAAAACCATCATTCTGGCAACTTGCCATATTGTCAGAAAATTTTTCCAAACTGTTTCAAGTTTCATACCAATTTCACTGATTAATACATTGGGCTTTGGGATATTTATAAATATACTGTATATAATTTCACAGACTTGGCTCTCTGGCCCACCTGTGAGAGCATCCCAGGCACAAGCCAAGAATGATACCTGGTAAAAAATAATAATAAAAATAAATTCGTTTTTATATATTTATTATTTGCTTTTGTAGTATATCGACTAAAAAGTAAATGTCATGGCAGAGGGTGTTAGTAAGGGAAGCACTTGGTTTGGTAATTTTGGCACCTTTTCAGTTAGTCTGACTGGTCTTTTGTATGCTCATGCCATCAATGAATAAAGGCTACTTTGATTTGTTTCTGTGTGTTTTATTGTTTCTTACCCCAGATTTATCAGCTTTACAAAAAAATTATAAAAATTAATAATTTTTATAAATCAAATTATAAGTGTTTATTTTTTTCCTCTGTTTATCCTTTTTATTTTTATCATCTGTCACCTGTATTTTAATTACATGTAGATAATCATATGCGTAACTTTGAGCAATGTTTTGATAACTTTTTTCCAGTTAAAATGAAAAGTTTTTAACCTACATGTTTACTTTTTTTATGATGCATCATGTTCTCATAACTTGTAGCAACATTTATTTCTTAATGACAAATTTATTTGATAAATATAATTATTTATGATTCATGTTACTTGGAAAATTTTTATATACAGTGCATTAAAATATTCCTATATTCTTTAGATGTATTCTTTAATGTATAGAATCTATTTCTATTACTTATCTAATTAGAAACAATTATTTAAAAATTAACATGTTAAAATTTAGTTAAAATATTTAACAAGAAACAGTTTAAAGTTAATTCTAATACATTTTAACTTCTTTATATTCTCTGAAAGTTTTTTAAAAAGTGATTTGAAGTCAGGAAACAAATGGTAAATAAAAATTTTCATTACTTTCTGTGATATTCTATAAATTAGAAATATATAGAATGAGCAGAATAATAAATTTTTTTAAATGTTGAAGATTTATTAAGCATACGTTTGAGGATTTAATATTATTTAGTATTTGTTACTTTCAGTTTATCAGTTCAAAGCATTATGGATATATTAATATTTTAACTTTTATCTGGCAGTGGTTTATTTTTATGTATATGATTGCAATATATTGAAAAGTTTTTAAAAACGTATGCTATTCTATTTAATAAGTTTTTTGATAACATATATATTTTTAATTTGATATCTCATTTTTATATGAACTTATACAATTTTATATCATACTGTAATTAGATTAAATAACATTTTTATTATCATATTTCTCTATTTTTAATTATGAGTAATGAAATATTAATGTGTTTGAAAAGCATATATATTAGCTGTGTCTTGTTAACAGTAATAATTTTTTATATATGTCTACCAGTGATGGGCTCAAATATTAATTTATCATTAATAAATGAAAAGGAAACTGTAAGAGTGATGATAATTATAATTTTGATTAAATAAGTAAATAGTTTTTTCATTTAATTAGATAAAAAATAGACATGCTACTCAATTATGTAAATTTTTTATTGTAAAACACAATAAAATTTTACATAATTGAGTATCATGTCTATTTTTTATAATTGCAAATTTATAAAGCTTGTGTTCTAATTGTTTCCTTTTGATAGGAATTATTACTTTTGATGTTTCAAAAATTAAAACTTAACAGTAATAAAGCTTTCCAAAAGAAAACTTTTTACCACAAAAAGCAATTGTTCTTTTCTTTCATAACTTTCGAGTCAGTGTTTTTATATAATTTAATGCTATTTCAGATTAATATAATTTGTATATTAATCTGAAATAATTTAAAATATATTTTCACGAAGTTACATTATTAGATATTAGCGGAAACAAATACATTGAATAGTTTTATCGTTCAATTTATCAAATCATATGTTTTGTATGTATATATATATATATATATATTTATTTATTTATTATTATTATTAATACTTAATTTTAAAATAATTTAAAACAAAAAAATAATTGCACCTCACAACAAAAAGGATATAATACACAATATAGATTTGTTTACATATTTTTAAAATGAAATATTCTTTATATTTTCAACTTGTCAGTTAGCTTTAAATAGGTTAAATAATATGAATCACAATTCTTGATAATATACTTTAATTGATTTAACTTACAAAAATCTATGATCTAATTTTTTTAATTATCATATTTGAAATTGTGTTAAAGTTCCTTTTTTTTATTTAATTAATTAAGACAAAATATACTCAGGAAAATATAAGTTTAGTGTTTATCATTTTATTAATTAAATTATTTTATACAGATATTTCTAAATAAATTTTGTAATAAAAATCAATAATTTTTTAGTTGATTTACATTAAAAAACATATTTTCCTAATTATTAGCAACCATTATGGCGTTTATGGGGTGAAGAAAAGCAAGATGATGCTGTTTATACTGTATATCTTAAAAAAGTTCGTTATCATCCTGGATCAAGTTTAAGTTGCAATGTAAGTATTTCTAAACCTGTTTATTAAATATTTATGTGTTTTATAACAAATGTGGGTGGATCTTTAATAATTTCCTTGTATGCCTGTGCCTGTTTCTAATTTCCTTTTCTATATTACTATCATTTCCTTTCTCTCTCTTTCCTGTATAATTTAAGTAATTCTGTTTATTAAAGTTTAATTATTTATTCATTTTTATAGTTTTTAAATTATTTTTTCTTAATCTGTAAAGTTTTAAAATTTTATACTAAATTTTCTTTTAAAATTTATACAGGATTCTAATGATGTTGTATCTCATTTGGAATGGGAAACTGTACGAGTACGGTTAATCAAAGCAGGAACACTAGAAAAATTAGTTGAAAGCTTAGCTAATGATTCTGGAGAACTTGAATCTACATATATCAACATATTTTTTGCCACTTATAGATCATTTGCTACTCCTAGACAAGTGCTTATGCTGTTGTTAGACAGGTTAGCCATAACCTTGAGAACTAGTATTTTGAATATAATTGTTTATAGTAAATCGTAGATGACCTGCTGAATGCTTGAAATTATTTAGATAAGTTTTCTTAATGTAAATTATTTTTGAAATTTTATTTAGATATAAACAATTGGGTAGCAAGAAAAATGACATGCCAGATTTTATGAAACAACAGCATAGAAGGTAAACTTATAAGTACTTTTCATTATTAGTCATAAATTTACATAATAATACAGTCTAAAGATAATTTTATTTTTAGAACATTAATTCAAGCACTTCTAGTTTGGCTTGATATGTTTCCTGAAGATTTTTATGAACCACCTCAGTATCTTAGTTTACATCAAATTGCTGATTTTGCAAAAAAGTATCTTTCAGGAAGTATGTTGGAATTGAGAGCACTTAACAGAATTGAAAAATACAAGCAAGAAGAAACAATAGGTATTATTTTTAATAATATAATATTTAAAATGCATGAAATCTTGTTTTTATTGGCAAAAATATTGTTTTGAAAAATAGAAATAGAGAAAACAATTATGATGATATAATTTTCAATTTAATTGATATTATAATATATATATTATTATAGTGCAAATTATATAAATAAGAAAATCTTTGAAATTTAATGTTTAGTGTTAAGCGATGCATAAATAGGGGATTCAAAATCCTTTCACTTTTCTAATCAAAAGAACACTATCATACTACAAAATATTAAAATTATATCTGACGTTGACATATCACAAGCATATGCAAGCATTTAGATCAAACTATTTGTTACCACAGAAAATATGTGAAATTAAATTATTAACAAAGTTTTTTTTCTTTGTATTCATTTGATATAATTAACATATTTTTTCCAATAAATTAAAACAAATTATATTTCAGAAAATAAAATGTTCAACTGTAGTAAATGAAAACATGAGTGCCTATTATTGACAGTTTAATAATGCTGTTATAATTAATATCATGTTCTGAGAGAAAGACAGCAATAATAGGTGCCAAATATTTTCTATTGAATATATTATGTTGAATTTATTTCTGTAATTCTTTCAATAAAATTTGCAGGCCAGAATTATATTTTATTTATCCTCTATTATAATTTTAACTAGATAGAAAAAAGAGATTATCAAAAGTGATTAAAAATAATATCACATACCCTATAATAAACCACCATTGAAGATGTCATCATCACAATTGTATTGCAATGTTCTTCCTAGAAATTCTTAATAATTGGGTTGAGTGAAGAACTAGCCACTTGAAGAATCAAAAACAATATGCAATATTATAAAATTTTTTTATATTTGTAAATACAATTTTTCTTTCTCTAAAAAACACACATGCGTTTGTCATATATAATATCAGTTTCTGTAATCTGATGTCTTCTGATTTGCAAAGAGTTTTTCCACTCTGTTCTATTCATACATATTTTTCCCCTCCATCATTTTTCATCCCTTTTTAGGTATTTCTCAGTCTTAGTCTTTCTTTCTTTCATTTTTTTCCCTTCTGTTCCATGGCAATTTGTATCCTATCCTCATATAACTACACTATATTAACTGTCATATTTTTATCTCATTAATACAGTCAATTTGCATTAATACAAGCAGTAGTTAGTTTGCTTTATCTAAAGTTTGTATTAATGAGTTTTTGGGTCAAGGTCAAATAATTTAGGGAGTTAATGCTTATCAGGTGATTGAAATCTCTAAAATATAATACAGTATTTTGAATTAATTTACTCAATATAGGTAAATAAAATTAAACTTATTATCAAAAGCAAATTCTAAATGATTTTTCAAATCAAACAAATTGAGGAGGAGACAATATTCACTGTTTAAGTATGGAGTAGTATATCAGAGTGGTTAAACAAAACAAAGCTAAAAGAAATTCTTACTTTTTTCCTGTTGAAGGTTATTTTAAAAAGTAGAAAATATTTTTGGGGTCAAAAGAGTAAAAAAAAAAAAAAACAAATTTTGTGCAAAGTAGCAGAATATGCAGCACATTACTGAATATGCAAACTAGCATGTGTTTGCATGGGACCACATCCCTTTTATGAGATGATGTTCTTAAACTTTAACTCATATTTTCTGAGTACACTAGTATGGTCTAATAAAACTAAATGTTTGAATTGCTTTACAATCAGAGGTCAAACTTGTCTTTGTTTACTACAAGGAAAATCTATTCTTCTCAAAATAGAACATTTATTACAGTACTAATTTTTATTGTTTACATCAAAAACTGTACTTCCAGTTATAGTTGTTTTTAGAGTTATTTCTTGAGGGTTGTGGAGTTAATTTACAGTTTGGTTTAACCTGTCCTGTGCTATTTGCTATTCCTGACATCTTGGGGTCGTGACCTCTGACTTCAACTGATTAGCCCGAGATATCTTATTTCAGCATAAATGTCACTAGATGACACTAGAAACTAGATGTCGCTAGTTGTTATAATTTTTATATTAAAACTAAGTTTCAAAATATAATTTTTTTGGTTATTACATTTATTAATATATCTATTTTGTTTGTGCAAAATAAAAAAAATAATTTCAGATGATACAATAGCCACAATTATTCTTTTCAAAAATGTGTAATTTTCATTACGCTTAACACCAATGAAAATTCAACATGGCATCACACACAACGGAGAAAACTTTGAACAATCCGATAGGTTAACAAATTCTGGTAAAATATTGTATGAAAATTAACGTTGTGACAATGGCATTTTCCCAGGGCAATAGCAAACTTTGCTTTATCAGTTTTCACTTTAAGGATAGTTGACTGTAATGAAATGATGAACTTAAAAGAATCAATTAATTTTTCAGTTTTTTTATTTCTTACATAAATAATCTATTTAATCTTGTCAATGCATTCATTTCAACCACACTTAGTCTTCTTTCATCTCTTTTTGATACTCTTTACATCTTGGCTCTATATACTTATCACTATTAAGTTACATATATCCCATTTTTCTTTGAGATTTTGGTATTCTACCAGATTCCATTCAACCTCTTAAACTGACTTTCTTTGCTTTTTTCTGTTGTCCA
This sequence comes from Centruroides vittatus, assembly GCF_030686945.1. Lineage (NCBI taxonomy): Eukaryota > Metazoa > Arthropoda > Arachnida > Scorpiones > Buthidae > Centruroides > Centruroides vittatus. The sequence goes on along the minus strand of NW_027122591.1, from coordinate 893,845 downwards.
ATTATCTCTCCTGCATGACTTAATTCCACTCCTAAATATTTGTAAAGGATAATTCACACACACTTCTATTGAAATATGGAGATTGTGCAGAATTTAATTTGCCCAATGGACTAGCCTCTGAAAAGTCTGTATGTGAAATTTTTGTTGTTGATTTGATCTCACCACCATGCTTATTAGTTTTGGTTTTCTTAAAATAACTAAAGAATATTGTTTTTTTTTTAAAGGCTTAATTCAAAAGCAAAGTTTAATATATACGAAGTAACAATATTATTTTTAATATGAAAAATTGCTGATTTGTGCACTGACAGAGCTTAGTTCTTATTTGTGGAAAATACTATTGAAAACAAAAAATTTTCAAGCAGGGAAGTATTATGTAAAGGCCTAGTTCTCATTGTGGACAGATTGCACAAATGGAAATGTTGGAAAACAAACAGAAAATAAAAAAGTATTCTATTTACATGTTGTTTCCATTTTCTGAAAATGTAGGATGTCTAGAATAACATCTACTATTGATGCCATTTTAAATGTGACTTTTGATGTATAAAATTTCAATTTAATGATACGTAACTTAACAATTATAAACAAAAAATTGTTATTAATGCTTACATTTGATTTTAATTTATTTTGATTTTTGATTTAGCACCACTGTCAAATAAATTAGGATGGTGTATATCATGTGAAGATAATAACAACACACTCACATGTTTTCCATATGAATTTTTAGAATTACCAGTAGATCATTTTGCACGCCAGTTAACTTGGATTGATGCAGTGAGTATTTTTGTTACGTTTTCTATCTTTGTAACAACCATTAGTTAATGTTTTAAAACTTGATTGTTTTTTACTTAGGAATTATTTAAAAAATTAGTCCCACATCATTGTCTCGGTTCCATCTGGTCAAGAAGAGAAAAGACAAAAGAAATGTATACCTCTTCTACTACAGTAACTGCAACTGTTAACCAATTCAATGCTCTTTCTAGTCGTGTTATTTCTACTGTATTATCTGTGCCTAACATGAAAGTTGCAGCTCGATCTAAAATAATCTCAAAATGGATAGACATTGCCCAAGTAAATTTCAAATTTATTATTATTAAAATTGCATAAATATTTTAATAGGCATGATAAACATTTTGTTTATTATGAATATTAAAATTACTTTTATTATAATTATTTCACTTTACAGAAAAAGGTCAGTTTATACATTGGAAACAGGAAAAAAAAGATAACTTATCTGTTTTTCTTCTCATATACATTTTATATTTTAAAACAACAAAAGAGAAATATGTACATGCTTATGCAGCATTTAGCTACATAAGCATACATCATACATTAACAATCTAACTAACTTGTCAAAAACTTAAAATTATAAACTGATAAGAGATTAAGGAACATCCTGAAATGCAATTTTGATATTTTAGAGAAACATAATTAATATTTATTTAAATTTGAGTTTCTGCATTTAGAAAACTTAAAATAATTGATTATTATCCATAATTTTTTGTTAATAAATATTGTTTTATCAGTCTTCATGATTAGCAATACAGAATTGTGGGTACAAAGTGAGAAAATATGAAGTGTAGAAAAGTAAAATCCTCTACCTTAAGAATGGATGCTTGAATATTGCTCAGTTTCTTTTCCATCTTTTCTGTCCATGAAGTATAACCTAAATGGTTTAATAAGTAAAGTTTGTTTATTTATCATTAGATATTGAACTCAGCAAACAAATGTCTTATTTAACATAGTATAAAATTCAGAGAAAATTTAATTTGGATTTGAATTTAATACTTTCTATAAAAACTTATTTTCTACTAAATATTATATTCAATTCTGAATTAAACATTTTCTGATATATATGGTGGAAAAAATTTTTAAAAATATGTATTACCGGTATTAATGATGTCTGTAATTAAATTCTGAAGTAATTTTAACGTCATTCTAGTAAATTTTTTCCTAAAATTTACTAGAATTACTTTAAAATTACAAACATTTTCTATAAAATAATTAAGAAAGACAATTATGCAAAAAATTGATTTTCAAAACTTCAGTGAAAGTGATTTTATATTCAGGACAAGCCTTAATAAAATTTCAGAAATTAGTAATTACTAACTTTAAAAATATAATGTAAATAATATTACAAAGATAGTCTATGAGGTTTTTCATATTAATTACAATTTGTTGCTGTTGCAGAATAGATATTCTTCTATATTTTATGTAAAATTATGACAGCATACTACATTCTTTTCTTCTGTAAATTAATCTAGTAATTGTTATTACTAGAGAAAATGTTATCATCATCTGCCCTCTAGACATGAAGAGAGATTTAACATTCCATGAAGGTGCACTATTGGAAGGCACAACAGAATATGAGGCATGGAATTTAACATATTTGGATCAGACCATATATTAAATTTTAAAGAACTGAATTCAAAACCAAGTCTTTCAGCAAAAGAAGTACATGCCTTATCTCCCTTCAGCTAACAGTTTACCTGTAAAAAAGATTAAGAAAATACAAAAGTCATACTAGATTCAGGTTAATTATTATAATAGTAACAATGGAGAAATTGCCATCTAATCATTTGTGAAATTTATCTGAACAGATATTTAATACAAATGATTGTGTGGAGAAGCAAACCTGTATGAAAATTGGTACAATGAGAGATTTCATCTGTACAATGTGAAGAAGAAATGTTAGAATAGTTTTTTGATACATTTTTCTATTATCATATTATACTGATTGGATAGGGATTTGTTATCTATTTACTTATTTCTATACTGTATGGAAAAAATTACCTGTGTAAATATATCTTTTTGAAACAAAATTTTAACAATAGATATTATATTTTATTTAGATTTTTAAGTTAATGTTTTTATTAACTTAAAATGTATAAGTGAAATATTAGAAAAAATTACAATAAGGCAACAAGCAATTATTTATTGTGACATTGCCACAATGCTGGGCTGAAATTTTTAATCATATTTTTAATTTATTTAACTTGAAATATATGCTCTCCACCTCAAATTAGTAGTGTCATACCCATATTTTTCTGTTAGCAATAGAGTTGTGTCAGTCATTTATCTAACTCTTTTCAGGGAAAAATTTTTGAATTGAAATAACACGACTTCCAGTTTGCATTGGATATTCATATATAGGTAATTGGTGCCTCGTGCCCCTAAGGTTTCCATATCTGGTCTCATCTTTTATCTATCTAACTCAGTGGTTCCCAACCAGTGTTCTGTAAGCATCTCCCAAGTGTTCCGCAGATTTAGTCGCAAATCGGAAAGTGTACAATCGTATTCCAGCCGCCAAATATCAAAAAATTAAAATCATAAAATTTTCATAAACTTAAATATATATGTACTGTACGACTCGTACTTATGGAGTGTACTACTGTTTCGAATAAGATAAAGGCAATGATAAAAACTGAATGAAATATGTAAAAAACATCAGGCACAAGTTTCCCATTAAAGTTATTTAGGTATATTTTTTCCTGTCTTAGAATTGGCATTAATAATATGAGTAGAGATTTTGAATTATAACTGCTCAATTCTAATAAAATAACTGATGACAAGCTTATGTATTTCATATTAACTTAAGTAAGTGTTCCGCTAAAGAAAATTGCTCACAAAAGTGTTCCGCATCCTAGGAAAGGTTGGGAACCACTGATCTAACTCCATTCTCGAGATTAAGGAAAGACAGACAGATGGACGACAGTGGGAATTTTATAGGTTACAGTTTTTCAAATCGCAGCCTAATAACAGTAGACAAATTGTTCTAACAGTTCTTGTATTGCACATTGCTACATCCTGAATTTGATAAACATGTCTATTTAATAATATCTGTCTGTTTCTTTTGTATTTAGTTTGGCATAATTTTCTTTTTTAATCATTTTCCATAGAAATATTAAATTTGAAATAATTCTAAATTAACAAATAAATATGTAAATAAACATGTTTTCTCTGCAGGGGTATCAGAATATCTAGAATTTAATTTTAGATACCCTCAATATCTGAATAGTGTTTAGAATTAATAGAATATAAAATAATTATCTATACAAAATTTTCAAAAATAAACAGTGATATTTATCCAACTATCTTTTCATTAATTGTAATAGAATCTTATATAAGGCTGAGACTCCACTAGTGTAAAAACAGGCGTAAAACCCCCCTCACCATAAAAACTTTTAATCACGTGACCTGTTTGTGCTTGGATTACGGTGGAGGTCCAGCTAGTGAACTTTTTACGGCAATGGTGCTGTCGAAGTTACACCTGTATGGTTGTTTACGTGCTATGTCGATATAAAGACAACGATTATATTCTATGAGTTTTTTCTGTACTATAATTACAAATGTAGTAAAAATAATATCTTTACTTTCATATATTAACTTTTATTATTGTATTATTAAGATAATATATAGCACTTATAAGCTTAGCTTTTTTATTATATACTCCTCGAAATTGAAGGATTTTCCTTTGGCTGTCCATATCACGTGTTTTAGGCATCCATTATTATAATCAGGATACCTCTTGTCGTAGATACACGAATACTTTCAGATGTTTTTCAATCACAAATCTTTATAGTATTTCCATGATGTATTGTCAATTTTTCTAACATTTCTTGTAATTTTGTTCTTGTTATGGTACCAATTTTTACTTCACATTAAATTTAAAACTATTTTTTTATGATTAATAATATAACTTTTTAGTATTATAAATTTTAAAATTACTTCAATAGAGATTTTACTAAAGTTTAAGAGTGATTTGTAATAATTAGCATTGTGTGAGATTTTGCTATATTTATTGATATAATTATTTTATTTTGAAATAAAATAACTTTATCTTCTTTGCTAAATATAAATTTATGAAACTATTTTTGCAGGAATTAAGATTTTTGAAAAATTTTTCTTCTCTAAAAGCAATTACTGCTGCATTGCAAACTGTTCCAGTTCATAGATTGAAAAGAGTTTGGTTATCTGTTCCAAGGTAGTTTTACAACTAATTTTTATTAAGAATTATTGAAAATAAATTGAAAATTATTAATTAATTCAATTTATATAATTACTAGGGAAAAAGTTGAAGTATTTTCAGAATTAGCTAGGATTTTTTCTGAAGATAATAATCAAATGAATTGTAGGGAGTTATTAATTAAGGTATTACTATTATAGATTTGAATGTATTTGAATTTTTATAAATGACGTTTAAAATTTGATATTTTATTTTATGCTTTAGGAAGGATCAGCTAAATTTGCTGACACTGTAGGAGAAAATGATCGTCAGCTTCAGAAAGCTTTCCAGAAACAGTTATCAAATAGTGCGGTATGTAAATTATGAATTATCTAATATTTCTGTTTTAATATATTTGAGAGTTATAAGTTTTTTTTAATATATATCATAGATGTCTATTATGCAAGGGACCATTCCTTATTTGGGAACATTTTTGACTGACCTGATGATGATTGATGCTGCAATTCCAGATACATTACCAGATGGATTGATTAATTTTGATAAAAAAAGAAAGGAATTTGAGGTTTTGGCCCAGATTAAATTACTTCAAAGTTCTGCAAATAACTATAATATTGTTCCTGATCATAAATTTCAAGCTTGGTTCGAAAATTTACCAACCATTGATGATAATGAAAGGTAAAAATATTTTATTACTTACCTAGGTTATAATTAAATTTTTATTAATCAGTTAAATTTAATCAGTTAATAATTCAATCTTTTGATTTTATAGTTATCAACTGTCATATCTCATAGAGTCCCATGTGCCTGCTAATAATGAAAAACGGCCTTTGCACAAGTCTCGAAGGTTTGTAAATTTTGAAGTAATTTTTAAAACTGTAAATTAATATAAATTTATGTACATAGTTTTATTTTTTTATTTTCTTAGTTCAAACAATACATGTTATCATAAGAAAAATGATTCTACATCATCTACGTCAACTTCTTCATCAAATAGCCAATTTTACGATCAAAGTAGCAGTGATGCTAGTATGGCCAGTATAACAATGGATGGTGTTAAGGTATATTTTGTTATATATTAAATTATTTTTGATTAAAAGCTGCTAGAAATAGATTCTATACTTTCTTTTATTTTTTTTTTAATATTTTTAATAAGTTGTGTCGACATTTTTTCAGAATAAGATATGACTGTAGGAAAGAAATTCTCATATTATATAATGAGAACAATATTATCATATGAAGAATTGATGCATAAATTTAATCAATTAGGTATTAGCTGTTTCATTTAGATGTCATAACAATTTGTAATTTCAAAATAATCTTGCTGAAAGGTTAGCTTGTTTTATTATTATCATCTTAATTGAGAGGAAAAATTAAGAATTACAGTTTATTTTATAGTGAAATTTTATATCAAAAACTTTTGTATCTATTACATTTTTGTATACTTTTTATGTACTATTTTAGATAAGACATTATCATTTTATTTTTTCTTATTTTATACTATCAAGGTTTATATAAAATGTGTTTTTGTAGATTAAAAATCATGCCATATATTTGACCAAGATCTGTCCAAAAAAACAGCATTTTGCATTTGAATTACTCTGCATAACATGTGAAATGCTATTAGTTATAAATTAAAAAATAGATATGATAAATTTTTAATTAATCATTGACATATGCATCATATTAATTTGTTTTTTATAAAATAGCAGTTAAATTCCAAAAAGTTATATAAATCCAATATAATCAGAATCTTTTGACAAATTATTATTTTACAAACTTAATTATTATTACTTCAAAATTTACAGTGAAATCAGTTAGCAACAATATGTAATTTTTATGTAAAATAAATATAATTAATTTTAAAAAGTTATGTATTTGCTTGTTGGAATTTTTAATTTTAAATAAATCAAAAATTCCAAAACAAGACTGACTATACATGCTAAATACAGTAAGACCCTGCTTAATGCAGGGATACATTCCTGGACAACAAAGTACTAAACGAAACAGTGTTAAACAAGGTCATTTTAACACAGAGTAAATAGGGAATGGGGACACGTAACCAAAAATAAAGAGATTTTACTTTAATTTTAAAGTTATTTCTATATTAATTTGCATAATAATATATGTTAAATAACACACAAATGTATGCACACAGAAATCTAAAGTTCATTTTTTGTGATGAAGGTCCTAGCTTTTCTGAAATTCTTGTTTTTGTGATAAAGTAACGTAGTTTCATTTGTCACTTTTTCTTTCCTTAAGCAAATGTCGGTAGCAGGAGATCGCATCCAAAACAACTCATTTTGCTTTTGCACTTCTTTCAAAATCTGCATCATTTGCTACAATTTTATCAACGATTTCGGTTATCATTATCAAACTTTTATTACGGAAATCTGTAGAGAAATTCTTTGGATTCTTCATTTTCAAAATCTCTATTTTCCAGTTCTACATGAATTCCTTGTTCTGCCAGTTCTTGAAGGTCGTCATTGATAAGGCTCTGACCAGAAACCCGCAGTAACTCCTTGATATCCTGCTCGTCTACATCTGATTGAATCTAGTCCTGCTGTATCGATTAGGTTGACAATTTGGTCAATCTAACGATACAGCAATAGGTTCTTCTCGTTGAGAATTCTTGGATAGCTTCTTCCAAACACCATTCATGCATGTATCAATTCTTGCCTAGCAAAGTCGATATTGCCTATGGCAGGGCTTCCCAAACTGTGCATCGCGGCACTAACCTACGGGAGTCGCAAGACAATGCCCACAGGTCGCCTGCATGTGACGCATGTCTCTCATTACCCCGCTATTCCCCTCTCATTCAGTCTTTTCGTCGATTATAAGTGTTCATAAATCAGTGTTTTGATTTCAAGTGTGCTGTATTTAATTTATGCATTGTAAAATGGATAACTTTATTCAAATAAATAGAAAACGTGTCGAAGACTTAGGAAAGAGTACAAAGAAGAGTAACCATTTCAAAACTTCAGCCCCAATTTGAGAAGTTATGCTTAGAAAAGCAAGCTCGTCCTTCTCATTAATTGTACTGTTATGTTTTCTAATAAATAATAATTATTAAGATTCTATATTCTTTGGAGTTTTCTTTGAATAATAAAGTAATTTTAATGTCTGCTAGAGCTACACGTAAGTATCTTCTTTAGAAGGGCGTCGCAAAAAAATTACAGCCTGTAAAGGAAGTCGTAGTATAAAAAAGATTGGGAATCCCTGGCCTATGGCATCCATGACATTATATTTTGTCTAAAATTGCACCAGTTAAACATAGATTTAAGGAAAGTACAGTGCTAAGACAAATTACCACCTTTTGCTGATTGGATCACGTTCGTAAATAATCGTATCATATACGAATCAATGAAATGCTGCTATAATTTGAATTGGCATAAAATTTGAGCTTTTTTTTTTTAAGGTTTCAAGCAGACCGTGTTATATCGAATCAACGTTAAGCGGGGTCTTACTTTATTGGGAACACATTAAGAACTCATTGGCCTGAATCTTTTCATTAGAGGCTACACATCCGTCTTTAGAATTTATCAATGTTAAAAATGTTTTAAACATTGATTATTCACGTGTGTTTCACTTCTTAATTGGCAACAGTGAACCCCATTTCTGGATAGAACAGTAACTGGGGATGAGAATTGGTTATTATACACTGATCTGAAATTATATAAGAATAATGTTTCTTTAAAAATTGAAATAGATTTGTTTTCATGTTCTGTTTATTTCTGTAACTTGATATACATTCATTTTATTATATTGAATAAAATTTTGAAATAATATACAGTAAATCATTCTTTAATACTACAGTAGAGCGTCGTTTATCCGAAATCTGATCAACCGAAACGTCAGTTAACCAAAAGCGTTCCAGTCGTACTGTGTTGTGCTGAATTGAACGTTTTTGATACTAGATTAACTTCCAAAATATAATTTTTTTGTTTTTATATTTTTCAATATATTTATTTTGTTTGTACAAAGTAAAGAAATAATTTTTAACGATACACTAGCTACGATTATTATTATAAAAATTTTGTTAGGCTTAAAATCGACAAAAATTCAACGCAAAGTGACATGCAACGGAGAAAAATTTCAACATGGGATAGGTTAATATATTTTTTTGTACATAATTGGTTATCCGAAAAATAAGTTATCTGAACAACCCCAGTCCCTAATTGATTCAGATAAACGACACTCTACTGTACTAAAAATTTTCTCTTAATTTTTTTTAATAAATGTTTCTGATGCATTGATGAATAGTGCAATGATTTAAAATTTTCTATTTAGCCATCAGCATCTTGTTCATCACTAACATTTGGATCATTTGGTTCAACATTTGCTTTAGCGTCAGATATTGTTAACTCAGGAATTTCTCAACAGGCTCCAGAATTTTATATAATTAGAGTGAGCATTGAGCAAGATGACAGAAAAGAAGTGGAAGGAGTGAATCTTTATAAGAGTATAATGGTTGGTGCTTTTTCTTAATACTAAGTTATATTTTTTTCAAAAATATTTACTTTCTTTAATTGATTTTTAGTTAAGCAACTGTGATCATACACGGACTGTAATATATAATGCTATGATGAAGCATGGATTAGTGGGTAATCCAGATGACTATGAGTTAGCTCAGCTTTTGCCAGATGGAGGTAAGATATTTAATAAATTTTGTAGAGTACAACTAATAACTTTATGAAATTTTAATATCTTTTCTTTATTATAAATAAACTTCTTCATAATTTAATTCAAAAATTTTCTCAAATATCTACCATATTTCTTACATATTGAGAATTATTGCAGTTTATCATTAGTAAATATCCATGATAAACTGCAATAACTCTATAAATAAGATTGCTTTTAAGATGCATAGAAAATGATTATGTATTCTTAATTTGCTTTTAATTTTCAATTGGCCAATAAGTAAAAATCATTCAGTTTGTCTCAATTAGTTTTTATGTGGGCATATTAAATCTGTGCTTTACAAAGCCTTGCTTTAAATGACATTTATGTCATAACCAAACTAAAATAGAGAAGTGTTTATGGAATTGCAAAATACATGATTACATATCATGATTTGATCTCATATGAAATATATTAAAAAAATAAACTACAAAATGCATAATGACTATAGAGTTCCTGTGTTATTAAAAAGCATTTCTAAGATTCAGAAGTTAATGGTGCCAAGATTGCCTCGTGTCATTAGATGTCACAACATGAATCATTGATGACATTGATATTTAAATTAGATTTCAATGCACATGCAGGAAAGATACTACTACTATTTTTAGGTATGCACCACAGTTGAATTTAAATCAAATTAATTAATAAAAACCATGTTAATTGACATTTATGTAACATAAAATGGCATCCAAGAATTCATATTTAAAGATACCTAAGTCAAATTAAATAACAAAAATTTATTAATATAATATATATAATATTACATTGTATTTGTAGGCATTTTTATGCATAAAATACAGCTAAAAAGATAAAAAAGGCTTTATTTTGGAAGTCAGGAATGGATTAATCCATTTTATATTGTTTCATGTGGGAAAATTTGTTTTGATTTTAGAACAAATCTTTTTCAAACAACTTTTAGGAACAAATTATGTTTGAAAAGCAAGGTTTGACTGTAATTAAAAATTCAGATAACTTTATTTTACTACTAGAAATTAGAGTTATTTTGTCATCTGCTATTAGAGTATCTATCAGTATATGGATGAGAAATATTGCTGAAAAATTGCTTGCAATTTTTGGTTATTAGCAGCTCTTTTATGTCTATTCAGAAATAAATTTTTTTTAAATATTATGTTAAACACCCTGTAGACAGTTTTACTTTATAAGATGCTAGAAGTGTGTTTTCCACTTTACTGACTTGTAATAAAAGTTTATTTTTAAAGCATTAAAAAGGCCCCTTGAAAAATATGCTTCAAATAAAAATTTGATATTTTCAAGTTATTGACTTGTAAACCACCTTACATGGAACATCCTGTATTAGCCATTACAAAAGACTTCCAGATAATAAGGGTAGGAATGTGTAAAGAACATGTCAGTGTTTTAAAAACTACACCATTTGCTATCAGTCAGTCTACTTCATATATCCTCTTTATAATTTGTTACTTTTTAGAAGAACAAAATTGAATCTATACTTTGCAATCACCCTGTATAAGAGCATGATGCATTATCTTGGCTGATTAGCCAAGATAATGCATCATGCTCTTCTAGTCAGGTCAACTTTTGGTTCCTGCAAGAGTCAATAACTTTTTGGGATTCATAGCACATTGCAGTTTGGGCTGCAAATATTTATTTAAATTATACCAGAGAATCATCTGTAATAAAAAGAATTCTGGGAGTTTAAATAATAAAAGCATCCTAATTCTCATATATTTTTTAAATGTGAAATAATTATAAAGTTTTATTACATAGAATTCTGTTACAAAAATTAGTTGAGGGACATAAAATGTGCATCTTGTTTGAGTTCTGATAAAACTTTCTTCCTTCTCATGCCATGCTGCAACCAACACTAAAAGCCATGTGCATGCATGCATGTGCAAAGCATGTGTACCACCAAATATTTTGATTGAGTACCTATTAATGAAATTGTTAAAAAAAAAAAAATGGAGTAATTATAGCAGGAGCCAGACATCAGCAACCCACACATAGCTTCTAATCATTACTTTTATTCCTCTCAGCCCACAGAAACATTTGTTTACATATTTAAATGTAATCTCTGAGCTGTTGTCAATTTTAATTCATAGAGAGGCTTCTCTAAAAATAAAGCTCATGGAATAAAATTGTAATTTGTGGCTATCATACAGGCCAAAGGTTTCAACATATTAAATTGTTTGCTAGTAATCCATCTACATTTTGATAATGATAGGACACACTGTATACTTTTGAGTCAACTTCCCTTATTAAATGTTGTTTTCATAGATGTACTTGGATAACAATAAATTTTACATTATTAATATAATCTTCAAAAATTAATCAAACAAAATAAAAATTCCCATTTTCTGAGTACTGTGATCATTAAGTACCATATCTTTGTTTTATTTTATTATTTTGGCTAGTAATTGTTCAAAATAATAAAATTATGTGTAGTAGTATCTGTTATATTTTATTAACTTTTAAAAGTAAATTATGTAATTTTTATAAAAATGCAAATGGCTTAATTTTGAAGGTAGAGATGAGTTTTTTAAAAAAATTATAAAGGCCAATAATGAGTAAAATTTTCATTACGTGTGACACACTTGGGCTATGATACATGACCTCCCTCTTTTTCCCCAACCCTTGACATTTAATTTCAAAATTTAATATCATCATATGCCCTTATACAGATGCATCCATGCCAAATTTCATTTCTTGATCTTTACTCCATCTTGAGATATCAATCAAAATGTCAGCACATACAATCAATTTTTCCTTCTTTTTATTTTTATTTATGGGGTCCCAAAACATCAAGATTTGCAAAAAATGCAGAGGTTCAAATTTGACACGATTCCAATACTTCATGTTATATACATAACAAAAACACTTACTCTAACACCTTATAAACATGCAGCCAAATTTTATTAACTTCTAATGTTTTAATTTTAATTTATCAGGGGAAAATAAGCATTTAAAAGATTTTCCATTGAAATTCTACAATATTCTTCATAAATACATGAAAAAGCTGTTTATCTATAGCAAATAAATTGTATTAATAATAATGTTTATTCAAGAGTTGGCTATTATTATATTTAATTAAACTAGTTAGAGCTTATCTTGTAGCTTAATGAAGGCCATTTCATAAATTCATTAGTCTGTGGGAGATTGCAACTTCAGATATAAGATATAGAGTAATTTGTCCAAACAAGAAGTTATACTGTAAAAGATGGCATATTACATATATCTTATTTCTGAAGTGATGAGATTATTTTGAAAACTCATACAGTATAATACAGAATTTTATATGGTATTATAGTGTACTAATTTTATTTATGTACTTGCATTATTACACAATTAAATGTAAAACCACATTTTGATTCCTTGACATTTAATAATAATTTTTTTTTAACAGAAATAGTTTTTCCCAGTTCTGCAAACGTGTATTATGCTATTAATACAGCATATGACCTGAACTTTATTCTGAGAAGACAAAATAATATATCTCAGAAGAGATGTAAACCTACGCCTCTAGTGAAACGCATATTGGGAACCGTGACGTAAATCGTGTAACGAGAGAGAAGAATTGTAAATATTATTTATGTAAATGTGCATGTAATTGTACATGACTGTTAACGATCATTGCACTGCAGATTAATCGAATCGATGTTAAATGCAGCTGATTTAGTACGAGCGAATCAAAATATACCGAAGATTGTAAATAATTATTTTTAAAGGTGTTTGTATTGTAGCTGTTTTGTAAATATAGAATCATGAACAAATATCACTATGTATATTTTGGTCTTCCAGAAGAACAATCATTGTGCCATATTGTGTAAACACTGTCTAAATATTTGGGACCACAATATTTGTACAGAATGGAAATATATTTTATTAAAATATTTTATCTTTAATTTGGCTAACTGTATTCTTGTCAGATGAAATACAAAATCTTGAATATAGGTTTTTTTTCTTTTTCATGTCTATTGAGAACATGTATACAAAATTATTTTTACAGATTTAAATTTTTGGTTAATGTTGTCTTTTTACCATTAATTTAAACAAGTTAAGTAACGCTGCATCAGCATGTAGTCGGAACGAAGCTGCTCGCACCTTTATTTTCTAGATTATGAGGGAAAAAGAAACAAAGAATCATTCGTTCTCAATAATATATTTGATTTCTATTGGATCATTTAAAGGTACAAATATAAGGTCAGAATAAGCCATTAATTAATTGCTATCCCAACGTTTCACGAAATTCTGTCTATCACTATGGGCCTTGGACTTACAGATTGACTCGTAGCGATCTTTATTGTAACTCTTTAAAAATACTGAGTCGGTTATTTTTTCACTCAACTCAATGTAACTATGTAAGACCGATAGCTGTCTCTTTTTTCCCTATATCTATTTTGATTTTTGGAAGAGTTAATCCCTGTGATTTATGTATAGTCATCGAGTATGCTAAGGTAAGGGGAAACTGTCTACGAGATCACAATATACTGCCATCGTTCAAAGAGCATGTTATGGGGATTATTGGAAACAGATTACCATAGATGAATTCCGCTAAAACAGAGGAAGAGCTGGAGGGCAAGCATTAGGAGCATATAGAATGTAACGTATCATTCCTAGTGAACCATTGATGAGACCTCCTTGCACACCCATAAGTTGACTCAGCATGATTCTGGCATTAACTGAGAGATTCAAATACTTGGAGAGGCCAAGAGCTGAGTCATCTTTGGACGAAGGCAGGGCAATATCTGGAGTGTTTTCAGATGCTATATAAGCAACAGGGTACCCAGTTGACTGCAAGTAGTCTTCGTTACTTTGTTTAACTTGCTCGTTTGTTGGATATAGCCATTTAGAACTGATCAAGTTCATCTCTGGATAAATAGGCTCCATTTCTTGTCGTCAGAGTGTTCAGATCTGTATCAGAGAAATCACCCGAAGCTAGATGTTGTAAGACATCTGTGAAGGAACTATCAGCGCTATTTTGTCTATGAGAATTACTAAGTTCAATGAACTTCTCAAAAGAATCAAATGCAAATGTAATGTAATGTCCCAACAAGGTAGGAACCTTGTTGGGACATTACATTACATTTGCATTTGATTCTTTACAAAAATGATCCGTTTTTATAGAACTGGAGATAGGAGTTTTCCTTTAGTATGGATCATTTTTGAGAGTTGAAATTTTAATCAGTTCGTCCTTGAGTGATGATGAGTCGTCCAAGAAAATTTCATCAAGATCGGACAACTCATTCCAGAGTTATTTTGTTGACAAGGAATGCACGAAGTCAAGTATTAGTCGTCACTACGCTCCAACAATTACATGAAATAGTTTCTACATATCAGTTTCTGTACACTTCTAACACACAGGTCACTTACAAAACATGTGTTCACACGTTGAAACATGTCTAACTAAGCTTGTAGTTGTAAATGTACAGTACTTCTAAACTTTTTGCAAGGTTCGTTGTGAAATTTGAAATTGTCAACAAATATAAACAATAATAATAATAACAACATATCTATGTTGTTATTATTATTATGTAAGTCAAGGCAATTCAAGCTGGCCGGTAAGTATTTAGCTTTTTCGATCAAAGGCATTAATGGAATTAATCTGATTTTTTCGATGTTTACAATTCATATTTTGTCGTTAATTGTTGTAATGGCGGATCTCGGAAACATCAACATTTTTTGGGCAAAAGTGTGCTTCAGGTTTTTTTTCCATTTTATAGTATTGGAATATCCCGAATTTAATTGTGACGAGAAATACTTCAGTTGGTATGTTTGCCACGAAGTTTTGTATGCAATCTGCAGATGCAGAGTGTTCGAAATGTGATGGTCGTCGTAAAATTAAATCATCGAAAGGATCGTGATTCAGTTTCTTTTAGATGTCATAAGTACAACAAGATGTCATTTGAAGTAATTTTTAAACGTAAATTTGGGGGAATTTCTCGGGGAACTACTTTTTCGTTTATTTGGCATCTAATTTGCATAGAATGCACGTTGAGCGTCAGTTGTTTGGCTGTGGACGTGAGTAGTCGAACAGCTGTTGACAGGGCGAACTTCATACTACACATTATGATTGTTTCGTAGTCTAATTTTACCGAAGTGAAAATTGGATGGACCTGGAAAGGTGGTCGAAATCGACGAGATTGTTGTGAGCAGAAGGAAAAAACTAAGAACGGTTCGACCTGTTTGTTCAGCATACGAGTAAGTTTTATCCAGGAGCGAGACGTGTTTTAGTTTGGAAAGAGCCAGATATTGTACCTTCAGTTCTGAAAGTAAGTGCCAAATAAATCCGAAAATCGTAAGAGGAAGAATGTAAACTTGTATGTTAAGAATGAGAAAAAAGTTTCTACCACGGAAAAGGACAAAGTTACGATAGAATCATCCGAACCATGTTTTTTACCGAATAAATCGGAGAAAAAGAATTAGAAATACGTCAACGGTGAGTGAAAGATTATTTCTTTAATTAAATGCCGGTGTAGTAAGTAGCTGCGCCGGTCGCCATCTTTATGGACGTCGCGTTCACAAACAAGATGGCGACCGGAAGTGTCGTCATTGGGACTACCTAGGTAAACTTATACCAAGAATTCTTATAATCAATTATAGAAATTTACTTTTTTTTTTTTTTTTTTTTTTTTTTTGAAACGCTTGGTTATTCTATACTATAGTATATCCAAGCGTTTGCAGTGATTCTTAACAGGGGGGCCGTGGCCCCCTGGGGGTTTATAAGAAGTTTGCCGGGGGGCGCCAAATTATGCAATATTTCCTTCGGAATATAATAATAAGAAAATTGATGTATAACCGAATATCGTATTGAAAAGTGAAATAAGAAAGATAAAGTTTTCCTATTTAGTTTTTTTTATTTATTTTTTATTTCTTCTTACATACAACTTTGTTAGTACAGAAGAAATAAATGCGAATACGCTACTTATACCGCAGTATTTACTTCTTTTATTCCAAAGCAATTCTAAGAAACTATTAATGCTTGGAATTTTAAAAATAATTAGGAAAAACAGTAGGCTTTGAAAATTTAAATATTTTTGCAAAAGATATGCAAAATCCTTACGACAAGTGGGCGTTTTAGTTTTAGTTTAGTTTTAGCATCGACATTGGATCGATTTATCGACATGTTTCTTATTTTATTTTCTGTTAAAAATTAATGAGTTTTCATGTTTACTTGTGAAGTTTGAATGTTATTTAATTAAATAGATAATGAAATAATAAAGTTATGATTTACTTATATAAAAAATAAAGCAATAATAAAAAAATCAATTTATTATAGATAAATTATCAAACATAAATTAATATAAATATATTATCATAAATTATCAAAAAAATGGGGGGTCACAAAAAAGTTATGAAATATTTGGTGGGCCGCGAGTATAAAAAGGTTAAGAACCACTGTTCTATAGATATAGAATTTCGGGACTTTACGATACCCTACTTTTGGACCGGAGACCAGAAATAAGAAAGTTGTCATATTTACGATTTCTTGCCTTTCACAATGCATTTTAGAGTTTTCCACTAGGTGGCGCTGCTTGTAGTTCAGTATTAGAGCCCTATATAAACAGAGTATGGCCACTCTAACGTATGGACGCCATTTTGAGGCCAAAGTTGCAGTGTCACACAGTACTGCTTAGCATTTAAATGAGCAATGTTAGTTAAAAACAGAGATTCAGAAAGAAGTTATATTAAGTTAAACATTTTTAGAAATAATTTTTAATTATGTTCGGAATAATTGTAGTTTATAAGTGATAGACAAAATATATAACAATAACAGGGCTAGAAGCAAAAAAGTGAATATATTAAAAAATTATATTTAGTGGATCACATTTATTCACAGCACTATTGCAATATAAATAATCTGAAAAATATGTATTTAAATTTAAAAATATAATAACTAAAGACAAAAATTATAAAAAAAAATCAATAAAGTTTATTTTTCAACAAGAAAAACTCAAGTAACATAGTGTAACATAGTAACAAATAGTGATTCTCTGCATTTTTTGCAAGGAATGCAGATAATTACTAAATATCAATCATTTATTAATAAAAAGGGTAATTTTCCTGTTACAGGGGGTGTTCTGTAGTCGTCTTTACAATGTCCGTAAAGAGGGAAGAGGCGAGCCTTGTTCAATTAACATTTCATAGCCTGATCTTCCACAAGCAAATTTTAACTGCAGAGCCTTTCTTATTGTATTATTTTGCAATTTTATTTTTCGTGTTGACACGTTTCCAAGGGCTGTTATTTGATCAGGATTGAAAATTAATTTTATGTTTGTACTCTGTGTGTTGACTCTAGACTTTAATTTTCTTATCTCTTCATAGAGATCCTTATTCTTTTCTGCACTCTCTTAACTCTATGTAATGCATTATGCAATTGAGATTACAATTCATTAATTTGTTTTGATTTTGGTGACAGTGGCTGGCTAACAAGATTACCAGAGTCTTGAAATACTGGACCAGATGTCTCATTGTCTTCATCTTCATTCGTGCTTTTACATTCTTCAGCATTTTCTTCAAAAAGAATCAAAGTATGCAATAAAAAAATAGAATATTTAATAAGAATATTTTAAATTTATATTATAAATATACCTGTACTGGACTGCATAGATGTCATAGGAGATAATTTGTAGCATAACTGTGGTTCGAGGTCAGATCTATACGCTCACAATTGTTTCTATGCCCTGTTTTTGATTCAGAGCATCTTCTCTTAGGTGCAGATCTGTGAGAAAAAAGTGTAGGACGGCATCAAGCTTCAGCAATCTTCTTCCATCCTTCCTGTGATTCTCACACTGATCTTTCTCAAAATGAACCTATGAGAGTTAATTGTAAACATTCACATCACTAAACCAATATACTTATAAAGGTTAAAATCTATTAACAGACTTAATACTCTTTAGCTTTAGTTTATTAATGTGCAATGTACAGTACAATTAAATAGGTAGGCAAAGCAGAAGTCCTTTCTCATAAAAATTCTGATTCTTACCTCATAAAATTCTGATTCTTACCTCATAAAATTCTGATTCTTTCTCATAAAAATTCTGACAAAGTAATGCATGTTTTCCAGGAATCCATAATTTCTTATTTTCATCCAGCCTGTTTTCTTTAATCGCCAATGCTTTTTTCCTAGCTTTATCACTTGGAAATCGATGCAGTTTGAATTTAAGAGCTCTATTTTGAGCAATTAATGGCTGATCAACCCGGCATGATCTATTTTTATGTGGTAGCTTTAAGAGCGATATAGATGTATCGATAGATCTAAAGGCTAAAATAATAATTTCTAACGTCAGTATAGCAAAGTAAGAACTAACTTGATGTTTAGAATCTATTTTAGATTGGAACTACCTGGTATATAAAGTTTCGAATCCTGTTATTTATCGTAATAAATAGCTGATTGACACTCACTTGTCATAAGCGGATCGGAAGCTGGCCTCATAATGGCGTCCACAAACCACGTGATCGGCAGTAGCCAATCATATTTTGACCCCCAGTTGACCATACTCTGTTTATAGAGGGCTCTATTCAGTATATATATATATATTTTTTCTGTTCAAGAACTACCGTGAATCAATAGAGAGGTCGAGGCGCACGTATTCAGCCCAAAACGTGAACGGCGGACGGACAAGCGCCACCATCTGGAAATTCTATACGGTCGATAATGGCATTCGCTACGTCTAGAATGGCGAGTAGATCTACTCGGCTTAAACTTCATTTTTTTTGTGTTTGTGGTTTAAATTATGACGTATTTTTTAAAAATGATGATTATTTAAGCATTTACGAATAAAATTGTAAAGAAACAGACGATTTTAATTCAGAAATTATTTAATTATTGGATTTTTTAGCAAGTAACGCGAAGTGCCTACAGAATTTACATATATTTGTTTTCATAATAGCTTATCTTAAGGTAGGTTTGTTCTTCCACGGCATCTTCTACCATCAACAGTGTAATACGTTTGTAAATTTTCTAAAAATTAATTTTCCGAGCTGCTTTCGAATTTACATAAGCCACTACTTTCCTCGACAAAAGTATGAGGTAGTCCTATCGTCCGATCGTGCGGTAGGAGACACGACGCTAATTAAAAATAATTATTTAGTGTTATTAAACATCCTATAAATACTTTTAAACAATTTAATTTCTTTATTTACCTTTACTGGTAACCCTCGATGTTAAATGTATTCGCCATTTTTTCAACAAATTTCCCGTGAGTCAATGCCCGACGTTCACTGAGCCACGTGATGTTGTGAACGAGCGCCGTAAGGTCTTTTACTTGGACTTAAAACGTCAAACGTGTACTTCTGCTTGCCGTACAAGTTTAACGTTTGTACAGTACTTGCGCCTCAACCTCTCTAATAACTAGTGACGTTAAACACTGGGCAGCCTGCCGACGGCTCCCCTCCGGGAGGAATCCGTCGAGAGCACGAACAGTCGAACGCACCTAGTGGAAAACTAACTCTAAAATGGCGTAGAATGCATTGTGAAAGGCAAGAAATCGTAAATATGACAACTTTCTTATTTTTGGTCTCCGGTCCAAAAGTAGGGTATCGTTCAACTCGTCTCGGTCCCGAGTTCAAATATATAGTCAGTCCCGAAATTCCATAGGAAGTAATCTATAGTACACCCAAACGCTTTGTAATCTCTGCATTTACGAGGAATTTCATCTATGCTTCTACGTACGGTACATTACTATTACTATTTACTTCTTTACAAACTAGGGACTGTCCATAAAGTATCACCACACTTTTGTTGACATTTTTACTTCTTCTCCCCCCATTGCCCAGTTTGTCCAAGTTTCCGTAACCCTCTCCAACGGATGTCCAACAAAACCCAACCCCAAAATCTTTATACACTTTATTATTCATAAAGTATAACATTTAATGAAATAAAACGGACGTCTATTGAAGTTCAACCCCTCCCCTCTCCCTTGTCTGACTTTGTCCAACTTGCCATAAATAATAAATCGGGTTGCGATGAGCTTGTGAAAAAGCTATTTACTAAAAGATATTTAATAAAATAAAAAACACTTTTTAAAAAATAATTACGGAAAATCGATATAGTCTAACCTCTGAACAATGGCCACTGATGGGAATATAAAATAATAATGGCCGATGTTAAGAGGTTATTTTGTATGCATTTCAAAGGGAAACTTTCCTGAAAAAATGGCCGCCGTTTTTGGAGGTTCGAATGTATTTTGTAAAAGACGACACACTTGTATGATTCACAAATAGAAATCGCTAGAAAGGTTTATTTATAAAGACTTTTTAAACTTTATTGATATTAAGCACATTGTTTTTATAATTTTTTTTTTCATATGAAACGTTAACGGAGAGAAAGTACCATCAAAAACTTTTAACTCTCGCAGCCGATGAAAAGGAGCGTTCAGAAAGAGACTAAAAAATAAAACAAAATACAATTTTAATAAATGTTCTTAATTCTATTTTTATTATAGTATATTAATATCTTAAATAAATAATAATAATTGGATTAGGTAATACTTGGTTAATCTATGAAACCAGAATGGTGCCGGATTAACGAACTTAGTTAAATATCACTATTCCGTCTTAATCATTGGCGTGACTACTCCAACGCCAAGTGAAAAAGCTCGCTTGGAGAAAAGAATTTCTTTATAAAATACTGTAACAAGTTATATTATAAAACTAGCTGGTAAGCCCGGCGTTTCCCGAACAAAAAATAAGTACAAACATTAAGATTATTAGATTACTTCGTACTTCTAATCCTTATATTATATTATAATATTTGATTTATATAATTACAAAGGTTATCTTACGTAAGGGTTCATCACACCGAGTGACCAATCTAACACATTTTAAAAATTCTTTCAATTGTGTACAGTAGACGAATAAAGAGTTTGGTTATTTCAGCTTTTTTTTTTTTTTTTTTTTTTTAACTCTTTTCGCCCTGTGGGCACTAAGAGGGCCTCTTTTAGTAGGTCCATTATGGGTTCGGCCAGGCCCACAATGGGGCGACCGGGTGGTGAGGGACGGGGCCCGACATATCCGAACGGACCACCCCCCGAAAAATTCCTGGGGATTATTCGACCCGTTCGGATTCGATCCCGGGTCCCCCAGAGCGGTAGGCTGCCACCTTTACCGCTCGGCCATCCGGCCATGGTTATTTCAGCTTACCATTATCATGTTTATCGCGATACTCGGATGGTATGAAATGGCACAACTTTATTGCTCAAGTAGACACCAATTGAAAATATATTTTTTTCCTTCACAGCCAAATATCAAATGGTAATCTGCCAAGGAATCAAATTTCGCGAAAAGTGGATCAAATATTTAGACTTGGCACCCTGGAAAACCACTTAATACAATGTTACCGACGAGCACAAAATAGGTTTCATGTAATTTTCCAATTCCAATTCAACCGTACCACTGGTCCGATAGAAAGAAGGGGCTTGAAGTAATTCGCCCAAAATTACGTTGACTCCTCCCGGAAGAGAGGACAGTCAACGACCACTAATTAATACCGGTCTACTATTAATCTTTGAAAAGAGATCCGTGCTGGGCAGATTGTGATGGCCACACATGTGATCATACTTGATAACCTTAATGTCTAAAAGACTTCATAAGACTTGTTTAAATCAAAAAATCTTGTAAAAATATGAGAATAATTACTTTTACGTGATAATAAAGTGTTTATACAATTTGTTGCCAAAATTTAAACTACGTGGGAAGTATATTCTCGTAAATATCGCATTTATAGAAAAATTATTGGGCTGCAATTTGAAAAAATTGTAGACCTATAAATTCTGACCATCTGTAATCCTTCTTTAATCTCGAGAAAGGAGTTAGATAGGTAAAAGTCGAGACCAAATGTGGAAAGCTAGGGACGGGAGGTCTAGAGTAAATATATACAAACTTCTGGTCCAAACCGGAAGTCACATTAATTCAATTTAAAATTTTTCCCTGAATGGTGCTAAATAGATGACTGGCATGACTGTATGGCTAACAGGTAAAGTATGATGTGCAGGGACAAGAATTGAGAACATTGTAATGAAAGGTTACAGCCCTGCATTGTGATGATGTCACAATAAATAATTGCTCGTTAAAGGTATTAATATATTTCCACTTTTAAAAAAAATAAGAAGAAAGTTACCTCTTTTCCGGGCTGCAACCAATAAAATTGTTAAATAAATGCCTTATCTAATTTTTAAGGTATTTTCTGTTGTTTAAAATAATTTTAATTAATTAAAATTAACTGGTAACGAGCTATTATCTATTGTGACACTGTCACAATACCGACCCTCAATTTTCAATAATCTTTTAGTGTAAAAATCATGTAACTTCCGGTCCAGATCGGAAGTTAGTATATAGTTAACTGGGCCTCCGGTTCATAAGTTTCCCATATCTTGTATCGGTTTTCGTCTACCTAACTCCGTTCTCGACATTAACGAAGAACAGACAGACAGACAATGGGAATTTATGGGTCTGCAATTTGAAAATTGCAGCCCAATAAATTTACGTGATGCAACGTCGTAGAAGTATAAGGTGGTCTTATTTAAAATACATTAAAGATGACTCACTATATTCAATCTAGCAAAAAAGTCATCTCCAGTTTCAAATAATTTATCTTCATCTTCCCGTTTTTCAATGTGTTTTACATCATCTCTTCTGCACCTCTGACTTTCTTGGAGGTATCTTTCTAACATATCCACTTTTGACCCACTTATTATATCCCAAAGTTTCAAATGTTTGACTGTTAAATCGTAAATCTTAGGTTTACGTTTAAACACTGGTAGGGCATGTGTATCATTTATTCCAGTTTGATGCAATGTGGGTAATGAACCTAATTTCATCTTCGGTTTATCCCACTTTTCCGAATTTTTGTGATATGTCTGCTCCTTTCTGCAACCTCTCTGAAAATTGGTACAAAATTTTAAATTATTATTATTATTATTATTATTATTATTAAGGAGTAGAGTCTACTCAAAGATCTAGAGGAAGAGAGAGAAGGCATCGGAAGACCTACAAAGTAATTAAATACTGACCCAAACCTCTGAACAACGGCCATTGACGAAAACATAAAAATGACCATCTTTGAGGGTGGCCACTGTTTGGTGGTCGTTTTGCATCCATTTTTGTTTAGCGTTCCATAAAAATGGCCGCCGTTCAGTGGTGACTATCGCTAGAGGTTTGGCCGTATTAGATCAGGCGATAAGAGGGGGGAAAAGTGCTGAAATTAACATTTAAAATATTCAAATTTGCTTTTAATTTCATTCAAACTCTGTGTTTCTTAAAGTAAATTTTAAATTAATTGTAATTAACTGAACGCAAAAGGGTTTATTTATTGATAAACTCCTTGTTTTTGTTATTTAATTTATAAAAAAAAAATTATAAACAAAACATTTTTTTCAAAGATTTATACAGATACATAAATTTTAAACATATGTTCGTTTCCAGAAAAGTGAAACTAACCTGTTTCTGAAATTTTATATTGACATCAGTATAAACTGAATTTCCTGAATTCTCCGCACGTTCCTTCTTTCTAGAGTCATTTTTAATTCTATAGAATAAGATTAATAGCAGTTAGAAGATACTTTAAATTATCACCAAATTGCTATATAATGTAACTAAGTTACAATTTTAGCTAAATTACATGATGTACTGTACAAGATAATGCACATATGTAAGACATTAATTCTCCATTTTAACAGTAAAACTGAATCGATAATTTAATACAAGGAAGTAGAACAAAGGAAATAAAAATATAAAACACATAAAATGGTTTTTAAGCAATTTATGTTAAAGATAATTCTTAATTCTTACGACTTTCAGTAGTTTGTCTTAAAACGTGACGTGTTAGTCGCGAATCCGTACCCGGTCACGTGGTTTCGGTTTTTTCCCGTGTGTCTAACACCTAACAGGGATCAGTTTTCCATAGAAAGTCCTCCCGAGAGAGTCATCTCCTTGATCACTTGATATTTATCCAATTCAGTTCCAGAAATGTCAAGCCACATTCAAAATCACCTGGCTGTCCCAGGTGACTTTAGGCCTAGCCGAACCCACGATAAGTATGGAAAAAAGACCCTGTTAATGCTCACAGGAGTAAGAAATGAAAATATGAGTCATAGACAGGTGTATGTATACTGCTCGAATCTACATACACAGTATTTACAGTGTATACATACAAAACTGTATACGGCATACATATGTAGTATACGTACAAAACTGTATACGACGTACAGTACACTACCTATGTATATATACACAGTTTTGAGTAGGGTACATATTTTCATCTCTGATTATATATACATTTTGGAGGGTGCCAAGGGACCTCTCCCCCCCAAAGAAAAAGGAAAGAACACTAAAAAGTTTTCCAAAAATATTTTCTAAATATTTTTATTTATTTATATTGTGTCGTGTCTTCTATTTCTATACTATTCATATACTACTTATGAATTAGCGGTCACATAACGGTGGGAATTTTCGTTGAATTCGCATTAAAAAGTTTTATACCGGTTTAACTCGGCCCCTCCACGGATAAATGCTGAGTGCACAACTGTACACTACACATCACACACATCCACTCACTCACACACAAACACACACAATATACAAAATGTGGTGTAAACATTAGTTAACCATGCCATTCTGTTCTTTTTATCATTAACATAAATTAGATGAAATAAATTAAATTAACCTATTCAAAAGTCAAGATAACAGCAAAAATTTCACTTACGCCAACATTTTCGAATCCATTTCATCGGATATCGCTTATGGAATTCGAAATTCGAACCACATTCTTTTTGAATATTCGAAACCAACGGGTTGTCGTCCGCCGATTGGAGGAGACGTTCCCCATATATAATCGTGGATGACGAAGGTGGAAGAAAAATTCCCTCATCTTTAAAGATGACCACAGTTCTGGAACGTGTGGTCATCTTTAAAGTCGACGGCCTTCTTATTCAACGCTGCTTTGTTTATTTCTAGCAGCTCAAAGTAGCGGAGCTGCGCTCTGTCGGACATTCGGTGGAGGACCCAGGTCCTATTCAAATGGTCTTCCACATCCGGATCGGAGGCATAAGATGACTGTGCGGTGGAAAATCAATCCATTGAAATGTCCGTATGGTGTTCTTTTATGCGTGAGGCGACTGTCTGCCGGTGCTCCAATGTATTCCAACGCCTTTCCGGTTCGATCGTCGATAAGGGGGATGGAGTATGCACTTCGCGAATGTTACCAAACTGATGAGTGTTTGGTATTTCTGACGAGAAAAGACGTGTGGGCTCTTTTTGCGGGCCAATTTGATAAACACCAAGTTGGCCTACAGTTTGGCAACATTGTGAATAAGTATGTTCTATAAACATCCTCTGTAATCAGAATAAAGTATTAACTGTATCAGAATGAAGTATTATCTGACAGTAATAACTGAATAAAACTATCGCTTTCGACAGTTTCCTGCTAGTAATATCTAATTCGTCGCTCAAATTCTAAGCACTTATGTCAGTTTCATTTCTAGTATTGTCAAATAGTTTATTTTGTAAATGTAAGCAATATTTCATTCTTTTCTATGGGAATGCTTCATAAACAGGATTATAATAAAAAAAACCAAAATTGTTACGTAAGTTAGAATCGTGTGAACGGAACTGCCGAGTTTCCTAGCAACTGGTCAAACGGCCAAGAAGTAAATAGCGAATAAACAAACACTGTCAAACATTCTCATTTATCTGTATATACAAACATTTTTATTTATATGTTTGTTTGTTTATTCACTATGTATTCGTAGGCCGTTCGACCAATTGCTACGAATTCTCAGCCGTTACGTTTACATACCCCTAACTTAAATAATGTCGTATATTCCACCCCAAAATATCTACTGGGTTTCTGTAAATCAATTCATTTCTATCTCCTTCGATTTGCTGCTATACACATACCGCCATCTATTGCCAGTAAATTTAACAAAATAATAAATATAATTCTTATATTTTTTAAAATTATATCCTTTTTATATTATATTCACTTAATTGCTGCGACAATGATATAGCGCGTCTATTTTGAGCTATTCGCATTTTTCACCGGATGCTCGCCCTCTGGTGTTTAAAAACAAAACTATTCTATCTGGGTAGTTTGATTCATTCTTGTGTATTATCGGCAGTAAAGATGAATAGCAGTAGAAAAAGCAAAGCTTTCTGTTGCGTTCCAAATTGCAATTTCAAAGCCTCAGGCTGATATAAGTTTTCGTATATTCCCACACGAAAAACACATGATTATTCGGAAATCGGTCGGTTATATTTATGAGCTGCTCTGAATTCTTCTGAAAGAGTAGATTAGACTGTTAAGAATGGGCGGTTTTCTCGATTGTCCAGCTTTACATAAGTTATGCTGTCAATTTTAAAAGATATTTTCTTAAAGTTTAAAATGCCAGTAATTTTGTGTGGGACACAGGGTCGGATTTAAGCATTTCGAAGCCCTAAGCTGAACTCTGTAAGTCCCTTTACCAACTCCTCCACAATTTTAGAAGTAAATCATAAAAATAAAAGAATTAAACCAGACTCTCTCTCTGATTCAATACGGTTATTGGAAGAAAAAGATGTGAAGTTTCACGTCTTCTGTTTTATACCCATTCCATTAAAAATCTTTTTTAAATTTTTTTTTTAAATTGATAAAAACCAAACATATGTTAATTCTTAGGAAAAAAATTAATGAAATACTACACAAAATAAAAAGAAAAGTATATTGTTGGTTTGTAAAAAAATGTTTATTACAAAATTTGACTGAAAATATTTGCCGTCCGCGTCTTTTGTCTTCAACCGAGGTAGCCTTAAATAAGCGAGACACAGAGCCTTCGACTTTCGTCGACGTCTCCTGTCTTCTCTCGAGGGGTTTTATAGATGCGAACACACACTTAATAGAGCATTCCTTCGTTCCTGGTGCTTGGCCGCATCAGGAGTTTAGGTGCTCTGCTTTATTCCAGTATGTCCTGCTTCGCCAAGTTATGCAGGAGTTTACAATTTTTGGAGCGGTCGCAGCCGCATTACAATTTTTTTCCCGACATAAGTATGTTTTTTGTCATAACATTTTTCATACAGAGTTTGAATGAATTATATTAGAGACAATTAATGAATAACAAATAATGAATGAATAGTTGTCAGATTGAGAAGTCCGTGCAGAGTTATTATAAAACAGTCTTCGCACAGTTGTTGAAATCCCAGTTCTTATATAGTTGGAATATAGATGCGAACACAAAGAGTCCTCTTCATCTCCCGTCGGCCTTTTCGCTCGATTGTGTTTTCAAGAAACGGCACACAGAGAGCCCTCTCTTCCTCCCGGCCGCATCTTCTGTCTTCATTCCGCGGCCTTAAAGATGCTTGGACACACAGAGCCTTCTCTGCCTTCCATACATTCCTGAAGTATTCTTAATCACAAAATTTCCGGGAAGGCTAAGAAAAAGGAAGAAAAAACGTGAAAATCTGGAACAAGTTTTACGCTTAACAATAGCTACTTAGAATGTATTGTTGGCTTTTTCTATTGTAAGAATTCGTTAGGTATTGTTGGAATATATTTTTAACAACGCGTGACGTATTACGGTTCCGTCATATTTTTACGTTACGTGTTACGTAAAAACATTAATGGATTTGAAATATTTCAGAAACGATTATTTTGTTAAAATAATATTTATTAGAAAACTTTTTAAAGTTGAAATAATTTTTTTTCTAGTAAATAAAATTATAGAAATGCCGAATTATTCAATGCTTCTAAAGTAATGTTATATGTATTTTTGAAAATCCAAAGAGCAATTTGTAATGTTAAAAAAACAATTAATTATAAATCGTATTGTCGCATAGAAATGAAAAGAAATACCTTTTTGATGGAGTTAAGAAATATACGAACAAGAACAACGTTACATGAAAACATCGTGTAACGTTGTTCTTGTTGTTGTTTTTTCTTGAAAAATCTTAAGAACAGTGGTGTAATCATTATATCAGTGATCATACAACGTTAAAAATGAAAAAATAAATCCCGGGTATTTTCTGTTCCCATATATAAATTGCTTATATGAAAAATACAAAGGTCAGTTTAATCATTTTTCCGTTCATATTAAAGCAAATAAAAAGAAAGAAAGAAAAGACTATCTAATATAATAGAGAAGGAGTAAAAGCACGAGATCATCAATTGGATACCGCAGGAGTCATATACCTATCCATAGCCCAAATACTACATAGGAGAAACTAAAAGAATATTAAAAAACGACTCAAAGAACATGAAGCGGCCAGAACATTGAAACGTAGTGAATCACCTTGGTTTCATCTACAACGCTATTTCGTTGTAGATAAAAGCCGAAACAACCCCAAGAAAATATGATGGAGAATAGAAGACTTCCGTACATCACCAGTTCCTGTTTTTTAAAAATGTTTATATTTTTAAAGGACTGTTTGGTAGCCAGTAGCATAAAAGGAAAGGTCAGTCGCCAAAAGTTTAATGTCTGAACACAAAGTTAATAAATGGTGGTTCCTCTTTTTGGGAAGGAAAAGGAAGTTTGTCTTAAACTTTTTTGTTTATGGCATTAACTATATTCAACAATTTGTTCTTTTGTTTTGCCACGATACATATAGAATACTGTTTAAAAATTAATTTATATCTCTCATAAAGTTTATGTACATACGGAAATTTAACATATATAATATTATCAATATGATTCTTTACATTATATCTGTAATTTACGAATTGATTGTACCACTTACATAATAAATTCTTTGGATAATCATTCAATAAATATTTTTTAAAAAGTTGTTTTATTTCTTTATCTATGTCTTCTTGTAAGGATGTCCTATTCACTATTTTTTTGAGGTCCATAGTAAAGACGTTTTTCTTGGTTTCTACGGGACAGTATGATTTGTAATTAATGGCCTTTTTTGTATTACATAATTTTTCGTACTTACGGAATAGCAATCGGTTTTCCTTTCTCAATATAGTTATATCCAAATAATTTAATTCCTGATTTTGTTCTTCTTCACTGGTGAACTTTAAGTTGTTACTCAAACTGTTTGCATAGGTTTCAATATCTTTGGATGAAGTTATTTGTGAGTCATATATAATTAGTATATCATCAACGTAACGTGCATAGTACTCGATACCTGGAGCCTGTGATATATTTTCATCAATCGGTATCATGCAGATATCAGCCAGTTTTGGTCCGACGACCGATCCCATAGAGATTCCATTCTTTTGTCGGTAAAAGTCTGTGTAAATTTTAAAATATAAATTCAATAAAAATTAAAATGTGCTCAGGTATATTATATCTATTTATGGTTTCTTTAATCATTTCTAGTGTTATCGATGGATACATGGACTTGATATCTAAACTCATAAGACAATGACTTTTTTTAATTTTACCTTTTAGTAGTCCATTAATTAATTCATCTGTGTTTTTTATGCTGTAGAGTGATCTATCAATTTTCTGCAAGTAGATTTTCAAGATTATATAAAACTGTTTTTTTAAAATCCACCAATGGTCGACATATATTACCAGGTTTATGAGTCTTAATTCTTAGATTTAATTTTGGATATCGTATATTATTAAAGTCTAATATCTTTTTTACCTGGTGACTTGGGACTTCCTGTTTATATTTCTTCATTAATTTTGTAAGGTTTTTCTCTATTTCCTTTAACGGATCTATTGGTAACTGTTCATATTCGTCAGACGTAACTATTTCATTTTTCTTAGATTGTAATTCTTCTTTTGTTAATATAACAAGTTGGTGCGATTTATCTGCCTTTACTATGGAAAGGTTATGTTTCTTAAAAAAAACTTAATTAATCTTTCTGATTTTTTAATCATTTTATTTGCTTTTTTATCAGTTATATAACTATTTTTACCTCTGTACTTGCCCAAGTCTTTACTTAAGTTGGCTCGTAGCTGTGCTTTATCCTCGTTGGATCCAGATATTTTCCGTATAACATTCTCAACTTCTGCTACTATCGGATAAGGTTTAGCGTACATTGGTAAGTTCATATTAAGTCCCCAGGACAACAATCTCAGAAAATCCCGTGGTATATCTACAGAAGTAAGATTAATTACCAATTTATTCAACCAATCTTGTTTTTCTAGTTCAGTAGGATACTCAAATTTAATTTTCAATTTCTTATTTTTGTTTATCAAATAAGAATCTAAATTATTGACAGTTACTCTATTTCCACTAGATCTTTTCATTTCTTTTAATTTTTTCCTTAGTAAAAATACTTTTTTACCTTTTATCTTGATTGCTGACTTTATAATCATTTTTTCTATTTTCTTGACGTCACCTAGTTGACTCACAAATAACTTCATCCAAAGATATTGAAACCTATGCAAACAGTTTGAGTAACAACTTAAAGTTCACCAGTGAAGAAGAACAAAATCAGGAATTAAATTATTTGGATATAACTATATTGAGAAAGGAAAACCGATTGCTATTCCGTAAGTACGAAAAATTATGTAATACAAAAAAGGCCATTAATTACAAATCATACTGTCCCGTAGAAACCAAGAAAAACGTCTTTACTATGGACCTCAAAAAAATAGTGAATAGGACATCCTTACAAGAAGACATAGATAAAGAAATAAAACAACTTTTTAAAAAATATTTATTGAATGATTATCCAAAGAATTTATTATGTAAGTGGTACAATCAATTCGTAAATTACAGATATAATGTAAAGAATCATATTGATAATATTATATATGTTAAATTTCCGTATGTACATAAACTTTATGAGAGATATAAATTAATTTTTAAACAGTATTCTATATGTATCGTGGCAAAACAAAAGAACAAATTGTTGAATATAGTTAATGCCATAAACAAAAAAGTTTAAGACAAACTTCCTTTTCCTTCCCAAAAAGAGGAACCACCATTTATTAACTTTGTGTTCAGACATTAA
Organism: Centruroides vittatus; assembly: GCF_030686945.1. Taxonomy (NCBI): domain Eukaryota; kingdom Metazoa; phylum Arthropoda; class Arachnida; order Scorpiones; family Buthidae; genus Centruroides; species Centruroides vittatus. The sequence continues at coordinate 862,349 of NW_027122591.1, read as the reverse complement.
ACTTTTGGCGACTGACCTTTCCTTTTATGCTACTGGCTACCAAACAGTCCTTTAAAAATATAAACATTTTTAAAAAACAGGAACTGGTGATGTACGGAAGTCTTCTATTCTCCATCATATTTTCTTGGGGTTGTTTCGGCTTTTATCTACAACGAAATAGCGTTGTAGATGAAACCAAGGTGATTCACTACGTTTCAATGTTCTGGCCGCTTCATGTTCTTTGAGTCGTTTTTTAATATTCTTTTAGTTTCTCCTATGTAGTATTTGGGCTATGGATAGGTATATGACTCCTGCGGTATCCAATTGATGATCTCGTGCTTTTACTCCTTCTCTATTATATTAGATAGTCTTTTCTTTCTTTCTTTTTATTTGCTTTAATATGAACGGAAAAATGATTAAACTGACCTTTGTATTTTTCATATAAGCAATTTATATATGGGAACAGAAAATACCCGGGATTTATTTTTTCATTTTTAACGTTGTATGATCACTGATATAATGATTACACCACTGTTCTTAAGATTTTTCAAGAAAAAACAACAACAAGAACAACGTTACACGATGTTTTCATGTAACGTTGTTCTTGTTCGTATATTTCTTAACTCCATCAAAAAGGTATTTCTTTTCATTTCTATGCGACAATACGATTTATAATTAATTGTTTTTTTAACATTACAAATTGCTCTTTGGATTTTCAAAAATACATATAACATTACTTTAGAAGCATTGAATAATTCGGCATTTCTATAATTTTATTTACTAGAAAAAAAATTATTTCAACTTTAAAAAGTTTTCTAATAAATATTATTTTAACAAAATAATCGTTTCTGAAATATTTCAAATCCATTAATGTTTTTACGTAACACGTAACGTAAAAATATGACGGAACCGTAATACGTCACGCGTTGTTAAAAATATATTCCAACAATACCTAACGAATTCTTACAATAGAAAAAGCCAACAATACATTCTAAGTAGCTATTGTTAAGCGTAAAACTTGTTCCAGATTTTCACGTTTTTTCTTCCTTTTTCTTAGCCTTCCCGGAAATTTTGTGATTAAGAATACTTCAGGAATGTATGGAAGGCAGAGAAGGCTCTGTGTGTCCAAGCATCTTTAAGGCCGCGGAATGAAGACAGAAGATGCGGCCGGGAGGAAGAGAGGGCTCTCTGTGTGCCGTTTCTTGAAAACACAATCGAGCGAAAAGGCCGACGGGAGATGAAGAGGACTCTTTGTGTTCGCATCTATATTCCAACTATATAAGAACTGGGATTTCAACAACTGTGCGAAGACTGTTTTATAATAACTCTGCACGGACTTCTCAATCTGACAACTATTCATTCATTATCAAACTACCACATTGAAAAAATTTAACTCCTTTAGATAAGGACCCGATTTTACATGAACATACTTCAGTTTCTTAATCATTTACCAGAAAAAATTTAGTTTGTATGTTATTTGATTTATGGAATACTACTGTTAAGCGATACTCTATTACTAGATAATTAGTATTTATGTTAAATCTATCCATTTCTCAATGGTACTCAATATGCTTTGATTTTTAGCTAAGACTGAATTTATGACAACTGCACAAAGCAATTATGTTTTCATGACTATGGCAATCGTAAAAATTTGAAATTTTGAAGTGAATTTACTATTTTGTAATTAAACTTAGGTCTTAAGTAGTTGTGATTATTAACAAATAAGAAATTCAACAGACAGATTAAATATTTAATCAATTTTTATTATCAGTAGTCACAATCACTTTGTAACTTTAATAACTTTCATTTACTGAGACATTTTTAATAAAATTTATATTATGAAAAAAATCATTTCCATAAAAGAAGTAAAAGTAATTCATTATCATTAATCATATCTTCACAATCGTCTTTCTCTTTTATTTTTTTCTTGATTTAAAACACTTAATTTTGGCTTTAAAATTTAGAAAGCAAAACCAAATATTCCATTTTTTGTTTTTTTAATTTTGTATAACACATGGTCCACCAGTGATACAGAAGTTTCCTTTTACAAATAATGATTTAAAATGATTGTCTGTCTGAAAAAATAATAAAAACTCTGAAAGGAGATTTATATTATAATCAATTATAATAACGATAATTTGTATCAAATTGTATAATTGTATATCAAGATACAAAGTAAGAACTAATTGCTAATTTTCTAGAATCGTAAATGCGAAGAAAGTGATATGTATTTGGAGTAAGATAAAATGTGCCAATTTTTTGAGTGAGTGCTCAATAAATAGCATTGACTATATTTAAGATTTGTACAGATTATTGAGACAATCCGTTTACTAGTGTTTCGAGAATTAGAATAACTGTTAAATTTCTTTTTATGATGAAAATATTTCAAACTACATAGTTATGATGTGTAGTAATTAGATAATATTCATGTTTTAAGAAAAAAAAAAATTTATTTTATTTGGTCATCTTCCTGAGATAACTAAAAAATCAATAACGTATAAAATAATTGTGATATGTTATTTGTACACGCAAGATTATTATTATAAATCTTAGAAAGAAAATTATATTCTTTCTGTAATTTTTTTAAATGTACAGTACATATGTATATATAATTTATAAATAATTGTATAATATTCTCATTTAAATATGTATGTAGTTTCTCCTCATCTACTTTAAACAAAAAATGGTCAATAAAAAGTGTTTTCACTGTGGACCTACTGTATATTAATGGAAGACAGTGGCAATAAAAACAATTTTCTTTTTTTCAGCCATGAATACGTTTTAGAGAATAGTTTCGAGTGAAATTATATATAAAAAGGCACTATATCGTTAGGCTTTTTTTTTGTCTCGTTATAATAATCTATCTGAAATTTTTACAATGATATAAAGAAAGATTTTCTTTTCCAATTAAAAAAATTAAAAAAGTTATAAATGGATGCCACTGAAATAATTCGAGGAATGTGTGTATATATAAATATAAAATTAGTTATAATATAAACAAAATTTGTATATAAAATGCCAAATATTTACACATTCAAAAACCATCTCCAAAGCTTTCTGAGAAGTATTTCTTTTGCGGATTTTTTCTTGAGATGATATAATTCAATACACGACACGATACAATCTATTCCGAAAATTGTTGAATGCTGCAGAATTCACTTTGAGCTATAAAATATTAAATTGCCTGGAAATGATGAGATCTCACTGGCAAAGCACTCAAATATATCTATTAACAAAATGTGAACATTTAGAATATTTGATGACGATGGTGGTGGATGACGGTGATGATGATGATATCTTCAGTAAATCTGAACACGTTTTCTTTTTTTAAAGAATGACTTATAAGGAACTTGACAAGGCTTATATAAGTGTGACAATATGCCACATGGAAGGAATGGGATCCTGCTGCCTTTTAACAGACAACAAATAATGATTTTATATATCAGCACCTATGTTCACTGTGCAATTTGAAATTGTCAACAAAAAATAAAAATAATAATAATATATGTATCTATGATAAGTTTCTGCTATAATTTGTATTTTAGTAGTCTATGTTTAGAGGTATTTCACATTTGAGAAGTTGAGTTTCTGTGACTCAAGTAATTTATCCATTGTAAATCTTGCTGCAGAATATTAATGTTTTCTTCTTCAATTGTGACTTGAATAATTATGTTGAATTTTAAATAAACTGATTTGTTCACTGAAATGATGATAATTTGGTGACATACTTTTTTCTTTTTTTTTTTTTTTTGCTGATTTCGTCATGAAAAACAGGCAGTGTGATAACTTCAGTTTGCATAATGGTCAAATGAACCTAAGTATTCGAGAGCAGCTCTGTAGCAAAATTGATACTGGTCCTAAAATAAAGTTTGATAGTTTATAATTAGTTATTTTCATAGAATCTAAAGTTAAACAACATATACCTCAGTCTGTAACATCCCTGGCCTTTGAGTTCGAAGAGTTCTGACAGTCTGAAACATGTCCACTACTCCTTCGTATTGCATTCTTTCTAAAACTATGCTTAATGTAATAAATACGCCACTTCGACCAACTCCAGCACTTTAAAATATTTATTGTTATTAAAATATGTCAGTTTAAAACTGAAAATTATTTTGAAAAGATAAGCTCACCTGCAATGAACAGTAATTGGTCCTTCTTGACCAAACTGTTCTTTTGTTTTATGTACTTGACCAATGAAATCTATAAATCCATCTCCGGATTTAGGCACACCCTGTTCTGGCCAATCAATATAGTGGAACTGTCGTATTGTACGAGATTGACCATCCTACATTATAAAATTTTATTAAAATTTAATTTACATGTTATGAAGATTATGATAAAAATATATATAAATATTTATTCAATTATTACCCTTGCATCTGTTACTTTGAATTCTCTAAGTATGTATTGTGGCATATTATATTCTGTTATCGGATCTACTACGAAGTACAGGTAACGCTGAGACCGCTCACTTGGCCAATACTGATGACATTTATCCTAAGAAAACATTATAAATTTAAATCAAGTTTGCATAATTTCATGTATTAGGAATGTACTACAGTACATATGAATGAATAAATATCCAAACATCCAAGTTTTATTAAAATAAATGGAAACTTAAACTGCTTTTAAGGAAGCCAAAAACAAGAATTTATTAGGAAAGTTTTTAGATAATTATACCCAACTAAAGTAATGAGCACATCTTCAGTTAGATGGTAGCTGAAGAAGGTTTAACAGTAGATTGAAAACTTTCTTAATAAATTATTATTTTTGACTTCCTTAACAAACAGTTTAAGTTTCTTTTTATTTAAAAATGATCTTTACTTACCCTTCCCATTTCTTTTAATTTTGTGAGCATAACAACTATATTAGAATTATGTTCCCATAACATTCTCCAGAAATCTTCAGTGGTTTCTGGAAGTGGACCTTGTGTTGCTATATAAGCATTTCGATACCTATAACCCTAAAATATAGAAAAGTTATACTATCATTTTATTTCTTGTATCAAAGAATTTTATAAGTACAGATATAATAGGCAAAGGGCAATTCTAAATTTATGTACTGTGTTAATAATACAAACAGTGATTACTGAAATAAATGAAAAATTATTCGTTTGTGTTAAATATTAAAAAATTAAAATATATTTAATTTTTATGTTAACTTATATTTACATTAATACTAATATTTTAAATTACCATCTGAAAAATAATTTAAAAATCAAACAATAACCAGATAATCTGTCCTAAATGTCAGTGCATGAAACATTTCATCCTTTCCAATAAATTAGAATGCTTACTATATAGATTAGATTTTAAAAGATTATCATCAATTTAATTGAATAATAATACATAAAAGAAATGCTTTAGTATTAACTTTAAATGTGTTTTTTATGCCAATTAAATCAGAAAAGAAAATTCAAAAATTTTATATTGATGCAATAAAACCCATTAAGTGAAATTTAAAACACTTGTAGCACAGGATTATGATTAACAATATAATTGAGTCATTAAGTAAAGACTTACATCAATGAAACTAGCATTTATATAATCAGAACCTTCTACACCTCTAACAGGCTGCAGGCACACACGTGTTGATTCATCTAAAATAAAATAATTAATTTGTGAAATTCTAAAAACAGATTTAATTTTAAATATTATTCAAAAATTAATAAGTTTGTAATTCTGTATCCAAAAGCCATATGGTTTATCATCACATTACATTAAATGGATTTTATTTTATATTTTAATAATGATCTTCTAAGTATGGAATAAATATTTCCACAAATATTTTTTAATACAAATAATAATTAATACTTAGTTTAGTGAATGGTTTTTATATAATTTAATTATAAATACAACGCACCAACCTTATTATGCTTTGCAGTTATTTTGGAATGTAACAAAACGTGATCCACCTTAGGACCTTCTTCAGGCAGATTTATAAAAAAAAAAAATATTTCTTCTGGTGTGATTGGTGTTCCATTCAATTCTGACATATTTTAATTTTGAATGCTTCTATTTTTGAATTTAATTTTTTAAAAACACGTATGCCTGTGTTGGCTGTTATAGCATCAGGTCATACATAGTTTGCTTAGCCTTTGAGATTTGTTATTTGTCTTTAAAATTGATCAAAAGGCCTTGGCAGTTTGCTTTAAAAATCTCTAATGCCTCCAAATTCTTAAGTTGGCTTATATGACTACTGCCTTAGCCATATATGCCAGTGAAAACGAGGTTACACCCGAACTACAACAAGCTATCATAATCTGGCAAACTAGTCATATAAGCCAACTTAAGAATTTGGAGGCATTAGAGATTTTTAAAGCAAACTGCCAAGGCCTTTTGATCAATTTTAAAGACAAATAACAAATCTCAAAGGCGTGGCAAACTATGTATGACCCAACGCTATAACAGTCAACATAGGCACACACATCTAAAAAAAATTAAATTCAAAAATAGAATACGTCAGAATGGAATGGAACACAAATCACACCAAAAGAAATATTTTTTTTTTAGAACTCTGCCTGAAGAAGGTCCTAAGGTGGATCACATTTTGTTACATAATATTAAATTTAAAAAAATTTTTATTTTGGAATGTATTTTTTACTTTAAATTCAAAATTACAACAGTATTTCATAGATTAATTTGCAACAAAAAACTAATAATTGTTTTTAATAAACTATTTTTTCATTATTTCTTATCATTTATATGTAATAAATTTCTCTGCCTTACCCTTTTTAGTATTGTATTAGAATTAAAATAAATACATAAATAAAAAGATACCTTTAATAATTTTACTTTATTTCATAACAAATGTCATTAATTATTTTAAAAATCTGCCAACGAGTTGCTTAACTTTCCTGATAGTACTTAAAATTTTGGTGGCACCCTCTGTTATATTTTATTTAATTAAAAAATATAAAAAGTTTTTTATTATAAAATGGCAAAAACCTTATTATGAAGTTAGGAATGAGTTTTATAAAAATTGTAAATGCTAATGAGTAAAATCATCATTAAGTTTGACCCTACTCAAAAATATGACACACTGCCCCTTTATCTCCCAACCCCTCAACCTTTAACAACCAAAATTTAATAGCATCAATCCCCCTAATATGCAAACCTCCCTGCAAAATTTCAGAAATTTTTGACTAAAAGCATAAGAGTTATTAGGCTTCAAAGAGGATGAACAAAATTGTGTCCTCACCACACACGCTAACATCCATACAATAATCCAGAAAAAATAAGGTTTTTTTTTTCATTTCTCAATGTTTCAAGGTTCCCAGAGTTCAAAAATGTAAGTCTTGAGGAGACATTTTTTGACCGATTGTTATATATTACAGAGGAAAAGTAAAAAAATCATTTCAGCTAATTGACATACCACTGTATTGTATTTAGAGAAAATAAACAAATTCTGTGAAAATGTCAAAGTATAATAATATAAATTGTTGCACCTAAAGAAGATTATATTTATTAATTTCAAAAGATAATTTATTAATTAATATTTATTGTTGTTAAGTGTAAAAGCTTAAAATCTTGGAATAAAAAACTATTTAATAAATCAAATTTAATTTAGATGATAATCTATATAGAGCAATAAAATAATATAGAATAATTAATTTTATTTACTAATAAATACTTACATGGCAATATATTCATCAGTCTGTTTTTAAATTTGTTAACAGGTAAATTGGCACTTACAAATTTATTAGGTTGACTTTTCATGGATGCTAATTTCTAAGTTAAAAATAAAATTTCATTATAATTGAAATACAGGAAAGTTTGGTATTTGAATTTTATTAATTAAAAATTATGATAAATATTTTACATTTTTTGAGACACCATATTGCACATAATGTGCAATTTTATTGGTACTGTATCCAATGTAAAAACTGGAACTTTCCAAATAATTCTTTGAATGAAAATTACATTGAGTTTTAGGAATTTTTAACTTGTTTACTGTACAAGATGGTTTTTTATTGTTGATTTACATAAAATCAAATAAAAATTGCTGTAGAGAATGTGTATCAGCCAACAGATGAAGGGCACCAGCCCAAAACATGTATTGGTAATTGAAACAATTAATTTACAGACTGCAAAGTACATTAGAAAAATAAAGTGAAAGAGAAAAAGTCTGGTGTCTAGTGTCAACACTTCACAGTGTTTCAAAAAATATAACATTAAGAAGGGCAGGTTTTAAACACAGAGAAGAGATTATGATAAATACAAAAACTAAATGTAGGATTCAATATAAATTTTGTTGTTAACTATTCAAATTTGTAATTTTTAATTTATACATACAGTAAAACCTCGTTATTTCAATATTGGATAATTCAAAGTATCACATAATTTGAAGTCAAGTCTAGTCCCCAGCCAAGAAAATAGGATTTTGCATATATTTTAGTTCAGATAATTCAAAATACACATACAATGAAATTTGAAGTCATTATGTGACCTGATTTCAAATTAAACAATATTTTTGCAGGCAATCTTCCATAATATTAATGTGTTTATAAGAAAGTTTCCACCAATTATATATTGATGATTTATCAGATGTCAGTTCAAGGTCATTTGGACATCATATATGTTGCCAATGAAGAAAGAATTTCTTTTCTTTTTTTTTTTAATGGAAGAAATCTGTTTGGAATTATTGAAGCAATACATTTTTGCAAAAAATGCCCAAAATAATTAAATGCCAAAGTCCATTTAATACACATTTGTACTCATGATACTTATAGCTTTAGCCTTTAATAGAGCTTGTTTTTATCAGATCACATGATTTTCATAATCTCAAACTCAAGTCACTGAATTCTTCATAGAACTAACCACTGGTCCTCTTGATGAATTTGCAAGTAATTCTTATTGAAGCACTTAAGCTTCCTTTGAATGTAGTTTTGTTTTCATTAAGTACACACCAACTGACAAATTTTTCAAAATAGCCTAAATTACTAAGAAAAAACTCATAATATTAATGCATTTGTAAATGAACAAGTGAAATTATATAAGATAATGTCAATTTTATTCAATAATTACAAAAAACTTTGGATAATTCAAACCCTTGTTTTTTTTTGGTCCCTTGAGTTTCAAAACAAGGTTTTACTGTAATGTAATATAATATAATATAATATAATATAATAAACACAATTTTATCTTGAATTGAATGCCAATTTATCTAGAACTGTAATAACTATTACTACTGTTTTTTAAATAAAAAAATGTCCAGAAATGAAAGTGATTTTACATAAACTGTATTTCATGTTGAAATATTTAACAGATAATAATAATAACTTGATTAATTCAAGTTTATTATTAATGTAAGAAATATCTTACATTAAGCTAATTTAGTTAGTTAATTAATTTTTAAATAATTCTCTAATATACTTTGATAATACAATAGTTATGAAGTTGCTTTTCTGCAATATATAACTTGAAAGAAGGATAGAAGTTATAAATCATCAAATTTATAAAAATGAAAATGTTTTGAATGTCAGAGCCAAATGATTGCTGTAATGTATTGGGTTATTTTTCTGCTACTATTAATAATTAAATTTTTAAGTACTCTGATTAATAACATCAAGTTTTGAGATGTTTATAGATGTTTCGAATACATAAAAATTGAAGTAATTTTTAAAAAATAATAATAATCTAATATTAACATATTAAATCACTAAAAGACTAATGTTTAACAAACTTTGAGTCAAAAAATTTATTTGATAAGTCTTGATAAATATTTAATCCATCTTATCTTCAAATTCAGCCAAAATATATTATTCAAATAAAGAATAATATATAGGGGGATGAAGAATTTTCCTAACTATCCTTTGGATGATAAGCTCTCAACTTATGAATTCGATCACAACTTTCCCACACTCAATATTTGACAACAGGTATAATTTTATTTCAAAATATGTTTCTGTGAACCTTGGAATAGAAAGGGATGTCTGTCTAGAGAATTTAAAGAATTATTAAAATTTTAAACTCCTTACCTATAACTCTACATTACCCTATACAGTACAGTACTTTAATTTGTTTCCTATGCTTAGAACCCAAGGTTTATTTTTAACAACACCTCATTTCCAGGGTTTATTCAAAGACTAGGGTTTGAATGAGAAAATATGGTATAAAAAAAATTCAAATCTGATAAAATATACCTTAAATTCTGTTTCCATTCCTGTACATGTATCACCTGGAATAATCTGTAATAAATGTTGTATATGTCCATATAAATTTCCTGCAGGAATTTCTGTATTTCCTGCTATCACAGCTTCAAGTACAGCATCATGAATAAAAATATATTGATCTTCAGTCTGAACCATATAATTACGTTGTGCTCTTAAACATGTTACATGTCCATATATATCTACAGTATTTTCATGCTTTAACCTTTCTAGCATTGAATCAATGACAATGAAACAGCCTGTTCTTCCAACTCCAGCACTACATTCACATATTAAAAGATTATTAGTATTATTAGATCTGATTAATTTTAAAATAAAATTAATTTTGTACTAACCTACAATGTACAACCATTGGTCCAGCATCAGCTGGATTCATTACTCTTACTCTTCGTAAAAACATTAAAAATGGTGTTGGATGATCTGGAACACCATGATCAGGCCACGCCGTAAACTGAAATTGGCGAACTTCTCTTTTCTCAGTTGGGTAGCCTATCTTTATAACCAAAATTGAAAATTATAGAAATTAAGGCATTACTTATCAAATTTATTATATTTTAAAACTTAAATTGTTGCATCATCAATTTACCCTTTGTAAATGAAATGTTCGAATACAATATGTAGCAACTTCTTGAATGTCAATGTGGGTGACTTGAATAACTCCATATGTTTCAGTTCCCCGTGTTGGCCAATATTGATCACACTAAAAATTTATTCATAAAATTTATAAATCTTTGTTTAAATAAATTATCAAAAGATATATATATATAATTAAAATTTAAAAGACCTAATAGAATAAGATTTATTAATGCATATATTTCATTCTTCAGTATACAAATTTTTTATTTAAAAATATTTGACTACATTTTTTAATAAATCATTTGTCTGATTACAAAATAATTATATATATATGGAATGTTATAAAAATTAATTATTTTACCTTTATCCTTGTTCTTTCTTCTAACTTTGTCATCATAACAATTGTTGCACTATGTTGTTCCCAAACCATTCTCCAAAAATCTCCAAAAGTTTCTGGCAAAGGACCTTGAGTAGCAATATACGCATTTTGTTTTCTATATCCATCACAATAATTAGCATTTAAATAATCAGAACCTTGAACATTATCTAATGGTTGCAATACTACTCTACTATGATCATAGGCAATAACATTAGCATAACGATTCTTGGGCTTATTGACTTCAAAATTTGAATTTTCCCATGTAAACTGTTGACCAGGTTCAATAGACTAAATATAAAAAAAGTCATTTTTAAACATGTTATATACACACACAATAATAAGGATTATTATTATTATTATAGTAACTTAATATGATGATTATTATTAATTTAGTGACTAAAATATTCATTAAATAATTTTAAAGTTGTGAGCTTCTGAAGATAATTTTTAAAATATTTATTTTTTGCATACTGCAACATCTAATAAAGCAATTCTGGCTAAAATTTATTGACACTAAGAAGAAAAATGCATATTTTTCTTCTTTATTAATACCAGTTTCAATTAAGTGAACAGTATTATCTATTTCTAATAACAACAGTTTATTAAATTGTTATTAATGATAGCATTATCTACTGTAAATGCTAACAGTTAATAGTAATAGTAATTTTAGTGACTGACCAAAATTTAACAGAAATATCATCTCCATAAAGACAAATGCTAATGTTCTAAGATAAAGGTGCCAAAACTCCCATTCCTGGGCCAAATCTGACCCACAACATATCTGACACACAAATTATAGAAATGGGGCTATTTTATATACATACTAGCAGGTAGACCCGGCATTGCTCGAGCAAAAGTAACGATAGCGAAGATTAAGATGATTACGTTATAGTCAACGTTACCTGTTTTCACAGAATGCAAGAATTGGCTGTTTCCAGACTAATTAGAGAATTTTTAGATGGTCTAAAAATATGTTCGATATCCCGCAAAAACAAAAAAACTGCATCTGCGTCTTGCACGTCACTTTCTCTTAACAATTCCATTGTTGATGGAAGTGTTAAGCCTTAATCCTGTCCCTCCTCCCCGTGGAGAGGAATTTCGAAAAATCCCTTCTTAGTGTGCATTCTCGTGACGTACCCTAACTGTTTACCAACTTTCAACTTGTAACCGTTTGGGCTCTGTGCTTATTATTATTATTATCAACTTGTCTTGATTATATATATAGATATATGTATGGAATTTATAAAATATTTGCGGCTTGCCTATGTACGACTTATGCACAATTTGACCTGCCAATTGAAAAGTTTGGCACCACTATTCTAAGATTAGAATAATAATAAAATTTTTTCATAAAAAAATGTTTCCATATTATGGACCTTCAGTAATATGAGAAATGCAGCCATGCAAACAATTATTTAAAAATGGCCAAGTCCAAATTAATTAAGTTTTAATTTTTTTGTCTTTCTCCATATCTACATATAAAAATATACAGAAATTCTTTGTTTTGACATACAAAAACATAACAAAAAAAATTATAATTTGTTTACCTCATATTCTTGTGAAAATTTCATATTATCATTAGCTTTTAACCTCTCAATATGATTTGATAACTCAGTAATAGGAATGGGTGGATGATTAATCATTCCAGGTGTTTGATAATTTAGTCTTCGCATTTCTACTGGATCAGTTGGATGTGAAGTAACATCTCTTTCTGTAGTATTCATTAAAAGTTTCATAGTTGTTTCACCTCCCGGCATTTTTGCTAATTGTCGTCGTCTAGAGAAGGCAGGGAAATTCCTGTAACAATGCACTTATACAATATATCTAACAAAAACTACAGAAATAAAAATAACATTTATTTGAAAATAAAACAAAGAAAGAATTCATTTATATGTTCCTATTCTCATAAAATAAAATATAAAAATTCAATAATTTTCAATGCAGATTAAATAGTAGTATCACTAGTGAATAATGATTACTCAAAGTTATTCTTTTGAAAATAAAAAGTAAAATTATATATAAATATTAGTTTTAAATAAAAACAGAAAAAATAATGTAAAATAAAAAAAAAAATTCAGATATTATAAATTACATTTTTAAATTTTCTATGTAAACCAACCTTCTAATAATAATCAAAACAACAATACAAAATGTGATCAAAATTATTGCAATAATTGGTCCTATAATCCAAATAATTCCAGCCTCACTTGTACTGTAACCAATATGAGATACATCAGGTGTATCAGGAGAGCTTGAATCTGAAGCTGGTGCTCTACCTGATGTTGGTGACATATTCAAACTAAGAATATCAGAAAATGGACTACTTGTATATAAACTCTGAAAATAAATAACAAATATCATTTTTTTTTGAAATTATAATATATAAATAATTTATTGAAGACTAACTTTTTGTGGTGTATCAACTACAGCACGCACAAATATTTTATATTCTTCTCTTAATAACAAAAGTCTATTAACAAATCCCATGTACTCTTTTCCATCACCCAAAATAAATTCTTTGGGCATATTATGACGTAAAAATTTTGCTGCAATATATGGACCAGACTGATCCAGGGGAGTTTCTGTTAACTGAAAAATAGAATTTTATATTGTTAATTCTTTAAAGTCTTGGGGAAATCAAACTAATACATATATATATATATATATAAAATACTAACTAGTATTAATTATAATCATTTCTACAACAAAAATAACAATAATATAAAATGTAAAAAGTTTTACCTCATCTATAGTATAATGATCAGGATCTTTAGTAACATATTCCAAAGGAACTACAGCCAGATAATAATGACTAATGGGACCATATTCTTCAGAGGCTTGAGGTAATATAACTTTGATTTCTTTGAGATTAACAACTCCAAAAGAATCAGGTTTCACCATAGGTTTTGGTGCTTAAAATAAATTTTTAATTCTTTTATATTGACATTTAATTTAAATTACAAGATTAGAAACTTTAAATTTATTATTTATTAATTTGTCAAATTAAAATGCTATTCCTTAAGAAAAATTATATCTTCAAAAAAATCTTTTGAATGTTTTTTTAAATGTTCAGAAGATTCTGTGGTTAAAAAAAGTATAAATCTTCTTATGGAGAAAGTTTCTAATTTAAAGAAACAGGATTTTGTAAGGTTCTGTTGAATTAAACTCTGTGGTAAAAAAAATGTGATTTTCTTTTTCTGTCAAGTATCTTGTCGTGATATTTGAAGCCAATTATTTTATGGATCCACTATTTAGAAATAAAAGTAATTGTTATTACTTGATTTCCAGAGTACTTTTAATAAAATTTTGAAATGACTACAAATTTTGTACTCTCTTTGAACTTATACTATGACTGTTTAACAAGCATTAGACCTAAATTACACAAATTATCTTTTCTATATTAAATGATGTGACAGACATGTTTTCAATAGGCTATAAAGGAGTGTTATCTTAATTCAACTTTAAAACAAACTTTGAGTTTCATTTTTCACTCATTGATTTAAGATGATTCCATTTTCAGATGCCAATTAAGGCATCTGAAAATGGAAAGCTTTTGGTCTCAGATAATAATGAAAATGAAATAATGAAAATGGAAAGCTTTGGTCTAATCTAATAGATAATTTAAAACTACCACAAAAGTTATGCAAACATTTAGACAAAAGTTAGTTAATCCACTTAATGATTCTCCACTATATTTATCATCAATTAGTATGTTTAATATGATAGCTATCTTTCTGGTATCTGTATTGCTGCTGATATTCAAGATACATTAAAATCATATTATTATTTGATCTTTTCTTGACATTGTTTTTATTTAGGAGAAAGTAACACTATAATCACTTATATGACAATATCAATAATGATCTCAGATAGGCAAAATGAAAGCATTAGTTTTGTGGTTTTTTACTGTTTATCAAATTAAACTTATACTTATTTGTACAAAGAATTAGTAATTTTCATTAAAAATTGGAAAGTTATTGAAACAACACTTTATCACTTTCATCATCAATACTTTTCATTATTGTTATTCCTGTTTTCTATTTCATTGCCTCCTTGAACAGTACATCATCCTGTTTTGTCCAAGTTGTTGGTAACATTACATTTCTTAAAACCCTTTATAATTGTGTCTTCACCAACAACCTTTCATAATTCTACTGTTGTTCAAATTTTTACTCATGCACTTGATTATGAGAATTAGTATGTATTCAATTATATTTCTTTCTTTCAAAATTACTTTAGTTGTAAATAGAAATATAATTTTTTTGAATTTGTAAGTCTGGGAATCAATCGACATAAATAAATTTTTAAATGTTTTATAAAATTACTAAGAACACAATCAAAGTTTAGAAAAACTAATTAGAAAATTGTACTCAAAAAGTTTGTTTAATAGAAAGAAATATATGCATTAAACACTTAAGTTACAGTTTGTCACTTATAATGTATTACTTCTTTTTTGTTGATATCTATAAAAATTAAATAAATAAAATTTATAGAGCAAAATCAGCACAATCTCCTATACACCAGGTATTAAGCTTCCATGTATGTTTCATGTGGAAATTATGTATTCAAACTATTATGTAGTTTAGTTTAGCTGATTGTTCAAAAACAATTGATGAATCAATTATTTACAATTGTGCCAAACACTTAATTCCTACAAATACTTTGTGGGCTGCAGCATAATAGGTCACAACTTGATTGTTTAGCAATGCTAAAAGTCAGCCAACACATCAAATTTTAGCACCAGTTTAAGTCTATATAAAATGTACCACAAACAGTCATAATTGAAAAACTTTAATTAGACTTGAATATAAATTGAGACACTAATATAGGTCAAGAGCAACTTTTTGTCCTTTTAAAACTGGTAAAAAACATTCATTCAGGCCAATATGTTGTGTGTGTGTGTGTGTGTGTGTGTGTATTTTTTTTAATTGCAATTTAAAAGTATTTATATTGTTTGTTTATTTTTTTATTTTAAAAATTAATTTGTATTGACATCTTGAGAGTTAATAAAAGTTGAATACATACCAGCCATTGAAGTTGTAACAGTAATTTTAGCAGCTGGTCTGAAACTTTCATCTGCAGGAATGGCAGTAATATTAACTTCATAACTAGTAAATGGCATTAATGTTTTTACGGTAAATTCTGTAACATCATTTTCTACATCAATAATTTCAGGTGGAATTGGTAATTGTTGCAAAGTTCCACGACTATCAAAAAATTCTTTATGAGCACCATAAGAAATCTGGAAAATATTAACAGTCAAATTTATAAATTTATGCTGTAGATGGTAATGAGGATTGATTTTACTTAACCAGAAATATAGTTCTCTTTTTATCTGGAACAAATAAGTTAATATAAATAACTAATATTATATGACTATATAATTCGATGGTGTCAAAGCCTTTTATTTAGATAACACTGAATGTTGTTCAATCAGAAGTATTTATCATCAATTAGTATGTTTAATATGATAGCTATCTTTCTAGTATCTGTATTGCTGCTGATATTCAAGATACATTAAAATCATATTATTATTTGATCTTTTCTTGACATTGTTTTTATTTAGGAGAAAGTAACACTATAATCACTTATATAAAAGCAAAATAAGCTTGTATACAAAAGCAAAATAAGCTATATTATTATTTTTTTTTAAATGTGTAAATTAACTTTTAAGCCTTTTAAATAGTTAAGAAAAAAAGAGAGGCAAATACAATAATCTGAAATGCAAAACTATTGATACACACAAAAATATTTTAAGAAAATACAAGAATTTTACAAATTAATTGAAAATTACTGATAATTGATATATGGATTGGAATATGGCTTTTAAAGCAAAGAACTGGAAAATAAACTTTAAAATGCTAATACAATATTTTAAATATTATTGCTAAATATAATAAATACTGATCTAGTAATAGTCTCTTTAATCCGAAAATATTGACGGTAGACTGCCTCACAGCTTATCAGGTTCCAAAAAACTCCTTTATTGCTTTTTTACAAATGCATTTCAGATCAGTATTACTTTTTCTGACCCCTCTTCAGTGCTATAAAACAAAATCTATATATTAACAAAACTAACACGAGCAGAAAAAAGAAACACTTGTAAAAAACCGTTTTTCAATACCTTAAGTTCTTCATATACTCCTTAACACTTATACAGTACTTTCGAGTTCTGTTTACATTCCCTTCTAAAATACGGTTATTTTCTCTTGTAACAGTGCACTAGAGCAATACTACAAGTAATTACAAAGTAACTTATTTTTTAACATAAATTTCCAAAGTGTTAATTAGATGTTATACTTTGTAATTACTTGTAGTATTGCTCTAGTGCACTGTTACAAGAGAAAATAACCGTATTTTAGAAGGGAATGTAAACAGAACTCGAAAGTACTGTATAAGTGTTAAGGAGTATATGAAGAACTTAAGGTATTGAAAAACGGTTTTTTACAAGTGTTTCTTCTTTTTTCTGCTCGTGTTAGTTTTGTTAATATATAGATTTTGTTTTATAGCACTGAAGAGGGGTCAGAAAAAATAATACTGATCCGAAATGCATTTGTAAAAAAGCAATAAAGGAGTTTTTTGGAACCTGTTAAGCTGTGAGGCAGTCTACCGTCAATATTTTTCGGATTAAAGAGACTATTACTAGATCAACATATAATACAGCTACCATAGGAAACTTAACTAATTTTTCTGTATAGTATTTATTATTTTTATAAAATAATATTTATGATTTATTTTATTTGCATTATAACAAGAGTAAAAGCTACAAATAAATTTCTTCTTGTCCTTACTATTTGGTTTAAATTTTTGTCACATCTTTAACAGTTAAATTTAAGGACTTAAACATTTTTCAAAAAATGGTGTGGCAAGTAAAAAACATGAGACCAATGTTTGTTATGTTACTTTTATTTGATTAAAAATGCATTTTGGACTATTATCTCCCTTTTCATTTTAATTTTGTTTGTAAAACACTGCATTCATTTCTTTCAGGTTTTACTTTACTATATAATATTTGTAATATTATATTTTATGTAAAAAATATAATTGTAATGACTTTTTAAAAATAAACTGTATTAACTTAAAAACCTGTAAATCTGAAAGAAATGAATGTCATGTTTTACAAACAAGATTAAAATGAGAAAGATAACAGTCCAAAATGCATTTTTAATCAAATAAAAGTAGCATGGCAAACATTGGTCTTTTCTCAATATGTAATTGGTTCAAATACCATTATTTTCTAGGAATTATTTCACCCAGATACATTTCAAAAATTACAACATTTCCTTCCTCAGTGAGTTTTTTTTTACACCTTGTTAAGCTTGTATTAAACACTTTTTCAATACCCTCTCACAATTTCTCAATTTTTCCACCATTCTGGCTACTTTTTTTTTTAATCTCAAGAAGAAACAAATAGAAGCAAAGCAGATTGTTCCCTTGTTTTCTTTTTAAACACTTTCCAAAAATTGGTGCAATAAGTTCTTAAATTTAACTGTTATAGATGTGATAAAAATTTAGATTAAAAGCTATTATATATTTATTGTTTCATCTTTTTCTTAAAATTTATATTCTTTGAATGTATGTTCCAAATTTATATCACCTGATATTTAATAGGATCTAATTTTGTAGGTCTTCTCCATGACAGAGTCATTGTGTGAGTTGTTACACCTTGAGCACGTAGTTGAGTTGGAACATCTAGTAAAAAAATATAGAAATCTTTCACTTTTATAATAATTTAAGTTTACAAATAACAATAGTATTAAATCTTGTTTTTATAACTATTAATGGCATCAGTTTAATATTTTGGCATTAAAAATAAATTAAAAAGTTGTTACTTAAAATCAAACAGTTTTTACCAGTTGGTGATACACGAACTGTAATGAGTTCTGACAGACGTCCCAGTCCAATCTGAGTAACTGCAGCAACACGTACAGCATAAACTGCATGGCTTTCAAGACCAATCAGCTCTGCTGACCATGTTAATGGTACTTGTTTACTACTCCATTTATCTAAATCCTCAACAGCTTCTTGGGTATAAAGTACCTAAAAATATCAATCATATTAGTATAATTTCATAGTTTAATTTGCAAAGGTGTGGAAAAACAATTTGAATATATAGGGTGACAGACCACCCGTATACCCTTTTTAAAATGAAGGGAAGCAAGTTTCATCAAAAATCCTAAAAATTTTGATAAGTAAATCAGATACACACTATTGAATGGTGATATTTTCAATTTCTGTACTGGCTGGAAATGGGTTATCCAGACCAAAAGTCAAAGTTTTTAAATGGAATATGACTTTTTTTAGATTCATAATAAACTCAAAAAAAAAGACAATTTTATCTTGAACATTTTTTCAGTAAACACCTCCACTGATCATAAAATGTTCTTGAAAGTGATACACACAGAAAAATGATACTGAACAAGCAATTGTTTATTGTGACATTGTCACAATGCTGGGCTGCAATTTTTAATTGTATTTTTAATTTATTTCATTTAAAATATATGCTCTCCACCTCATACTAGTACTGTAGTGTCTTGTCCCTGTACATCATACTTTTCTTTAATAACAGAATCATGCTGGTCATTTATTAACTCCTTTCAGGGGAAAATTTTGAATTGAAATAACATAACTTCCAGTTTGCATCGAAGTTCATATATAGTTAATTGGGGGCCCCTAAGGTATCTGGTCTTGTCTTCCATCTATCTAACTCTGTCTGTCTTTCCTTAATCTCAAGAACAGACAGGTGACAGTGAGAATTTATGGTATTTATGGTCTACAATTTTTTCAAATTGCAGCCCAATGAAGATACTTCCTTATTTTCATTTTATTTATGTTAGAAAATATTTTTATTAGAATACTACCAGTTTAGGCAAAACATAATAAAAATGTTGGCATAATAATCATATTTAATTGTTGCCAAACTGATTTTAACAATTATTCAATCAAAATCTCTTGCTTAAAGAACTTCATGGAACATGGCTACATAGATCACTGTGACATCTTGATAGACATGTAACTGAAAATGAAAATTTATTTGAAATGAAAATGTAAACATGAGCATAATGTGTACCTGATTTACTTATCAAAATTTTTAGTATTTTTAATTCTGCTTACTTCCCCTCATTTTAAAAGAGGTGTACTGGTGGTCTCTGTCATAGTTCCGTACACAAAGTTTTTATTTAATACATTTTAAGTAAAATATTAATAGAAGAGAATATTCTATTTAAACTGTAAAATATATCAAAATTTTACCTGATAGCCTAATATATCAAGAAAGTAAGGAACTTCATCCCACCAAACTTCTACTGACTGTTCTGATGTTGCCATTGCTTGAACATTTGTCGGAGCTGGTGGTACGTCACCAGGAGTATTTAAGTTTAAACGGTTGCTCCAAGGTCCTGGTCCTTTTGCTGTGTAAGCTCGGACTCTAAAAACATATTCTGTGTTTTCATCCAATGAACTGCAAAATACAAAAGAGAAAATGAATGTACGGTGAAATGCTTGTATAACAAAATTGAAGGGATCATCAAAATATTTTCATTATACTGAAATTTCATTATATCAAAATACAGTCTAAAATGCAAGGAAAAAATAAATTTATTGATAATAAAAATAAAATAAAAAAATCACATTTTGAAGTAATAAGTTTTTACTACAGATTAATATTTATTCTATATTTAATATAACTTACATTCTGAAAGTGTGAAATTTGATTCCATATTAATACTAATAGATATATTTTGATAAAGTTTTTAAATGAAATTTATCAGAAGAAAACGGCTAAAATAATGCTATAGTAGTACCGATTAGTTGGAATCCTGCCTAATTGTTATTTCTACTTGAAGCCTTTATTTTCTGTTAAAAGTAGTTTAATTTTTGTGTGTGTTGTTTCTTTAATCAAAGTTTTTTTGATAAAATCCAGTACTGTGACACAACATTCCAGCAGCCATCAGGCACATCTTTTTGTCTAATAAATTATTAGATAACATGCAAAAAGAAATTATTTTCTTCCAAAGAAAACTGCTTTTGTTTTTTATTTTTCTCCATTTTTTTTTCTTGTAAACTTGAAAAGAAATAAACCATAGAGTAATAGCATCAAAACAAAACCATAACTAAAGATTAAAATTAGTGTTGTCAGTTGAACTAGACATTAAAATTAATGTTGCCAGATTGTTTATTATTAATGAATGATTTATGCACTTATAAATTTTGTTATAATGAAACTATTCTTTTGTAATGGACAGAATTTTTATTATGCTAAACTGTTAAACTGAAATTTTCATTATAATGGTATTCACTAAACTGAAACATTTTTTCATTGAGCTGAATAGGAAATTGGCAGGGATTCAAGATATATTTTTATACCGAAAATTTTGTTAAACTGGTGTTCATTATACTGACATTTCAGTGATATAAATTTTTTATTATTTTTTATTCTATTTGCTAACTTCACTATTTATCTTTTTATACAGAATAAAAAATTATAAATAAAATTATCCCAGAGATATCACATACTAAATTATAATCAATAATGCAATCCAATCTTAATTTACCAGAAATAAAACTTATTTAAAAGGCCCTAAAATCAGAGACATATTTTGAAATATGCTTTCTTTCAAATTTAACTTTAAAATTTAAGGGAAAATTAATAAAAATTTAATATTTTCAAAAGAAAAAATATTATTTAGTAACATGTAATTTATTCAGTATAAATATAAAGACCATATTTCAAGACAATCTACTTTAGCATATGCAAACAACAAGCTGGCACTGTATTCAAAATTACAATAATATATTATTAAAAGTTTAGTTATTTTATAGTGTCAACTAATTATTTACTTTCCTGTCTGTAGCTTTGATTTAATTTAATACTAAGATCAAGGGCAAATAAACATCTTTTCTTAAATATTTTCGACGACTGTGGTCTATCTATTCATGTGTATCTATTGAACATATTCTACATTTTTGATTTAACATATTTTTATTATTTTTCTTTTTAGTATTACATATTTATTCTTCATTGTCACTTTTTAGAAAGTATACAAATTTTTTTATCATGAATAAATCCAGACAATTGCTTTTATTAGAAATTTCAAAAATATAAAAATTTAAACAGTCTAGAACAATTTCCAACATCAATAGATAATAGGTAAATCAATTTTGTTGAAATGGCAACGTTATTAGGATTGCTATACTTAGCAGAACTATATAAATCAAGTCAAAAATGATTTTGATTTCTGGAAGTCAGATTGTACAGGGACAACTATTTATAATGAAAACAAATAGATTTCAATTCTTTCTGCGAATGTAATTTGATAACAAAAACAATTAGCAGTCTCTTTGGAACAAATGCTATTCTAGTGCACTTGTTGATACCTAAAAATGTTAAATATAAATGAAGAATCACAATATCTTGAGGTTTCAATGTTCATTTTTCTTAGAGTCAGATTAATCTTTTTCCAATTTAATTTTATTGTTTTTAAAATCTTTAATTGACAGAACTAAATTTAATAAAAATGTAAATACAACTTTGCATGTTGTCCTCCTTGTCCAGAACTAAATTTATTTATGGCTTAATCTATAAAAACATCAATTTTCATATACATAGCAAAATACAGAAGATGGAAATGATCTATTGGTATAAAACTAAAATATTTTAAAAAGTAACAAAGCAAACACTATTATGGATACTTAAATTGTATATAAAATATCATTTACAATTATAAATCCATTAGTTTACATCACATTAATTTATAAAATAAGACATAGAATTTTACCTATAAACTTTTCTTGTTTCAGTAGTATTATATTCAATTGGAGATTGATCTGATGATTTATGAAAATGTAATCCATAATGAGTTATTTGTCCATTTCTATATTGTAATAATGGTGGTCCCCAAGTAATCACAATTGTTGTTGGACTTTGAAGTCGATAACTGAAATTTTGAGGTGGAGCAGTAGGAGCTAATAAAAATTAAATTGATATAATAAAAGAATTTTAAAAAGCAGTTTTATTTTATAAATTGTTATAGATATCCAAAAATACATAAAAAATACTAAAAATACAGTAAAAAGTATACTAATATACCTCCTTCAGGTGTTTCAAGAAAAACAACAGCATCTTGTCCCCATCCAATATTATTTCTTCCTGCCAGTCTAAATTCATATTTTGCACCACGGTCTATAAATAATTTTATATTTGATGGAATATTAATTCCTTTATTATCTTAATAAATTATGATATAATTTTTAGTAATGTACAAACCTAAATCAGAAATGGTAGCATGATGATCAAGTGGGTTAATTTCTGTTTCCTCTCTAACATCTCTATCAGTTCGACCATATCGAAGTCTATACATCAATAATGGACCATACACATGTGATGGTCTAGACCACTGAACTTGAACTATTACATTTGGATCATCTTGCATTAACTGAACTGTTAATTCTGGACGTGTAGGTACTTTGTAATAATAGTAATAATAAATTATATTGATTTTTGATCTTCAAGCCGTAAAATAATTAAGTTACAGATTCAGATTTTTATTAACTTTTTCAAATGTATTAAAAATAGATTATTTTAGATAAAAATGTTCTTAGTACAACTATCAAATGTATTAATTACTTTAATATACTACTTAAAATTTTTTAATTTAATATAAAAAAATACTACCATCATATACTAAATATTTATTGCAGATTGTTTGAAATAATCTGAATATATTAAGGTTTAATAATTATAACATTCTATTAATATATAATACTATATTATAAATTCTTTTATTTTATCAATTGGGTTAACTAATTAATTATGAAGTTTGATGTTAAAAATTTTTTCTGATGGTTTCTTTTATCTTTCAAATATTTTAATTTATAGATATATACTTATCGTTTTACAAAAAAGATCATTTCTTTTGATCTTTAAAATGAAATTGATTAAAATTCTACGAACAAAAATATAAATTTCTAGAATCAATGTAATGCTAATAGTATTGATTTCATAATATTTGGTGATTTTTTTCTTTCTTATTTATTTCTTATAATAATATACTCTGAATATTTTTATTTTTTTGCTATTTATATATTAAAAATAAACTTTTATTAAAAAAATATAATTTTTTGGATGATTTTTAAAAGTTTATTACATTCATTGTGATATTAAATCTAAGGAAAAAAAATTATCAAGAAATAGTCTTTCACATTGTTTAATTAAAATATTTTATATACTGTGTATTATTACTAAATGTATTACCTACCACCACCCAATGTTCTAACAGTCTTCACTCTGCTCCGTGTGCCATCACCTTTTCTAGTAACAGCAGCTACTTGTATGGAATATTCTGTATCTGGCTGTAGTCCAGTAACATTATATTCTTCAGCATCCTCATTAGCTACATCGTATCTTCGAGGTTCATTTACTAAATCGCCCTCTTTGGTCACTTCTTGTACATGAATCTGATATCCACGAATTAATCCATTTCGATCTTTATTTGAAGGAGGTTTCCATCTGACATTTATCGATGTACTATTTACAGCAGATACTTTTACCTGCCTTGGTTCTCCGGGAACTATATGTAAGTAAGATAACAATCTTATGCAAAAATTTATATTCATTTATAAAAGAGCACTATTGATTTAATTTATTATAGTATATTTTATGGTTATAATAAATTTAATTTTGAAAGTTAGAAAAGATAAATGTAACATCTTAATTTTCAATTGAGATTATTTAAATTTTTTAAAAAATAACCATTAAAATTTGTAAAACTTAACACAATTTATAACAGATGTCCAAAACAACTTGGATTTTTAAAAAAAAATAAAATTCATTACAATATTTTATATTTTAATAACTCACTCCATTTTTGATTAAAATATAATATAGGAAAATAATTTTATAAGTTTGTATACTTTGTATACTTAAGAAGAAAAATTGTTTTAAACGGTTTTATCTCTATTTCATATGTCAAATAAGCTGCTTAAACCAAATGAATAAAAACAAATAAATAAAATAAGCAATTCATTTATTATATTGTGATTACTATAAGAAATTTGTTTACTTTGAGGCAAATCAGAATTCATTACTGGTAAAGTTACTCAAAGTATAGTGCTTGTTTGTCTACTTTAATTTACTCTTATCAATAATATAATTTTTATTTTCTAAATAACATTAAAAAATATTGCATAAAGATAATACATCTAAAAATGATTATGTTGCTTAAAGAGACAAAACAAGTTGTACTTTTCATATATAAAGCATAACTAACAGTCACAGATAAAATATATATAAATCAATGACTAAATTAATTTACATAAATTAAAAATTAATAATAGATTATAAAATAATTGTAATCTTTTGCTATTAAATGAAAAGTGATATATTAAAATAAATATGTATACATAATGATATTTCTAGATTATTCAATTAGGTTCTCTCATAAACTTTTGCCTGAAAGCATTATTACCTGACACAACAATTTAGAATATAACAAAATAAATTAAACTTGATAAGTATCATATTAAAATTTCTAGGTTTTAAATGTGTCCAATCAAATTGTCTTTTTTTTCCAATTATGCAGAAAGTCTTTATTATGTATTTAATGCAAAACAGAAATACTTCATTTACTAATAATACTGTTAGTTAAAACAATTTTGTGGCACATTTGGTCATGGGGTCATGTATATTTTACATTTAAAATATTAAATTTAATTTGTTTCATTGAAAAGTGATCTATAATTTATTATTGATCTATCTATAATAATATCCATTTAGAAAAAAAAATTTCAAATAGAAAATAAAAACAGAGTAATTGGATTATTGAGAAATATTACAAGCAATTGATATCAGATTTAGAATTTTTTGCCAGTCCTTTTGGCTCTATTAAACAAGAAAAATTATTATAAGATTTAGTATGAAATTTAGACAAGGATTTTATTTTACTCCATTTATTCATATCTTTCCCAAAATTAAAATTATTTTTGCTTCTATCTGCATTATTACAATCCTCATTTAAATCTGATGATGATACTTTTAGTTCTGAAAAACTGTCATAAATAAATAGACTAAGTTTTCATATTAAAATCATCCTTCCCTTAACTTCCAAAACTGCCAACATTCAATTCATCCAATCCATTAACTAGGATCAGTACTAATTTGACAATCAACTTTAAAAAGTTACTAAAAGACAAAATGAAACCCTACACATCTAAAAATACAAATAATAATAATAATAATAAAAATATTGCACTGATGAAAGTAACTATAGAATGAGTTGAAACATAAATAGTCACATGGATGACTATTGTCTTCCAATTGAATCAGATATTTGTTATTCTATTTGTATAATGCACAATGTATAATGTACAGGTATACATCGCCTTACGTCAGTAATTGGTTCCAGGAGAGGCGACGTGAGTCGAAAAATGACATAAGTCAAATTTACTTGTGTAGTTACGACGCAAGTCAAAACTATGGTGGAAAATGCCAATAATGAGCACTTAAAGACCACTAAATAAGACAAACACAGAAACACAAATGTTTCGTTCTCTAGGATTTATAATGATTATATTAACATTTACTGTAAATGTACATATTTTAATATGATTTTATGTGCTTTTAACGCTTTTCTAGTGATATTACGACTTCAATATTTGTGGCGGACGGATGTAAAGTCGAATAAAATGACTTAAACTTGATTTTTATTTTTCCTTATACTTTTTTGACAAACGACGTAACTTGAAACGACGTAACTTGAGGTATACCTATATTTGTATAATGCATTTATCAAAAGAAATATCTAATCAAATAGAAGGAAGAATGTGATGAATCTAATATGAATCCTTGATTCACCACCTTCATCAGTAAGTTTTTTCACGGTTCAAATTTTACTGAAAAATTGTCATCCATGCAACTAACCTAGTGTTTTAAAAATATATCATAACAAGAGTTAAATAACTAAAAATATAATACATTATTCTTCCTGATGATTAGCATGCTGAATATTAAATATCTGTTTAGAAAGTTAGTTTATGAACTAAATAAGTATGATAATTCAGCTAGTAATTACTGTTTACTCATTGTATTTTTTGTGATTATAATAAGCTTCTTGAGAATATATTGGAGTATAGTAACTAAAAACTAAAATCAAAAGTCTTATTTGTCTAAAAAGAAACTTCTAAAGTAAATATTACAACCAGCATAATAATTATAAAAATAGACTATTGCAATACATTTACACTAACATATCGTAATGTTATTTTTAGTAAAACTGTTTGTTATTCCACTAAAAAAATGAAAAAATACTTTATAATTTGAGGGGGAAGTTTAACTAGGTAAATTAAAAATTAGAAACTAAAAAAATGAGTTTAATCTATATATATATATAAATGTTACTGTGAAAGACTGAAATTAGAGAATGTCGATATTCTCCGGTGAATGTTGACACATGCAAAATATGTCTGTGAAAGACTGAATATTTGGTTATATTATTGTACATTCGAACGATCACCGGTGTATGTTGACAAGCACAGATAAACTTTGGTAGAGGTTGAAACGATACCCAAGAAGCCGATGTCAATGGAGAGGCAACAGTCTATCGCCAAATCCTTTGTGGGTAGCCAGAGGTAGGACAAGGCTGTACCTCTTTTTCTGGCAATGGTTTGGTGGAAACCGCCCACTTTGTCACTGGATGGGGTTTTTGTTCTTTTGATCACGAGGTAGGGATCGGTTTGATCTTGATAACAAATTCTCCAGATTTGTTATCAAGATTTCTAACGTGATTGTACTTTCAATATAATGGACGAGTATTTAACCCGATAAAAACGGGCTTTTATTATAATGGACCAATTTCTTCAGCTCTGTGGTGGTCCGTTATATCGAGTTTTTACTGTATATTGACAAACCAAACTGTAGCTGCTATTTTTTAAATGAATAATCATTTAAAAAACAGGAAGTATATTTTGGTTACACACATTCAGTGGCAGATTAGTCCACAGCCTTAAATACAAAAGGTTATGTAGATGGGCCCAATTTTAGGACATCATAAACTAATAAAATTTAATTGTAGCTATAGAATTAGCCAATTTCTAAATTATGACACAATTAAAATGGTAAAATTACTTTATTTTTACCATCTCGGGGCTCCCATGAATGTGCATAGTACAATGGTTCTCAACCCATGTTCCGCAAACTTGCCCAAAGTGTTCCATGAAAAAAATAGCTTCAAAATCTTTATTGCAAATTTATTCCAATGTACAGTACTATAACACCTTACTTTATTTGTAGACAATTCCGTGATTACTATTTTATTCAATACAATAAAGTTTATTAGTTTATTGCTTTGTTGTTTCGTTAGAACAGTAAACGTGGTATTGCCTATCGATTTTTGAATATATTGATGCTAATGATCCGTACAATAAAAAGTATGTGAATGGTGCTCCATGGTCTCAGAAAGATTGAGAACAACTGACCTAGTAAGTATGGCATTGCATACAATCACAAAAATGAATACCATTTATTTATTTATTTAGCTACGTCCGAAAAGTTTAGTTGGTGATACCCATAATCAGTTCGTAATTTGTAACAAAAAGTTACTTTTCATAGATGAGATTTCTTCTCAAGAAATATCACCGAGAGAAGCAGCTGCAGCTAATTCGAGAAGTGGAAGGCAAGGTTATACATGCTGTCATTGCAAAAAGAAGTGTTCCACGAATAAATGCAGTTGTAAAAGCAAGGGACTCTTGTGCAATTCAAAGTGCCATAACAGTTTAAGTTGTTGCAATAAATAAAATTGAATAACATTAATCACATAATTTATGTGTAAGTTTATTAATGCTTTAGAATGTACTGTTCGTTTTAGGTTCAACAGTTTATTTACACGTGCTGTTACTTAAGTTTTCTCCTATTTTGACATTAAAAAGTTGCATTTTTGTCTTAACGTAATAAAAATATTTTTATTCAACATTCACCATCAGTGCATGCTGAATGCCAACATTTGCCGGTGTAAGCGAGAAATAATGATATTTAGCAAATATTTTGTACATACACGAAACGAGTGTGCGAATGCTGATGCAACATTCATCAGATATCGGTCATTCACAGTAACATATATATAAATGAGGATGTTTGTTTGTTCACTACACACTCCTAGGCCATTCGACCAATTGCTACAAAATTCGGCAGTTACGTTCACATGCTTCTTAGATAATGTTGTGCATCCTCCCAAAATATCTATTGGATTTCTGTAAATCAATTAATTTCTATCTACATTCGATTTGCTGATTTATATGTAGCACCATCTATTAGCCAAAATTTTAAAAATAATAAACTAAATGTAATTCAAAAAAAGGATATAATTTTTTAAAATATGTATTATATTCACTTAATTATTGCGACAATGACATAGAGCAAAATAGATGCACCATTATACCATTACTGCAACAGGTAGCACATAGCACTTGTCTGCTTGGAATCGAAAGTATTACCCTGTGAAAAGTCTATAAATATTTAATTTTCCACATCTAATGACTCAGGTTTTTTCATTTTTGAATGGTACTTTCTTAACTCTAAAAAGTGCCCTCCAGTAGCCAAGTGGATAAAGCTGAACAATGGTAGTTAGTTAGTTGTGGGTTCAGGCATTGTCAATGGACTGGTCATGTGTTTTCTGGGTTTTCTTCATGTTAGTAACACCTAAATAGGGTCCAGCTTCCAATAAGTCTTCCAAGGATGCACCCCCCTCAGCAGATCGCTCACGTATCACATTGCTGTAACCAAATGAACCAAACCAATTCTAGTGAGCAATTATTTATCATGACAACATCACAATACAGGGCTGTAACTTTTCATTACAATGTTCTCAATTCTTGCCCCTGTACATCATACTTTACCTGTTAGCCTCACAGTCATGCCAGTCATCTATTTAGCACCATTCAGGGAAAAATTTTAAATTGAATTAATGTGACTTCTGGTTTGGACCGGAAGTTTGTATATATTTACTCTAGACCTCCTGTCCCTAGCTTTCCACATTTGGTCTCGACTTTTACCTATCTAACTCCTTTCTCACGATTAAAGAAGGATTACAGATGGTCAGAATTTATAGGTCTACAATTTTTTCAAATTGCAGCCCAATAATTTTTCTATAAATGCAATATTTACAAGAATATACTTCCCACATAGTTTAACTTTTGGCAACAAATTGTATAAACACTTTATCATCACATAAAAGTAATTATTCTCACATTTTTACAAGATTTTTTTGATTTAAACAAGTCTTATGAAGTCTTTTAGACATTAAGGTTATCAACTTTGATCACATGTGGGCCATCACAATCTGTCCAGCACGGATCGCTTTTCAAAGATTAATAGTAGACCGGTATTAATTAGTGGTCGTTGACTGTCCTCTCTTCCAGGAGGAGTCAACGTAATTTTGGTCGAATTACCTCAAGCCCTTTCCACAACAGTCCCTTCTTTCTATTGGACCAGTGGTACAGAGGAATTGGAATCGAAAAATTACATAATACAAGGTTATCAACGAGCACAAAATAGGTTTTAAGTGGTTTTCCAGGGTGCAAAGTCTAAATACTTGGTCCACTTTTTGCAAAATTTGATTCGTTGGCAGATTACCACTTGATATTTGGCTGTGAATGGTACAGTTTCTTAGAGTTAACATTAGGAAAAAAATATATTTTAAAAAATTTTAAATATATTTTCAATTGGTTGACCAATAAAGTTGTGCCATTTCATACCATCCAAGTATTGCGATAAACATGATAATGGTAAGCTGAAATAACCAAACTCTTTATTCCTCTACTGTACACAATTGAAAGAATTTTTAAAATGTGTTAGATTGGTCACTCGGTGTGATAAACCCTTACATAAGATAACCTTTGTATTTATATAAATCAAATAATATATAATAGAATAGAATAGAAGGGTTAGAAGTATGAAATAATCTAATAATCTTAATCTCTGTTATTTTTTTCCTGGGCAACACCAGGCTCATCTGATAATTATATTCTAAATCTACTGCACTCAAACAGAAACAAATGTCTTCAAATACATGCAATTCTTTTATAACAATAATATAAATCATATTTGATTACTTTTCCTCCATATATTATTACTGTTATGAAAAACATATGTACTTTTCTTATATATTTTTCATTGCAATTTATTAAAAATTTATATTTCATTTAATACCAAATGATGATTATTTTATAATTTATTATAAATAATAAATTTATTTAATTCATGAAATACTATTTCATTTACATTTTAATCTAAAAATATATTATTCATAACTTAGAGAAAAATCATTTGATTTAAGCAGTCCATTGTTTATTTAAATAATAAACTTCTCCAAGGAAAAATATATTTCTTGTAATTTAAAAAATAAACTTCTATAAGATATAAAAAATTGAGATGACTATCCTTAAGGACATCCATAGATTAAATGCAAATTTGTATTGTGAAATACAATCAAAGTAATAAAAATTAACTTTAAAATATTCAATGTTTGTCTTACAATATACTCTTTCTCTCAATAAACATCTGAAAAGAATTCTCTTGGCTGTTTTATAATAAATTTATTGTGACATGATCATCTTAATTTTTTATATATTAGAAATTTATCAGTTTCGTAAGAAACACAATAAAACACCTATTTCAATTGTTTTATTACTAATTTTAAAAATTTTCTTTTTGAAACATTTAAGTTAGAACAAACTTCAAAATTTGTTTTGCATCCTTTTAGTTATATAAATAAAACTTCTGTAACTAATAGATAATGGTATATTACAAGAAACAATATATAATATCATGTATCTTTTCAAATTTTCATTATATAATATTTATTCTGTACAGCAATAGCTTTATATTATATATTTAAAATCATTATTAATAAAATAATAAAGTATTCAATAAAAAATTTACAGTTTCTTTTTTATAAGTGAATCAGAAAATACAGGTTTATTTATCCTAAATTTGTTTATTATTTATTTATTTTATTTTCTGATTAATAAATTCCTATATATATTTATATATCACTGTTTATAAATACTGTCCAAAGAAAGTTATATACAAAACTTGTTTTTTTTTTTGTTGTGTTTTATGAATACCATAATAATGTATTATTTCAAATGTTTTTCGTTAATAATAAAAAATTTAAATAACATATGTTACTTAAATTTGAAATTTGATGATTATAACATAAACACACAGTATCTGCCATGTATTATATCATATTATCACCTGTATAAATTTTTAAAAATTAAACAGACATCAATTTACAGTAAAGAAAAAGCTCAGATCAATTTACAGTAAAGAAGAGCATTCAATTGCTCTTCAATTTGTTTATAATAAATTAATGGTAATATCTCTCTATGACAAATGATTCTTAACCCAGAGCAGTGTTTTCCAACCCATGTGTGACAACACATTTGTAACGAGAATGCCTCAGATATGTCATGAAAATTATTAAATACTTTTTTAGAATTTTGAATAAACTCTTTTAAAATTTGATTTATCTTTCATCTCTCTACCACTGGGTGACTGAAGGGAGAAGGACTAAAATGCCAATTGTTGCAAAATTTGTGGCATCAGCTTATCCCTCTCACAAAAGTTGCCTGCATCTATGCATATGCCAGAATACAACTTTATGTAGATTCTATAAATGTTTCAGCTTACTAGCTGAAACATTTATAGAATCTATAAAGCTATGAGTCAATGTGTAAAGAGCTAGCTCTTTACACATTGATTCAAATAATCTTTTCACTTTTATAGTATATTTGTAAAATTGTGACTTTTTGTCTTGGTAAGTTCAACTTCTGTTCTGTATTATAATTCATTTTTAAAAATTTTGATAATTTATTTTAAATTTCAAGTGTTTTTATTTTAAAAATTACAATGTGTTGCAGGAATCTTATTAAATTCAGTATCACTAGCCCAAAAAGGTTGGAAACACTGACCTAGAGTGTAAAACACCTTTTCTGGGGTTTAAGACTTGGAAAAAAATGCCCTGTTAAAAATTCTAATGAAAGAAAGAAATAACTTCTCCTATTCTATAGCAACTTTAAAAAATAAGGTATACAAGATAAACTTTGCAATGATTACTTAGTATTGAACAATACAAAAATTACTTATAGTTTTATGGAAAAATTGGTTAGTGCCAATAATTTTTTTACTGATCTCTTCTTTACAAAATCCAATAACTTAAACATAAGTGAAACTAAGATGAATGACAATTCTATTAATTTTTCAAAAAATTTAAATGTTGTAGTAATGAATTTGAACTGCCAAGGATTAAAAAATAAAACAACAGATATAGAGTGCATGCAATTGACTACAAGATAAGACATTTTTTGTTTATTAAATGATTGTGTTTCAGTCAGTTTTAAAAATTAGTTATGAATATATAATAGAATCAACACTAGGCCAGAAACCAGGATATGGTTGCCCTTCTGGAGGATAATGTACATTAATTGAGAAAGAACTAGGAACCATAAAGTAAATTCAAAACTTCAATAATTTTATATTAACATTATTACAAATTAGCAAGAAAAAATGGAATTCCTAGTCAATAAATTAATATGTAAGAAGACTGCTGTTTCTAGCAATCTAGCTGTTTAAGTGTGTCTTTTAATAGTTCAGAATAATCTGAAAGAATATATAACAACATTATTAATCTTAAGAGATTTTAATTCAAAGGTATAATTATTAGGTAGTTAGTATAATGGGATAAATGAATTAATATTCAACAGTCACAAATCTATAAGTAATAAAGTATAACAGACATCTGGAACTATTAAAGCAAATCCATGACTTACAACTATATACAGTCAAACCTGTTTTTATGCAGTCTTTTTTGTGCGATTTTTAATGCAATTTTTTATTTGTGCGGTATAGTCGGCGACTAGTCTCATGCGTTTTGTCATGTCTCATGTTGACTTATTATAGCTAAATAAACTTATTATAGCATAAATGAACTTATTATAGCAATATTATTTCATGAATATGCAAAAAATGAAATAATTTATTTTTTAAGTCAACAAAACACCACCTGGACAAAAATATGTAAAACAGACAATAGACGAGACGATGCAGTCAAGTGCTGACATCTGTTGTCAATAAATTCTATTTTGTACGGTTTTGAGTTATTTTCTATGTGAGACTTTTTTATGCGGTCCCTATTGACCGCATAAAAAAATATTTTTTTAATTGTGTTGCAAAAACTATTTTTTATAGCCACTCGTAAAGTTTCGTGCGATTTTTTTTATGCGGTCCCTATCCACCGCATAAAAACAGGTTTGACTGTATATTAAATGATCATATATAGAGTGATTGTCCATCTGAATTTACTTGTGTTACAAATAATGGAAGATCAGTTATAGATTTAATTATATGTCCCAAACTAATGCTTGACATATGTACTAGATTTAGAGTTTCGAGCTGTGATATAGCAAATCATTTTCTAACATTTACAAAATTTGCTGGCTTCATTTTATCACAAAACTACTTACACATCCTTATCTTTTCAAAAAATAAAATTCAGAAACTTCAATTGAAAATATCTAATAAAATTAAATTCTTGGAACTGAGTTAAATTATATATAGTTCATAAAAAAATAAGATAAAAATGACTCTGAAAATTATCAACCAATTGTTTTATGTCAACTATTAAAAAATGTTTCACATCTACACTTGCAAATAATTTCAAAAGCAGCTGGCTACAAAAAATTCAACTTCTAATATCTAATTTTCAATTGCATACACAGTAGCCCCTTGTTATATCACGCTTGTCAGGAGACAAAGAAAAAGTGCAATATAACTGAGTACTAAAAATTTTGGGTTTTTACTAAACATATTATACATGCTATGGAATTTCTATCCTCTATTCCATCATCAGCAAGTGTTTCTGATATAAAATAAGCTTAGTTTTTTAATAATGAATTTTATTCGTGGTTATATCATATTAATTGATTTTTACGTAAACATCGATACCACAAACGTCCATTTAGCATTATTGTTTCTTTAGCAATGACATTTAAAGACAAATACTGTGGATATAAAAACAAAGTATCAGTTGTGATTTTATTATACAATACTATATTTCATAATAAATTGTTTATTAAAAATTCGTGTAATTTATATCTTTTAATAAAAATTATAAATACAGCAATTGAAAATTTAAAGAATAAATATTGAACATAGAACATCAAAACTTATAAAATTACAGAGTAAAAATTCTCTAAAAAAGCAAAATAAAGTTACTACTGTATAAAAAGTTTAGAACTTTCTGTTCAGAAATAAAGAAATCTTTTCCTTACACATTACAGTAAATTTGAAATTTCATATAAAGGTGTGAAATTCACAGAAACTATTAAATGAGGAGACAGAACTTAAAACCAATAAATACAAATTTTAACATCAAAAGGAAACATAAATGATAATTGATCTGTCCACCTCTTTTGCTTATTTAGATCTTGACGAATTTATTGTTTCACCTGCAATGGTATTTTTGAAGACAATGGTAGAAATGAAATACCATATTTCACTGCAAAAAGAACTTCAATGGCAATTGATAATTTAAAATTTATCGACTCAAGTGCTTTTAAAATTTGAGGGGAAAAAACCATGATATAACAAG
Source organism: Centruroides vittatus (assembly GCF_030686945.1). Taxonomy (NCBI): domain Eukaryota; kingdom Metazoa; phylum Arthropoda; class Arachnida; order Scorpiones; family Buthidae; genus Centruroides; species Centruroides vittatus. The sequence goes on along the minus strand of NW_027122591.1, from coordinate 826,603 downwards.
GGGCTTCTGAACTAAAAATAAAGATACTGAAACAACAATATTCTTTCTGCTATCATTAAGCTTAATACAATTACATTTTATAATAATAATAATAATAATAATAAACAATACTGTCTTTTGGTAAAATTTGACACTATTTGTGAGTATATTTTATTTACAACTTAAAAAGCATTAGAAACTGCTGCATTTGTTTATATACAAAGATTTGATTCCCTCCATATTGAAAGATTAGTTAAAATACTTAGAAATGATCTAGAAGAAAATTTTCACTTTAAATTTCAAAATTACTTTGTGCATATATAGTTCAAGGCAATCATATATTTCCTGAATTTATTCTTACTCAAGGTATTCATCAAGGTATTCCTACCACCTTATCTATTTAATTACTTTAATTAACTTATTTAACTGATCAATAAGTTAATTATTGATCAGTTATTTTTAATAGTAGTATAGAAAATTCAAATTTTTGATAAGACATATTATTATATACTCTATGCAGATGACGTGACTCTCTTGCTCCAACTACAGAAGAAAATTATAACCTTATATACTTATTTAAAAATTCTACATTTGACACTAAATACAACAAAAACTAGAATTATGATATTTAGGAATAATGCTAAAATATCAGAAAAAGAGAAAAAGATTTCATTTAGATGGTTAGCCTTTGATATTAGTATATGAAATCAACTATTTGGGAGTAACATTTTTTCAGAATGGAAATTTTCACCATCATATAAACAAACTAAGTGCTAATGTTAAACTGTTAATAGATAATATACTTATGTTCTTCACTTAAAATTTCTAACATAAATTTACATATAAAGTTATATAATTCTTTAATAAATTTGTCAACATACTATACTAATCCTATATGGGACCTTGACTATTTGTACAGTACGATTTAGAATGTTTTCATATTAACAGATTGTTTAGTGTCAAAACAACAGTGCCTGGTTATGCACTTCACTGTGAGACAAATAGATATAAGCTTTACCTCTGTATTTAAAGAAAATAATAATAATGAAAATATTAACTTTCTCCATCAAATCATGTGATAAAATGAATATGTTTGTTTGGTTACGTGAAATTAATTGATAAAATTAAAAAAATAAAAATAAAAATCTTTGGCAGTTAAAATTTATTTTAAATAATTTATATGAAATGCCAAAATATTGTAAAAATTTGGAGGATGATTGGAAATATGGATATACACTACTGGTGGAAGCAGCTTTTTTTGTCTGTAATTGACAATCAAAATTCTTTAGTTCAATTGTCTTTAACCCATGGTATCAAATATCAATATATCCAAAATGTAAGACATCCCTCCCCAAAATAAAAAAAAATTTCCATGGGGTATAAGGATGTATTTTAAAAATTTAAGTAGTGTAAGAAGTAGAAAAGGTTAAGATCTACTGACTAACAAAAATTCTTTATACAATAAATTTCTATTAAAAATCTGACAAATTATTCATACATGATATAGCAGAATCTTCTCAATATAATCATTTTGGGATGTGCTTAGAGGAATGATGATAACTGATTGACGACATTAAGTGAGCTAAGTAAATAAAACTATAGTTAATAAATTTTCAAGTTATAATTGTTTTAACATGTCCTTTTATTGTCACAGACAATAAATCAGACTTTTTATTAATTATTATGCAATTCATCCAGTATTGCTTACATGTTGCCATTTTTAATAATAACTAGAAGAGAAATAATTGAAGAAAAATACCAGCAAATGATACAATTAATGTTTAACATTTAAAATATTGGTTAAGACTTAGAATGATAATTGATAATGATTATATATTATCAACTATTAGTTGAAGCTGACAGTGTAAAAAAAATAGCTTAAAAAAGATTATCTGAAGATAATGATGATAATCAAATTTTGATTACAATAAGTGAAGTTTTTATAGCATACTTTAACTTATTTGTCTGAAGACGCATTAATTTTGTTAACATTAAACAACATATGATAATATTTATGATTACAATATGTGGAATCTACTGTATTTAAATTAAGATTTGAAGTTAAACAAAAAACAATTTAATTTATAGTCTTTCAACGTAATAATTCTTCAGAAATTTACTGGATTGTTTAATATACTTTAGAATAATTTTGGTTAGTGACTTATTAATTATATAAATTTAAAACCATACACAGACATGTAACTATATATTGATATTAATAATTAATCTCTACTAAACTTTAAAATAATTACACACAGATCTTGATATGATCAAAACAATCAAAAATAACAGATTTTTATTAAACTTTATTCTGTATTGCAATCTAACTGATTATTAAGATATGTCCACATCCATGCAACATCACAAATAATGTACTGTTACCACTTGATAAACTAGTTTGGATGGAGCAAAATGATCCTTTACATTACATCTCATGTCACTTGAAAGTTTGCAAAATGGTTTGCCACTGTTCCATTTCTTGTTGCTTTTTCAACCAACCACCACAATCACAGCAAGAAACATGCTTCAGGGTAATACAGGTGTGGACACATTTTAAGCAGGTACAGCAGATTGCATGTTACTGGACAAAATGGCTTGTTTAAATGCTATGCAAAATGGTATGTCACAGTGTATGACAAAAAACCTACATCAAAATGATTGTATCTCTGTTTACAAAAATGATACAAGCTTTGGCTAATAGTATGAGATAATAAAACACCATCCATGATGCTATTACATAGATGTAGATGTAGCTTTATATTTTAATTCAGTGATTTTGAAACTGTGGTTTGCAAACCCCTACAGATCCATGAATGTGTTGATGAGGGTTCATAAATTAGTAGGAAAAAAAGTATATCATATAATAGAATTTTAAAAAATGTTTATTGTAATATTTAACCTTTACTGAAAATCCCAATAAAATTTTAATTAAAAAACATAATCATTTAAATTAACCATGGACAAACCACAATCCCCTCCATTAACGGAGGGGATTGTGGTTTGTGTATCAGAAAGTCACGAGACAGCTGTCAGATTTTATTCTTTTATCATTTTTATTTTTAATTTATACTCTTTCTAAACACTTTCTATAATTTATGTATAATGTACCTAATAGCTTATTTTTTTTTACCATTTATATGTTTTTTAATACTCTTTCTGTCCTAAGGCACTGAGAGGGCCTCTTCTAGCAAGCCCATTATAGATTCAACTAAGCCCACAATGGAATGGCTGGGTGGTGAGGGATGGGGACACACATCCACACAAACCACTGCCCAAAAAATTCCTGCAGCATTTTTGACTCGTCTGGATTTGATCCCAGGTCTCCCAGAGAGGTAGGCTGCCACCTTGACTGCTGTCATCCAGCCATCACCAATTAATATGTTCACTACGTAAAGAATGTTTTTAGTTTTCTCCATGAAATATATATGCTATTTGTCAGATGTTGTGTATTTAAAATTGGTTTTAGAGCACAAAAATTATACTTATGGTGAGTTAAGTTATGATAATCCTTTTTTTTTTTGGGTGTCCATATGAAGTACATGGCTTTTATTATTATACTCTAAATTTTACCCATCATGCACTATTTGTGGCTCATACTAAAAATAGATTTATAAGTAATGAAAATAAAAGCTTTTTTTAATGCTAAATTTTTCAGGGTGTATTTAGGCTAATAATTTAATAAAATTAGCCAATTAGGCCTGTATCTTTCAGCAAAAAATTATGGTGGAAAAATTACTTTGTTATTGAGTACATTATCATTTTATTTTTGCATAATTTTAAAAAAATAAAAATTGGATGCATAGATATATAAATGTTCTATTATGCTATAAAATAAAGATAAAATTTATCTTTATTATAAAAAAAGAAAACAAATTTTGTTATCAATATAAGTGCATCTGGTATATCTCACTTCATATATAATCTCTGTCATCAAAAGAAGTGCTTGTGCTCCAAATATGGTATCAATGTTTGAAGTGCTTTATTTGAGGCCATATATCAAAAATGAACTCCTAATATAAAAATGTGGCTGTTGTATAGATTACTCCCCATGGAATTTCGGGACTTTGAGTATATATCTGAACTCTGGACAGACGAGTTCAACGGTACTCTACTTTGGACCGGAGATAAAAAATAAGAAAGTTATCATATTTACAATTTCTTTCCTTTCACAATGCATTCTACGCTATTTTAAAGTTAGTTTTCCACTAGGTGGCATTCAACTGTTCGTGCTCTCAATGGATTCCTCCCAAAGGGGAGCCACCAGTAGGCTGCCCAGTGTTTAATGTCACTAGTTATTGATTCACGGTAGTTCTTGAACAAAAGAAAAAAAAAAGGAAACGTACACTGAACTACAAGCAGTGCCACCTAGTGGAAAACTCTAAAATGGCAAAGAATGCATTGTGAAAGGCAAGAAATCGTAAATATGATAACTTTCTTATTTTTCATCTCCGGTCCAAAAGTAGGGTACCGTTGAACTCGTCTTGGTCCCGAGTTCAGATATATACTCAAAGTCCTGAAATTCCATGGGGAGTAATCTATACAACTTCCAAAAATGCAGCTGAATGAAGTGATAATGAATTTTACTATAATGATGAGCCACTAGTGGAGACCAGTGGCTGATATGAAAGATACAAATGTGTCATCATGGTATACAAGGTCACAATTGTGTTAATAAATATAAGAATCATGTTATAAACTAAAGACTAATCAGGAAAAAAGATGTTTTATCTTTAGCAGCCCTTTCTCTATGATTAGATTCAAAAAACTATAGATGACACTGTTTACATCAAAACAAAAATAAAATGGCTGAAGCAAGTCATTTTAATGCCTATATGAGTAGTATACAATAGTCTTTAAAATTGAAAAACACAAATGCCTTAAATGTAAGTTTGGCTAACATTCTTTCTTATATTTAAGGTATTCATGTTTTCCAATTTTAAATAGAACTGCACCCTACTCGCACAGTATTAAAATCACAAGTAATCTGAAATGGATATTTGTTTTGTTTTAACTTGTTTTATAAAATTATGTCTTCAATATTTCTTTTCTATTTAGTCAGACAATATCTTTTGGGACAAACTGATTCCAAAAGCCACCCATATTCTACCAAAATTTGTCATCATCAATTACAATTTTATCTATCCTTGTTAATGGGAAGATTAAATTCAATATCTTTGTTATATTATTTAGTTTAATAAGAATAAATAGAATATATTAACAGAAAATTATGTGTATTCTCCATGACAGGACCAAATAAGAGAAATAGAAAAAGACTGAGAGATGAGCTTTTATACCTAATGCAACAGTGCAATATGCCCGAAACTGTATATCCTGCATGCCTGTGGTTTTGATTTCATCATCCCATCTATCCAGAATAATGAATGTAATCATCTCAAAGAACATATTTTACACAAATGGATTTTGAATCCAAGTGCTCCTTAGTTGGGTAAAGAGGTGATGAGGATTAAAAACAATACTCTCTTTAGAATAAAAATTCTGTTCTAAGAAATACTGGTCATCTAAAGAGGTTTTACTGTAGTTGTTTTCTAATCTTTAGCTTTCTAAGCCATTGTCTCATCAAAATTTTGTTACAGATAAGAAATTTATGAAAGGAAATGTTTTTCATATAATAAGGTGAACATTAACAGCACTACAGAAAATTTTGCTTTTGTTTAGACAATTCTTTCATATGCTCAAAATAATAAAACAAAACAACTAAAAAAAAATCACGTATACAAAAGTGCCTAATTGTAGTATCTAGTTAGTTATAAATTAGAACGCATCAATATAAATTCAATAATTTTAGAATTAGATAGAAGAGACTAATACTTTTCAAAATATTTGATGACAATTTTTTAAACAATCATAATAATACAAAAATATTCCATCATTTTTCATTATAAAGATTATTTGGTTTCAAAATAAGTACTCTAGCCAGAATAAACGAAAAAAATACAGATTGGTAATTACAAAAATACAGACTTATGTGATGATTTTTTGTTTCTTTTTTTGACAAATATAACTAATGCATAATTAAAAATATTTTTCTTTTTTGGCAGAGCTATAAGAATAATAATTTATTCTTACAGCTCTAGCAAATTTGATTAAAGTCAAAATTTAAAATTATACATTATAAAAGCATGTATAAGAGTAAGAGCAGATGTAAAATAAGCAAATAGTGATATATCCACTTTATTTATTCTTATCACAATTTATACTTAACAGTTATTTACAAATATTTATCAACAAAATTTTGTGCACAGACTGCCCAATTGCTTATTTTTTTCTATTATGATGCTCAACTTTGTAATCTATAACTACAAATTCTCTCTCACTTCATGTCAAATTTTTACTAAAAAATTGTTATTTGTAGTTTCCTCACAAAAGCTATTGAAATTACATCATTTATAGCCAAATTTATTTCAGGCAATAACTTTGGATACTAAATTAATTTATAATAATTTGTCCTGACAATCATTCTGCCATCTTGTAAAATATTAAATTTTTATTATAAATAAATAATGTAATTATAATAATTACCGTATATCTCGGCAGATAAGACGATAGTTGAATCATAAAAAAAGGTCCCAAAATCTGTGGTTGTCTTATACGACAGATACAAAAAATCAGATTGAAATTTATATAAATTAAAACCATTATAAAAAAATGGACAAATCGTAATTATTTACTAGTAGAGAGTAGGGTATGTGCACAAAATAGAATAGCCCATACGACGTTTTTGTGAATAGTCAAGGTCATTACCAGAATGCCGAATCAGTATGAATGCTTGCAACAATCACAAGGCAGTGCTGCCAGATGCAAGAAAACAAATTTGTTCATTTGAAAAATTACAAATAGGACATAATTCTGTATACGCTATACAGTATTATTATTCAGATGATGATCACTGATCTAAACTAAATTCATAGACCGTTGATAGTTTGGGGGCCGTCTTATAGGACAGATATAAGCTAAAACTATAAAACTTTGACGAAAATTTATACCTCGTCTTATCTGCCGAGATATACAATATATTAATTTTACACTAAATTTAATAATTTAGAATATTCTAAAACAAAAGGTTAACCTAGAGCAGAGTTCAAACCCTCAATTTCTCTTGTCATGCAAATTCATTTACCAGTTATGCTACCTGACACTATGTTCCAGTTGTCTCTCAGTAATGAGAAATAACAACTAGAATACAGTCCTTGGACATCTGAATGCTTTCAGAATAATTAATTTAAGAAATAAAACCATTTAATACCATACAAGTCACTTGCTATACTGAACACAGATGACCTCACATCCACAATTCATCACAGCTCACAACTGACTTAAGTATTCATTCAATCATTATACAAGGTGAATTAAGAGTCCTTTGCACTCTTTTCATTCCAAAAGTGAGAATGTATTAATTTTGTTAATGTAGTTACATAGGAAATTATGTGGAGAATCAGATGGAACCTTTTTGTTGAACTTGAAAATGATTTTCAATTCACTTATGTTGTAACTTTATAATCTCTGTTCATTATAAGTTCCAATAACAAAGTTAATGATTAATCTAAACCATTTAATTAATGTAAAACCATTTTCTAGATTTTTAATCAGCATTGTGTAAACAGATTTTCAAGGCATTAATCTTTTCAAAAACTGAACTTTAAATTCATGCTAAACACCAACCAAATGCCGAAATTCTATCGGGCTAGTTTAAGGCTAATTACTAAATAAATTACGTAAACAATTTGATTTTAGAGGAAGGTGTTAGGCGCCATTTCATATTAACATTAATAATTATAATTTTTAATTAAATAATTTAAATAATTTAGAACAGCTGGGTAAGCAGGAGTTGTGGGTTCGAGTCCCACTCCGGGCCGATTTTTTTCCCCAGCTGTTCTAAATTATTTAATTAAAAATTATAATTATTAATGTTAATATGAGATGGTGCCTAACGCCTCCCTCTAAAGTCAAATTTCTTACATAATTTATTTAGTAATTAGCCTTAAACTAGCCCGATAGAATTTTGGCATTTGGTTGGTGTTTAGCTTTAATATATCGCATTTAGAGATGTTGTTTATATATATTTAAATTCATGAGGAGTAAAAGTGATTGTTTGAAAATGATTTTCATGATCACTTAAATGTCAACAAAATATAGTTCCCATCTGATTCTTCATGCATGCATGGCTTCCTACATAATTCAAAATTAATATATTTTCAGTACTTTTGGAATGAAATGGGTGCAAGGGAGTTTTGTATGTATACAGTACCTGTATACATAAATGAGTGGGAATGAAGGGCCCAGTGAATAGAGCCACTTGATCTGAGTGTAGGAAAAACAAATGGTGTGAAGTTAGAGAGAGGAAAGGACAGGAAAAAAGGGGAGGAGAGAGAAATTTCAGACTGTAAAGTTGTGACTTGGAAACATACCATCTTGTTTTTTCTTGTTGATAGAACAGCGTAAAATTCACTTTCAATATATATATAAATCCACTTTTTATATATATATATTACAGTGGGTGATTGTTATCCAATTTGTTCATTAACCAAACACTTTTGCAAAAGATTTTTATGTTCAAACAACAAACATATGTTTGGATAACGAACACCTCACAGAACAAACACAAGAAGAAGCAATGTAAAATAATGAATACCGATTGGTCTTCCCTTGTCTTCAGGCAACAATTAGAAACTTTTCAGAGTGCGGGAGACATCGACATCCAACTGTCAGATAGTATTCCTCCAAACTTTAAAACTCTCCCTTGTAATTCCAGCCTTTTATTTTTCTGACAGAAACAATTTTTTTATAGTATTTGCAAGACTGTTGAGTGGGCACTCATTAAGTTTTGCGTCGGTTTTTATTTTTGAAAGGTGAGAATATAATAGCAAAGGTAGAGAGTGGGCAGATGATGTCTGATGTTGCTGGGCAGTATGGCTTGAACACGTCTACAGTAGGCTGCAGTTCAATCTTATTAAAAAAATAATACAGCATAATCAAGAAGATTCAAGCAGCTAAAGGAGTAAAAAAAACCACATCTGAGAACTAAAGAGCATTGAAAAGCACATAATGGAACCTGAAATGGTCTGGTGACAGAAGAATGTCAAGAACTTTTGAATGAAGAACACCAAGATACTCGGTGAAATATGTTTTCTTCTGAAAAAGAGGATTAATGTCGATATCTGCTATTAAAGATCTTTAAGAAGAAGTGGGAGGATGTCAGAACAATGGTCTTAGAATGGCATCCAAACGAGGTTGAGGTTAATAGGCTTGGGGATCTCTACAATTACAATGCTATTAATTACTTCTGAAAAATTCTGAAGAATCGAGATTAGACAGATTCTTTAACCCCACAAATGGAAAAAAACATGACAATAAAAATACATATATACACAGTCTTGCATTTTTATTAATTACATATAAATAAACATAGTAAGAAAGTATATATTTTTTATTTTTGGGGGTCTCCAGAACAACTTAATCAAATTCTCATAAAAATGTATGGTAACTCAATAATCGGTTAACAAACAATTCAGATAGCAACCAAAGTCTTGGAACAGATTATGTTCGTTAACCGATCATCCACTGTAGTTACATTGCCATCTTGTACTAAATAATTACATTAATTTTTGTTTAAAATTGTATCTTGCAGAATATTCTAAATTATTAATGCATTAGATACAATGAATGAATATGTTACTATAATAGGTAGCAAATCTACACAGCAAGCAAAGTTGCAGATTTGAAATCCTGCTTTGTGTTATTGTCTTCCAGAATATTCTAAATTATTAAATTTATTCAAAATTAATGCAATTGTTATTAGTACAGAATAATGGTCTAACTACCTTCCTTTAAAATACTTTGTAATTTATTTAGTAGCCAGTGTTAAAATCCAAAATAATTTGACATTAAAATATTGAAAATATTACAAATATTCAAGCTTGTTTGTTTACATATGAGAAGTTGAGTTCAACTACTGGCAAGCAGTGGCAAAACTAGGGTATGGTAAATGGGCAATTGTCCTAGACTCCAAATTTCAGAGTATCATTTTTATTATTATAAAACAAAAAGCAAAGAAAATTACACTTTCCCAACATTTCCAATATCTTTATTTTTTGTTTTCAAAGTAAAAACATGCTCTTTTGGAAATGTACTGGAATTCAGCCAAAATTTTAAAGAACATTATTTTCTTGTGGCATCATTTTTTGATTTGGAACAGGCACCATCAACACATGTTATATCTCTGCTGAGAAGGCAGGCTCCATTGCAAAAAAACTATACTTCAATTGTGGAAAAAATTTTTGAGACTGAGGGGATTAAGCAAATGGAACAGCTACATATACAGAATGCTATTTTTGTTTATTTATATTATTAATTAATTAATTGCAGATAAACAGTAGTACATGTTTCGTGAGAACCTCATACATTCCCATATGGTTTTATAAAAAAACAAAGCAGAATTCCTTGAAATGTAGCCCAAATTATTTTTAAAGTAGCCCAAAAGTAGTGAGACACCCAAATTTAGTAGCCTAGAGCCCTTCAAATAGCTCAATCTGCTACTTTTTAACCCAATCTTGCAAACCCAAAAAACCAGCCATATTTTATCAGATAAGAGAAAAAATGGATATTCCATGGGTAAGGTGACACCCAAAAATGTGTTACTGTAAAAGCAAAGTCACATTGACCAGATTAGAGTTGTTCTTGGTCTATTGTTCACTTATAACATGGAGGCACTTCAATCTAAACGAAAGAGTTAACATCTGCATATCACAGTTTGGACTGAATTCTCATTTCAAATTTCAAACTAACTGAATTCCTTAACATGCGAATCTCTATATCCCTGGCCAGGACAAAAGTGCAGTTATGAACGAATGGGATTTCGAACTATCTGAGTTCAAATTAACGAGGATTTCCTGTATTTCGCTTACCTTCTTATTGTATACTTTCAAGAATTTGTTGCTCCTTTTATATGAGTTTTTATTGTTTAATTAGTGTAAAATCTCTGGTCTGTCTGCAGGGACAAATGTACAGAGGACAATAGTGGCTTAAGCCCTCCCGTGGACACAAAAAAATTAAAATTTGTTTGAACTTCAAAACATTGTTTTTAAAATCATTTATGATGGCAAATATAATTTATCAGACAATTTGCAATACACATGTCAATAAAAGGTATTTATAATTATTCAAATATTTTCAATTTTTGAGTTAGCTTCCCTTTTTGATTCTTCTGTATCTGCCACTGGACTTTACAGTAATAAACTATTTTTTGATACTTTTATTTATTCTTTATGTTTCTTTTAAATCAAATATTGTGTGAAAAGCAAAAGTTATATTAAATGCATCAAACATTAAGAATTTTAATTATCATCAATATTTTGCAATCAAAATGAAATATGAGGAAAAGATAAGCAATTCAAAAATCTTCTCACTACATCATATTAAACAAATAAATAATTTTTTTAAATTTTATTATTGAAATATTACATAAAAAATGGTAAAGACAATCTGAATAAGAGACTATCACAATCAATAGTTTAAATGCACTTAGAACACATTATCTAAAGAAGATCTCATTTTTATTTATTTCTAAATTTATATATTATATACATAACATAAATTTATACATATCCATTCATTTACTATACATACAATAACCAAACAAGAGAACCTGGCTATATAATCATTGTGTGTGTTTATTAGATCAATATTTTTAATTATCAATTAGTACTCTTATAATTCACATTCAACCTTTTAAAAACCAGTAATAAAAATTTGAAAACAAACGTTTTCGACCGTTAACTCGGTCTTCATCAGGTTCTAACTATTGAGATTCAAAACTGTTCCAGAACGTATTCAAATTTTCGAACCGTTGCGCATTCGTGTTACGTGTTGTTGGCATGCGTAATACGTGTGGCGCAAAACACAACGAAATTACAATCCATATACAAACGAATTAAATGGGGAGTACATTAATGGAGCTTGGGAACATCACCTTCGTAACAAAACTTCCAAGCTTGAGAAATGTTACACGCATCTTTAGAATTGATGCAGGTTGTGTGCAGTCCAGCCTTGTATATTTCCAGAGTTTCCAGGGATTGCAGATGGTCCAATCGGTGGGATATTCTTAATCAATTCCGATTGCGATCCCTGGAAACGTCTGGAAATATACAAGGCTGGACTGCACACAACCTGCATCAATTCTAAAGATGCGTGTAACATTTCTCAAGCTTGGAAGTTTTGTTACGAAGGTGATGTTCCCCATAGCTCCATTTAATGTACATCCCCATCCCTTCGTTTGTATATGGATTGTAGTTTCGTTGTGTTTTTGCGCCACACGTATTACGCACGAACAACACGTAACAACGGTTCGAAAATTTGAATATGTTCTGGAACAGTTTTGAATCTCAATAGTTAGAACCTGATGAAGACCGAGTTAACGGTCGAAAACGTTTGTTTTCAAATTTTTATTACTGGTTTTTAAAAGGTTGAATGTGAATTATTTGCTCACACCAGTACAGAAGTCGAACCTTTAGTACTCTTATCTATTTCAATATAGATATACATTTTCCTTTGCTTTAGATTTGCTTGCATCTAAATTTTGAAGAAAGTTCCTAAATTTTAAGAATATTTGTACACTTATCTATTAATACTTTCATTTTATCCATGTCTCCTATAACAAAAAAGGCATTTTTATTATGAAAATTATCAAATTATCAAATAAGTATTTAGTAATTTTTATTCTTTTTAACTAGTAAAGCTATTCCCCAACTTACATAAGGGCTGCATTCTGTGGAACTTAATGTAAACTGAATTTTACATAGTTGAAATAGTTTTAACTACTTATGTAGCACTTCCTACTATCATATGCTGAATTTTATTAGAACCAAAAAATATTTTACCAAAAGGTAAATAAAATCAATTTTTCAATGTTTTACTTCACATGCAGGAAAAACAATAAAAAGATTAAGACAAGTGTCAGTACAAATATCTTATATTCAAAAATAATATGGAAAGTGCAAGATAGATAGCATAATGGTGTTTGTAGAGTATTGATCAGAACCTAGGAAATATGGATATGGAACTACAATAGCTTATTTTTTAAGTTTGTACAGATAAAAAATTAAAAAATATATATATATATATATGACAACCACTCTTCAACTTATGCAAATTCAATATTACATTAATCTATTCTATGCTTTATGGTTTCTTTATCCTTTTGAATAAAGAAGCAAAAACCTTTTCATTTTGATATCAGTAAATGAATCAATTATTCAAATAGTTACTATAGTGAGAATCTTAAAAATGAGCTCAAAATTCACAGTTTACCATTAAGTCTTTCCCTTTCGATTTAGGCTGTAAATAAAATAGTCAACTGTTTTGCTTTATCACTATGTAAGTTTATGTAAAATAGGATAAGTGATTTTTGTTTAACCGTCAAATATTTACAAATAGTATACCACCAAACCTAATAAATATTTATTTCTTTTTGTTTACAACCTTTTTCTTATTTATTTCTTATTTTCTTTTTAGCATTAAATAAGCATACTCTGTATTATTAGAAGAGCATGTTTAAAGCTTGCATTAAAGTAAATAGAAAATGTTTTATTTCTTTGATTCTTCTCAGGATGAAAATATGAGTTAAAGAAACTTGGAAATTTATACAGCTTGTACTATAATTTGAAAGCAAATAAAATCCAATAATAAATTAATAATCATTGTATTCATTTCAAAACTAGGATTATTGCAAACAAATAAAATTTGAAAACTCCAATAAAGCATAATTGATTTCCAATAGAATTTCATATGGCATTATCATGTTGATTTAATTTGATATTTGTCAATAGTCACATGATCTTACATCACCATAAATTATATGGTTACTTAAAACAGCAACTTAATATAACAGCCATTATTGAATGTTTGTTACCTATTGAAATATAATTTTTTTAATTGTCACTAATTTTCTTCTGTTGTTATTTTTATATAGGTTTACTGTTTTTATTATTGTATTATTAAACAAACATAATTGACAATATACAATACTAATAAATATAAGTATAGAGAACAATTTATGTATTTGGAAATGTTTTGTTTTGTTTTGTATTGTATTGTATATTCAATTATTTAGTTATTAGCTATTAATTACAGGTGCTCCTCACTTTACGACCAATCGAGTTTCGACCTGCAATTCGGGGAATCCCCTTTCTCAGCTTGAGTGTTGGTCAGTGGCGAATGGTGACATGTGCACTAAGCATACTATAATAGGCTTGCGCGTACTATAATAGTCTTTTTATGAATAAATTTGTAGTTTGTTGCATAATTTGTATAATTTTACAATGATCCTATATTCCCGGTGCAAGCTCCTTGCTTATCGACCAATTCGCTTAACGACGCAGTCGTTGGAACGGAACTCGGTCATAAAGTGAGGACTACCTGTACTAATTTGTTCAATTGCTGAGTGATGCAACATTTACATTTTTAAATACAAAATATAATAAATTTCAAGTTTTTTTTTCAATAAAATAAATAAGACAGCTACAAAAGTATTTTTATTTTACATTATATGGAAACTCTGTAAATACAGACTCTAAGATGAGGTAGACAAACATACTTATCATTATATCAGTTAATGTGCAGTAATAAAGTAAATTTAGAACTCCAAAATTAACAGAAATTTTTTATTTACTAAAAAATCAGATTAAATAAAAACTTTTAGAGATTTTTTAATGTAATTTTAACTAGATTTTAAAATGCTTTTAAGTAGTTAATACCCAATATATTATAACTGTTTTGGAAAAAATAAATTACAGTAACATATTTGTCAGCCTCAATCTTTCATTATGGAAGAAATTACATATAAAGCTACTGCTCAGAAAATTTTGCTATATATTGTAATATTTTTCAAACTGAATTACAAAATGAAACAAAAATATTTTAATTGCAAGCTATTTAAACGATATTATGCATTCTGTAATTCAGTAAATTCATTTGAGAAAGGTTTAAAAAATATCAGACCTATGTTCAAACTAAGTATTAACAATGTACTCTATATACAAGTTGGATTAATTTGGAATTTAGTATTAAGGAATAAGCAAAATTAGAGATTATTAACAAAAATTATTGTGCACTTTAGAAATTGCAGGCAGAATATTTTTTTATAAATTACAAATAAAATAATAAGAGTAAAATGTATTTTTAAAAATTTATGTATAAACAGATAAAGACTGAAAATAATCATCATGCATTTTACCAAATCATGCAAACAAATTTGTTAAAATTAATAATTTAGCAATATTTCTATATTTATACACTCTCTTGTTCAATAAACATAATTAACATTTCAAGTGAAGACATGAATTTTTATATGCATTACTTATTTAGTTCTTTTACCTGTTTCCTCTGTAAGCTTGTAACTGTAATGACATTTAACACCAAAATTGCTACAATAAATTATGCTCAGAGACATTACTAGAAAACCATTATTTTTATTCCTAAAATTAAGTTATATAATAAAATAAAAAATTTTTATTCTAGAAATGCCTCTGGATTTAACCAATTAGGTTTCACAACATTTAAAGACAGGAAGATAATAACAGAAACAGAAAACAGAAAGACAGTCTGCTTGTTTTCCATTCAGTATCCAGTTGACCTGTTGATAAAAGACAGAAGTGATAAAAGGAACACAATATGGCATAGAGTTGCCAGCTGATGATCTATAAAGGGAAGGTTAGGTTTGAGGAAACATTCAAAAACAATAATCATGCAACATGCATTTGTGCATTGATTTGAAGCTAGGATATGGTATTTAACTTTCCCACAAAAAATCATCATGAAAAATTGGTTGTTGAAAGCTTACACTATATCTACAGTACAAATGCTTTTATTTAACATTTCTTTGCATGATTTATATTTTTTGTGAGAAAGTTTAAATTAATTTATAAGGAAATACAAGGAGGGGAAAGGTGATATACATACCATCTTCGTCTGTCTTGACAATAATTGGTGGAGAAGGTGGGCCATCACCTACAGAAGTGCCTGCAAGTACCCATACGCGATACTCAGTCCATTTCTCCAGCCCACCAATGACATATGATCTTTCGTTGGGACCCACCTCGACTTCATGGGTGAGAGCCAAATCATCTCCAGCATCAGCTTTGAGGTAGTTGATCTTATAGATGATGATGGCACCATTCTGTTGATCACGGGGAGGGGGTTTCCAGGAGATGCGTAAGGATCGGGAGTCTAGAGCAGAGCCAGTAACATCTTGGGGAGGGGCGCCGGGCACTGTGAGGGATAGGAAGGAAGGAGGGCAAAGTGCCAGATATTGTGCAGTGGGATAATTTGGTAAGATTAAATCAAAAACTAATCAAGGATCTAATACAGGCAAAAAGCCAAGGTAATACCAACAAAACTAATACATAAAAATAAAATTTACATAACAAAACTAAAAATTAGTGGCCACCATTTTTTAAATCATTTTTAAACTTAAAATATATTAAATATTAAAAATTTTACATTAAACTTCATTTTATTAAAAAAATTTACTATTTATTTACTCAATTTATTAAATTTTCATATTCAGTATAAATAAATAAATAACATCAACAACAGAATTTTTCATTTTTATATTTAATCTAGTTAATTTGCCACTTTTGAAAATAACATTTAAAGATTATTTGTTTTATTCTTTATGTTATTATTATTATTATTAAAATATAATTAATCTTTAATAGTATTTAAAATACAATAAATTTCTTTATAAAGATAAGAAAATAATGCTGAATAATACAAATAATCTTTAAATAATAATTAAATGTTAAAAATAATATTAAAGACTATTTCTAAATATTAAAAAACAAATAAATCAACACTAGGCAGAAATTACACTTGAGATTTACACAAAGGACAAAACAGACACGCACACACATCATAACTGAAATGGGATGGTATCAAAAATGTATGTATAATACAGATACCATGCCCTAACAACAATGCAAGTGTCTGGTGCACAAGACTTTTTAGCAGGAAAGACAACCTCCTTAACAGGAGTAGTGTGACACAAGAGGCTTGGCACAACATGCGTGCAAATACAAACTGGGAATAAGGTTATCATCATGCGAGATTAATTTCACTGTAGGTGTGAAACAGACATGTTTATAACTGCTTGAAAGAATTCAATGTTATTGTAGATTTATCCAATAAATAACAATGACTGCTTCCAAACAATTATGAATGGACAGCTATCACACACCTTCAGTTAGGTATTATAAAGGTATGTCTGGAATAACTGGGAAGCACAGCTGGCAACCCACATCCATAATAAAACTGTGAGCTTTCAGCTTTGTTATATTTTAATAATTCTATTTATTATATATTCATGAAAAAATAATTTATACTTAATATATATTTTTGAATTTCTTTATTAATCCTTATTATAGCTTATACATAATAAAAATGTATAATGCACATTACAGTGCACAATTCATAAATTCAAATTTTTTACTTACATACCAACATTTATACGAAACTTTCACAGCAAAAAAATATATTACTTTAAAATAGGTAATAGAAATAACTAAAATTCATTTTATATATTTTATTTTTAATATATTACTTACTTTGTTTAATGATTTAATGAAAAAAATTAATTAATGAAAACTTTCATTTAACATTAACCCATTTGCTGCTAATTAAAAACTGAAATATTTCAATTATATGCAAGTTTTGATAGTCGCTACAGAATGCAAATGTTGGAGTTTTGAAGTTGATCATGCTTTTTTAAAAACTATTTCTTTTGATAAAAATCAATCAGGTAGTAACAGGAAGTTTATAGTGTTAATACTTATATACAATATTATTTTTTACTGTTTATTTTCATGTAGATTAATATTTAAATTTAAACATTTTTTTCCTATTTACAATTTCAAATAATATTTTAAATTTATTTCTATAAAACACTTTTTTGAAGATTGTTTGTTTAATTAGCAAGTCAAATCTTTCATTTGAAATATTTCAATCAAGATAAATTCTGAAAAAAGATTTAACTCAATTTATTAAATTTTTATATTCAGTATAAATAAATAAATGAATTTTTTTAATTTGTTGATTGATAACTTTCATATCAAAAGCAGATATATCTTATAAAAATTTATTGTTGTAATATATTCTAAATATTTCAAATATTTAAAAAAAATTTTCAATTTTATTATTGTAGTAGTAAAAACAAGTAGCAATTCGTTTGGTTAAATTAACAAAAAATTTTGTGTAAAATTTTAAAAAAACTCTCAGACTTTTTGTAAGGTTCATTAAAAAAATTTAGAATAATTGATGTAATATCATCAAGCAATAAATGGGTTAAAAAAATTACTACATTTAACGAAAAAGTATTAATGTTGTAGTGAATCTATAATAAATGAAATCATTTTTCTCATATTTAATGAAATTTTAACAAATGCTTAAGTTGTAAAAACAGGTAATTTTATTTAAAAAAAGCAATAAAGTGAAATAGGAATTTTATCATCATTTTACATCAGTTAATTCAAAGTAATTATGTTTAAAATTACATATACTGTACAATTTAAAAAAAATGCACCTACTATAATTTGATATTATATAATGAAACATTATTATTTCAAATTTTTTAAAATTCACTAGAGATAAGTTAAAATTTTTTAATTAGTAATCTTTTATGAACTAGCATTCAAATAAAGATGTGCTATGAGAAATTGATTTCATTTCAGATTATGATTTTATGATTTAGAATTCTTATTATAATGGAATCTAAGTAATTTTCATTAAAACATTATGGAATAAGGAAATAATAGTTCTTTCAAATAAAATAAGATTTTTTTAATATTTTAAATAGAGTATTATATTAATATAACTGCTTAATACTTTGAAAGTTATTGAATTTTTAAAAATAATTTACTTTTTAAAGATGTTTTAGGAATTATTATTTACTTTTCTCTTAAACGATTATAGTTTATTTATAAACCGAAATACATACAAAATAAAAAGATTTTTGATTTGTGAAAGAAAAAAAATTATATAGTCATTTACTAAGTAACTTTATAAAAAGTAATTATAAAATAACTTACCATACTGTTCTGTTCTAACAGGTACAGGTGGTGTCGCTGCACCCTCCCCTTGCAGAGATTTGGCAGCAACCCAAACATAGTAAGTTGTGTCTGGGTATAAGTCACTTAATTTATAAGTCTCCACATCAGGAATACTTATATGATATTGATGTTGGGTGAATGTATCATTCCAATATAATTCATATCCAATTACTTTCTCACCAGAATGTGAAGGTTGAGTCCAAGTTAATTGGACTGTAGTTGAAGATGTAGCCACAGCACGAAGATTACTTGGTTGACTAGGAACTAAATAACATTTTTATTTAAGAAATTAGAACTATAAAAAATTAATTTTTTAAGGGTAAGACTAAATATTATATAGATATAATGCTAGACTGCAATGAATGATTGAATATATGTATATGTTACAGTCAAAACCCGTTTTTAGTTAGAACACGTTTTAACTAGTTGAAACTAGTTTTAACTCATTCATTTTTGACTAGCAGTAAATTCTAGTTATAACAAAGACATCCAGTATAAACTAGTTTCAACTAGTTAAAATGCATTCTAACTAAAAACTGGTTTTGACTGCAACATATAGAGTGATTCGGAATAAGATGATAAGCAGGGGAAGATGCCTACTTTTTGATATTTTCAAACGGTGACGTCAGATATTGTCATGTGTTTGTATGATGAATTGTTGGGCCAATATTGAGTGTGGAAAGCTGTAGTTGGCTACAGTTAACTCATTTTCTACATCTGAGAAGAATAAAAGCAAGATAAGAACGAAGTTTTTGTTGTGAAATGTTTCTAGAATCATTTTAAAACTAAAAGTTAAAATAGAATTTATTAAAAATTGCAAAAAACAATTAATGTGTGATGTAGTTAAGGTTCTACAGTTTCCATTATGAGCTACTGCTGATCCCAATCGGACACGCTAGAACACGTGACTCCGCTAGGCATCTTACCCCGACAAATGGGAAAGGTGCCACATTTTTCTTGGGGTAACATGATGCCTATTTTTTGTTAATTGAATTCCAATATGCCTATTTTTAATAAATTTTTGTTTTCTCGTTTTATTGCAGGATATGGATAGAAATTATATAAGGACTTCTCAAAAAGGTTTTAGGACTGAAAAGAACTTTCAGCTAGCTATAGAGCACGTTAGAACGGGCGGAAACTTAACAATACTTATACTGCACTGTTATACTTACTATGAAGTACTTTGTACTACATATGCAATAAATTAAATTTGGTTAAGATATTTGAAAATTAATTTTATGCAATTATATTTGTTATCTTACCCTAATGGCATTTGGCATCTCACCCGGATACTTGGGGTGAAATGCCTAAAATGCCAGACAGTAAAAAAGTCATCATTGCAAACACAATATACAATTATTTTTCATATACTCCAAAGTTTTATTTGAAAAACATGCTCAAGAATATGATATTTTTGTTAGAGGCCTCCAAAACCCAAATTATCATTATAATTTTCTTCATAAGCAAAATGTTAGGCATCTTTCCCTGAATCACTATACATAACTTTAGTTAAAATAAATACGCATGTTGACAAATCTTTACTGTTGTCTAGCAATTTGTAGATTGTGGCATTTCTTGGAAGCATAAACTGGCATTTAAATATTTAGTAATTTGTTTATAAATCAATTTGAGTCTATTATCAAAATCTGTAATTATTCATCTAGTTGTTGGGAGGCATGGTTGTTCATTGGTGACCTCTGGTTGTGGATGCTTCATATATTTGTTTTCTATTTTTTGTGCCAGGTTTTGTATAAACTTCTTATCATATCTGTGTATTCTGGCTATTTCTTCCATATATCTTCCAAGGTGTTTGAGATGTCTGAACAGTGTGTATATGCTCTTCTAACTAGAGCTCTAAATGCCGTGATTTTATAAGAAAATGGGTCATGAAAATGGGAAGGTATTAATAACAGGTGATATGGTGTGTACAGGCACAATGAAGTGACGTTTATTTTTTCAACACTAGGCTAGTTGAATCTTTATTTAGTTAGAACGTGTTTTTCTACATCGACGTTTCGGGCTTCAGCCCCTCATCAGCTAACTAAACATATATAAAAAAATATATTTTCTACATGACATAAATAAAAATCAAAAAACTAAAAACTCACATAAATTCTTTGTAGACTATACCTTGCTTTAGCATGGGTACTATACACACAGCAGAAATCGGACGACACTTAGGTTTTACATTTTCAATATCAATTTTTTCTCGCAACTTTAACTCCATAAAAAACGAAACCGTTTTTTCATTTTATTACATAAATAAGATAACTTCTGTAGAAATTAAAAAATTAAAACCAAAATTTACAAATTCCAAAGGTCATTTTTGCCACCTCATCGACCAATCCGACAATTTGCATATAGCACTGTGTGCCGTAAGTTGCACCTATTAACAAATTAATTAGCCGACATTTAGAAACCCTTAAGGGAATTACAAAGATTTTTAATTTTCAATTTTTTATATTACAATAAATCACTATTTGGCTTAACGTTTACTCTGTATATTTTTCTCTTTATCTAATTTACATGACATTAATACGGAACATTATTTCATTAAATAATTCTGTCTTTACCATTCGATTATCGCAAATTATAATAATTTAGTACATTTCTTCATATTATTTTCATTATATTATTTTTAACCAATTATTATGAATTTTAACACTTAAGTTTTTATTTATACAACCTTGGTTTTTGTTTCGTAGTATTTCAACGCTTTCTTTAAATTTTCTATCATAAATCCTTTTCTCTTTATGTAAAATCTGTATATTTGATTGATTTATATTACAATTATTGATTACACAATGATCATAAAAAGCTGAGTTCAAACGACTATATTTTAAATCGGATATGTGTTCTTTAACACGCGTTTTTAATGTTCTTTTGGTTTCGCCTATGTAAAAACTATTATTCTCACAAGTACAGGGTATTTTATAGACGACATTTTTAATTTCATTTTTATCTTCTATATTATTTGTTGAACGTTGTTTCTGATTTAATCTAGATATTAAATTTTTATAATTTGGTGCAAGCTGTATGTTATTTTTTCTAAGTTCTTTATTAATTTTTTCATATACACATTTTATATATGGAAAACTTAAGTATTTAATTTTTTTATTATTTGCATCTTTTTTGGAAGGGAAAGGGCCTTTATTATGTATGTTTTTTTGCCAATTGTTAATTAATCTTGTAGGATATCCATTCAAACTAAATTTCTTTTTTAGACCGTTTATATATTTCTGATTTGTTTCCTGTTCGCTGGTTCTACTAAGTATATTCATATATTCCATATAAAAGATATTCCTTTTTATATGTAAAGGGATATTTGAACGATAATTCAGTGTCTTATTAACTGAACATTGTTTCCTAAACGGTTCAAGTATTAATTTTCTATCTTTCCGTTTAATCATCACATCAAGGTATGCTATGCTGTTATCAGTTTTTTCTTTTTCTATAGTAAACTTAATTTCATTATGGATACCGTTAATTAATTCTTCTATCTTGTCTATTGTTGTTTCAGCTTCGTTATATACTATTAGTATGTCATCAACGTATCTTCTATAAAAAATCTATACCCAAAACTAATCAAACACAACACGGTTTCGACAAAATCAATAAACAGGTGATATGATAATTTGGTTTGTAAAACACCCATGTATTAATATACCTACATATAAGCTCCTCCTGAATAATGAGGTGAACAGCATTGCCTTGTTCATCACACTGATATTCCACAACCCATGTGTAAGAGGAATTGAAATTAGTAGGTCTTCACTATGAGAGACCAGTATATTTGCTGATGGCACATTAGAATAGATTACACAAGATTTCAGTTTTCTTGACACACTCACTATTTATACACATATTTTAGTCATTATAATGATTAGATTGTTAATGCCATCCCAATGGCTGCTACAAAATTTATAGATTTGCATTTTTCATGTAATCTACTGTTTTAGGTTTATCACAGATTATGCAGCAGAAATGAGGCACTCAACTTTTGCTAGTCTTTCCAACAGCACAGCCGAAATATAATGAGTATGTAGTTTTGTAATATTCATTATTTTCTTCTGCTGCAACTATAGAGTGAACTGTCCCCAAACATAACAAAAGCTACCTAAATCATTCAGCCACTTCCTATGCTTTTTCACCTCCATTTTGTGTCACACAGTACAGTTGTGAGTAGGAACCCTTGACACTGCCAATACCATATCCTTCCTTCTATACCAAGTACTTTTTGTATTCGACACTCTTGGTCCGATACCAATACTGGTATCAATACTTTACTTCAGGTATCAGATTTGATATCATTACATTTTTCACAGACTGGTAAGATCCAACCAAAACTGGATTTTGCAGCAGAATCAGAAATCAAAATATAATTTTACACTATTTTCAGTTAAGTTAACCTTATGTAAAAAAAATATTAATGGCCAAAAATCAATAAGGTATTATGTCAAATTTCATTTCCACAATCTATATATGCTTCTGATTACTATTTATAAATAAATATTTTGTTAAATTTTAAGCAACAAAAGTACTGCATAATTAATTTTGATCATTGGGATGTTTAAAATGAGCTACAATTTGTATATACTTATATGCACTGATATTTGTAAAATTTGAACACAATAATGACACTGTTTTATTTCTTCACCAATGATTTCTTATCCACCCCTATCCCATATATACTAGACCATTGCAGGACTGTGCTCTGTGAGTATTAGTATACAGTTATAAAGCAGAATCTGGATTTATTTTGTGTACATAGACATCATTTGAGTGTAAACTGAAGTATTGACTGTTGCACTGACTTCTGAATAACAGGGATTCAATCCCTTGAGTAAGCAACAAAACATTAATTACTGCTCTGGAGCCCAAGCAGCTTTCATTATAATGAGTACAGTAAAAACAACTGGAAGGTGACAACAGTCCAAAGAGCGACATCCATCAAGATTCCCAATTTCAATATCCAATGCTGATACTGGCTGGTATTGATACTTTGAGACCGATACCAATATCAATACTTTTGTGGTATCAATACTAGATGTGAGACACAAACTGGTCCTGTTTGTCAGCATCCAAACAGCTGACAAACAAGACCAATGTTGCCACTCTCAGAAAATGCTCATAACATTTTCCCAGTAAATCATTGGAAGTAGAGTAAAATGAAATTGTTCATGTTTATCCATCAATAACTGCTATTTTTCAAATAATATAAATTTTCCCCATTAGGTTCCCATTGAAGTTTTTGTGGACAACAGAATTTGTTTTATTTTAATATGTTCATATGATTTACATTTTCTTCTTAAAAATTGAAAATATGAAAAACTGTTGTGACAGAATTTTGAGGGTCATTTTTGTTTTCTGTACCCAAAATACATTAAAAACAGTCTTTAAGTTAAAAGGGCAAAATCATATTCCCTAGTGACATTAATAATCTTGTTATACCAATAACTGAATGTTTATACTAATCATTTATAGATATCATTAAGATAAAGAAGTAATGTCAATCTTTTAAGTTAAATAATTTTAAGGTATTAAATTATGATAGACCAATATTAGATAAAGTTAAAAGAAACATGTAGTGGATAGAATTGCCCAGACAAGCAATTCCCGCTCTGTTTGTAAGATAACGGAAACTTTCGTAATTCAAAATCATAGCCGTTACGGAAGAACCATTAGAGAAGATCCGTTGGGAAAGCCGTTGTGGTTTGAATCGACAATCAATGATTGGCTGTTGGAGAATGGCCATTGGACGGACTTTATGAAGACATCGAAGCTGATTGGTGGAGAATTTGAACGTCGGCTACTATATAAGAAGCAGTTTTTGGCAGAAAGAGCTCTCTTTGGAACCTTGCTGAAACCTGGTGTAAGTGGACTCCCATTGGACTATCACAAACTTTTTCCTGACTCAGAGGTGTTGTGAGTACTAAGTCTGTTAGCGGAGGTCGTAAGGTGTCCTTCCAAACTTGTAGGGAGCATAGTCAGTCGTAACTTAGATTAGTGTATTGTGGATACCTAGTTGTAAACATTATTTTGTATTTATTTTGTATGTTTGTTTCATCAATATAAACGTTGTGTTTTGTCAACCCGACTGGTTATTTTTAACTTTACTCCCAAACAATTACAGATGAATACATCAAAGAATATCTTTAGACTTAAGAAAATAGATTTATATGAAGTGATAAAAATAAAACTGACAATTAAGATATTTTCATAAAATTTATCTAACATTATGTCTTGGTTACATATTAAAATATTAAATACTGTATTCAGAAATATTTGTTATATTCAAAAAGACAAACATTAGCAGAAAAAACATAATACATGATCAATTCCAAATCTATCAGAATATAATTATATCTAGAGTTTAAATTTAAGAAATAAATCAATGTTATTTTTTTTCATTTCTAAGTTATGACTAATCAAAACTCAAAATAGGAATTAAATTTGAAATAGATATAGAAATGTTGCATAAAATAAAAATTTTAATTTTCTAACTGATCTAAACTTTTTATTTATCAATATTTACACTTACCACCTTGTTGTGTTTTTACTTGTACTGGAGCTGAAAGTGGTCCAGGACCACGACTAGTAAAAGCTTGAATGCGTATTGTGTAAATAGTACGTGGTGTTAAATCACTTATTGTTGTTAAATGATTATTGTCTACTGTTTGAGAATTCCAAGCAGAAGTTGGCAGATTTGGCTGTGTAGTATAAAACACTTTGTAACCCTGAAAATAAATTACTTTTAGTTTCTGATTAAAAATAATAATAATAATAATAAATAAACTTTTATCTGTATATTTTATTATTTTCTTACTTCTTTTTTTAAATTTTAGATTTTAAGATTTTTGTCTAAACAATGTATTCATAAAGTAAATAAATATTTTTTAAAATATTTCGAAGTATATTTTAAGTCAACACATTTTGATTTTATTAATTAAAAATGATTTAGAAATAAAAGCTTTTGTATTTTTATATAAAATGAGTTATGTTGAATTAAATTAATTTAAAATATAGTAATGCAACTTGGCATTCTAACACTTATATAGGTTAAATTATATTATTATTAAAATAAAATATTCATTCAAGATAGTATTATAAGCTATAATAATTCAGTTAGATGTAGTGCCGAAATATTATAATTTATAATATTAGTTTGCATAAAAGTTTGTTTACCAAGTGTATTAAAACATAATCCTATACAAGATTTTACAAATATTTTAAAAATTACTAGAAGAAGAATAAATTGCACACATCTTAATTATAAGAAAGTCTTATAATAATCAATGTTTTAAAATATGATATATTTTGTAAATTTTTAAGTAATCAATTTATAATTAATGTGAAAACTTAATTGCTGAATTTTCTAAGCTATACTTTGGCTAGTAACTAATTAAGTGAAAATCTGGCAACTAGGTATTTGTATATAGATATTGTCATGATAATTTATGTATGTTTATATATATATAATTTATGCTCACTGTAACTTGTCCATTTGGTTCTTTTGGTGAATCCCATTGTATAACAACTGTGCTTGAACTTAAAGGTCTTGCTTGAACATTTCTGGGAGCACTTCCTGGTTCTATTCATAAAATAAATTTATAATTATTTATAAAGTATTTATTATAAATTTATAAATTAATGAAATTTATTAATCATTATTTATTACTAAATTAATATTCAAAAATAAAAAATAAAAATATTTTCAATTATAATATTTACTTGTTTTATTACACAAACAACTTCTATATAAAAAAAAAATTTATGAAATTATATATCAATGCATTTTAACTTAAACTTTCTTGTGACTTTTAAAATAAAAAGTCTAATGAATTCCTTGTACAAACATAATATAATTTTTTAGTTTGAAACAATCTTCCTAATTTCTAAAAATAAACAACTTAAATTCAACTTCATCTTATTATCATTTAATATGTAAATGTTTCTGTACAATCTTTTATATTAAGATTTTTATTTTGCCAATTTTTAATATAAAAATAAAAAATCAGAATATTTATGTTTTAAAATTTTTTTATTCTTAATAACAATGTTAAAATAAAGGTTAGGTGTCAACTTATTTGAAATATTAACAATTGTACTTTACTATACAAATGCAATAATCTATAAAGAAAAAAAATTATAGAAAGACAATTCTCTTCCATGTAAATATTCTTATAGAAGGATATTAATGAAAATTTTTTTTAAATTCATTTTTGCAAAAAACTTCATGCTGTAATTATGTAAAACAAACTTTTTAAATGGAAAAAACTTAATGACAAATTTTATATAATCAATCTTTTTTATATCATCATATCAACATTGATTATATTCATTAATATTTTAAAATAATTTTCATTTTTGATCTTCAGTCATATTAATCATTATGTAAAACTAATATAAAAGATTATTACTAATCCTCATCACATCCACGTATATAGAATGTATATCAAACTTATCCCCACGGGGGAAGTGTGATACATTTATAATAGATACATTTTGAGCCACAACAACGCGTGGCCGGGTCAGCTAGTTATAATATATAATTTGATTGAACATTAATATTCAATCAGTTGCATTTAAAAATATAAGGTTGTTATTGAGCATATAAATGAATTTTGATATTCATAATAATTCATTAAATTCCAAAATTTTTTTGGCTATTGAAAGTAATGACTATAGCAAAAAAATAGCTACATATTGAACATGACAATTAAAAATTATATGATAAAACTGGCAATTCAAACATTGTCCAAATTAAAACAAAGTTAAGTGATTAATAAAGTTACATTTTTTTAAAATTATATATTGTATATGTTCAAAAACAGTATTACATATAAAATCAAAAAAAATGTCATATTCAAAAAGTATCAATATCAAGTGTAATTTTTATGATAGCATATAATAAATCATTAAGAGTAATATTAAAAATGACAAAAAGCCTTCTCTAAACAAGACAAAAGTATTGGTCATGGATAAAAGTAATAACAATACAGTTTTCATTCTAGGTAGTACATGCCACATATTAGCAACCAAAATAAAAGAACACAAGGGAAGCCTAAGGAAAGGGCAAATATCAATGCCCCTAGCCAAAGAGCTTTTTTCCAACCAGAATACAACTCCAGATAGCAAAAAGCCGAGATTATCAAATTAGACACAAGTTTTCTCCCTCTTAGAATGGCTGCAGAGCTTTTTATAGAGACATCTACCGTTCCTCTCATGAACAAAAGAAGTGAAGATGGTAACCTAGATCTGTGGATATGGTTACTTTCTTCACTTTACAACATTAACGTTAAACACATGACTGTCTATTAGTAACATAATCTGCTCTCTTCCCATGTTGTGATCTGAACTAAATTTTCATCATTCCCTTACAGACTTCTAATTGAGTCTAAAAGTATTTATTAAGCATGTTGTGTTTTCTTATAATTGTGTTATTTTAGTTTATTTCATTCTTTGCTTTACTATTATTACTGTTTATATTTTTTATATCAGTTATCTATGTTCATTTATTTTTATATTTATTCTGTCACTATATATTATATTACTGTTACAAATTCAATTGATTTGACATGTTTAAAATCTTTTCAAGAATTAGATTCAAGAATAATTTCAAGAATTTAATCAACAATTTGTATTTCAAAATGCTCAAAAGAAACCATATGGAAATTTAAGACCATAAATGGAATCTTTGTAGTCTGAATGAGTCCTAAAAAACATTTTGCCAATAAACTGACTCTTATAATTTCAATGATTTTATTTTTCCTCCTAATCTTGAATGAAGTTATTATACTCCAAAATTTGTTGTATGTTTAAATGTTAAATCAAATGGTTATATATTCAACTGTTAAACTGAACCAATCCATGAGACATTCTATACTGTAACAGTCCATTTAATTAATGTTCTGTAGTTACAACCTGAAGAGGACTGATAAAAGCAGCCAAAGACATTATTTCATTAAAAGTAATATGTTGCATCAAAATGGTTTTGGATAGTAATATTAACTGAATCCATTGTTTACTTCATGTTTTACTGAATATATCATTATCTAAAATTGTTTGAATTTTTATTAAAAAAATAACTGAATTTAAATAATAATTATATAATTTTTATCCTAATATGACAAAACTACAGATTTACTCCTTTCCAGCATATAATTTCAGTCTTGCTCTAATGTTTGACTCTTGAGAAGTGCAAGACTGAAATTATTTGCTAGAGAGGAGTGAAAAAGGCTATAGTTTTGTCATATTATGAACTGAAGTTCAAGCTGGCACATTTGAAATAATTTTTATACAATTATCTTTACTTTGTTAAAGGCTTATTTTTGCAACATATTATTTTATACGTATGATGATTATTTAATTTTTCTTAATTTAACAAAAATGTGATGTTAGTTATATCTTTTTTAAAATTTAAATTCTTAAATCTTACAAATTACATCCTAAGCATTTCTAATTGGCACATTCATATAGTTGATTCTTCATAATCATATTAAAAATCACTTAACCTTTTGAAAAAGCATCTAATTTTTGTGTCTAAACTTTGTAAACTTTGTGAAAATAAAAATTAAACCATAAAATTCATTCATTTCAAATTTTATTATATTTATAATCACATTATTTTATATTTATTAAAAATTTTATATTATTATGTAAATTAAGAAATATATAAATATATATATATATATATTAATTATATATTATTCCTTAGTTTAAAGCATGCAGATGAGAAAAAAAAATTGCAAAACAGAATAGATGAAAAAACACAGATATACTACACTTACTGGTGCTTCCTGGAGTTTCCACTAGGAATGGAAATAAAAAGAAAAATATGCTACAGTGCAATATGAAAATTGTATTTATACAGATGAAAGGTGCATCTAATTTTTAAAACTTTTTATAAGTACAGCAGACCCCCCTATAACATGGGTTTGTATAACATGGCAAAAAAATTGTGATCATATTCGTGTAACGTGCTAAAAGAGATTCATATAACACAGTAAAACGTCATCGCCGACTCGTGTCGTGACAGGATTGGTCAAATCTGGACCAACAGCGAACATTGTACAAACCGTTGAGTTTAAATGGGCAGTGGACCTACTAAAAAACATTTATTATTTAATGGCCATAAAAATTATATTTATATTAATGATGTCTCCAAAGTTCAGCAAATTTTTTGCAGCAAAATAACTTATCAGGAAACATGCGCCTGCCATTCGATGAGCCACTCCGCAACGAAAACAAGCTTAAGCAATAGCATTGTTGAACAGTGCACACTCGGTAAGTAATCCTACAATTTTTTGTTTATAGCATAGTTTATATGGATTATTCCCAAAAAATTATACATGATTTGGAAATGTTGAGTCAAATTAGTCTAGAATCTATTAATTTTATAGAAGAAAACCTTTCAAACAGCCATAGCCCCTAAACTGCACACATGAAGCTGTGATTGGCTCACGTATTTAAGTGACTCATACAACACGGATTCTATAACATGGAACGTATCTACCGTGTTATAGGGGGGATCTACAGTAATATATTTTCACAGAGAGAATAAAGAAATAAAAACTTTCAAATATTAATACTTTAATACAAATATAGAATAATATAAAATATG
Organism: Centruroides vittatus; assembly: GCF_030686945.1. NCBI lineage: Eukaryota > Metazoa > Arthropoda > Arachnida > Scorpiones > Buthidae > Centruroides > Centruroides vittatus. The sequence goes on along the minus strand of NW_027122591.1, from coordinate 795,886 downwards.
AAATACATAATACTGCCTTTTGCTTAATTTGAAAAATATTTCATCTGAATAAATTTAACTATAATTATATAAAAATCAGATGATAATAATAATAATAATACATTATTTAATAAATTTACCATTAAATATTTCTGTGAAAATATAACAAATAATAAAACAATTTAAATGACTACAGATTTTTTAACATTACAGTGACATTAATATAATTTAATTTTTAAAAAAGGAATCATAACACTTATTTTATTTATGTTATAATTCCTTTTTTAAATAAAATTCAATTCATTTTTAAATAAAAATCATTGTTTTATTCAAAAAGATAAAATAAAAATTCCTGAAAATAATTTATAATACTTAAAAAATAATATTAAAAGTGAAAAATTAAGAAGGTAAATGATATATTATCCAGTTCATTAGCAAAATATAAATTTTAATTTATTAAAATTATGAATAATGATGATGATATTATTATTCAAATGAACAATTTATTTATAGTTATGTGCTATTTACAACACATTTTAATTAGTTACAGATTATTGTAAATCATGATATATTTAATTACTACTTATTCTAAGTAATTACTTCAAATTATTATACTATTACATATAAATTGCACTCACATGCTGATTCTATATATAAATTATGAATTCTATTTCTACAAATTTCAATACTTTGTATAGTGATATGAGAGATTCTTAAAAATGCTTTTAAAATAAATTGCAACTTTTAGAATTGTATACCATATTACAGGGATAGAGCTACTAATATAATTATTTTTACATATATAGTATTTAATATGATATTTATAAAAATATATTTAAAATTTAAATTTTTTCTACATATATTAATATACAGGTAATTGTGAACTGCAAGCCATAAACTATTGATATTGGTATATGCTAGAACTAGACAGTAACTAGAGAGACAAATTACCTTATGTACTTTTCCAACAAGTTATTCTTTAATCAAGCTAACATTTTTGGCTTTATTAATACACCATCAGATTTTTTTCAAAACTTTCTAAAATTAACAGAATTTTAAATATTGTTTGAAATTGAATCGCTTTTCAAAAATCCCAATAAAGACTTATTAATAAAGCTAAAAATGTTAGTTTGATTAAAGAATAATTTACTGGAAAAGTACATAAGGTAATTTGTCTTTCTAGTTAAGCCATAAACTGTTTAATTTATTCTTATGTTAAGTTTTTAGATGAGATACTATTTTAATATAATTACGTTACATAGATATAATCTATATTTGTTATAAAAGTAAACATAAAAAGTAAATCTGGATATTTTCTTTTTATTATTAAATTATTCAACTTACAGCACTAATATATAATAAATAAATAAATACTTGCTTACTGGAACCAAATTAAATAAAATAAAGACAAAACCTTCAATAGTCCAGCAAAGTGTTTTAATATCTTAAAAACGTTTTGCTGGACTATTGAAGGTTTTGTCCTTATTTTATTTAATATATAATGCCACAGAAATTAGTGATGGCTGATAATTGTTGTTTAGATGCACAATTAATACAATAATATTTTATTCTAATGATCATCAATAGCCCAAAATCTTTGATATAAACTGTATAGTATGAAAGTAGTGGTACATATATTTTTATGTTTATATGTGGATATTTTATTATATAAGTTGCTATTTATTAAAAAAAATATATATTTTTTAAATTTAATTTTATTTAATATACTATATATTAATATATATATATAAATTAATATATAATATATAAAAGTGCATAATTGAAAAGTTTTTAATACTCATTTCACTTCATAATTAAGCATTCAATAGTTTTGAGTTGAATTTTTACATCTGAAGGACTCTTCTTAACAAATGCATTACTCGGAGATTTTGCTAATAAATCCATTAATTATGTTTTAAAAACAACAAAATATGTTATACTAGTAATCAATAACCAAATTCTTTCGACGTTCTCAAAATTATTTTGTAAGTTTATATTCATTCTGCTCTATTCTTTACAATCTTCTTTACAATTTGTCCTTCCTTGCTTCTCTTGTAGATTTAGATAATTTCATTTGATTAATAAATATCAAATTATAACATATTGCCTTTTTGACAACAGCTGAATGCTGGTTAAAATATACTAAATAAACTGACAAAACCTAGATTCTAAACCAGCAAAATTTCACTTACTATTCACACAAACATTTTCATCTGCATTCAATTGGACATCTACAGCCTGAAATTGTCCAATTGAATGTGGATGAAAATGTTTGTTTGAATAGTAAGTGAAATTTTGCTGGTTCCTAGGTTTTGTGTCAGTTGATTTAATATTACCTTTTTCCATTTAATTATTTAGTTTGCCATAATTCATATTGATATCAAACCAAACTTGACAGTTTGAACAAAACTAACTTTTCTAGCAAACTTTATTCAAGAAACTAATTTTGAGTAAATGATTTTCTATAGATAATTTCTATTATTTTCAATGTTGTCAGGCCCACAGCCCTTTCATATGGCCAGTTATAGCAAAGTCAGCTAATGTCTGCAGGACACAAGTCAGCCTAGAGAACAGAAATGTATTCAAATTAGCAACCCCTATGTGGAACTCATGGGCCAATAGGAGTCCAAAGCTGAAAGAGCTTATAAATACAAGGACAAAACAGGACTATAGGTTTGAAATTCTTTTTCTTGGTACCAGACTTTAGATGGTTAAAAAGTGTTGTCTGACAAAGCAAGAAAGGAAACAAAAGATTATAGACTGTGTATCTTAGGGCAAAAAAGACAATACCATTGGAAAGTGGCAAAAAAAAACGGAAGAGATTGCACACATTCTTTCTTGATTGTCAGGACATAAAGAAGTATGGGACAGATCTGATGTAACCTTTCTTGACTAATGTTAACAATTTAAAAAAAAATCAAAAATTTGTAAGCATCCTACAATGAAAAAAATTATTAAAAAATAGTCTCTTTTAATTCTTAAGTTTTTTAATTCAGATTTTTTTAGAACTATTAAAAACCAAAACTGAAAAATTAAACTTGAAAATGAGAGATTTTTGAAATAATAAAGCAAAAACTAAAATTCATATTAAACAAGTACAGTCAAACCTGTTTTTATGCGCTCTTTTTATGTGCGATTTTTATTTGTGCGATTTTTTTAATGCGAATTTTTAATTTGTGCGGTATAGTTGGCGACTAGTCTCGTGCGATTCGTCATGTCTCACGTTGACTTATTATAGCTAAATAAACTTATTATAGCATAAATGCACTTATTATAGTAATATTATTGCATGAATATGCGAAAAATGAAATAATTTACTTTTTAAGTCAACAAAACACCACCTGGACAAAAATATGTAAAACAGACGATAGACCAGACGATGCAGTCAAGTGCTGACATCTGTTGTCAATAAATTCTATTTCGTACGGTTTTGAGTTATTTTCTATGTGAGACTTTTTTTATGCGGTCCCTATTCACCGCATAAAAAAATTATTTTTTTTAATTGTGTTGCGAAAACTATTATTTACAGCCATTCGTGAAGTTTCGTGAGATTTTTTTTAATGCGTTTTTTTTAATGCGGTCCCTATCCCCCGCATAAAAACAGGTTTGACTGTAATATAAAAAAAAATTTTTTGAAGTCAATTCCTACTGATTGAGCTACTGCCTGTTGTTTTCAATTTTCATTACAAACTGCTAAAACTCTATTTAAAGTATTAATAATTAGGGTAATGTTACCCATGGTATCAAAGATGGCAACAGGGAAATTTATTAATTTGCATAATGCGACAGATAGTACAGGTACACCCCCTAACATTTAGATCACTCGGTATTCTACTTTGAGATTATCCATTGTTAATCTGCTTCCAGATTATCACTCGAGAATCTGATTCGACAATACCGGAAGCGCGGCCATCTCAAACGTAGGGGAAAAGAATTTCTCCGTCGCCGTCTAGTATCTAGGGAAAAAATTTCCTGTCGCCATCTTCAATACCACAGGTAATATTAACCAATAATTAAATTTAATTAATGAATTAATATTTGAAAAACTGTATTAACATCAAGTGTCAGCCACTACAAGTTTTAAAAAATGTATTTGAACTTGAGTGGAAGAACAGAAAGTATTTTATTAACGATTGAAAATTTGAACAAGAATATATATATATATATATATATATATATATATAGGGAGAGTGTGAACTAATAGTAGGAATTTAAAAAGAACACACCACAAAAACTTCAGTTCAGTCCAGCAATGAAACTTCAATGAAATGTTTTTGGATTCTTTCATCACAAACTTTTTTGGATTCCTTCTGAATCCTGCTTAACACGTTGACTGCCATCTACGAGATGACTCGTAGTTACCGTTTCTGCCTAGGACGCCACCTACGAGTTATATCGTAGTTTGTTTCCTTGCCATATTTGTGCAGCTACGATGTAATTCGTAGTATATCAGTGTAAATATGAATAGATAGCTTCAGGGGCAAGAACAAAAAATCAAGTTTGGCTTACATGAACAGAACATTTATTAATAAATGAACAGAAAATATAATCATAAAATGTTTATTCAAAATCAAAAGCAAAACGATATTTTTATTGTTTGTGATAATTTTTAAAACAATCTTCTACGCAAAGGGCTGGCTTCTCAAGACAGATTGGACAGAAATAACGCGTTTCTCGGCGTTTTTTAGCTTTGGTACAAATTCGACATGGCTTTGTCAGATGTTGTTTTTTCTGAGTAGATGGGATACTCTGTAAATAGTGGAGCTTCTGCAATTTAATTTTTTTTGAAACTGGTTGAATCTCTTCTCCAATCAACGCTTTGACGAATGCTTCTCTAAACTTTATAAGTTTTATTTTAAAAGAAGTTGCTTTTTGAAAGAGTTTGTGCGCATTATGTATATATATTTCTATAATATGTAATGCAACCTTTTTGGGCCATCTAATAGTCTTTCTTAGAGCTGTGTAGTACGATAGCATTTGATCTGATCGTCAATGCCAGACATTCCATGATTATAATCTCGAATTATATTCGGTTTCATCGAACATTTTCCATTGCGATTGAACACCTCTACCATTTCAACAACGTGCATGTTTGAAATGGTAAGGACTTCTCGTTTGTCTTTCCATTTACATACAGTAACAGGACCATTTCGCTGCCAAATAAACTCCCCCATCCTCACCAAAAATTTTGTCAGATTCTGAATCACTTAGATTAGTGTAGTAATCAAGTTGTTTTTTAGTCAGTGGTCTTTTCTTATCCATTTTGGGATATTTATAATTTGATTATAAAAATAAATAAAAAATAACACTCTCAAAAAAGACGTAAATGTGATGTGCTCGCCTCTATATCCAATTTATTACTAATGAATTTAGACGCACATCTCCGATTGGCTGTAGCGAAGTGACAGGACGAATCGTGTCTGTGCACGAATTAACTCGTAGTTTGGCTTTAGCAAAGAGCTTTCTGTTACATAAGCCAACTACGAGATAATTCGTAATACCTTTATTTTAAGAAAAACACATTTTATATGCTATTTGATTATTACTATATACTCTGATTAGAGTTTTTAATAATATAATATAATTAAATTAAGTTGGCGTTTTACAACAGAATCCTAAAAAGTCACATGGCAGTCAACGTGTTAAACTCATTCTACAAATAGAATTCTTCAAAAGAACATAAGTAGAGCATATTCCTCCTCCAATAGAAGAAAGGAAGCAAATGTAGTGGGATACTTTTGGATACTGATACAATAATCAGACCACTCAAGGAACCCTTCAGAACAAAAATGAAAGAAAGAAAGACTAATAGAAAACACCAAGACCTGAACTTGCAGAAATGAGAAGAACCATATTAACACCAATGAACCAATGGAAAGAAGAATCACTAATTTCAATAATAAATACTTATAACTTGCTCTCCATGCTGATATCATATTGTGTAAAACATCATGTTGTATAATATGAAAAATGTATATGGGAAAGTATAAAACCTCCCCTAGACTGTCAATGAAATCTATGTTAAAAATGTGCTTTTCAGTGAGTCACTTTTCATCCAGACCCATGTGATGTAAAACTTTTTACAGAGGCCCATTGTTATATAAAGTGTGATTTACCATTTGGCCAATCAGGCTAAGGCAATACTGAGAACCAAACATGGCATGAAAAACCTTGCAATTGCATGTAGCACCAAAAGTGTCATTGTGGTGAGTTTTGGTACAATTGTTTTTATAGAGGTAGCTTCCACGTGTCCTGAAATGTCACCATGCCATATTTGATCGTGCTTGGACTTCTAATTATTTCTCAATAGCATTGAATACGTATATTTTAATTAAATCATACAGTATATATATGTTTGTTTTTCCCGTTATGGGATAAAATATTTCCACATACACAACATTAAAAATAATATTTATTGCTCTATTGTTAAATTATAACTATTAAGAATATGAGAAATATATTTCAAATAAGATTAATTCTGTATGTAATAAAAACTTAAAATGAATATTTTAAATTAAAATTCTATTTACCTGTTTCTCCTGTAGTAACAACAACTGGTGTACTGGGCGATCCACGACCAATTACATTTACTGCAATAACGTAAAATTCATATTCTGTGTAAGGAGTAAGATCACGAATAGTATAGAACATTGTTGTAATTCCACTTATTTCACTATATTCTTGATTTGCTTGTTTTGGTTTATACTGAATAACATAATATTGAATATTTTCTACACCAATATCATATGACCAGGAAAGTCTGACAGAAGTAGCAGTAACATCAGATATTCTGACATTAGTTGGTGGTCTGGGTAAAGCTAAATATAAAATTAATAATAAATAAAATATAATAATAAAATATTTTTAAAATAATTATAACAATTACCTTGAACTATAATCTGTGTCAATTGTTCAATATTTCCTAATTTTGAAGCAGCAACACAAGTATAATTGATAGATTCTCTAATATTTTCAAGAATTATAACATTTTTCCCAATTGGAATAGAATGTTCAGGTGTAATATCTACAGATCCTTTACGCCATTTAACATAGGGCATTGGTGATCCCACAGCAACACAAGTGATATTCAAGCTGGTCCCAGGCATAACTTCATAAATGGGCTCAGGTGGAATTGAAAAAATACGGTGGAACTCGACGCACTAAAAAGATATTTATACAATACAATTAATTGTACACATTAATAAATTTTAAATTAATGAATAAATAAATAATATTAATAAAGTACATTTTAGTTAGTGATTTCATTTGATAAAAACCTAAAGTAAAACCTACTAGGGAATAAGTTATACTTGTCAGTCTATAAAATAAAACAATAATACAAATCATCTGTGTAGTATAACATTTTGCTTATTAGAGTTTATTAAGGGATGTTCAATCATATAAAATTCTTACAAAACTAAATAAAATAACTTTTGTAATGCCCTATATTTGTAACATTAATTTCATTTAATTAATATAATTTTAAATCTACATAAATTATTCTCATATAATAAATATTCTCATATTGGATATTTTACATAAATTCTGCCTTGATGTAAACTCTCTACAACCATCCATATTTTCTACTCCTCATCTGTACAGAAATTTTTTTGTCTATACAGTAGAGAGTTGTTAATCCGAATCAATTGGGGACTGGGGTTGTTCCAATTAGTCATTTGTTCCGATTACAGACTTTGTACGAAAATATATATTAACCTGTCCGATGTTCAAATTTTTCTCCGTTGCGTGTCACTTCGTGTTGAATTTTTCTCCATTGTGTGTCACTTCGCATTGAATTTTCATCGATTTTAAGCCTAACGAAAATTTTTATAATAATAATCAAGGCTATTGTATCATTAAAAATTATTTCTTTATTTTGTACAAACAAAATAAATATATCGAAGAATATAAAACATGAAAATTATACTTTAGAAGTAAATCTAGTATCAAAAACGTTCGATTCAGCACGACACAGTCTGACTGAAAATCGTCCAGATAACTGGCGATTCGGATTACCAGTGTTCGGATTACGACTCTCTACTGTATATTTAAGTAGCAACCAAAAATCATTTAAGATCATTATTTTTCTATCTTAAAGTAGAACTTGAAAACAATCAGAACTATTTGTATTTTTGTTTTTTAAATGAGCAAATTTCTCACTATTTGTTTATTTTATCATCACGCTCTGTCTAGATGTCTGGTGTTAATCTGGTATTTTTTTCAGAATAATGCTATATTTCTTTATGCAAAACATATGTTTCATCATAAAAGAAAGCTGCTTTTATAAATATAATACATCTCAAAGCCCAATGAATTATTAATTATTAAAAATGAATTATTAAAGATTATAATTATTAATTTAGATAAGAGATGGTGCCTAATCCTTACCTCTATACCAAATTAATTTGTATTATTTAATTATAGCCATATAATAGCCTGATTATTTAGGTGTTTGTTGATTTATTAAAACTGCTTTTATTCCCATTTTTATAAATAACTTAACAGCTTGTTCATCTTTACTGAAACATGAGAGAAAAAATCCCATTCATTTGATATAACTTCAAATATAAGCAAAATGGGTTTTAACTCAATTTCAATAGATACAGATCTGACAGGAAGTGACATTATAATTGTATCCAGCTTCTATAATAGCAGAAAGAATATTCAAATTCGCACACTTCATTCTTACTGTGAAAATAAATGCATTCTGTTATTTCTTATTAATAATCTATGGAATTCATATTAAGAGAAATGAATTTTTGTTTTTCACTTACACCAATTCATGCTTAATCTTATAATCTCCCATTATTTAACTTCTCCTTTGCACAGACTTCAAGTTCTCAACAACTGTTATATGGGATACTCTCTTACTATGCTTCTGGAGCCTCAACTATGCCAAATCTTTTTTATTTATAATATTTTCTTACTTTTTAATTTGCCATAGAATAATGCTATATTTCTTTATGTATCCTTTCCTATATGATTAAATTTGTTTCAATTTGACCTTCTCAAGTGACCTTCAAATAGTTACAGATCCTGCTCACAGCCTTTACTCAGATCACATCACTGTTCAAAGCTACTCCACTATATCTCCAATAAATCGCAAAAAAAAATTTATTTTGGTATAAAAATCATGTGTAACATGTACAAGGTGTATATGGGAAATTATGAGACCTCCCTTTGACAATCAATAAAATCTTTATTAAAAATTTATTTTTGAGTAAGTCACTCTTACAAGGAGAGAACGCAGCTAGCTACCCATGAATTTTGATCAGCTTGGACACAGTGAAAGTACATCAAAAATGAGCAAACGTGTCCAAGGTTTTCATTCAATGCACCTTGCAGATATTAATTTTTGATGTTTAAAAATTCAAAATTTGTAGTGAATGGTTTTAGGCTATGTCTTATGCCTACCGAGTTTCTCCTCCTTGCCATGACAGAATGACCAGCACAGTTGTGAAGTCCTCGGAGAAACAGAAAAATGGGTTGAAGAGAAAGAGGTTTTTCAAGGTGGTGGCATGTGTGAAGTGCAAGGAAGCAATTATCAAACAGCTGAGCAACAGGAAGTGAAAACTTATCATAGTGGATTGTAAAACAAAGGTGCGAGGGAGTACTTTAATAATGGAACAAAGATCTCCGATAAATTTCAAGTCTAAGAAAAGAGGATGGTGAGGATTTAAATTCAAATTTTTTGTTTCTACCATGTAAATCTCTAACAAAGAAAGACTCTTAAGATTACTGTTGGGATTCTAATGTACTAAGCAAAAAACTCTTGACGTGCTGTATGTCCTTCGAGATAAAATTGTCGAAAAATTAAATTATTGTTCCATTACATTTTGGCTCGTTTCCTTTGTCTCACCCAAGCAGTGGATCAACTCCCACAAGTGTCTGGTTTATTCTGTTCACTTGTTTCTTTTATTGGCCCATTGTAGAAATTAACGATTTTTTTCGCCTTTGATTTGTTCTATCCCCAATCTCACAGCCATAGTCTGTTTGTCAGCCACTGTTAATTAATGATCATTAACTAACAGTGGCTGACGAATAGGTATTATTCTGGTATTGATTCCCAGAAGTTTTTTTAATATTTTTTATTTATTTTTATTTTAAATATTTTGTCATTTATAATATTTTTTTTTATATGGTAAAAATTATAAATTTTTGCATTTGCATATTTAATAAAATTCTTGTATAAATAAATAAATAATCAAAAATAAGCGAGTGTATTTCTTGTATATCTTATTGTTAATTTATAAACTTTATTATAATGGCTTACAGTTTGTCAAATGATATATATCATAAAAACATATAAAACATAAATATTTCTTAGAAACTGAATATTTTCTCTCTTATCAAATTCAGAATTTTAATTTTTGTATCAAGTGATATGTATTCCACTTTCAAATTTTTAGATTCTGGCTCATAATCTTCACACTCTGACACAATTGAATAGAAAGTGCTACTAAGTTAGATGGAAGTGATTTTTCTGGTGAAGATAATTCGGAACTGTGCAGAATGTCCAGTCGGAATGTGCAGTCTTTTCCATCCTCCTTTTTGGGATGTTTTCTTCTAGCAGGAATAATTCTTCTATTTTGTCAAAATCCCATTCTTTCAAAATGTCAATAATAGTTGTAAATTTTTCACCTAAAGCTGTTCGTTTTATCAATATGGTTTTACTTGCTAATCCTTTTATTACATTTAACTTTTCCAAAATTTAAGTACAAAATTTTAAACCACCCATAATATCCTGTTTTTCATACGACACAATACATGCAAACTCATCGCTTTCAATTGCTTGGGAATTCTTCATTTGCTGATGGTCAATTACAAAGATTTTCCTGATATAGTGCCATTTCACAAGATTTCAAAACCAAAAAAACTGCTAGAAATATGAAGATTAGAGTGTGGTTCTGATTGTTGACACAAGTATTTTATTAAATAGGCAAATGCAAAAATTCTATACTTTTTACTTGATTAAAAAATATTATAAACTTTCGGGAATTGATACCAGAATAATATCTATTCAACAGCTGCCATTAATTTGACAGATTATGCTACACAGCACTTGTGGAATGTATCATCTATTATGACTCATAACTATTCACTACAAATTTTGAATTTTCAAACATCAAAAATTAATATTTGCAAGGTGCATTGGATAAAAATCTCAGACACATATTTGCTCATTTTTTATGTACTGTACTTTCACTATGTCCAAGCTGATCAAAATTGGTGCGTAGCCAGCATACCCTCTCCTTGTTAGTCAAATATATTGGTCACCTACCTATTAACTGGTCTGCTCTTTATTGTCATTTTTGCTCTCTTAACTAGTCATATTTAGCATATTTGAAAATTTACATTTTCTGTCAATTACAGATAACATACAACCATTTACATTCTTCTTTAAATAAATATACACCATACAAAGACTTTAATCTCAACTTCCAAAAATAGCATTCTCTTTTTCTAAAAATATGAAAAACAACAAACTTCTAAAAACAAAGGAAAACCAGTGTCAACCCAAGATTTTTGTACAGCCATCATCTAACTAAAAGAACTACCACCAAGAAAGCAAAATTTTTAACTTAAAGTATTTAAATAGAATTATAAATAATTTTTCTTGTGATCCCAGGATCAAGTATAATTTTATATTAAAACTTTCAAAAAAACATTCTTTTCGAAAAACATAAATCATTAATAATAAAATTTCTACTTAGAAGCAAGACAAATATTTTTGCTATCATACAAGATTCCAATTTTATACCTTTATCATTACATTTAGAAATGAACCAGTATTTCATAGGCTGAAATACTGGTTAAACCTCTACCTAATATAAAATTTTATGTCAATGATCACAATTTAGTCAATCTTGAGTAACTTGACTCTAAACTCATCTTTCATTTGTAAATAGTAAAATAGATATCTGTACTTCTGCAACAGCAATTCTACAACTGCAATTTTACTTCTTCCAAAATTATTCTCCAGTTACTATTTTTCACTAACATTCAATCACAGATAGATTGCTTTATCACACGAATCATCAGCATCTTCCTCACTGTTCACTAAACTAAACACAAAACATAAATAAATTAACTGTGTTTTTTAATTAATGGTGTACAGGGCTGTTGAAGTTTATCTGAACATCAAATTTATTTATATAGTAAATATTTAAATATCTCAAATCAATAAATTACTATAGTCTCTTATAGTCAATAATTAATATAAACATCGATTTGTGAAAAATAAACGCTAGTGAAAAAAATTAGAAGTCACTGTGTGAAATAATCTAAAAATATGTTTTATCAATTTATATTAACTTCAGTTTATTAATATATGTAATTTAAAACAATTAACTATACCTGTTTCTAAAAAAGTAAAAGTAATTAGACTAAAAATAACTCCATAGCATATTAACTTTACAAAAATATGAATTTTGTATTCTCTCATTTCTTATTTTTTTTAATTTTAGGTTATTCTTTTTTTATTAAACTACAATATTTAATAAAACACTAATACTCATTCTTATCTTTTTTATTTGTAATATTACACTTTCAATTGTATATTATCAATATATTATTAATTGTAATAATTATTTTAGAATTCAAATTAGGAGATTATAAGTAATTTATATAAATAGGTTTATTAGAATTAGAGCATTAATAAATTCACTTAGAATTTCTTTATTTTTAGCATTTCATAGCATAACTTTGTATAGCAAAATTAACTGAAATATATTATTTAATATTTCACCAAATTGAATGAAACTACCGCTTTTACAGCATACATTCACTTTTATAAACACTTCTTTTCTTTTATATATTTAAAATGTTGATTTGTGCTATGTTTTATTCTGTAACTATTTATTTCTTTAAAATAATATGACAAAATACAGTAAAAACTGTCTTATCAATGTGAAAAACATCTGCTATTTATTACAGTAAAACCTGTCTAAACCAGACTGGCACAGTACTAAATATTTTTTCCAGTTTGGTAGATTTGTTTTAAATGTTTTTTTTTTTTTTAAACCACAGAATAAAATAGTTGTGTTCTAAAGAATTTTTCCCATTTAGGCAAGTTTCTGTTTTATTAAGGTTCCATTTTGGACAAGTTTTACTGTAAGTAATTTAAAAAAATTGTTTAAATTAGAATATCATAATAAAAAAGCAAACATAATATCTTAAAATACTGAGAAATTTTTAGTTTTCAATATAAGCCAAAATTTTCTGCAAACTGTATTCATGTATCATCTTTGTTAATGAGGTATCCATCATCCCAACCATTTTGTTCTCTCTCATCATTTATGATTTATTTATGGAAAAATTCAGTTAATGCAATGAATTGGCTAAATGAAAATTTGTTAACAGACGATTTTATTGTATTCGCATTGAATAAAAGTATGTTTGTAGAATAACATGAGTTGCTTGATAGTGAAATCAACATGAAGTAAATATGTAGGATATTTTTTTTTCTTTCTTTTTTGAAATATAAACTTAAGTACAGTTTAATAATAATGTTCTTAGACTACTACTTTAACTAAAACATTTTTTTTTTCATTAACAAAAGAAATATCACTTTGATTAAATAAAATTTAAAAGTAAATAACAATTCTAACAATTGCAAATGAGAAAAAAAAATTAATGTAATAGGTGATGATATGTAAACAACAGAGAATTATTTGTTATTTGAGGAATAATTAATGATGATGATGATGATATCATTTCAATCATCATTTTAAAAAACAATATCTTTTGATTACTAAAAATATTGTCCAAGAAAATTATTATTTGAAAAAAATTATAAAATACGACAGACAAAATATTTTGTTAAAAAATTCTACTAACTGTTTTCACAAGTATAATTTATACTAAATTTATTAACATAATTTTTAGTTTTCTTCTACTTTTGAAATTCTCATTACTATTCTAAAAATTTTACCTGTAAAAGTACAAAAGATAAACAAAATAAAAATTTTTTTATTTACTTTGAAAATAATAAAATATCCAAGCAAATAAAAAAAAATTTAAATTCTTATAAAATTAAATTTAAAATAATATTTACTTGATTATTTAATAATTATTAATTATTAAAATATTTTATATAAAAATAAAATCTATACCTCTAACATAAAGAGTTGCCATATTTGAAAAAGCTGTACCAGCAACATTTTCTCCAACACATTCATAGCTGCCTTGATCTTCTTCTTGAGCATCCACAATTTGTAAAGAAGCTATTTAATAAAATAAAAAGTAAATGTTGAAATAGTTGAATATACAAAATCATATATATTAATGTTCAATCAAATACAACAACATATTAGAAAATGTACGGTCAAAGAAAAATTTTATACTTTAATGAATGAAAGGAAAAATTATACAACCAACTTGTAGTTGGTTGTAAAATTTTTCCTTGCATACATAAAGTATAATTTTAATAGAAAAAATTATTAATCAATATATATTATAAATGTAAGTGCACAATGTGTGTGCCGCTAAAACTCAAAACGAGTCCTGGTATGATCAAGGGAGTTATATGGTGTGGTAGCCCTCTATCCCTCACCCATGAAGAAGGTTCCCTGTTTTTAACTTCCAGCCCTTATATCTTCAACAGCACGCCCTGAAGGGCGTGCTGTTGAAGATATAAGGGCTGGAAGTTTTGCCCTCTAGAAATTTCTAGAACAGTCCAAAACATCTGAGAGTATTCGAGAGCATTCTGGAACATTCCAGAACTCTCTCGAATACTCTCAAATGTTCTGGACCCAGCACAGAGCCCAAACAGTTAGGAGTTGAAAGTTGAAATTTGGTACACAGGGTACGTCACAAGTACGTTTAGAAGGGATTTTTCGAAATTCCCCCATGAGGGAGAGGATTATAGCTTATCCTGAAGAACTCTGCTTCTACTGTACTATTTTAGATGCAGTTTTTTGTGTTTTGACTGCATTTAATTAATAGGGTATGCTACAAGAATGCACACTAAGAAAGGATTTTTGGAAATTCCCCTGTGGGAGAGGGAAAGAATTAAGGCTTATTCTAAAGAACTCAGTTTCTACTGTACTATTTTAGATGCAATTTTTTTTTAAACTGCATTTTAGTAGAGTACCACGTGGGGATGAAAGAAGTTTATTCCTTAACAATGGAAGTGTTAAGAGAAAGCGGTGTGCAAGATTTACAGGCACAGATGCAGTTTTTTGTGGGAAATCGATCATACTTTTAGACCCATCTAAAAATTCTCTAATTAGTCTGGAAACAGGAACCTAATTCTTGCATTCTGTGAAAATGGGTAAGATTGGCTATAATGTGATAATTTTAATCTTCACTATCATTATTTTTTGCCCAAGCAACACCGGGCTTATCTGCTAGTTTTTAATATATATAAAGTTTCAAAAAATTTTTGTAGCCATATTTATATTAATAAAAATCTTTAAAATATAATACATGTTTTAAAAATATAATATAATATTATATTATTAAACATAAATTACCATTGGCCATGTTAAATTTATTTTAAATTTTACTTAAAATCTTTAAATTTCAAAATTTTTAACTTTATGCATAAGAAAAAAAATTAAAAAAATCAAAATGAAAAAGTAATGTTAATTTTTTTTTATTGTGGTATCAAGATTCAAAAATGTCAAAAATATTTTTATATTTTAATTTAATTTATTAATTTAAAGACTTTTAAATTTAAAAATATATTAATTTATTAGTTTTAAATTTGATCTTTAAATTTCAAAAATGGGATGATGTCAATCTAGTAACACGGATTAAGAGCGTCTTAATTCGAATAAACAGGGGGCAGCACAATTGAGTTTGAACAACAGAGAATTTTACATTGATTTAAATAAGAATGAGATGGGAACTAGTGTCCAGTTTAAACTACCAGAAAATTTGAATTATATGAGTTTAATTAACGAGTCTACTATATAAAGCAATTTGACTAGAGGTAGGCAGTTAGATCATCATCTGTTCACAAATTTAATAATTACAGTTGTAACTTAATATTTATTTATAATTATTAAATTTATCAAGAGATGCAGCCTAACTACCGATCTCTATTCAAATTACTTTATATTTAATTATTAAAATTAGCCCAATAATCTGGCAGATTGTCTGGCTTTAATTAAAATTTAGGTTATTGGATTACATGTTTATACCAATTTGATGCAAAAGCTGGGTGACAAAAATCAAAGAAGAAACTGTCTCATTTGACCAAAAAAAGTGCTTTTCCATCACTGGTGTATACTTCTGTGATAGCGATAGCCAAAATTCATGAATTTTCAAATTATTACTTCATTTGTCCTATTCACCAGATTTGGTTCACAATATATTTTTTTTTTTTTGTTTCCTAACCCCAAGAAATTGCTCAGGAAAGAGTTTTTCATTGTATTACAAGATAATTGCTGCAGTGAACGAGTACTTCAAGAAGCTAGATTCATCAACAGAGGGAATTGCCACTTTGGAGTACTGTTAGAATGTGTTGAGCTAGCAGGTGATTATATTATTAATAAAAAGTAAAATTACTTTCTAACCAAAAATCATGTTTTCTGTGTAAGGCTACATATTTTTCAAATGGCCCTTGTAATATAAGTAATGATTCGATCAATGTTATGCTTTTGTCTATATAAATTTTATTTTATAAACAGGCATGTTTTCTTTCAAGATGTTTTAAATCAAAATTTTCTACTGAAAGTTTTTCAGAACAAATTATACTTTTTGGATAATTTGTAATTTTATTACACTTAATTTTTTTAAATTTAATTTTATAAATTGATGCACCAAGTATTTTTTAAGTACAACTATTTATAATTTTTTATTGTAATGTTACTTGTGACCTTTAAGAATATGTATATTGAATGATTGTCATTTAACAAATGTATACTAATAAACTACTGGAAAAATATCCCCCTGTAATAAGGCCTAGCCTTAATGGAAATAAAAATATTTATTAAAATTATTTATAATTTTTTCCTAAAACTAGATGTCAACAATTACAAATTTACTTTTTTTTAATTTTATCACTTTTCCTTTAAAAAAGTTAATAAAATTTCAAATGTTTATTATATACTATCATAAAAACAATATATATTAATACTAAAGATTTAAATACAATAATTGTAATAATTAATTGCAATATTGAATTTTCTGAATTTACTTCATTAAAGTAAAAAATATTACTTTTTCACTTCAGACTAAGCAATTCAATTACATTTCTTTCTTTCATAAGACTAATTACTACACAAAACTCATTTTTGCAACATCAAATATCCATTTAAAGTTATGTCAAAATAGTCAGATGTTTGCTAATTGGCTGACAAAATAAATGGTGGATAAAATCTGTGTACAGTCTAATAAGCAGTCAATTATTTATGAGAAATCAATATCTAACTTAGTATTTTTTATATTAAATCGTTTGGTGAAAATTTTTTGAATGTGTTTGATCATATTCCTGCTTACTATGCAGATGCATTGCCAGTTACTCTACCCAGACTTCTATCTGATCTTTGCTTCCAGCTCTTTATCAGGTGTGTCCAATTACTAAATATCATATATATATATTGAAACTTCAAAATCTTAAAATTAAAAAAAAAAAAAAACATTTTTAGCTTCCATCTCTAATCCAACCATTAACATCATATACCTGATTACTTTAAAAAAATTTTAGTTTTAAATCAAAAAGTGCCTTTTTGATATTTAGTGATATAAAAAAATTTAATAAAAGTTAAAATAAAATTTGTGCACCTGTAAATTTATTAATTTTCTTGAAAAGTCAATAAATAATAAGTTATAATTTTCAAATCTTTATTTTATTAATTACAACTGAAATATTTTTTGGTAGTCCTTAACTGAGCAAAAAGATGATGACCAAGATATCAATATTTATAGTAATAGCAGTGACATTGCTGCCATACACAAATGAATGTGTTTATTGTTATAAAGTGATAATGAATAAAGTATTACTTGTAACTCATTTTGTCAAATTTTTGAGTTTATGAATTAGTAACATGTTATTTTTCTTTTCAAACAAATAATTTACTTTATGTGAGCAATTATTTGTTGTGACATCACCACAATGCCAGTCTACAATTTTTAATTTTATTTTTAATTTATTTAATTTAAAATATATGCTTGGTAAAGGGTCTAAAACCACAAATAAAAAATATATATATATGCTAGGAGAGCATATATTTTAACACGTTCACAGCATTACGAGGCACATGTGACTCGTATGGACATGTCTAGTTAGGGCTACAGACATAATTGCTTCTTTTTCCGTGGAGTGGCGCATATGTTTTGATAACATAATTCTTCAAACATCATACTTGATATATCAAAATTATTTTATTAGGTGCAATAAAATATATTAATTTAATAGTACGAGGCAGCACTGGTGATTCGTGCCGCCCGATATTAAAATAGACTACGAGTCACGGGTGACTCGTAACGTCCAGCAGCTGCCTAAACGTTTATCTACTGACGCCATGAATGTGTTAAATTAGTGACTAGTGGACAATGACCCCGAACATCATACTTTTCCTTTAATAACAGAATCATGCTGGTCATATGTTAACTGCTTTCAGGGGAAGTTTTGAATTGAAATAACATGACTTCCAGTTTGCATCAAAGTCATACATAATTAATCGGGACCTCCTGTCCCTAAGGTTTCCATGTCTGGTCTCATCTTTTATATATCTAACTCACATTCTTGAGATTAAGGAAAGACAGACGGACATACAGATGACAGTGGGAATTTATAGGTCTACAATTCTTTCAAATTGCAGCCCAATAATACATGTTTATTTACATGTGCAATCTTTATGAAATAAAAAGTGCAATCATATAAAAATGATAAGATTTTAAAATGATTTTTAATATGATTTATTGTACTATTTTTGCTGATTTTGTTAGGTCTGAAATCAATCTTCTATTTTCCCATATTTTATATACATATTCTTCAGGAACATATCTATCATTTAAAAACATAATTGAATGTACTTGCATTCTCAAACCAGTCTAGTATTAACTTGAACATAAAATGAAGCAACAAGAAAATAACATATACTAATTATCTCCAGATTATCTAAATACAGGATTTTTTCTAAATAAATCAATGAGTTCAATAATAAACTTTAAAATAAAGCTGAAAACAGCATGCCTTTCAAACACTGATAACTAAACAACACAGAGTATTTCAATTATTGTTTTGATGATTAAATAAATTCTTTTTTATTTGATATATTCCAAATTTTTTGAATACATCTAAATTTCTGATTATTGTTTTAACGACCAAAGTAATATATACATAAGTTATTATAACAAGAAAAAATTAATAAACCATATAGTAAAGTGAAAATAAAATATTTAGTATTAACATTTTTTTTTCAAATCTTAGATGAAGATAGAGATAAAGACATGGAAAACAAAATTTTAAACTGAATATTAGCATTATTACTGTATATTATACATTTTTATATTTATATTTAATAGATAATAGATATACCTTTCTGAACGATTGAATATCTAGGATTTGTCATATCCAAAGGTATCATATCCTTTAACCATCTGATAGTTGGCTCTGGATAACCTTCAACTTCACATGGAAGAATAGCATTTCGTCCCTTTTCTACTCCTTGCATTGAAGGATGAGTTTTAAAATCTGGAAATCCTGGTGGCAATGCATCTTCTAAATTAAATAAATTAAAATTATTTTAAAAATAAATTCAATGTTTCATATTACTTGAATTTAAAACAATTTAACAAGCATAAAATATTTATCTATTTTCCATCTTAAAATTATTTTCAAAATAAATTTACTCAAAATAATAGAGAATGAATTCTTAATAATAAAATGTTACTTAATATCTGATGATTTAATTAAAAAATTGATCCTCAAAGCTTTTGATCAAGGAATAACTTTAAATTCAAAATTATAAAAGAAAAATAAGACTGTTTTATGCAATGATGAATTTTGTTTTCCATCTTTAACTAAATTAAAATGATTAAATAAATGTAAATTAATTATTCAGTTTTAATAGCAATAATAATAATAATTTTAATGACTATAATAGTTCATTTAAAGAATTGTTAATAACAATAATATATAATTCAATTCGTGTCAGACTATCTCTGAGTGTCACATGAGAATAGTTGAACAGATTTCAATGAAACTTTGTAAATAGATTCAGAATAGTACCAGAAAGGATGTAAGCTAAATCTTATTTACAAATCATTCTATTTTACAAGCTTTGACAGAATTATGATTCATTTGCAAAAGTAAATAGCTAATATCTAGTTATTATCAGGTCTTTATCATGAATAGGAAGTTTGTCTGGAAGCTGATGGATGTGAAGTGAACCATGAAATTTAAATACAATCAGCTAATGTTATGGTCATTAATGGGTAAAAGTGGACATCTGTGACAATCATTAAAATTGGTCAGCCTGTTATTTGAGCAAAACATGAGCATTTGACTTTGAATCGTCATCATCAGGTTAAAAAGCAGTTGAACACACATACAAAAATTCAATCATCACTTATGTTATACATCAAGTTTTGAACAAGAGTAAATAAATAGTGAATGTAATTGTCATTCTAAATATTCTTTGAAATTAGATAATTTTTATAAAATTAAAAAACCAAATAACTTCTACACTTCAAAATGGATTATAAAAAGTCAAAAAATATTCAAAATACAAAGTTATCTGCTAAGTAGATCTGCAAGTAATTTATATTATCAGAAGCAAAAATTTTAAAGACAACTGGTCAAATGATGAATTAAAACTAATAATGTTGAAAAACAAATCAATTTTATTGCTATTTTTATTTTATTCATTATAAAATAAAAATAACTACTGTTAGAAAATTAAACTAGATACCAGCTGAACTAAGCATTATTCTGACATTATTAAGATCATCAGCAATTACTAAATTAAATTAATTTAGCTGTCAGAATTTTCAATTCTACTATTTATTTTTTTCATAACATTTTCAAAAGAACATGTCTTAACAATAAATTTTAAAATATTTCTTAAAGTTTATTATTTTTTATATTTTATTAAAAATGCACAAAATAAAAGTTATTGTATGAATGTTGATTATGTTTAATTCTTTCTGTTAAATAAATAAAATTCATTTAAAAATTCCTATGATTGTTTTTATATTAATCTTTATGTTAAATATAAAACTTCATACTGACATTATCTATTTACTTCAACTCCATATCCTTAATATACTAATTTTTAAAAAATACTCTGTTGAAATTTATTAATCATTTTTATGTTTAAAACCACCATTTAATTGGCAGCAATATGAAAAAATTGTAGACCTGTAAATTCCCACTGTCATTTGTCTGTCCTCAATCTCAAGAACAGAGCTAGATAGATGGAAGACAAAACCAGATATAGAAACCTAGGGGCAGGAGGCCTCAATTAACTACATTTGAATTTCTGATGCAAACTGGAAGTCATATTATTTCAATTCAAAAATTTTTTCTAATTGCATTAGACAGATGCTGGCATGACTGTTGTTAACAGGAAAAGTATGATGTACAGGGGCATGACACTAATAATTTGAGATGGAGAGCATATATTTTAAATTAAATTAATTAAAAACACGACTAAAAATTGCAGCCCACACTGTGACATTGTCACAATGTCACAATAAATAATTTCTCATTTATAATATTTTCTGTTACATCGCTACTCTTCATATTTATGTCAGATTACTTTTGTTCAGTTAAACAAAAATTTAACACCTTGCTCTAACCTTATTTTTGTATTCCTTGTATATACAGTACACATTTATACAGTATACATATACAACATATACACACAGTTATATAATAGAACCCTGATTAACCAAGGTTCTGCATTATCTGTGGCAAACCTGTAAGTGAATATACCATTTCTCTTATTTGTAAAAGAAAGTTTAAAATGTAACATGCATTACAAAATGATTTGTTTTTGTTACTTTTCATCATTTAATTTCAATGGGAGACATTAAAATTTAACTATAATAATACATATTTTTTATTTTTAAAACTACTGTATATGTATTAGCTGTGTAATAAATGATGTAAAGAAATCTGTTGTTATACTATCTCAAATGTCAGTATCTCAGAACTCAAATGCCCCAGAGGTTGAACAAATTGGAATTTGAACACTTTTTTGAGGAAGTTTGTCCCAAAATCAAACTTTTCTTGGAACTCAAGCACAAAGAAGGAATACGGTATGGTATATGATATTTGTACATGTATGCATGATGAAATAGTGTTGCTAGATTAAGTTAATTTTCATTTTGGACTACTTGCTACTTTTTGGGCAGCAAACAATGAAAATCCATTACTTTTCTAAATTCATTGATATGAGTTTGAGACAAGTTAAATGAGCCCAGCGATGCTCAGTTCATCTCTTGCTATCAGAAAGTATCCTTACACAACTTGTTTTTTTGCTTGTTGTTTTATTAATAACACCCCAGTGCATTCACCATAGCACCTAAGAAGTGTTGAGGCTATGAAACTTTAGAGGAAGCTTGAAAGAACAACAACTGAGTTTAAAAAAGGAACTCATTACTAAGCATGAAAGCAGTATGTGTTTTTGATTTCACAATCATGTTTAGTATACTGAAGTCAACTGTCTTTTTGCTTCAGAATTGTATGCAATCAATAAAAATAGCAGATGTGGTGAAAGGAATTACAAAATTAATCTCTAGGAGAATGCAGACTATGAAGTAGATGGAAAAATTGCTTAGTATGGATAAATGAAAAAATTGGCTGTTGATAATAAAATAAATGAGATTAGAATACAGTTTTCATTTTATTGTATTATTTACTTTTTTCATTGTTTTTAAGCTATTATTATTATTTTCTGCATTAATTAGGGCATTTGCATGTGTTATTTTAGATTAAATTATGATTTTTTAAAATTAAGGGTATTTTTTAGGTTTGGGAATGAATTAATTCATTTTTACATTAATTCTTATGAGAAAACTTGGAACTCTTAAGTTTCTGGCTCTCTAACACATACAATGGTATCTCGGAACTCAAATTCAATTTATTCCCAGGGGATTCCTTCGAATAAATTGAATTTGAGTTCTGAGATTGTATATGATTAAATTGACTAAGGTATAAAAAGAGACTTAAAAGTTCTATGGGGGAAAAATGCACATAAAAAAAGTCTACCCGAAAACTGTACACAGAAAAATCCTATTGTCATATATACACATGAAAAATTGCTCACGCAGAAAATAGTCACATATAGTAATATTCACTTACGATGGTAAGGATTAGGTGACGATGTATGCACGATTTCAAATATATTAGAAATATATTAATTCATTGCTATACAAAAGTGGCCTTTATATGTAAAGAGCTCTACTGCTCTTGAGTTTGTGAGAGAAAATAAAAGTAAACAACTTTTTTATCAACAAACTTTATTCAGAAAGAAAAATAATAATATAAACGAGTAATTATTTATTGTGACATCATCAGTCAATGCTAGGCTGTAATTTATCATCATAATTTTAATTTATTTAATTTAAAATATATGTTCTCAATTTTAGTAGTGTTGTGCCCCTGTACATCATACTTTTCCTGTTAACAACAGGGTTGTGCCAGTCATCTATCTAACTCCTTTCAGAGGAAAATTTTTGAACTGAAATAACATGACTTCCAATTTGCATCAAAAGTTTGTATACAGTTATTGGTGACTCCTGCCTCTAAGCTTTCCATATCTGGTCTTGACTTTCATCTATCTAACTTTTCTCTGTTCTCGAGTATAATTCTATGTCAATACAAATGAACTGGGTTTAATTGTAATAGAAAACATCCACAAAACCTTTGTATCTCCAGTTGTGAAGTTTTTTATTAGCAACTAATGTTTTCAATTTTAAACAGATCTCCTTCAGGTCCTAATACACAACCAAAATTAGAATGAGAAATAGAACATACTAGTTTAAAAAATTGGAACAATTGATTGATAGTAATTAATTGGTTGTTCCAATTTCTGTTCTTAAGAGTAAGGAAGAACAGGGACGGACAGAAAGGCAGACATGGATGTCAGTGGGAACTTACAGATCTTACTCTCAGAACTTGTTGGGCTACAATTTAAAACTTGCAGTCCAACAAAATAAATATTCTCAAAAAAAACAGTTATTAAATGTCAGGACCCTTTTGAATCCCTCCATCCCAATTAGTTCTGAAATGTCATGATTCTATGTAATTATGATAACAAAACCTTTATCCAGGTCCTTTACAACTACAAAAGTTCAAAATTTATTCATTTTTCTCTGGAGGATAAATAGTTGGGTTTTTTTAATGAAATTTAAAAAATTTACTTCAAACTAAATAAATTTAAAGTGTTTAATTTTATTTTTTAAAGTATTTTTATTTAGAATTTAAAGATCAAAAGATATTACTTTAAATTAAATTATAAAGCTGTGTATAGACTGTATGGTATACACCAGGGATGGCCAACACGTAGACCGTGGTTGACCAGTCTACATGTTGGAAGGTTTTGAAAGTAGCCTGCGAAGCTAAAGTTGAACAATTTGCTTTCACTTAAATTAATGTTTAAAAATCTTAATTTGATAATTTATTCTTACAATAATAGACTGTCTGTGCAATGTACCCATACTGTTTGTATTTATCCCAACGAACAATGCAAATGAATGTTAACTTTTAAATTAACTGTAGGCGCAATGCATGCACATATAAATGGTGCAAAATCATGTATCAGACAGTAACATGACAGCCCCTGGCTTCAATCCACTTGTTACTCCTTGTTTGTGCACTTGTATTTACTTTCAATTTTAGTATTTTTTACTTATTCATACAGTGAACAGAAGCAAGTATGTTAGTTTATTAATTATTGTTTTAGCCAAATTTTGAAAAACTTGCTGCACTTATGCAATGTCAGATTTCGTCCAATTAAAACATTTTTATTCATTTGCTTAGTCACAGTTTATTTTTTTTTACGTTAATAAGTATTTCATCTCAAAAAATAAAAAAATTATAATTAACATTTTTTTCTTTATTTGCTAAAATTTTTTTTGTGTATTTATTTCTTTACATTGTAATTTTTTTAATTTAATAAATATTATTGTGCTTCATAAAATAAAAAATATATAATTATTTGTTTTCTTTATTTGACATAATATATTTTAATTGAAATTCTTGTTAATTATTTATTAAAATATCTACAAAAAATTTGAAAAATCCTAAAATTGTTTGCCCATATTCATAGTCGCCCGCAAACTATATTTTACCGAAAAAGTAGCCCCTAAGGGATAAAAGTTTGGCCACACCTGGTATACACAGTTTTATAACAACTATATGGCTTAAAATTCTTCAAATATTTATTTATTTAATTATTAAAAAATTAAAACCATAACATAACATTTAAAACTATTAATACACTTTAACAAGACAAAACAGTTTAAATTAATTTGCTTTTGTACCTTAATTTCTCTTTACTTGTACTTTAACAAATATATAGTGGTATACCAAGTGACTTCATGAAAAACTAACTCTAATAATAAAAGCAACAATCATTTAAAAATAAAAAAAATTTAATTCATAATGAGAGAGGAGACCTATAGAGAGCAGAAAGAAATAAACTATACTATGAAACAACTGACTATAAATGGTCACAATAATTTAATTTGTTATAGTTTTCTTAAAAACATAATTCTTTTATATCAATAAGAATATTGTATCTTTGAACTTCACTTCTAGCAGATGTACAGTACATAATTTAGATTTTATTACTTTGTAATATTATGAATATGAGAATTTCTCTGTGTGGGCATTTTTCTTGTGTGTTTTTTTTCTGGTTACTATCATTTAAGCCTTTTAAATTCATATATTTTTAATCCATAGTGGTCACAGCCATCCATCCTTTTTATCTGCATTTTCAGTTATCTAAGGTAGCATCAATTTACATTATCCTACTGCAAATGATTGTAAGATAATCCTTATGTAAAATGATCTACTATTAATACTTGCTTAATCAAGTCAATTCCATATTTCAAAATTATTTTAATGAATACCTTCTATCTTTAGAATAATAAAGTAATTAAAACTGGATAAATTATTCTAGTCATTAAAACTTTATTTATTAAAAGTTCTGGATTGCATTGGAAGAAAGAGAATTTTCAGACAAATAAAAATTATGAAAACTCTTTCACATATAATACTATACAACAAGTACTAATAGAAAAAATAATTTACTCAATTTCATTATTTCAATCAATATCTTATATTAATTGAAATAATTAAAATGTATCAATATATTCATTTCTTCTATATGATGTGATATAATTAAAAGCAAACTATGCCCTTGTATTAATGAATTCAGCCTATATCTTACAGGAAACAATTATTTTATATGATAATATAAATAAGAAATTTTTGTTTGTATTACTTACAGAAACAAACAAAATTTTAGGAGGAAGAAAAAAAACCCAAGTATTTATCAATTAATTTGATTACAAATTTGAAATTAATTAATAGCTGAAGTAGTTTGTTATTGTAGATATTTACACCATCATTTTTTAATTAACTATTAATAAATTTATTATTTTAATACTCAGAATAATTCAAACTTAAAACTTTTTACACACTGAATGAAAATATTTTAAAACTGATTAAAACTGGTCAAGAATTGTCTTTTGGTGTTAATATTTTAAATTAACATAAAACATATACAAATAAATTGATTAAAATCATATTTGCAAATACCTGTCATAAAATTACATTGTATATAAGTTTTCAATTTATATATTTATGGATGTTTTATGTTGCTTTAGCATATTTACATGAGAAGACAGTCCTGTGATAATTTTATTTAAAAACTTTGGTGCATAATGTCATGCTATTTCTATTCATGTACACACATTTTACATACATATACAACATGACAAAACATTAACTATCAAAAATATGGAACAACAACACATGAATAAATTTATTATGTCAATATTTTTGTCAAACAATATTTCTCATAAACAAATCAATTGTTCTAGTAAATTATATATATATATATATCTCACTTAATTTTTTAAAGATAGGAGAGGGAAAATAAACAATGTGCAAAAACTGCAGTAATGGACTATATATATAATAAATAATAATTTCTATATTATATAATATATATAACTATTGAATTGTTGCTAATAATTTCAATAAAGAGATTAAAAATTGTAATTTATAATGAATACATAAAAATTAAATCACAGAAAATAAATTTCAATGTTGATGATTAGTGTACACAACATTATGTAACCAGTGAGACAACACAATATGTACAGTACAGTACATCAAGCTAAACACTTTGTCATAAACCCTTGAGATGAGGTAGCTCATTATAAAAGAAATTCATACTTGAATTGTTATAAAAGCCTGAATATATTAAATATTAATATGATAGAACAAATGTATAAAGAAATAATTATTGTAGTTTATTTTCAGTCAATTACTTTCTATTTGCCAGGAATTTATAAAATAAATTTCCAGCAAATAGTTAAGTGCAAAGTCCAACAGGAAAGGATTGATTTATTTCAAAAATAAGCAAAGATCAACAATTTAAATCCATTTGCTGTCATTTTAAATGGATACAAGTAAAACAGAAAGGCCGTATTTGGGACAAGACTATTCACGGCAGGTCTCGTTCTCATTCTCCAATCATCTTTCGTATCACTGGTTTTGAGCACGATCATTCAAACTTCACCAGCCACAGCCACGACCGCGAGCTCTTCCATGATGCATTTTCATTGAAATTAACCTATCGAATGTTGCAATTTCTCTCCGTTGCATGACGCCCCAGGTCAAGTTTTTGTCAATGCAAAAATTTCCTGTTTTTGAAAAAAATAATGGTGGCTATTGTATCATTCACAATTATTCTTTTATTTTGCATAAACGATATATATGTGTTACTGTGAAAGACTGAAATCCTACGAATGTCGGCATTCACACAGTCGTTTCGTGCATGTACGAAATATTTTCTAAATATCATTATTTCTCACTTAAACGGACATTCAGCATGCACTGATGTGAACATTGAATAAAAATATTGTTCCTAGTATTTAGTTGTAGAACAATTTTTTTTTGCAATTACAGCATGTATAGCCTTCCCTTCCATTTCTCGAATTAGTTGCAGCTGCTTATCTGAAGTACATTTTTTACCTAACCTAACCTAAAACAAACCTAAACCTAACCTAAACCTATACTAACATAATGTAACATTAATAATATCACCAAATATTTGGTCTTTCACCAATGGGCTGTCGTATGTGTCGACATTCACCGGAGAATCTCAACATTTTAAACGTAAAAAGATAAAATAATTCTATTTCAGAAGTTGGTTTTAATATAAAATTATAACGACGTGCCGTCTAGTTTCAAAAAGTTTCAATGATGAAATAAGATATCTCCGGTTAATCGGTCACGGTTAGCACATGGCAATCAGAAATATGTGGGGAATAACACAGACAGGTAAATGGGATTTTCAAAGATTCATTTGTCAAAATTTGATTTAGCAACATTCGCTTTTCGAACTTCCCAGCGCACGTGTTTGTCAAAATTCAATTTCCCAATATTCGTATTTCCAACTTAGCAACACATGTGCAAATCTCACACTAGTGCCAGTTTGTAGAGTGTGTCGCCATTTTGTATTTTATTGTGTTTCAGTTCTCGATCCCCTGACTGCCTACAAGTCTGTTTTTTTTTTTTTTTTTTTTTTTTTTTTTTTTTTTTTTTTTGCGCATGTGATTTGGGTACCTAATACTCTCTGCCAAATTTCAACTCCTGACATGTACTCCTTCATACCTCTAAGCTGATAAGACAGCAGGCAGTACAATTTTATAAACAACACATAGTCTGTCAATAATGGATTATATGTAACTTAATAATGAGAAAAGATATATGTTAAGTTTTAATGAATCATTATTCTTGAACATTAATGTGTATCTTCTCTCATTATTAAGTTTTATATAATCCATTATTAAAATTAAAATTTCTAAATTTACATTAAAATGATTTTGAAACATTTTTGAGTAATGGTATTCATATAAATTATTCATATTTACTGGCAACTATTGGGGCAATCTACCTGAAGAGATAAGTGTGGGTTGATTTCAAAAGTTTGCAGTCTGAATCTATTTACAGTTACCATTTATAGATGCATTTACTTTAGCAATCAAATTTTAATCAAAATTCAAAGACTATTAAAATGACTTTATTGACTGTTTCTATTTTTAAAGATATAAGAAACAACATGCAAATCAAAACATAAAAATGAATTTGTTAGTTCATCTAATAATATCCGATCTTTATTTCAATACATTTTTAAAAAGTTATTGATAATTCAATTCACTCATCAAACGGTTGTTTCTTTATTTCATATTGTAAAGCTGATTTCTATGGTCAGCTCATACCATTTTAAAAAACTCCATTTTCAAAACAACTAAGAGATTTTTCCCAAACTAAGATTTTCAGTACGTTTTTAATGCCTTAAAAAGTTCATTTTTTCTATAAAATGTACAAAAATAAAGCACAACTTTAAACAAACAAAACAGTTTATTTTAAATATATTTACAAGTGTCAGAAGCCAAATGGAATAAGGAATGTTATATTCTTGAAGAACCCTTGATAATAGTAGCAAATATAGATAAAATTTACAAATTTAATTTAAAAACAAACAAATATCGAAGTAAAAATCCAATTTATATTTGATTTAATTTTTCTTATATATTTACAAAATAAGGTTATCTGAAAAACTGTGATCTCATATTACAAATTTACAAAATATTGTTTACTGAAACCAAAGAATTCTCTAGCATGGAAAGCTGTTTAAAATGAGATCTGTTCCATATTCTCAAATATCAAATAGATCCCAATAGTTCTATAAATGTATTAAAAACTAAGTTAATTGAAGAAGTTTTTATTGGAAATTTATAAGATATCACGCATCCTGGCTGAATTTCAAAAGGTTTCGTGACAAAACAAATGATCCTTAAATCTAGCAGTATATACTATAAAATAATTCAAAGTAGTGAACTGATTACACACAAACAAAATTTACTGTTTCTTTGTATATTTATTCAGTATTATTCCTACTGTAATCTGAAAATACTTTTAAAATATTTTATTTATAAATTATTTTTTCTATTTTTTTTATATTCTCTCTTATATATACAACCTTATATACTATATCTAACACATTAAATTTTTAATGAAAATAAAACATACTAAAAAATATTTTTATTTAAACACATATACTAAATACACAAAAATAATTATTTACTTTTGATATTATAATAAAACAATATTAATATTCATTTTTTCTTAATGATAGATATTTGTTAAACAGCAATAAACTGTTAACATTCAATCTTAAAAGTAAGAAGAACTGATTAAGTTTTTATTATTATTATGGTGGTGTTGATGGAGTTTATCCTACTATATACCAGTTCCTAATGCTAAGCTGAACCAAGGTCAGTGCATAGCTAGAGAAAAAAAAAGTTGCTTTGTTTATATGCTGTTTGTGTATGAATCTGTATTTAAGAATTTCCTATGTGACGCGTTTAATATGGCAGCTTTCTGTAATATGATATATGTGCTGTTGTAAAGTCCTAATGTCTCTAGACTTTTGTGTAGTTTATATGTAGAGCTGAAGCTGTTCTTAATTAAAACAACAAAAATATTTCTCTTAATAAATAAAACATTCTGCTTTAAGTAAAATATGACTTGAATGAAGAACCTGTCAATTCAGATTAAGTCTGCCAGTAAATAATGTGCAAAAATGTAAAACAAGTTCCTAACTATAAAAAATTCATGGGTGAACAAATTAAACTGAACTCTATCTTTCAAGGAAGTGGAATATTTTAAAGAATCATTTGATACATATAATGCATTGTAAACAATCATAAATATTTATCACAAGTAGAGACCTTTTAGCTATTTTGTTAACTTTAATTTGATGTATCAAATTGAAAAAATAAGCCCCAACTTATAAAGATGATATGTTTATTTTAAATAACTAAATAATTTAATAAATAAATTTTAATAATCCATACATTATACTAAATATTTAACAATTAAAATTTTATAGTAGATTGCATTTTATATTTATTAAAAATACATATATATTCGAAGCACAAGAGATTACTATTATTATATGCATTCAATGCTAAAGAAGACTTCATAAATTTACATTTAAATTCATTCAAAAATGAGACGTTTCAATAAACTTAAATCATTTGAATAACTAATCTGTCATTCTGTTTTGAAATCACACAAAACGATCTTGTTACAAGTCAAATAAAATAAGTGAATTATATAATTGAAGTGAAATTTTTATATTCTTGACAATTTCAAATTATTTCCCATTAAATATATGGACAGAAGTGAAAATTGTTCGAAACAAATTCGATAAAAAAAAATCGTTTTAAAGTGAATCTTTTACACAAATTTCATTTTAAAAATCATTTTGAGATTTTATCAAAAATACAATTTACAGATGTCAAAAAAAAACTCTTTTTTGGCAAGAATCCAATAAAGATTAGTTATTTGTATGCGAGTTTTAGGCAGTGTTATAAAAACTCGTGTTCGGAATACGATTAAATTTTACACTTAACATTCTTACAAGTCTAAAAGAATTATAAAAGTATAATACAAGAAGTTATCCTTTTTTTTTTTTTTTAGTATATAAACTTTACAATACCATCGGAAAATATTTCTAAATATTTTTATAATGAAAACAAAACAATTTTTCCATTTTTTTAATGATAAACATTAACTTGATTGTATGCAGAACAAATCAAAATTTGATACTTGCGGTTCGATTTTCAAGTACGCTTATCAGAACTGAATATCAATGCTATATACATTAAACCAGTAGGATTATCTAAAAATAGTGATAAAAACTGTACTAAGATTTGCATCGGTAAGTATATACGTATTATTTTTATTTCAGCACCATCGAGTTATATATAACGAAAGCATTGTAATGCTACTACTGTATATAAATGAAAGACGTTCTTCTTAAGTTTTTATTGCTTCACTAATCATTGTGTACAGTAGCATTCCTGTAACGATGTAAGATCCATTATATTCTTACTCTGTTAGATTCTTCAATTTTCGATATCCAATGCAATGTTTCTTACACACACACACACACACACATATATATATATATACACTACAACTGTCATTAATCATAAATACTGAAAGTTTTGCTATGTGTACATCTTGACAGGAACGACACAAACGAGAAAGTGTTTCTTTAAGTTTTATATTTATTTTTCGATGCTGAATTACTTTTTGTTCCGATTACTTTTAAACCACCCTGTATATCTGAATAAATTTACGTATACATACGTATATAAAACCTAATATTTTTAATTTTAAATTCTAGGAAAATATATATATATTTTTTAAATTCGTTTTCTGAACTGGCATTCAAAGAAAAATAAACTGAAATTTTATATGCAACATTGCGTATATACAGAAGAGGAGAAATATATACAAAAAAATAACCTTATTGTAATTAAATAAAACTAATAATTCTCATATAATTTAAATTTAGAGAATGCGACTTCGATAACCACTCCAATCTATCTTTCCAATACACGAACATGTGCGATTTCGAAACTTGTCTCAAGAGTTTAATCAATTTTCATTTTGGATGTGTGACTTTCATTCAAGTTTAAAACAATTTACTCAAATTTTAACACTATTACTTTTACGTGAAACTGTAAATTTAGTTAATTCTATTCTAGCTACGAAGAGGCTATGGAGAGATTTATAGCAAATAAATTGTTTCTATATATAGTATATACGTTTAACATTCATTTTTAAATAAAAATACTACCACTTTTAAGTTAAATTTTATAAAACCCATTTCGTATAGCTGAGTCAAAAATGGAAAAATGGCCAAGTAATTCGGTAAAAGTAATAAGACACTATCTTCTAATCAAACATAATATTACTGTAATAAAAATTTTAACTGTAATTCTTTGATTTATGATTTTTTTCTTTCAGTAAATTCTATGAGTGATCACAATAATTTCTAACTGGGTGCCATATACTTGATAGGTCATCCATCTCGATTTATCCGTAACATTCTAGATTTAAAATTTATTATTTTCTTAAATAAAAACTCGTTTATCTATTAAAACATCTGTAATAAATCATCAATAATATATTCTATGGATAATATACTCCAAGAAGGGAAACTAAATAAATAAAAATTAAATCGTTTTTTTACTTTTAAAACCAAAGTAACTATCAGTAACATACAAAAATAAAGCAAACAAGCATAAATTTGAGTGATGATAGCACTAAATTCACTATAAGTTTTTGGATGATTTTAGATTCTAGGCTAGATTTATTAGAGAAAAGTCTTTAATAATTAAAAAAGTAAGCTGCTTAAAAGAAATATAAAGTATTTTATGGAAGTTGCTACTATTTTTCAATTTTAACTTCTACTAAGCCATTTCTCTACATCGATTTGCAGATGCTCCATTATACGATATTTTGTTTTATTAAATTTATCTATGATAAATGAATTTCTGTAAATGTTGCATTTCACAGATAAATTTTATTTTTACCATTCACATCAATGATAGCGCCTTTTTTTTTCGAAATACAACCAATGAAAATTGATAGCACTGTCTTTCCTCTTAGGAATCACTCCCATCCACCAATACGAAATATTTAAACCCAGAGAGGGACTGCAAATCTTACATAAAATAACGATGGATATATATTTTTCACAAAATTAGAAGAAGAAAAAAAAACTGTGTATATTTTGTAGTACGTGAAGATCCAACTTCATACTTTATTCAGATACCAGGAAAAAAAAAAAAAGTTTTTATCAATGTTTTCAAAGTTGAAGTAAAGTAGAAGTGTTCGAAGAAAAGGAAAAATATACGTGCATTTTAATTTACTATTTACTAAATTTTTGCTACGTAATCGAAAGAAAAATCTTGTGTTTTGTAAATACCAGAACATCAGATAGGGTTTCCATTTAACCGTAAGTCAACATTCAGCATAGCACTCTGTTACCATAGCAACAGGTCACCGGGGTAACATTCCTCACCTTCCGTCAGGCTGAAGAAAGCGGAGACGGTCAGCTATAATATGGCGACATTATCACGTGACATGTAAACAAGACGAGTTTAACGCACCCTCGCAATACTAACGTCAACAGAAATCTCATTAAGTTCACCGTATGTTTTTACTCTGCCAACTTCAAAGAAAAACTTCTTTAATATACACGCACATGGCTAAACGTTCAATTCGAAGGAAAAAGAGCAATCATTACCGGAAGCGAGTTTAATATAATTGTTTATAAAAAAATAAATATAACACGAATTTTAAAATTATCTTTAGTTTCTAATAATAGTTAAATTTATATTATTATAAAAATAATTTTTAGTTAGAACTTTTTATTTATTTATTTTTTTTAAATATTTTTGCAAGCTTTCGTGGTGTGTATACATTAGAAATTGCTTTAAAAATACACACTACAATAAATTCTAACAAATTTAAAAATCTATAATAATTTGAGAATGACGAGTTTAAATTAATTTTTCATTTAATTTCAAAAACTTATAATTATACTATAAATTTAATTTTTATATTATAAAATATTCTAACAGCAAAAAAAAATTTCATATGTAAAAGAAAAGTAATTTGTTTAAGAGATTTATAAATATTTAACAGGCGATAAGAATTTCTATATTTATTATTATTTTTTCTCTGTAGTACATTGATATCTGATCAGATAAAGCAATGTCTGTACCTATCCAGTTCATTACTTTATGCAATAAATATCAGGAAAAGAAAAAAAGAGCTTTCTGGTGGAAAATGAGAAATATCCTAACTAATTTGTCGCAATTTAATGAAGAAATTATGAGATTCGTGTTATATTCTGCATAATAATACTGTGAGGTATTACTTAAACAGCTGCCTCCACTTCCACTAGATCCGCACAGCTGTGAAGTTTCCATTAGAGAAAAACAGATCGTAGCAGTATCAATGATAGAAACAACGTTATTACCATTAATAAATATTATATAAATCATGAGATACCGATTTTATCTGTATTAATTCAGGTAAGCAACAGTAATAATTACCTGGTAAAACAGTAAGAGATGCTAGGGCTCTTACGGGTTCTCCTACTCCATTTTCGGCTACGCACTCGTAGGTTGCATTATCTCTGCCAGGTCGAACGGGTTCTATTCTCAGA
The DNA here is from genome assembly GCF_030686945.1 of Centruroides vittatus. Classification (NCBI taxonomy): domain Eukaryota; kingdom Metazoa; phylum Arthropoda; class Arachnida; order Scorpiones; family Buthidae; genus Centruroides; species Centruroides vittatus. The sequence goes on along the minus strand of NW_027122591.1, from coordinate 760,667 downwards.
ACCGATCCATTTGGCATATCCTGTACGGCGTAACGTTGAGTAGTTACTCTCTTTCCATTTCTCCTCCATTCAATCTGTGGTTTGGGATTTCCGACAGCTGTGCATACGAAACTAGCGATGCCACCACTGGCAACTGTCTGATCGTGAGGATATTCTTCTATTCTTGGTGGATCTAGTTAAGAGAAAAAGAAACTTCAGAGAAAAATTTGTTACACGAATAAATAAATGAAGGGAAAAAATCATCCTATGTCGACACGTGATGAGTTCTGAATATTTTACAGATGTCGGTGTTTGAGATCTTTAACGTTCGGAGGGAATCAATGAATTCTTAAAATTGCGTACAAACCATCTGAAAAAATAAACAACCTAGAAGAAGATGATTTATTATTTATTACCAGCGAACATTTTTTCCTCCTCCTTTTGATACATCCGTGTGAAAAACTAATTTATTTTCACTTATGGGATACAAAAACGATGATGTTCTTCAAAAAAATATCCAGTACAAATTCGGTAATAGTTTCGACTGGCAGACAATTTTCCAAACCGAAAATTTGTCGGTTAAAGTACGTATCTTATTTTAGCCGTTATACATTAACCGAACATGCATGCTACTTAAGTCTGACAGAAATATCATGACTGATATAGGTGAAAGTTATATCTCGACTTTAATAGCGCCGTTACGTTGTTCCGCTCGAAAGCGTTAATAACCAGCAAATTTATGCTAGAGCAAGTTTTCCTATAGACACTCCGGCATATTTTTAACCTCGGAAAAAAATGAATAGGCAATATATATATTAATGAAAATTAAACTCATGTACCCCTTTTACTTACGTGTCAAATATTTGACGTACTGTCTGTGCGAGTAGTTTCCTGTAAGGAACGTAGATAAGGTTCAGTAAAGATCAAAAATGTTATCTATAGTACGCTCCGTCTCTTCTGTATATACACAAGATAGAAAGAGAGACAGAAATAAAAGAACGTAACTTGTTCGAATCAATTGAAAGAATGACTTGCTTCCAATGTCAACAGCAATTCACTGCTATTTTCCTTCCTTTTCCTATTCCAATTTCCTAATGGTTTAGATACGACAATCGAGCTGAGTTGCAGGAATTTAATCTATTTAAACTAATGCATTCACAGATTTTCACTTTTTCATATTCCATGCATTACGACAGAAATGTATTTTAATTCGACTTTTTTTAACGCGATTATTTTCAAAATTATATAATTGTAAACGAATCAATTTGTATCAGTTTAAAATTTCAACAACATAAGTTATTAAATCATAAGTCAATTAAAAGCTTACACTTCAATATTTACCAATTTTCAATAATCCTAGCTGAAACGACAGCTGTGTTTAACTTTAATGATCTTCACAAAGTTTTCACACATACCAACGTTAATGTAGAAATAATATAATTCTATTGTTTTCCTATAAAATCTGCCAGCAAATGAATAGGAAAAATTGCAGTTTGTTGCTGCTGTTTGTTCGTTAAAGAGAGATAAATTATAAACAGAAAGAATCAATAGCAGTAAATGATAACAGTAATTGTATAACAATACGTATTTGAGCGGCATTCACATCCTTAAACAATATTCTTTTTTTAAATAAAACTACTTGTAAACTTTTACATCTGTTAGGATAATAATGAAGATTCGTCTGTTAGATATAATTCTGGTGAAAGCACTTTCAATACAGAACTACAAAACATCAAATTACGTCTACCCTAGTCCATAAAAGTTTGTGTAACGTTGCTTTTGAAAGATTTACAACCTTAAAACACTATAGAATTTAGATAATATATCTGTAATTAGTTTACTAATCCGGAAGTTAATTAATGTTTTATAATTACTTGCCGATTTTTATTAAGATCGTATTAAATGTACAATTTTTAATTAAAGCTCAAAAATACTTATTACTTAAAAAATATATATATATATTTTTTGTACATCGCAAGCTTCTTATAAAAAGTTTTGATATTTTGTAGTTTTCAGTGAAATATATATATAGATTGCTATTTATATAGGATTTTCTATATCGAGATTTCTGGCAGAGAACAATTATCTGTAACAGACAACAAGTAAGGGGGAAAAGGGGAAAAAAGCCATTCATGTCGGATCGGATAATCCCTAACACTTCGAAAGAAGTGGATTACGTGTAGCCGTTGAATGTCCGTTTGTAACAATGAAATAAATGATTTTAGATTCCTTTTCTTAATTATTTTCACTTTTGAACTAAGCTAACTTCTCAGTTTCTCTGGAGAGTTTCGTAATAACAAACGTATAAACAAATTATAATAGCGTCTTTGTGTTTCCCACTTCAGTTATGCACGAAGTGGATTCGTACATATGAAGGCTGTAACAGATTTTTTTCCCTTCTTTCATTCTTAATAGTTAAGTGAACTCCAAATTTATTTAACAGATGAAAGAACTAAGCAATCGTATATAAAATATACTCTTTCTTCTAAATACACTTTCTGTAATTCCTAGAGAATAACAACATCTATATTATTATTTATTAAGCATTTTACATTATTTCACAATGGGTGAAAAAACTCTCAAGGTCGTTGTCATAAATAAAATTCTGTCGGAGTTTTACAATTCGTTTATCTAGTTTAATTTTCCAAGAAACATACCGAAACTGGGTGTGGCACGGCTATGATAATTAACTAAAAGTTAGCTTACAGATTTCTAATCTAAAAAAAACACGAAAATTTTAAAAAATAATACGTGAATAAATGTATATTTAGCTCGAAATCAGTAGTCGTAAGACGTAGTCAGGTGGTGATAAACAACTTAAAGAAAATGATGATCAGCAGTAAGAGAGCAGGGAAATAAGTCTTCCTTTCATTAACTAATAAGAACAAAGTGCACTCACCTTCAGCAGATGTAGGACGGAAGAGCCATTCGATAACGAAAAACAATAGAAAGAATCCAACTTTGGTCATGAGCATGGTGGCCCTATTTAACGGTACCTAGAAAAGGAATAAATAATTATATATAAAAGCATACTGGCCTGAATTAGTCAAGTCTTCGGCTAAGCCCAATGAAAACCATGTGGAAACAGAAGCGTAACTTGTCTCCACATGGAGTAAGGATCGCGCTCTCCTATCCGCTGTCCAATAGGAAACACGTTGTCATGGTGATATGAAAAGTAAATGAAGAGTCGTCGGGAGCAGACGGATAATAATGAATTGTTTATTGATCTGAGACACGACCACTAGATAACACATCTAAAGCGCGGATTTAACAGGTGGCTGTTATCGTTTTGGACAGTAAAACCTGTCAAAAATATTCACGAAAACGACAAACATTATAATAATATCTAAAAAATTGCTATGCATTAAGTCATTATCTGAGAACTTTATAATTTCTATATAATTTTGTCCAATTCTTTTCACAGACGAGGAAAAAAAACTATTTTTTTGTTTTCTGAAAATGCACATCTATTTATTTATTTAAAATATAAGATAAATAAATAAATGCGCGATTTATTATTTAAATTATCAAATTTAAATTATTATTGTTTTTTTTTTTTTTGTCTTTCAACTGAAATATTAATCTTTATTTTTCTTCTATTTCCCCATTTTTCATTATTATTATTATTATTATAAAAATTAAAATTAAATTATAAATAATTTTTTTAAAAAGTATTTAAATTGGAATTCGATAAACGAAATCATTTTATATTAAATATATCAAAAGGAATTTCGTGTTTAAAACTGTATGTACGTAATTTAATTCTGCCTAATATTTAATGTATATGCTGATTTTTCATCTGAATCCGAACGATCGCTGCTAAATTATTCAACGTCGGAGAGAAACAAACAATTTCGAGACATCTCCGTACCGTTATAAAAAAAAAAACAAAACTAACCTTTAAAAAATGCTTTATTTAAAGCGAAAACAATAAGAAATCACGAGTTTTGCCTTATAATTAACGTAGAAAACGACAAGGAATACTTTACAACTCGCCAGAGACCACCTGATGCTGGGGGGGAGAAAAGCTTGCAATTTGTTAGATTGGTGTATGTACACACTATTCTCATAACTTATGTTACAACCCAGACGTAACCATAGCAACTGGGTGTTCCCTACCTGCAAGATTACCGTTCGAAGAACGAACTATACAGTTCGGCTACTAACCCTCATCTTACTCAGCAGAATTACTGATATATTAGAAAAGCGCGCTAAAACTTATATAAGGATACGACCTAATTCCCAACTTAACTTTTATATGGAAAGTTTGGCATTATTAAACGCAAGTTTTTCTCTCTCTCCTTTTATTTTTATTTTCTAAAATATATATCGAGAGGGAGGTTTAAAATCGAGTTCGGACTAAAAACGAATGATGGAAAAAAAAAGAATGTGTAATTCCAAAGTTAAAAGAACACAGACAAGCTTTTAGTGAGGCATTGTCTACTGACATTTCTCATTATCAAACTGACTGTTTTTCTTGTAAAATGTAGGCCGAAAACAGATTTATGTTCCTTTGTAGGAATGGATCGATATTGGCCACACAAACAGACCAATAGGGCCATAATTCTGAAATTGGATTCTTACCTATGTTAAATTTAATCTACGACGAAGGAAAGATTGTTATTGTTTCGAAAATGTGATATTAAAATGTAAATCGATTTATTTTTATTTTCTTGAGAACTATTATTATCTCTAATACTTACTTTTGTTGTTTTCTATATACGTGATGAAGTGGACATGAACTGTGCACGAAAGAATCGATAAAAGAACTTTTTGGCCATGCGACAATTTATAGATAATTACTACATTTGAAACTTTCATTAGTACGTGTCCTTTATAATCAATCGATAAAAATATTTAATACACAAACCCACATTTTGTAATTGTTGTGTGTGTTATTGTATATACATTTTAGCTTCTGTGTAATACAAATATTTTCTTCCGTTAAGTGTTCATACACGCAAACCAGTTTAGCTTAGATTTAAGTGGCACAGAATATAGAATTTATAAAATAAATCTAAATTGGTTAATTTAAAATTAGTTTTTTTTAATTATAAATTACGTCTCCTAATTTTATTTTAATTATTTTTAAATTTATTTATTTATTGTAATTCGGGTACAAGATGTAATTATGTACTACACTCGTATGATTTTGTTTTAATGTATTTGTTATATTTTTACGAAGAATTGTTACATTTCACTTTGGGGAAGACCTTTCATGCCAATAGAATTGCCTTTTGTTTCAATAAAATTAAGTAAATAAATAAATGTACATCTTTAATATAGAAAACAATCAATATATATATAAATTATATTTATATAAGTTATATAATACGAATATGTATGTGTAAACATATAAGTCTTGTTAATACATTTTTAATTAAACAGGAGATGGATTTTTGTTCAACAACCTTTCATCAACAAACAAAAAATATAATTTATCATATTATAAAACAACAAAAAATAAATAGATTTAAATAAATAAAATAATTTTAAAAACATATTTTCCAGATTAAAAATATCATTTGGGAATTTAAGATTTATTAAAAATTTAAAAAGTCGTTATTTGTTTTTTAAGTAAGTATCGATATAGATGATGCACGAGTATATCATACACTAACATTGCAATAGTAGTCCAGAGAGGAGGAGGAGGACTGATATATTTCGAAAAAATAAATAAATTCTAATCACTTTCTGACAAACAGATGAAAAATATTTACGATACAGAAAATAAAACCGCGTAAAAGATTAACAGCAGAGGGAAAAAAATGTATATTAGAGAAAGTAATAAAATAATAGAATGCTCCTTCTAGAAAAAAAAAACACACGCTCTAGAAAAATAAATCTCTTTTTTTGAGCAGTCCTATATAACACACATACAGGCAATTCCTAGAAAATTATTTTGGCATTTACCTCAATAAAAAAAATTGGAAATTGAAAGAAAATCGAGAAGAAATAAAATAAAAGCAATACGAAAACAATGCTTATAAATTGAACACTATAATTAATTCCTCAGACTGCAAAGCAGTTTCAAATACAACTGTATAAAAATTAATTATATTTTGTTTATTCCGAGTTTAAATTATGATAATGTAATGAATAAACAGGGAAAATGTTACGCTTTATTATTATTATTATTATAAACAAAGTTTCTCTACGTATAAAATCACGTTTAAATCAAATTTCCAAGCAATAGATCCAAACAAATACCTTTTCCTATCTACACCATGATTTTTAATGCATGAGCAATTTATACTGTTTAAATAGCGAATTTATTTCGACTGCCATCCTTTCAACTAGCTGAGACTAATTCACTTTTAATACATTTACACTTTCCAATATTAAAACCAGCCGAGTATTACTACAAATGTTTCAGTGCGATGTTTTTTCAATAACCCAAATACAATAAATATTAAAATATATCGCATTTAATTCCCTAGTTTCTCATAAACTTCCTACACAGATTCGATAAATCATGGCTTTTTTTTTTTTTTTTAGTCATAAATTCCTATTATATAATACATAACTGCATAAATCCAACATAAATTAGTTGTTTTGTAATATATAATTAATTTATGCCATTCTTTAATATTCTAGATTGATCAAATAGAATAAATTAAAATAATAATGTTTTAAAATAATTAAAAATTTAAAGATAAATTCAAGAATACTTTTAGCGTAGGATTAGAATCTGCTAAAAAGATAGGATTTCGAAGAAAATAGTAAACGAGATTGTTCCTTAAAAACTTCTATGTACGATGATACATTTTTATGTAATACCTAAGCGTTGTACTAAATATATATTATACATAATCCATTTATTACTAGAAACCCAACACAATTTCGTTTAAGTGTTCTTGTAAACAGGATTTTCTTTATTACACGTTTAGGCATCCATCCATTCTCCATCAATTCCTATATTTTCTATCTAGGATCTACAATAAATAATTTAGTACGTTGAAATTTAGAAAATACAAATAGTAAATTTTTAAATGTCCTAAAGCAATGTTTGTATATATTTTCATCTTGTATAAAAACCAATGAATAACTGATTTTTTTTTTCTTTCTTTCTTTCTTTGTGTGTGTAAATTCTTAATGTGCTTCGTCTGTCCATTTAAACAGATATATCTGAGAGATTTGATAATTTATTCTATTTTAATTCTATAAGATTATAAAATGTTGCATCCATTTTTAAAAAATATAAGAAATTTGAGAGCATTGAAGCCTCAGCGTTAGTAAATGGTATGCTTCAATGCTTTACAAATTGACAAAGTTGGTGCTATATTTTGGATATCCATGGCCCAAACAGTATTAATTTTTCAAGCGGTTAAATTGCTACTGGCTTTTTTTCTTTTTTTTTTAATCCTCCGGGGCTTTCGATACATGTAACATATTGAAAAGTCATTAAAGGATACACCTACGAGAATTTTTGTATACTTACTTTCTTAAACTTTCCTCAATAAAACCGTAGTAAAAATTTAATAATTGAAATTAAAAATAGAACAGTTTCTTGATGATAAACAGCAAAGAAACTGTATATATTTGAATGCATAAAATAGTTGGTATTTATTGGCACAAGAGCCGTATAGGCCAAGCTGAGCCATGAATGCATATAATAAAATTATAATGTCGATGTACCATTTTAGAGAATTTATATAATTTTTCCATCGTTGTATCATTAAAAATGCATTCTGGTGATTATGAATAGCTTATTTCCTTGGAAAACAGATACCGACATAAACTTTTAGTAATTTTCTTTGAATTAATATGATTACGAATGAGATTTTAATAAATTTCTATGAAACATGTAATTGCTTTAGAATTTTGCACGAGTTATCCCAGTTCAATAGATTATTTATGAGTTTTGAGTGGTTTTCTTTTTATTTAATATAATTATGAAAAGATTATAAAATTACAAATGCTCTCTTAAATTAGTGAAATTATAATAATTTTCCACTAAATCAATAAGATTACAGAATTTTTCTGTCCTTTTGTAGAGATGAGTTTTTAGCATAATTAAAAAATAAAATAAAATCTTTTTAGCGATTCTTCTTTACAAACTAAAATTATAGTCATATTATATTAATATAATTATTTGAAAAAATCGAATTGCTATATTAAATTTCTTTAAAAATTTTATAATTTAATCAGTTGGAAATTGTAAAATGTTATTGACAAACTAAGCATAAATCATATAATATAATAAAGTCTGTAAACATTAGTTTCAACTATAAACTTCAAATAAGGAGGAGGAGGAGGAAAAAACACAAGATTGAGTTTTTTAGAAGACGAAACCTTTACGAAAATGTAGAAATTTGCACAAAATAATCTAGTTAATTTTAATTAAACGAGTAGAAACTTCTTAAAAGTCGAAAACAAGAATTCCGAAGAGATTTAATTCCTACGAGGAAGAATGTTTAATAGCGAAGGACACTCGCGTTAAATCATTATTGATTTTCCCCAACGACAGCTTTAAACTTTAATCGTAATCGTTGCTTCCACCAACGGAACTAATACTGTCGACTTGTGTATCATTTAAAACTATTTTTGTCACGCTAATGTCGCGTTTTTATCGTTAAATCACAGCTATATCTGACAGCTTCATCGAATTAAAAATATAGTTTATATTTATGCTGGATATACACATTTTAAAACTTTCTTCGATATTTAGAAAATTTATCATCCGCACTCTTTCCGTGCTTCACCAAATGATAAAGAGCAACACGATAACAATTACCTTGTTATCAATTAATTACATTCGTTTTTAATGATGTAGACCTTCGCTATGTTAAAGAATAAACGCATTAATAAAGAGAAATATATTGCATTTATTGTAAATAAATTTTGATTATGTTTTTCGTAACATTAAAAATTATTTAATATATAATTTTTTGGTATAATTTTACACGACAGATGGCGGAACATGGTTCAACTGTGAGAAATTTGAACAGACCTACGTACAGTATTTCAAATTCTTCGATTTTTTTTTTTTTTTTTTTTTTTTTCTACGTTACGAATGAGCGCGATTTATTTTCCTTTGTTTTACGAAAAATAAAGCATATTTTTCTTACATTTTTCTAAATAACTAATTGTTATCTATACTCTAATCTGTGTTAATTGTATGAAGAGGTTTTTTTTATAAATGATTGTGTAGCAATTATGTAGAAAAAAAAAATTTAACTCGAAATATTCAAGAACTAATAGCGAATCCTGCCGAGTTTAAAAGTTCTTAAGTTACGATGACACTAACTTGACCTGGGATTTTTTCCCCTTTAATGTAACTCTATCCAAATGATAGAATTATGCAAAGTGTTCGAAATTCAGCAAGAGTATCTATCGACAGTCATTAGTGCGACTCAGAATGGAGTAGAATCAAGTGTTCGAGGAATTTTTTCTTTTCTTTTTTTTTAAATCTTAGTCAAAAAGTGGCACAAATAGGAGGTCAAATGGGCAGTTCAAGGAAAAATGGCTTTCAAGGTCGTTTCTGAACATCACTTAAAAGAACCGAGATGACACCTTGATCTCGTGTAGAACATTTAGAGAACTAATCAACATTAAAGACAGTTATGAAAAATACACTAAAAAACAAAAAAAAAATTCAATTCAAAAAGTAAATTTATGAACAAAATCGCGAGTGTTCGTATTAAAACTTTTTAAAATTTTGTATCCTTCACATTAATTTATTCTTCTTTAGAAAATTATAGGTTATATTGTATCGAACTTTTCAAGGATGTAAAAGTCGAAAGTTCAAGAACAACTGGTTCTTTAATTTTCAACATTTACCTCGGTTACTTTCTTCAAATTACAAGAACTTTTCCGAAATATACATTAAAATAAAGCAACTAAAACTGAAAAGAGCGCTGTCAAAGGAAAAAGCAAGATACCATTATTCCTTACTTGTAGGATTTATATTATTGTAAGATAAACTAAAGCAAATTGTCATAACAAAACAAAAAAAAGTAATCTGCTGCATTTATTTATACTCAGTGAATTTTGAATCAAATTCTCAATTTGCTAAGCTAATGAGCAAATAATTTCTCGAGATAAGAAACAGGTGATCAATACGGATTTTCTTGAAAACTATCGGATAATCAATGTTCATTTCCTTCGCAGCATGATTAAAACAAAGTTAGCAATAAGGAGAAAATAAAGCGCATCCTTTCTCAATACTTATGACTGTTTGTTATCTGTATATATGATACAAATGCCACCGATAGTCAATATCTAAAAGAAATTGCGATGAGTGGTTTTTGCCTATCTGTCCTTCATCCCAACGTGTCACCCCATAATCGCTGTCTGTCTGGCTCTCTTAAATAATATATAAGAGAAAGCAGATTTAAATCAAAAAAATGACAATAACATGTCTTCGGTTACAATTGTCTACCAAAAAAACCGTTTCAAGACTAGAATCTTGAATTTTTCAGAAAACTAGAACAAGTACATTAGAAAGAAGATACCGTATGATCACTTGATTTTCTTATACTTTTTGCAGCTTTTTTTCTGAAGTACAACGAGGTCGAATAGACTATGTATCAAATTAAATTATACTGTGTATTTCCTATGATAATCTTTCAAAAAAGTTTCCAAACTTTCTCTTACTCAAATGTGTGTGTGTATGTTCGAATGAGGATTATACAGCATTAATTAAGTAAAGATATAGGACCATTTCTTTATACTAATGTAGAACCTTTACAATATTTCTACAAAGTTTCGAATATATAAATCTTATCAGGGACGTCGAGAGGGAGGACTGGGGATTTTTCCTGGGAACGGAGAAAAGTTATAGAAATAAAAACCACTACAACCCCTAATTTTAAAGTTTTTTTTTCTACCGACAAAAAATAAAAGCTTTAAAACTGCTTTTTATTAATAAGGAAATATTCTACGTATTTCATTTGTTTAAAAAAACATGACAAAAAGGTGTCAGCTCCGTACAAGCTTTCCTCGACTCTGAATCTTATAAATCAAGAACATTATTTTTCTGAAAATTGTCAAAATATAATTGATCGAAGCATCGTAAATTTACACAGTTAAGAAAAACACTAACCATTTCGACCTAGAAAATCAATTAAACGTAACTATAATAAATAATTGTATGTTGATAAAACATTTAAAGTATGCTCAATGGTTTATCTTTCATTCGTATGTTCACTTAGAAATTGTTTGTCATAGCAGTTTATCACCAAATGACATTTCAAATTTTATTCTCTCTTAATATTGCTTAACTACAACTGAGAAGTTCACATTTTATGCAAAAAAAAAAAATGTTTTTAATAATACAAAATAATAGTTATATTTGAAAGAATCTTAGAACTTTTTAAAATAACAACAGATAACTGGATCAAAAAATTACAATTAAATTTAAAATCGACTAGTTTATTCTTCTATTAAGTTTATGAATAGACATTAATGTAAATTTTACTGTAGTTCTCTCATTAAGTGTGTAAACAAAAAAAAAAAATTACTAAACGAATAAAGGTTAGCATACAAATCCAATTGAAGTTTTTAAATAAACTAGCCTATTTAGAATGAATAAATAAATAAACTTATTCTGCACCCAATACAATGCACATGAGAAACCATAATAAACAATGCTACAGTAAAAGCACAATATATTAATGTGTCGTTTACTTTTATATTTGCACATATTTCAAAGACAATCTTCGTCCAGTTGCGTGTCCAACGACAATAAAATAAATTAGTTTATTGTGTTCTGAAATATATAGACTTGGAATTGGAAAACTGAATGCAACACAATTCAAATTATGTTTTCGCTAAGAATAAAGAAATCTTAACATGTACTGTACGAAGTACAGCCAATATTCAGTCTTACGAGGAGGAATGTGAATTAAATAACAAGGAATAATAATATAAATAAGGTAATAATTTCAAAACATTTTCCTCCTCTCTCTTATGAAGAATTCTTTTAAGAAAAAAATGACCTATTTTTCAATTATAGATCAGCCATAATACAGCTTTGACAGGTAATTAAAAAGCCCTTTCACTTTATGATCTTTATTATTTCCGTTTGACAATCATAAATAATAATTAAAAGTTCTGTCAAGAGTGGATTAATCCGGATATCGGAAATACGAACGCATTCTTAAGCCAATTAGTTTTCAATTTAATTATCACATCAAATTCTGACGCGATTACCACTTTAAATTAAAGTAATCCAAGTTAAGTAAAAACTGCTAACTTTTTAATCTGATTATTTATGTTGGCATGATGATAATCTGATTTTTTAGCATTAAAATAAATACCTCATTTATAAAATAGCGTTGTTTTCATGAAATTACGTGTATTACACAGGTTTTAAACGTGTTCAAAGTGACATATATCACCATCGCTTAACATTTACAATGCTTGCAAGTTTAATATTTCTCGTCCATCTATGGCATGTGTCACGTAAATCTGGCGAAATTCAGTTATCTGGGAAAAATGTTACCGTGCTTTGTTACAAATTGCTTTGGCAACGTAAATATTTCTCCTCCACCTCTATACCAAATTATATAGCAGAGGTTAACTAGCCTTAATTTAATACAAAACAAGAATTAGGAATGTCTTGTTAGCAAAATCATTTTTAATCTTAACTAAGGACGGAGAAAAATTTATATTCTCGTTCAAAGTTTGAAGTTGTAGTGTTGATTTTCACAATTTAATTTATTAGGACATTCGGATGTTTATGCAATTTTTTTAAATCAAAAATCTGAGCTGTTTTCGCTATGATTTTTTTCTTTTTTCTGCAAGTGACGAAAATTAAGTTATCTACAATTTGTAACTCGTTTGTATTATTTGGAAAATTACGCTGTCCTTATTTAACATTGTGTTAATTTCTATTGCTAGAGGAAACAAAATGATAATTACTAATAAAAAAGTATCTTTGGTTAGATTGAAATTCTGTTCGCTTTTATCGATATGATTAAGGAAACTGATAAGAAAGTGAGGTTAAATTTTTCTTCGTTCCCAAGTGAATTTAGTCAACATTACATTTTTACATATCCAGAAATTTAATGGCAGTTTTTATTATTATTCTCCTTCATTTTCTGATTAAAAAATACTCATAACTGCATTTTTCACTTTGGTATTCTAAACATAATACAGAACATTTCCGTTCAGCTTAAAAGTATAGAGTGTATATATTAAAAAAACTTATAAGTTCGTATCTTATTTTATTCATAACCTATGTCCTAATTAATTGACTGATTAATACGTTATCTTCTATTAAAGTTTCCGGAATGACATGAATTAAATAAAGATGTTTGAAAGGATAAGGGAATAAAAAAAAATAGGTTAATTTAACTGACAACTTTGCCAATACAATATGCATCCTTTCCTTCGAGATATTTGACATATAAACAATGTCATTCGTGTCAATTTATTACATCAAGAATAGAGAAAAGTAATAAATATTTCTGGTAGGATATTGCGCTGACAGTATTACATTGATTTTGCAGTTTTGTGTTAGTTAAAATAGACTACATTTATCAAAGTTTTTTTTTCGCTAGCGTAAAACAGTTTCATACAAGTTAAAAAAAAAAGTCTTATTATATGAAATATTAAAATCGATGATAAATTAATAAATTCAGTTCCTGTAAAGAAATTCAATTACCAATATAGCTTGGTCTAATTTATTCAGTCTGGTTCTCTGACAATCCAATAAATTGGCACAGTTTATTGAATTATTATCAATATAGTCATATCGATTTCGACTCTTGTTTTTTATCGTCATTTCTTGCATTTGTTTATTCGTAAATAATTAATTTAAAAATATTTTAAGATTTCTTCGCTATTAATTTCATTTAAGCTATGTCTGTAGATCCAAATCGATAAATGATATTTCTTTTTTGTGTTAAGTATTTGTTTATTTGTGTTCGTTATTGTATTGTTACTTATTAAGTATTTGTTTGTTATTTGTATTTGATTTTAGATATTAACTTTTTATATTTGTTCACATAAAAACAGCATTGACTCCTAATTAAACATATATAACGGGCGCGTTGTCTAGTAAAGCGGCTTTAATACAGTCGGATAAGCAAGCCAATGACATAGCCGATATCATTTGAAACAGACTATGTCATTGGTTCGTTTACCAAGCTGTATTAAAGTAGCTTTACCAGGTAATACGCTCAATGATATCCGAAGAGATAAATTACCAAATTACTGTTATAAAGATGGTATCTAAACTAAGCAGCGCAAAAACTAAAAACGATTTAGGGGCTTATTGGTTTGGTTAGAATAGTGCACATTTTTATCAATTTGATGTCATTACATCAGTTTTACAATGAAAAATTGACGTCAAATTTACGTAAAAATGTATACTATTCCAACCAATTGAAGTCCTTTAGATTTCTGTTACACCATATCAGTTATTAAATGAAATTGTTCTCAATGATAAGGTATTTGAGTAATAATTTTAAAATATATTTATTTCGTATTAATCAATAAGTTTTAATGTGAATAAATAGTTTAAGTTCCTATCACTATAATGATTATTCAATTAGCATTTGAAATATGATTAAAAATTTACAGGAAATAAATTTTTATTATTGAATTCTAAATATTTATATAGTTATTTAAAGTTCAATTTATCCTTATATTTATCAGAATTGACTTATAATTATATTACAAAGAAGATTAATATATTTTTTAAATTTATAATAAACTGCACTTTGAATTGTTTGAACGAAATAATTTTGATTAATTCATCATGTATCTAAAAGGAATGTAGAGAGAGTGGTTCAAAGTTCAAGTTTTATTCGTAAAATAGTTACTAATCGTTTTAAGAAACGTTCTCAAGATGTAATAACATAGCGACAGTATTACGAGTTGAGTAAAAATATGGTATTCCAGTAAAGCGATATCCCTGCTTTAACAGCGTTGCACTGTTAAATTTTTCAGTAAAAGAAGAATTAAACTTGCAGAAATTGTCGGAGGAACTCGGTAAGGAAAGTTTTCATGAAAGCTCGTTTATAATTATACAGAATTTTAGAAAAGGATTCGAATATTTAACGGCGGTATTCACCAACAAAATTCCAAATTGAGAATCTTATAATTCGACATTTCGAATTCGTATCATAATTCCTTAAGATAAATAATTAAGTATTTCTTAATTTATTTGTATTAATCAACTCAATCTAACACCGGATTTAAAAATCTCGGATTAAAGCGTGAGCTAAATAAGAAAATTTCTGATTTATCCAAATATGTTATTACGTATCAGCACAAGCTAAACAAAGACGTAGTTCGAAAGACATTTTTAATATAATTAAATACAGTAGTTAAATATATGTATATAATTTTCATTAAGAATTAGTTGAGAAATATAAAAATACAATAAAAATTTTTAAAAAGTAATGCAATAAATAGAAGAATCTTGAGAAACTACAGAATTTGGATATATTTATCCGAGTATAAACACGAATTATTTTTGTACAAAAACTTTAAACACTAAAATAAATAAAAGATGGAGATGATGAAAACAATACTGTATTTAAAATTGGAAATAAATTGTTTAAAAAGCGAATAATTACGTAACGATTGATTTTAAATATTCTGATAGATATTTTCAGTACTTAGTCCCAAATATTTGAAAAGCCAGAAATCGTCGAGGGAAAAAAAATGAATACGTCTACCTTGTTTTTATCAACGCATATTCTACCTATAATATGAAAATTAAATCGCTGATAATAGCCAATTCAGATTTAACAGTCAAAACTAAAAGTGACGCGTGATGAACTCTGATTTAAATCTTATTACTCGATTTAACTGTAATTTGAATATGGTCTTAAGTGATGTAAAGCGTGCAGGAGTGAAACGAATTTTACAGTTAATTGTTGAATAAAAATAGTTGCAATGCCGTGAAATAAACGATTGCCGAGAGAAAGAACAGTGTTACCAGTATCCAATTATCCACTCACTATCATCTAAAATTCAATAAGATCAAAGCACGTTAAGTATCGTAACTACTACCATTTTCAACTCTATAAACAATGAAATGGGTGCTAAATCATTCCATTCCCCTATTCTCAGATTTATCGCCAGAATAAAATCTATTCAGTTCTCTAAAACTCATAGACGATTAGCTTAGTCATTTTCTGTAAACATCAGTGATTTTTCAGCATTTTCCGTTTATTTACGATATCATTTCTGTACACGTCATTTTGAGTCTATTCCAAGGTTTCATTCGGCATTTTGGAATGCGATAAAACCTATAATTTATTTTCACATCCTTTAAATAAGGTAATTGACACTATTGACCTATTTCTCCTAGAGGATGAAATAGTCCATCATCATAGTTGAATCATCATTTAGAAAAGTTATCACATTGGTATTTACGATCTCTCGAAATTCGCGATTCGTTTCTGCAATAATCGGATGAAAATACTTCACCACTCTACAGTAAATGTTACAATATATGCATAACCTTACCAGGAGACAATATTAGTGATGGGATTCAGCTTCCTAAAGTATTTTTAGTTCGACCGGTTGGTAAAATTGTACTTGTAATATTTGTTTAGGCAACTGATCGCGAAAGATTGCATTTGCTTAAGACTGCAATGTTTTAATAAGCAATTACGGACCGGAGTAGAACGGAGAGAGACTGCAATAGAGCAGTGAATGCGAGAACTCGTCGCTATCGCAATTGCGATTGATCTGCGACAACCTATCACAATCAAGCATCTGACGATTTCTTCTAGACTCATGAGTACAAGTGATAAGCTCTGGGTACAAATGTGTTTCTGGATCCGGAAAATATAGGAAAATAAACGCATTTATAGGACAAATTTACTTATCAATATTAAGACATTGATTTTTATTGGTGGAGTGCCCCAGTTAAGAGGGGATAGGGATTAACCACAGCCGATGATTCTCGGATAAAACAAAGCAAACTACAAAATTCGCCAATCAAGAAGCAATATGAAAGTATTGTAAATTGTTGCTTTTTGTCGTCAGGGATATTTGAAGGGATTCACTATTTTTATAACCCTCTTTCTTACCATTAGTAAATATTTTTAATCAATTGTCTGATAACGTTTTTTTCTTATCCCGGTAATCGCAGGTGAACACATTGAAGTCTAGCCATTTTCAGTATTTGTTTAGTTTATTTGTATTAGTTTATTTTTACCACTTTTATTATTGTCATTTTGTATGTTTTTTTCAATGTGCAGGGTTCATTGCTGTGAAGAAAAAAATACTATAAGGCCTTATACACCTATTGTACTGTATGTATATAAAATACTTAGATTAAAAACGTCACGAAATTGCTTTTTATGCATAAAACGGTAAGTAGTGAAGTGAATCGATTGTTAAATTATTTGAATTCCACCACTAGATAATACAAGTAACTTATATTCAAATCAATCTGGCTCACGATTTTATTCCATTTGAAAAACAAAAAGAATTAAATATCATTTACAGTAACAATACTTGAATTTTCTTGATTTTTCTTCTTTATTTTTTAAACAGATGATGTTATTTGGTCGCTAACAGTAATCATGAAAATCAAAGTTTATAATCAGTATTCAAATGTTTGCTACAGTAATTTCAATATTTCAAAAGACTATTTTTGAAACTCTAAAAATAGTAGTGTTTTTCCGGACAAACTTCTGTATTTATTATTAAATTCTGAAGTGAAAGATAATATTGAACATACCTATTTTTAGATGATTCAATAAGTTCAATAGTAAACAGCTCCCTCTTCTATTTCATCATCGTATTTGATATCAAATTTTTTCATTATTATTATTATTATTATTTGAAAACAACTTCACACGAAACTCAACAAAAATCACAATAATCCGATCGGAAAATCGATGTCACTAATCTAATTATTAAATTCTTCATTTTTTGGCTGTGCGCGCTATATTATTTGCATCGTCGTCATCGTCGTCTTATTTACAAGTTTCTCAGTTTATTATTGTTGAAAAAATATTTTAAATTTTATTTAAATTGTAATAATTATTAAAATTCAACCGTACGTTCATTATACATATATATTATATTCATTTGTGGAATTTGTTTTCAGTAACATATTATTTTTCCTTTACAAAAGCTGGAAAAATATATATTTTAATGGTCTCATTCATAAAAAAAATGCTGCAGAAATATTTTATTATGAATAGACTCTGTTTTTTTTCTTTTGTTGTATTTACATTCACAAATATATAATTGATATAATGAATCTGTTCCTTCTTTCTGAAGTATTCCAAACACAATCACAGATTTCCTACTTTCATATTTTATTTTTCATACATCAAATTAGTTACTACAGTAGTTTTTTATACTCGTACTACAGTATAATCCTACTGCAATGTAAGAATTCGAAATTTTACCAGATAATTACATTGTAAATAATTACTTTATATAAAAATTAAATGAAATGAAATTGCGTTTTAGTTAGGAACATAGAAGAAACGAGAATAAATGGAAAATCTAATTATATTAATGTAACAAATAATAAGGACAAAAGTTATCGAAGAAACAACAATTTATACAAATACATCTTTTTTTTTTTCCTTTCAAATAATAAAATTAACAAATCCAGAAATGTCCTTTTATCCTTGAATTGAACCAACATTGCAAGAGAAAGTAATAGAATAAATAGGCCTACCTATTTACTTTTATTGGATTATTCTTATAAATAATTCTGAAACAAAATGATTTGTTTTCACCAATCATATAAATTGTTTAGTATATATTATACATTTAAATTTTGTTATTATATATATATATAAACAGGACGTTCTGGAACCAGAGTCGGAGTAGGCAACACCCCACCCACTTTTTACATGCCAAAAATTCCAAGTGTAAAATGTAAAGCAGACATATAAACGTACAGAACATATATAGTATAAACAATTTACTGTATATATTTAAGTTTTCTGTGCAGGAAAAAATATAGTTATTGTTTCAGGGCTTAATTAATATCACTTTTAAACGAGCGCTGGCCCCCCAATAAAGCTTTTCTTCCGTAGTATATGATAAACACTACGCTTTCTAAACTAGTATAATAATAATAAATGAAAGTGTCCTCGCAAGTTATACAGAAATAAGTTATACTGTAGGTTAGAAAAGTATACTAAAAATTTATAGTTAAACAACAGTACAATATCTACATCAGTCATTATTTTAAGAATGATATTTATATGACGTTATAAATTACATACACAGTAAAATCACAGAACTTTGAATTGTTACTATGGATATTTTTAAAAATCACTGGTCAACGATAGTCGATAGTATGGTAGATCTAGTATGTTGTACAACAATTATCCGAGTCTAAGTGACATACAATTTTGATAACCAAAACATTGGTAATCCTAAGAATGAACAGGTGACTCTTGACGTCATTCTGATCAATATGCATTGCTTCCCTCTCTATTTTACCAATACATTAATTTTGAAATTCGGTTGATGAAGCTGAATACTAAGTATTTATAATTATGTACGCTTACATTTTAGCGTTTTACTGTACAGATTATTATTAAACTTGCAGAAATTTTAAGGTATAAAGTCGTCAAAATAAGAATTCAGAAAGTGAAGATGGAATATCAAATCATTCCATACATAACATGGTTTTTTAATACAAGTTTGAATAATAGGAAGAAAAAAAATCGAAAGTTTCCACTTTTAATGAGCAGTTATTTATTGCCACATCGTCGCAATATTTTATATTTTTTTTTAATTTAAAATATATTCACTCCAGTGTCTTGCCCCAGTACATCACAGTTTTCCGGATTGTGACCCAATCAATTATGTATTCTACACTATTATTTATAATATACCACCTATTTATCCATTTTTTCAATGCAGTTGGAGTCACTTTAATCGTTTAATAAATACTGTTGATTTTAAATTCATTTAAATTTATGGATATTTCAAGCTGCATTTCCGAAATTCTTCGTGTTCGTAAAATTTTTCGTCTAAATAATATTGTAGATTTCAAAACAGAAGACAATCTGATGAAACCAGATCTGAAGAATGGGATGAGAAATCTCAATATTTTAATTACGTCGATGATTACTTTTCTCATACGCTGTAGTAATATTGTGTTGGGAAATCATATTTTTCTTCTGACAAAATATGATGTTTTTCTAATAAGGTGAAAAGAATATAGAGTCTAGCTATTGACTGTATATGTCACTGGTAATTGTCTGATTCCGGTTTAATAATTCAAAGTAAACGGCACCTTTCATTTGATAGGATGACAGGGATGAAAACTTTTTGATACAATTTTTTAATGGGATATTTTAATCAATCTACTGTCTCTTCTGTTACAAATGAATTTTTACAGCAATATTCTCTCCTGTAATTCTTTGATATAAAACCAGTTCTTTCTCTCTGTGGCCAATGACAGATGAACAAATGCTTAAGTGATGTGAGAAATTTGAGTTTATTCATGTAGTACTCAAATTCTAAGTTTAAAAATTTTTCCGGTTCAGTTCCTCTAAAGCTGACATAGTATCTTCATCAAATTCAACTGTTAGTTATCTTCTAAATTCTAAACTTTTAAAACCATCTTTGGCACTATCTGATGTCAAAGATATTTCTATAAACATCTGTTATGTTCTTTATAGCAACAGTAGCATTCTTTGTTTAAATTCACACAGTATACAGTCTTATGTTTCAATGTTCACAATTTTTTTGGAAAGGATATACGTTAACTCTTCGGCACAATGCATCATATAATGATAAACCAGACTATATGCATAGCAATTAAAACAAGATACGTACAAATGAGCATATTTATCACGTTTAGACATGACATTATTTATAAGATAATCTAACGATTAGACTGAATTCTTGGAGAGTCATTCTTCGTGTTACAAAAGAGAAACATCTGACTACGTGATTCAAAAGTAGCATAGGCGTCAAATATCTATTTTATAGTCTATAGGAACTCATGATCCGAAATAAATTCTGGCTGAAATTGATACAGATAGATAGATAGATAGATAGACAGATAGACAAATAGACCTGTAGAAGTTGCGGTGTTAAAAGTCAATGCAATAGTGCAAGATAAAACGCATCAAGCATAATAAACAATATTTCAATACACGAGTATTATCCCACTGAAATACATTATAATGCACTAATTTAAAATTCGCCAATATCTCCAAGAACTAATACAGACATAAAACGAGGGACGAGTGTAATTTCACTATTCAATTAAATAAAACAATATATTTCGTGTCATTTTATTTCAATATTATTATATATATGTTTAATGAAATAAAATAATTAAAAGAACATTTAGCTTACATATAGTAGAAATATACTTTAATTACCTACTCCATAATAAACTAGATAACAAAATATTCTTTATGTTAATACTGTTGACTTTCTAAAGAAAAATATGCAATATATCTTTCATAAACCATAAAATTCATACATCTTAAATTTTTAGCATTTGTTAATTTTACACTATTTGTTAACTATGAACACATGTATAACTAATCAAATTTACACTAAATATCACTTAAACAGTTTAATAGTTATGTAAATATATTCTAATTCATTAAATGAAAAACATCGTAATGTACAGTACCTACAGTTGGCATATAAAATGTTATCATACACAGAAATAACGGATTAAAGTATTCAATTTTTTTAATCATAAGCATTAATATGCACATTATGATTTATGTACATTAAATAAACTATTATTAATTACACGCAAATAAAACAAAGATTCCATCTTTAAATGCTTCTCTTCCATCAATACACATTTTTTTTCAATCGGTCGATTCGCGCTCATCATGCAATTAAACTAGTTTATCTATGGTAACAGACAAGATAACCCATGCTTATTATATTTCACTATAAATACAGTGGATACTGATAACGATTCAAATAATACAAAAAGTTCTTTCAAAGTAATGTACAATTCTTATTCTGTGGATATAATGTGATGGAAAATATAATTCTTAATTTGCAATATTTTCTATAATAAGCACTGCTTTAATATTTGATTACAGATACTTTACATTAAAATATCTAAAAGTAAATTTAAAACATGCTAAAATTATATGCCTTCAACAAGATCGAGAGAACTTTTGAAGGTATATTATTTTTCAAAGTTTTTTTCATAGTTCAGAGAAATTATAGAAAAATAATTTGCAGGTTCCAATTACATGTTAAAGTTAAATTTATACCCTTGTTATATATTATATATATTTTTTTATTTCATTTAAATTTCTAATTCTTGTTTTATTTCCTATATAACAAATTTTATTTTAAATTTACCAGCTTTAGATAAACAATGATATTTAAATAGTAGCAAACATTAAAATATTTATTTAAATTGTGTCTAAACAGATTGTGAAGAAAAGAAATGTCAAGAATATAATTTTACTAAATAAATTAAATAATAAATTGTCTTAAAAACAAATACTGTATATTATAACAAATCATAATTAGGAAAATGTATTATTCATAAATTCAACTCACTTGAAAATAATAAATATGTCTGCACGTCTCCACCAATCATAATTCCATTTCCCGCATGTCTATACAAGCCAATATAGTTTTAATTATGCATTAATATAAAATAACGAGCAATTATTTATTGTGACATCATCACAATGCTGAGCTGCAATTTTTAATCATATGCTTAATTTATTTCATTTAAAATATATGCTCTCCACCTCAAATTAGTACTGTAGTGTCTTGCCCCTGTACATCATACTTTTCCTTTAACAAGAGAGTCGTGTCATGTATAAACTGTTTTCAGAGGAAAGTTTTGAAATGAAATAGCGCGACTTCGGTTTGCATCGGAAGTTCGTATATAGTTAATCGGGGTCCCCTGCTCCTATTGTTTCCATATCTCATCTCGTCTTTCATCTATCTAACTCCGTTCTCGAGATTGAGGAAAGACAAACGGAGGGACAGACAACAGTGGGAATTTATAGGTATAAAATTTTCTCAAATTGAAGCCCAATAACGTAATTTTATACTTTTATGTACTAGTCACAAAGATATAAAAATAGGCAATTTTAGAGGAAAAAAAATCATTTCAAATGATTACGGTATTAACACGATTTCAGGCTGAGGATGGCAAACATTTCGTATTTGCCTGACATACATGGTGTCAAACTAATTTATTTCGTTTCTAATTTTTACTTAATAAATTTCAATTTATCTTAATTTCAGGTTTTCATTATGGTTTTACATTCAGTTCAGTATATCACTATCCTTTTCTCGATCAGTTTCTTTTTTAATTTATTTTAATTAAAGTATATTCATTTCATTTCTTTAAAAATAGTCGTTGGAATTCGAAAATTTTGGCACGCATAATTGTTTTTAAAAGTTAAATTACTTTTCATAGCAGGGCAGATTTTAAAAAAAAACATTTCGCTATTCCTTCCATAAGCTGGCTAACCATTGAACCGTGAATGAAATGTTAAGAATATTTTCAAAAGTATGAATTTTTAAATTGTGAAGTCAAATTATCCCGCGTTTATTAAGATTAAATTAATACATTGAAAAAATGTAAACATTTCATGTCTATTATTAAAATATTCATACTTTTTTTTGCTTTTGAATATGATTTAAGAGAGATATTACAAAGTTTAATCAGAAGCTGAACATAGATTTCGAGATATGAACACAATTTCAACACGTTTTATCGATTCTTGAAAACAAAGTTATGTATGTAAGGAATCATTTGTAAAGCCTGAAATCATATCCGTTGTGAAATAATTACAGCGAATACATTTTTCATTTATTATTTTATACGTTTATTTAAAACAGAAAAAAGAATAAACATATCATCAATACTAGTAATGATGATGATGATGATGATGATAAAATGAAATTTAACTTTTAAAAAGTTATTTACTGCTATTTTTTTTAATCGGAAAAAATCGAAATTCGGATTTATGTTTCGAGGTAAATCAACACAAAATAAACGATAACAGATACTGTATATGAATGAATCCTACAAAACAATAAACAGATTCTAGCACACGAAATCTAAATAACACTATATCAAGTATCCTGTGTTTACATTATGAAATACGATGAGCCATTTGAAAAAACTACCCTCTCCAAAATGATCGAATTTGAAAAGGTTCAACTTATTTTACTAAATTTGAGTGTAAAAATGCTTCTAAGTAGGTAAACTAAGCTAAGAGTTTAATAGAGATTCTGAAAAATTATCATCTTCCATAAATTTTATCGATATATGATTAATCGCTGTTAGTTCAATAATACATAAATAAAATTTATAGATTAGGAGATACTTTGAAAATCATTTACAATCCAATAAATATTTATTTAGAAATCCTTTATTTAAAGTTCTTTTATATTATTTTATTCGTCAAACATCAACAAAATCAAAACTTCTCATTAGGAAAAAGTTACAATATAAGAAGCTTGGGGAAGAGAGAGAAAATTCGGCTTATTCACT
This sequence comes from Centruroides vittatus, assembly GCF_030686945.1. Lineage (NCBI taxonomy): Eukaryota > Metazoa > Arthropoda > Arachnida > Scorpiones > Buthidae > Centruroides > Centruroides vittatus. Next base: position 736,276 of record NW_027122591.1, on the reverse strand, counting down.
TCTATTTATTTACATATAATGCTAAATAAAAGTCCCGTGCATTCTCATTTGCTGGACTACAATATATAAAATAATTATATATTATATTGTACACTATTGTTTGTGATATTTTATTTTCTTACCACTTTATCCTGTATTATTACGTTTCTCTTGGTAATTCATATATGATGATGATTATGATAAATTTTCAATAATGCTAAAAAATTTGTGTAAAATGTATCATAATTTTCGGAAACTATACAATTATATTAAATAAAATCATTGATAATGCTCATAGTTTTATTAATGCATGAATATTTTTTCGATCTTTCTGAAGTAACTTGCATATTCTGTATAATTCTAGTGTTCTTACTGGGATTTATAGCCAGTAGCAACAAAAGCATGCCAATTTTTCCTGAAATCTTTCAGTTAACTTACATTATTAGTTTTTGTATTCTTCTGGAAATTAAGATGTTTACTTTTAATTACAAATTTAATAGTATAAATTAATTCTGATTTTCATGCTCTTCTTTTTCAATCATTATTAAAAGCACAACGAATGTTTTTTTAATCAGATAAATTACTTTCGTATTTTACGTAAAGTTCACTTATGATTAAAAGATTTAATTAGTCAAGAAGAGTTTCATTAGATCTTGAAATTGTTTGTTTATAACAAATATTTTAAATTAATCACAAGGAAATTTATAAATCCTCGAAAAAAAAACAATGTCAATACTTTATGATTTTTAATAAAAATGACAATATATTTCTCCATCACATTTTAAATAAATTGAATAAATACATTAAAAATTAAATTAAAGATAAAATGTTTATATTTCTCTTCCTGGATGTTCATTTTAAGTAATATTAACATGAATACTTTCTGAGCATTGCAAAAATTTTCCAATTAAGTTTGAATAATAGAAATAATTGCATATTAAACGATAATATAAATATTAATATTCCTCGTATTTACTTTTTTAATAGATTTAACGATTTTGTTTTATGTAATATTAATGTTTAATTTTGTAAAATAAATGTCGTTTCTAGTTCAATGGTGTTTTTTTGTAAAATGTTCTTTACATTTTATCCAATTTGTGTTATTTGCTGAAATAAACAGATAAAGAGTATTTTAATATAATAACTTTTCACTTTTATTATGAATTCTGAATATCATTTTTTCTTTTTTATTATTAAAAATTTGCTTTGTACCACTTCCTCAAATCTTGCAACTCAAATTTCATCCACTTATAATTAAGATAGACTGCTGAAACTTTGATGACAATGCATTTTAATGATGTTTTAGGAAGTGGCTTTCCCCACACCATTCTACCCCACTCTGAAATCCAATAACATAAACAAATGTAGAATTTAATCTCTCTCTCTGTTTTTTGTGTGTAAATAATGCATTATAGTATGCATTATATATGAAGGTGGCCCCACTCCCACCATCTTATCTAAAAAATCATGACCAATAAAAGCATTAAAACAAATTATTTTTAATACAATAAAATTATTCTTTAAATTTATTATAGTCTATTGACTTCTTTTATCTATGCAGATACAATTGAAAATATCAATTTCTTAAAGATCGTAGCAATCATAAATATTTAAGTGTGGTAACTTTGCACATTATATACGCGAATTATTATAAAAAAGAAATTTTTCTACCAATATGAAAGTTAAGATTAACATCTGATACAAGCTGACATGATTTGCAGAGATTACTCAAATTAGGATTTCTTATCTAATCCTCATCCATGTTAATCACTCTAATGAGGTATGTAACAAACAAAATTTGACCGAATGACCAATAAGATATAAATTAATGCATCAAAAATCCATTCCAACATAACCATAAATTTTCATTTAAGAGTTAATACTTAGAGTTATCCTGTGTTACATATTTTAGCACAAATATCTTATTTAGAAGTATAGTTGCTCCATTATTATTGATTAACTTAGATTGGAAGTAACACAAGTAAAAAAATTTTTTATTTTTATCACTTATAAACAGACATCACAAGGATACATGCTTGTAGGCAAATGCTACTTTTCTACTTCCCAATGAAAATTATATAATGTTTTAAAAATCACCTTCACACATTTAAAGAAAAATATATTGTGTCAATACAAGACATAAAGGAACAGAGATATATCTTCTGGACGTATTTCTGCTTTTAAATTCTTTAAAAGAAAATATAAAAAAAATACACATTTATTTTTTATCTGATAACGGGTAAGTGCTGTATTACATTTCTATGAAACTGAAATTAGTATAAAAGAATAAGATGTGCCCATGTACAGTACATAGTATATTTAATTTTTGATCTTCGTCACTCTTCTGAATCCGCCATTCCAAGGAAATATCTGAGTTGCCTAATGCATTACAGCTGCCCTGCTTCTAATATTAAAACATGATTATAAAATTTATGAACTTATACAATTAAAATAAAAAATAAATTGCTCTATTATTAATTTTTCAACTGAATGATTTAAATTTTGAAAATCATGTTCAAACTAAATCTGCTTTTAATAGTTTAAAAGTAAACGTTTATATATTTTATTCTAAAAACAAATTTCTAAACTAATTATAATGAAATTTTTAGTAATTTCCTAATTCTGATAAAAAACAAAAAAAAAAAATCACTGCTATCAATCATTTAACTAGCCTGATTAAAAAACTTATCAGTAATTTTATCAATATTAACAAAGTTAATGCATTATTATCTACTGTGTCAATGATAACATCAATGATAACTAAAATTGAATTGAAACTAAGTAACTTTTCCTGTAACAACAGAGAATATTTGTCAGACTTTATTCATGACTAGAATATAATTTATTCTTCATTAGCATAAAATGCTAAATTAAATAAATAATTATCTATATTATCATGAATAAAAATGATTGTCAAATATAATAAAAAATTAACATAAAATTTGTGAATTTAAACATTAGAAAGTTATATTCCTGTTAAATCTAATGTATAGTCTCCTAATTCAAAATTTTAATTCCTAAATACATTCAGTATATAGAATAACCTATCTATACTTCTAATATACATCATCATCATCGTGATATAATATTATATATTGCATTATTATTCTTAAGTACAAACATGCAATATTAAACTGCAATTAATATTGCATGCATTCTGAAATCATGGTAACTCATATTGTACAACTTAGAACTATGAAGCAATAACAGAATAACTTTGTGATAAGATTTTTCTACTTAGGATTTATTCTATCGAATTCTGATAATTTTACAAGAAACTGATTAATCGATAGTTGAGACTAATCTGAATAATAAATATAGTTGGATCCTCATACTGACCACATTATTTTTTTTAACAACTTTGAATTTATTTTTGTTTGGCATACCAGAATAAGCCTTTATTTTTATTTGAACTTCTTTTATTATTAAACATTTCTACCATTCATGTTAAGGTACTTCAACTAACTTTTACAAAATGATAATACACCAATTTGTACAAAATACAAATCTGTTCAGAACCAACTTTTGATGAAATGAAAATTTATTCATCCCAAAGCAAACTGTGAATTTGGCTTTGTAAAAATTTGAGTTTTTGTAAATAGAAAATAATTTATTTTAAAAATATTGTTTTCTACATTTTTGTGCAAATACAGAAAAATTAGTTGCATATATGCTTAAATTAATACATAATAAATTATTTTACAATTCTATACAACTCTATGTTCTTTAAACAGGCTTATACAGGGCTGGGTACCTTTTCCACTTAGCAGGCCCTTTTGCCATTTATTTTTTTAACAAAAAATATATAGGATGTTTCATTATTAATAAAAAAAATCCCACAACCTCCGCACGGCAAGCGGAGGTTGCAGGTTCAAGCCCCGCCTGGGGTCAGTTCTTTTATTCCAGAAGGTTCTAAATTTATTTAATATTTACTTAAATTATAATTATTAACTTAGATAAGAGATGGCACCTAATGTCTACCGCTAGTAACAAATTACTTTATATCAATCATTTAATTAGCCAATTTATAGCCCAATTTTTAAGGCGATCGTTGGTATTTCATTATATACTCATCGGAATTAGTGATGTTTATAAAAAAAAATCTTAAAAATTTTTTGTTACTAATAAATTTATTATTATGTTAGTTAATAGTAGAAGGAACACTACAGGTCTCTAAGCTGTCTCCAGGCCCAGGGAAAATTCCTAGCTAACCTCTCCTCTCAATGGCCCTGTCTTTAGATATTGTTCTAAATCCCTTGGAATGGCTACTAGTGCTCCATCCATAATTGGAACTATAATTGTCTTCTTTTTTCCATAGTTGTTATATTTCAATTTTTAGGTTTATTATTAAAATAAAATGTTCATTCTTCAGATCAGCATTGAAAACTATCTTCATAACTGTAAAATTCATTTTGATAAACTAGGTAAATCCTTTAAATGTTATTCTGTTTATGACCTAAGATCTCTAAATCCACCATTGAGAATATATGCTATGTGACTATGAATTTAAACATTTAGTTAATACAATAAAAATGAAACTCTTCACATCAAATATCAAAGCTATTAAAATAATTATAATACCAACACATCTGAATTTAATTTGCCGAGTTTTTTCTCTTTATTCCAAAAGTTTTCAGCCTATTTTGATTTGATTTTAGACTGAAATCGTTTGGAATAAAGAGAAAAAACTCGGCAAATTAAATTCAGGTGTGTTGGTTTTATAATTAACTAATATTGCTGGGAAGGAGATAGATAGCTATTAAAATATTTTTTCTTGAAATAGTCAAACAAAATCAGAAACAAAGTACACTTTTACAGAAGAATACAAAAAGGGACACATTCTGCTAAAAATAACAATAAAGAGAAAATATTTCAAATAATAAATGGAACATAATTAAATCTTATCCAAAGTATAACAGAGAAAGAGAAAGAGAGAGAGAGACACAGACGCAGACAGGGAGAAAAAAGCAAACATTAAAAGATAAGATAATGAATAATTAAAAAAGTAATATAAAAAGCTGTTTAAAAAAAGAGTTTAAGACAGCTTTACTAAGTCATGGTAAGAAACTTTCCATCTTGATCATTTTAAATTTTGAAATACGCTCAACCTTATCAAATAAATATTTATATTACTAGTTTTATAATTTGCTATAATAATGATTTATTTTTATAAACAAGATTCCTTATATATCCTTTAAAGTTTGTAAAATACAGTATATGAAAACTCAATTTATAATTAGATTAAAATTAAAATTTTAATCTAAAATTGTTTGTTAAATCTTAAATTTTTCAGAATTAGTTAAATTTGCATTTATTTCAGGTTTCAAAACTGATTTCAAATACAAAAGTTTTTATTTCATACATTTACAGTATAATTATATAAGTGAAAATACAAATAATAAATTTCTATATTAATTTTAATTAATTTAACTAAATATTCTTATGACTCCATTTTAAGCTTAATTAATCCATTTATTTGCTTTCTAATAATTGAAAACTAATATAATACTAATTGTATGATTTCATTGATTATGTGTTAATTATATATTATATACATATATACACACACACAAAATTATATTCAAATAAGAATATAATAAAAGATATTCATTCTGTTTGAATAATAAACTTGTAGTCAACCTTTAATTCTCTCTGTATTATTTAATGCAATGAAATGCATTTTTGAAATATTTATAAGATGTAACTAAAGTTAATTAAGTCAAGAAAACTCTTCATTTCAAATGAAACAATTACATATCCATTTGTAATATGGACACTGGCAGGAGGATCAACTCAGACAATTGTCTCCTGAATAATGTAATTGCTAGCAGTAAGATAAGAGATTACTTCCAAGATGACATGATCTAAAAATAATTTGCCAGTATTACAAATTTTTTGATGTCTACTCTATTAGTAACAGATTTTTTTTATAATATAAGTGTAATCAAATCCAAATAAACAATAATTAGAAAATACAAAATAGAAATTGGAATATTATATTATTGATTAATACTTTATTTATTCTATTTAAGATTCAGAGTTTTGTCAAAACCGACAAGTCATCTGTGATATATCAGTTCAGACCAAGCTATACAGATACAGCCTATTATATTTGAACTACCATAATAAACATACATTATGCTTATTAGATTAAATATAATATACAAAAACTATAAATCAAGAACTTGATTTTTCACAGAAAATAAATTAATTACTGACTAGTAAATCTGAAATGTAATTAATTGTATTCTTTCATATTTTTCAATACTCAAATCAGTTTTACTGAACAATAAAAAACTAAAAACCTAATCCTACTGAAAATTTCGTTACATATATTTGATCTAAATCTAAAGTTTTTAAATCTAAAAAATTAAGTTCCATATAAAAATACAAATTTAAAAATTTACCATGTATTTTTTCTTATGACTTAGTTTTTATAAATTACCGGTATTTGGTACTGTTATGTTTGTTTCCTACATGTGGCATCGCTTCACATCGAATAGCATCGTTTCAGGACAAAGTTAAAAAACTACACTATTTGGGAATTCAAAATCAAAGTTTATTTAAAAATAACCAAATTGAATTTGTAAAAATGTTACAACTAAGTAATTTTTTGTTAATTTGTTACTTCAATTAAAGCATGGGTTAATGTTACCTATGGTTCCAAGATGGCAGCCGTCTGATTCCAGCAAGGAAACAGTGGGGATGCACGTTCTAACCTAACCTATTCTAATAATTTTCTTGGTAATAATTATGGTAATTTATTAGAATAGGTTAGGTTAGTTAGAACGTGCGTCCCCACTGTTTCCCTTCTTCTATTTGCTGGAATCAGAGACGAGTCGCCATCTTGGAACCATAGGTAACATTAACCAAAGCAGGTTACTCAATAAATCGAAGGTAAAATTTATTTCGAAATTAACCGAAATAGTCACAGTATTCTAAAAACTTTAAAAGTATTAACTTTTTCCTTATTTTCTTACATACAAACATTAAATTAATACTGTACTGTTAAAATGACAATTTCCTCGAATATTACTTACTACCCTCAGCTTATTTAACAATTCGTATATAAAATTTACAAGAAAAAATTATATTATAACACTACAAAACACAAAACTAAACAAAAATAAAAAAAACTAATTGTTCTAAACTTAATTATTCCACAAAACAAACTCACACCTACAAATTACTTTGTTGCAACTCTAACTAGGATGTTAATAAAACGATGTTATTTTGAGGGTATTATCTTTTTTTTAAAAAAAAAAACGTTGAAAAAGAGATCATCATTCGAAATCAAATTGAAAATAGCTAACAAATACATCATTCTCCTCAACAGTATGCATACCATGAGACTGGAACGATAGATTTATTTGCATAACCGACAGGAAACAACGGGTCATTTGCAATATAAAACTTTTGTTAATAATTAATACGTTAATTAGTACGTTATGATGCATGCTAACAGCTAAACAACAATATACTTCAATTTATATATTATATGTATCTTTTAACTATAACATGCACTTTATTGCGATTAAGGTAAACAAAACAGATAACTTCTTAAGATGTTTAATTTTCCCATTTTCTTTAAACTCTCATTACGACGCTCACTGTCTTTAACACCCGAACCCTTCTTTTACTGTATATTTAATAGTTGGGCTAAAATTATAAATTTAATATCAATCAATCAAAAGTTTATTAGTTATTTTATGGCATTTACTACGCAATCTTAAGGCATAAACAGAGCAACAAACTGTATTCTTTCTATCCATGCCGATCAACGGATTATATATAATAGAGCTTACGATTAATTTCTATTTTTGAACAGCGTAAAGTTCATAATTCAGCCGAACGATTATGAATTTCAACTAATTATTATGAATTATTATTCATTTAAATAATCGGAGGAAAAAGAGTGACACTAAATTTAGAAAATAATTGAAATAATATACAGTATCTATAGAAAACTTAAATTGGGTGACAATACAGTATATTTAACATAGAGAATAAATATGTAGCAAAAATATTGTAGCTAGTTTCAATATAATACACAGCAATTGCAAAGTAACATTTCGATTTTTTTAAAGAAAAATATTCGTGAGTATCGCGAACTGTCATTAGTTTTCAAAAATCTCAAGCAGAAAAATTTCTTATTGCTTTCTTTAATACAACCACAATAAAAATAGGAAAAAAAATTGTGCACAGATTAAAACAATAAATAAATAAAAATTATCACATATATTTCCGCTAGATTAATTTCTTCCTATTTACTTCCTGATTTTCACAACTTTGCGTTAGTTCCGTGATTCAACATCCTGTAATTAATAAGTGTAGAATGAAAATATTCAGTATCGATATTCTGGTCCGTGCGCAAGATTTAAAAAAAAAACTTATTTTTTCATAACTTAATTTATTAATTTTTACAATATATACAACTTTTTAAGTTGTTTCCAAATAGGAGATTACACTCCCAAATTCCCCGTATGCACGGCCTTGTTATTCGTTTCTAAGTTGTCATTGTGTAAACTTTCTTATTCGTTAGTAATTTTAAATAAAAATCTTTCTTACGTAAATTTAATAAATAAAAAGAATTTCTTTAGTAAAGTAACACGATTTTTAGATAAAATTGCATTTATAAAATCCTATTAGATGGTTCATTTTTATGACTTGCGTTTTTTTTTTTTTTTTTTTTTTGCAATTAACAATGGTGCATCATTACTGTAACCATTATAATTCAGTTTTATTATTATTATTATTATTATTATTTTAATGTATTTATATAAATTAGAGAGAAATCACAATGAAATAAATGAGAAATAAAATAGAAACGATTCTAGATAAAGAAAAGATTTACAAAAGCTATGCAGAAATGCAAAGTACAGACATAAAGGCCAAGAAAAAAAAATCAAGCAACGAGTTGCATAACTTTCCTGGCATTTAAATATGCGTCTGTGGCGCCGACTGTTATGACATTTTAAAAACTTTTTACAATTTTAATTATTATAAAATGGCAAAAAGCTTAATTTTAAGGAGTGGGTTTTATAAATAAAAAAAAAAATTGTAAATGCTAACGAGCAATTACTTACTGTGACATCGTCACAATGCCGGGCTGCAATTTTAAATCATGTGTTTAATTTATTTCATTTAAAATATAAGCTTTCCGCATCAAATTAGTACGATGATGTCTTGCCCCTGTACATTAATTATACTTTTCCGTTAGCAATGGAGTCGTTCAGGTCATCCGTCTAGCTTCTTTCAGGGAAAATTTTTGAATTGAAGTAATGTCACTTCCAGTTTGCATCGGAGGTTCTTATATAGTTAATTGGAGTCTCCAGCCCTTAAACTTTCCATATCTGGTCTTGAATTTCATTTATCTAACACCGTTCTCGAGATTAAGGAAAGACAATGGGAATTTATAGGTCTGCAAATTTTTTTCAAATTGCAGCCCAATAACGAGTAAAATCGTCAGTAAGTCTGATCCTACTCGAGATATGACACACGACCCCCTTTATCTCCCACTCCGTCGATCTTTAACCATCGACACTGCATAGTATCAATGCCCTAATACACAAACCTCCATGCAAAATTTCAGAAAATTTCGACAAAAAGCACAGGAGTTATTAAGCTTCAAAGAGGGTGAACAAAATCGTGCTCCCCACACATATACACAGAGATCCGTACATGCAGAAAAATAACTCGTTTCAAGGTCCAAGTTCAAAAATGTAAAAATTTTGAGGGGTAATTTTTTGACCGCTCGCCATACTTTCCCTCTGTTATATATATAATAGAACCGGAACAGCAATAAAAGTAAATAAGTGAAATTTATAGATTTGTGATAAAATGAATAATTTCTTATTTTATCGCTTATTACATACAGTCAGCTTGTGTCATAGATAATTTTTGAAATAAAAATTAAAAATTTCAGACACGTAAAAACGAGTCAATTACCATATAATGCCGAATCATAAATCATTAGTACGTTTGTTTATGGTTACTGATTTCTATTACACTAAAGTTAAGAGAGTATTAAATTAGGTGTGAAATACTGTGATTAGAATTACTAAGTTACTTTACCGATCTATTAATTTTTATTATATCTACTCAGTGATTTAAAAATCATATAATATTTTGTGAAACAAAATATAACAGTTCCTGTAGTTATTGATATATCAACACATGTACTATACATATTCACCGAATAATAAATCTTTCGAGAATTATTTAATCAAATTTTTATAAATAATGTATCAAAATACTTCAACTAAAACGAAAAATTTAAAACACAGAACGTGCCTCTTAGAAAGAACAGCTACCAGATGTTAAATTAATTAAATCGCGCTTTTTTCACGGGCAAGCAATTTAAATTCGGAACTTCTTGTAATGATATTTGAAACTCTCCTACTAAACATCTTTCGAAAGAATTACTTCTAACAAATGAATGAAACAAGTTTTCCAGTATTTTATAATAAAAAAAAAAAAAATCCAGTTTTAAGAAATTCTATACTTTTAAATGCTGAAATTTCATTTATTATATATTCAGATTTTGTATGTAAGTACTATAATAATAATAATAATTTAGAATTATCATCAACTTAGCAACAGTTTTGATGATTAAATAAATCACTTAAAGGATACTTAGAAAGATCTAATAAATACATTTCAGATCAGAATTTATATCAGTTTCAGTTATTAATACAACAAACAAAAGCCTAATAAAGTCAGAACATTATAAATTTTTAATCAATTACCATTGTACAAGGTAAACTACTGTATCAACTGGAAATATCACAATAATTTTACATTCAAATCTATTGTTTAATACAGTTTCTTCTTCATATAAAATATTTTCACTTAATATCCATTTTATGTATTTAGATATTTAAAACAGATAAGTGAAATAATGTTCTTATAAGCTCTAAAATAGTAAATATTTTGAAAATAATTATGATCTTTCAATATTACATAATATTAATATTTCAAAGTATCATATAAAAATGTTTTTTCAATTATTGATGGAATGATCATCCTAATAGTAAAAACTGACTATATAAAATAATTCATTTTTACAATAAAAAACAAATGTTTATTTTAAATTAATTTTAAAATAGAAGTTTTAATTATTGGAACAAATGTATTAGTGCGTACACATTACAAAGTCTACAAAAACAAAAGTTAAGTTTTTAAATTTGAATAAAAATAAATTATAAATAATAGAAAAATTGTTTGTGTTATTGTTTTATAAAAAGTAATAATAAATAAGTTTTATTTCTTAACAACATTTTAGAGAGGAAAAATAAAATTAGTATTTAAAATACTATACATTAAAAGTATGAAATATGTAATAAAAAATATCAAACAAGGTATAGTATTAGAGATGATAATGGGCTGCTACAAAAATATTAAGTATGGTTGCAATAACCTTAATGACATAGTATGAAAAACACATGAATTCAGATCAGTTTTATTGCTAATACTTGTAAAAATAACGGTAACACATTTTTAAAGCTATAACTTTATAACATATCTCGTAATAATTTAATCATATTTCAGATTCCATTCTTGTTCATGCATACATATAATTTGTTCAAGATTAATTACATAAATTAGTTCTCAGGTATTCAATGCATTATTTCAAATAAATTACTAAAATTGCAGCCCAATTAAATTATTTAAGCCAAAAATAAGATTCTAATTTCTTATTAGCTAATTAGATTTTTATTTTTTAACAAATTTTAACAAATAAAAGTAAATTTCAACATTTCTTTTTAAATGTTAAACTTTAACATTTAAAAAATGACTTTCTAGAACTACTAATCAGTGCAAAGTTCTGATCCAAGCTTATTTTTAGCTTTTTGTTTAGGAACTTGTTAATCTGTTCTGTAGCACCATTCGTATACATCAATAAAATATCAATAAAATGATTTTTCAATCAATCAATCAATTTTTTTTTTAAGTTTAATGTTTTATAAATTACTAGAATTATAAATATTTCTTAAATAATGAAATTTTCAAACTAATAATGCTTATAAATATAAATTGTCATAAGCTCTTAATTTTTATGAATATTTATAAAAGTATATTGACAGATTGTATTTATCTACAATTTAAATATAATTTGCAATGTTCATACCATATTTTTGTGCTTATAATTCTTGACAGTATATAATCACAAAAATTGCAAGAATAAAAATAAAATTTTTGCATAACCTACCCCACCTCTCAATGAAATATGCAGCCATTGCTCCAAAAGTCTAAGTTCATAATTGCACTTTAAAATCAGCACATAACCTTCTCCATTGCATAACTAAATAACCCATCCCTCTTTCAAATTGTCTTTTAAACACAAATTTTGTGCACATATCCAATATTATATGCACAAAAATAAGGTATATACAAATATGATGTTCATAAACAAATATACAATGTATAAACAGTTGAACTTCTATCTCAAACATGTTTATCTCGAAAACTTCTTTATCTCAAAACTTATTTTTCTCCCTGCATTTTCAGCCTAAATTCAATATATTTTCCATATTTATCTCAAATAATTTTCTCCCAAACCTCTCTATCTCAAATTATGGACTGAAGTGTCAATCACAGATTCAAAGCTCAGAATAACAAATTGTAGTTGAGAAACATCTCTTGCAATACAGTCTATATCTGCAACTAATGTTACTTTACTCTGAATTTTTTGTTTTATTCTTTTAATCAATAGTGACAATCTTCACCACAGTGGCATAGCGAGGGGGGCAAGGGAGTGTATCATGCACTGGGTGCCACTTGCAGAGAGGTGCCCAAATAATCTCCAAGGCAAACTATATGTATTACAATAAAGTGTCGTGCCCCGGGCGCCAGTTATGTTCACTATGCCACTGCTTCACCAAGCTCTGAAATCTACTTAATCTCCTTGAAATAAACAACAGTAATTCAAGAACTAATGACTAGCATAAGAGAAGAATATATGATAATGATTACACATCAGTAGACTATACTACTGATCCTACAAACAGCAAGATAATAAAGATATCATTTATCTATTATATTTGCTATTGAAGAAGAATTCTATTTAAAATTTTAAAATTAAAACACTTAGTATTAAAATATATCATTTACAAAGTATAAATATTGCAAAAAATAATAATAATAATAATAATTTCAAATAAGAATATCTCAAAAATAAATTTAAAATATCTCAATTCATAACTCTCATTTTTATATAATGAAACAAGAAAGCAATCATTATAATAAAAAAAATGATTTATAAAGAAGAGATATTTATTTTAATTCTTTAGAAATACTCTATTTTCAAATCTAATTTGTTAATGTAATACTTAATAAAATCATTCAAATAGCATTTGATTTTACTAGCAAAAAAACTTATCAATAATATATTAATCAAATGAAGTGGTTCTGAATTTTCAATTAGCTTTGTAAAAAAAAAAATATATCTTGAATTTTTAAATTTAGTAATATAATTAATTTTTTTAACTGCTATTATGTCATAATCAAATAAATTTTGAAACTGGAATTAAATACATATTTTAAGTAATATCATTATAATGCCTGACAAAATACATGTATTAAAAAGAACAGTCAAATCTGCTTATTTTGTAATCACTTTGGAACTTGTCTTAACTAGCAATAACCAACTCCACTAAGCAGAATACATTCTAATATGCAACTGGATGCAAGTGTGTTGTGGAAACTTTGAAATGCACAGCAAAAATACCACATTTGTGTAGTAATTAATTTTCCAACTCTGGGTTTTATAAGTATTTCTTCTGGTTATGTTAAAGTTAAAATATATATGTATGTATGTATATGTATATATATATTTTTTTTTCCAGCCCATGAAAAAGATCTACAGAAGAAAGGTTAATAGGATTTAACATTAGTATCAAATATATAGGATAGATATTATTATGCAACTGCAACATCAATATTATCATTTAATAGCACCCATGTAGATCAGTCTTGATCTGAAACATTGATCGATTATCGGGATGGAGTAAATTCCCATTGTCAAATTATGGTTATACGGTTGTTTATCATTCCTTAGAATATGTGGGTGCCACTAGGCGCAACTTGCAGCAACGGCTTAAAGAGCATAAATTATCATTTAAAACTATCACCCACAAATCCACAACCTCAATAAATTTATTGTATAGTAAATTATATCATATGCAGGCACACAGTGCACACTGCATATGTCTAATGATTAAGAATGAACAAAAATTGAAATTAATAACTAATTATAGATATAAATGAAAATTAAAGACAATAATATAAATTTTATGTCTTTTAGAACAACTTAGTAGCACTAGGATTTATTGGCTCGGCCAAAACAAAACCTATTTGTGCAGTAGGAAAAAACTTAGTGGAATTTGGGTTTTATTCATCCTTGACATTAAAAGGATGTGTTAAAAAAACTTATAAATTGCATAACTTCAATATTTATAAATTACATTAAAAATTATTATGAGGAGTAAAAACAATCTGAGACTTTTTTCTTGCCAAAAATATACCACTAAAATTCTGGATCTATATCACTTTAAAGAACAGTTATCAATGCATATGGCAAAAAAACTGTTTGAAAATATATTTTGTTTTGACATTACATCATGCATACCAAATGTCATCTCCTTCCCATAAACAAAATGATAAAAGATGTTTTTGGACAAAAAATCTCAGGCAACCTTCATCCACCATATAGAGAGTGATCATCATGTGAAAAATAAAATCTCACTTTGTTTTAACTCTCCCTCATCATATTATTTTTCAATATTTTCATTTTGCACAAAACTTTGCACCATAGTTATTATTTAACACTTATTTAACTGCTTCTTATGGTAACCAAATGTTTTTTTCAAATTAAACATTCCCAGTTCTAATCAGACCATTTTCAGTTTTTTTGGCAGTCTGTAGAACTTCTTAGTAATCTACCACAAATATTCTATAAACTTCATTTTAGAATTATTACTTTGAATTGCTTCTTTTTGATATGTTATGGATGTTCTTTGCTTGTAAAACATTATATTTTATGGAATGCTCAAGAACATGTCTTTGACATTTGCATGTATCATGTAATGATTCTAAAATAAACTTTACAGAATATTTGTGATAGATACAAAAGTTGTACAAGCTGCAAAAGAAACCAAAGATGGTCTGATTAGGACTGAAAATGCTTTTTCAAATAAAATAAAGCATTTAGTTACCATAAGAACCAGTTAAATATGTGTTAAATAATCAATCACATACCTGGAACCTGTTACTGGTGTGGGTGATACAACAGATAAATATATCACAAACGTTTTTGAACAATAATAATAATAATAACAATAATAATAATAAAATAGAACATGAATATTTAAAATTAGAATCAAATCCATGTCTTGTAAGAATGTTGTGTTGGACCCGTATGAATGTGCTGTCCAAAACAACATTCTTACAAGACATGGATTCGATTCTAATTTTAAATATTCATGTTCTATTTTATTCTATGTTCCATCGCTTGTTTTTTGTATCGCCTGAGGAAAACTATTATTGTTTGAAAACATTTGCGATATATTTATCTGTCGATGCTGATGTCTGCTGATATATTTATCTGTTACTTCCAATAATCTGATCAAATTATTCTATTTTAAACAAAGTGATGCTTAGACAAATTGTGAGAGTTGAATAAATTCTTTTATTTTTTTTCATAATACAAAAGATGCAAAATTTAAATCATGTTTAGCAATCTAAAACTCACACAATTTCATTAATATTCTGTATAACAAACACCTTTCTCAATATATTTTCTCCCCTATTAAATATCATACCTTTCATTCTATTATAGAAGCTGCTGTCAAGTATACAGAAGTGCTTTTTAGTTGCCATAATGACAGCATCATCATTAGCACAGTTTCATAGGTAAAACATTGTTCACCACAAAAAAAGAAAATGGTTGTAGTCTCAACTATTGGATAAATATATATGATAAAAATGGTTTTTTATCGTATATTCATCTTGTATAATTTTGTGGTAACAGTTTTGTTTACACACACAGTTGTGAGCAATATCATTGTTGAAGAATTTTGCAATTTCTTGTCATACAATTATAATATAAAAATAAGCAATTATTTTATTGTGACATTGTCGCATAGCTGAGCTACAATTTTTAATCATATTTTTAATTCATTTAATTTAAAATATATGCTCTCCACTTCAAATTAGTACTATACTGTCTTCCTCCTGTACATCATAATTTTCTCACAACAGACTCGGGCTAGTCATCTACTAACTGCTTTCAGGGGAGGAAGTTTTGAATTGAAAAAAACATGACTTCTAGTTTGCTTCGGAAGTTCATATATTGTTAAATGGGGCTTCCTGCCTCTAAGCTTTCCATATCTGGTCTTGAATTTCATTTATCTAACAACATTCTCTAAATTATTCAACATTCTAATTATACAAGATAAATATATGATAAAAAAAGACAGAAAGACACAGACAACAGTGGGATACATTTTTTTTTTCAAATTGCAACCCAATTAAAGAAATGAAATGATAAAATATAATACTGTCAAACTTCAGAATAACAAAAACAAGAAAAATGTATAGAATTTCATGTATTTACTACATAATACTAAGCTCCAAATGCAAAATTTAGTGATGAATATCTCTAAAAAATATTTCAAAAGAATTATTATAGGAATCAAAAAATGACTACATAAGTTTAACATTTAACTGAAGTTTTATAATTAGAATATAGAATCTAGCTCATCAATAAAGTTAATATATCAAGAAGAGTAGTGATTATATGAAACAATAACAAGGATCAACAATATTTCATATAAATTTTTGATTATTAGATTAGATAATATTAATTCACTGAGCTCAAAAGATATAAGAATTATACAATCTTTCATTTTTTTTTTCCTATGTTAAGATTATAATTGCCTCATATTATGAAATAATGAAATGCTATATCTAATGTAAAAAATATATCCTTTTTTTAGACCTATAAATTTAACATTTAAATCATTTCATAATTCCTAGCAAATAATTTAATATATTCATTTTATTATTGAATAAACTAGCTATATATCAATATTTTCTTAATAAAAGTTGGTATGTTAAATTCATGAACCTGTTAAAAAAATCTATTCATAGAATTTTCAAATTTAAATATTGATGCATATTTCAAAACCATCGGTGTTAATTTCATATTACTTTTCATGCATTTAAAAGTCCATAACTTTATTAAACTTAAAGTTATGCACTTTTATAAAACACAATAAAACCTTTTTAAAATGGAACACAATGATACTGCCAAAACTTTCCATTTTATATAGGGTTATGCTACATAGGTTTAATTAACTCTTCCAGAAAGCTGGAGAAATGGTGATATTGTATTGTCATAGCTACTTTTCATAATATTAAAGTACAATTTTAAAAAGAAAAAAAAATCATAGATTAGAAATCATCACCAAGCTGGTCAATCAGGATCAAACCAGTAAGTTATAGTTCATTATCACTTAGAATTTACATGTTGTTATGCCAAAAAATTCCACTTTATTCAGGTATTAGGATTTCTAAACATACTTCCACTTTGAAGTATTCTAAGTCTGACTTACAACAGCATTTTACACAGAAAATCATTCCAAACTTTATTTTCCATCTAAACAGGTTTCCATTTTGTTCAGAAGTTAATTTTAGACATATTTTACTAAATATATTCAATAACATTACAGTATCATTAAGCATTTATAATAAAACAATGGAACAAGAATTATAATGCCTGAATATGATACTTGTAATGTTGGCAAAATATATTTATTATTTAAACAAGTTTATTTTTCTTGTATTTAAATGCTCATAATACTACAAGACAGTTTTATAATATTAATTGGTAATTTCGTTTAGTATGCTATTATTCTCTAATAAAATTTCATTACAAACAAATTTTATTAAATAAAATTATTAATATTTTACAACATATCTTACATATAGAGAAGTTTTTAAACCAAAATGCTTAAAACCACTGATGAATTAAAAATTTCAACAGAATTTAGAAATAAATACATATAGATAATGAACTGTAAAGTATAAAACATAATAGACAATTATGTTCATTACTCTATAAATCATAAATATTGTGTAATATCAAAGTATTTTAGAAAATTGCAGATTTTACTTCTAATACAACACTAAGTAGACAATACTACTTTAACCAAGTTTGCCTAGAAAATATTTTGTATTTCTTTCAGAATTAAATTAAAAACATTAACACATTAAATGTAATCATTCTTACATATAATAAATGCAATTTTTGAAAAATATAAAATTTAAAACAAATTGGAGTATACTTGAAGCACAGTTTATAAATAAAGATTTATCAATGTATTTCATACATCATCAATGTCAATTTCCGAAGAAATCTTTAACTCATTATTCTGTATATATTTTTTCTATCACATGATCTGTTATAAATATAATTAAATGAGTTCTTTATATTATTTGGCTTAAAAGAAATAAATCAGAACATGAACTTATGTTAAAGTATAAAAAATAATGTGAAAAAGTATTTATAAAATTCTAATCAATTGAAAAATAATAGCATATAAACATCAAAGATTGAATCTAAATTAATTATCATATTCTGGATTCAACTAAAAATATAACAGCAAAACTACAAATTAAAATTAATCGTATTATATTAATTATTTAGACAAATTAATAATCTCTATAAAAGTCATCAAAATCTAGAAGTAATAAAATAGTTATTCATATTAGACTTTTCTGACATTTAATACAAAAAATTTCTGTAAATGAAAATTTCTAGAATTTATAACAGTCTATATTAAAAATTTTATTACATACCAAATAAACTAAATGATCTAAATTTCAGCAGAATAAGGAAGTAAAGATCTAATAAGTAATTACTTTATTAAGTGGCTAAATTTTTAATTGGTTATATTTCCACTTTTTAAAGTAATTCCTTGAAATTTCTTGCTTTAGTAATTATGTAGAATTATTAGCAAAATATAAAATTCAACGTGAAAAACATGAATATAATAAGAATAATAGCTTTTAATATGGAACATGAGGAAAAAAAAATACTAAAACAATAGTTTTGAAATTACTTGTCTGGAAATAACACTTGGTTTCTCTTGGATAAAAAAAAATAATGAATAAACAATATTAAATAAATTTAATCATAAACCTTTAAAAAAAATTTAATCTTTAATTTTTTAAAAACAAGTGAAATGATTAAAATAGCAATTCAGGAGTTTTCAACTTCAACCTTTTTTAGAAAAAATTTGCATTACATTAGCTATTGGAAGAAAATCCATAATCCAAAACAACAAATTAAAGTAATATACAAGATAACTTATTAATGTAGAAAAAAATCAATAGTGATGCAATATTCAAAAGTAGATATACTTAATATATATTTATATAGTGAACATAAAAATTATTATATCTAAAAACTCTTTGTATCTGTATTTTATAGAAATGATAGCTTTGTATAATGTTCATTTATTTTCTATATTCCTATCACATTGAGGACATTAATTTTAGCTAATATTTCTAGTCCAATCTTTTTCAGTTAACTTGACTACAATGATAAATCCAATACAGTTCCGTTACAACCATATTTTAAAAATATAGTTTTTCACATTATGACATAGTAATCCAATAGTGATAAAATATAGTTTGTCACCTTACAACAAAACAATCCATTTTATGACATTACATTTGTGATGATGAACATTACAGCAATAACCAAAAATAATAAGAAAATAAACTACAATAGAGGAGGGGAAAAAACATTTGTGAGAAAAATTTGTTTTGCAAATATAATATGTTAATGAATAAAATAAAGAAATTAATCTGTACCAAATAAATCACTGAGCGTCTGTTTATATTCATCGTTAACAGACATGGCTTATTTTTTTCTTTCACATTGTTTAACTGTTTGACAAGTTATTTCCATTTGTATGCCTATTGGCTGATTGATAGATGAGTCATCATCAGATTTATTAAAGGATATTTATTTTTCTTCTTTTCCAGTTCACAGAACATTTATAAATCATAATAAATAACAGGGTTATAAGAGAGAGACAATTAATATTTCTCTCATAATAGTTTTGTTTATAGTATTGTCATTTTTAAAAATAATGTATCCAACTATTCCATGCTTTTAGTGCACAATCTTCCTAATCTAACTGCAGTAAATTATTATTATTATATATCAAAATTATTAAAAAACTTAATACTATAAATAACAACTATCATCATTGTCTAAATGTAATTTTAATAATAAATATTTTTAATTAAAGTTTTGTTTTATAATATGTATGTATATAAAATCAAAAATTTCAAAAATTTATTTGTAACAATAGAAAATCATAATAAAAACACTATTGTGATTTCTTGTTCTTATAAATTAGTAGTTTTTGAGGTTTATCCATCTGTTATTAATTTCTCATTAAAACATTTATAATAAAACAAAAATATTTCCATAAATATAATAATCAGGTAGCTATTTTTATAAAGCAAATTCAATTGGAATCTATGCAATATCTTATTCAAAGAATGCTAAAACTTAAGAATAATTTATTAAATATAGATACTTGGGTAAAAAAAAATAAAATAAATAAATAAACTGTTAAATATTTATGATTTTTTATCACAGAATTCATTTTTCAGGATGTAGTTTATCAATGTTTTCAAAATATTCTTAAAAAGTAATATTTTTATTTCATAAATTTAAAATATAAAATCTAGAATAATTGCTACATTGTTTTAATTACAAATTCAATAAAAATATAGACCAAGAAATATGATATATGAAAGTCGGACTTACAATTTTCAATAAGTTTAGATGATATACCAGTCACAGGTACATTCTTTATTGATATATTGAGGTAATACTGTTTTATCCTTTGTACAGAATTCAAAATGTCCATCAAACTGTTATATCTTTATTGATATAGCAATACGATAGACATTTCGAATTCTATATGAAGCTTGAAATTCCAATTTATCATCAAACAAGTATTATATAAAAAATGACTTTCTGTTCAATAATTTTGCAATACATAAAAATATTATTTAATTATTTTTTATTTTAGGATAACCGAAAAAAAAATAAATTAAGATATCTTGTTTTCATTTTATAATACAATTAAAAGTTAATTTTTAACTTTATAACAACTTACTCACAAAGTTAATTTTGTATCTGATTAATACAGAATGTAGTATTTTTTTCAAACTTTACTTTCTGAATTTTATTATTTATACTGAATTTATTTAGATTATTTGTAGAAATAACTTATATAAAAAAAAAATACAAACTCATTTATATACAAATACAAGTAAAAATGTTTTTTTATTAGTTAAAATTTCAAACAGCTACAAAATTTAAAAACTTATAGAGTATTAGAAAATATCTCTATATGAATCAAAAAACATTATACAATTATACACACGTACGTACAACTGCTTAATGAAGATGATATATGAATATTTGTAAAGAAACATTTTCAACTTCTAGTGCAACTACTTTCGGCTCTAACGAATTTGTAAAGAACAAAGCTGTACAGAAAATTAATTCCAAAATTTCTAATTTTATGGACAGTTTCTAATACACTGTCCATAAAATTCATGTATGAAATTGCAAAAAACTTCAAAACAAGTAGTCAATCATGTTATTTAAAGCAATAATATACTATTATTCAATTCAATTGAACAAAAAAATAAAACTGTTGTTTCATTTAAAAAGTTTAATAACTAAAACAATTTTAATAAGGAGTTTAGTCAAAACTTCTAAGTGCTACAAATTAAACTAACACATTGCTTTTATTTAATAAACTTTTTTCTATTTAAAAATAATAGTCACTAATTTCCATTTTGGCTTTTTGCCAGATTCACCCAGATTACCTTAATGGAAGTTAAAATACAATATTTTAATCAAAATGGATTTAAGAAAATTTCTTTAGTTATGTTCCATACTGTAATGATTACAATTTAAAGTTTGTTGAAAATTTTGCAACATAAAAGTACATTGCACCATCTACGAGATATGAGAAATACATTTGAATGCATTATTAAAACCTTCACCAAGAAATAAAAAAATAACTAAGTTATACATTGATATATTAATCTGTAACTGAAAGACTCTTTTGTTAGAGTATCTACTTGTTTTCTTTTTTTTTTGTCAAACAAAATAATAAATTTTTAAAATCACATTGTTAGAACCAAACAAACGAAAAAACTTTTAAGGTTTATTTTTTGATTCCTACGGTTATAATCCTACACATACTTTTGCTTATTAAAATTTATATTTATATATATAAAGTAAATATTTTACCAGATTAAAAATATTTAAGAGTAAAATTTCATAACAGAAATTATAGCTTAACTGAGTCAATGCATTTTTAAGTTTTATGAATCATTAAGTTTTTAGAAAATATTACTTAACCATTTATGAAAATATAAAAACTTATGTTCTTGGTCATTAAGAGTTAAAAGAATTACTGTTAAGTTATTAATGCAGTCTAAGAACTATTGGCAAGCTTCACTGAAAGGAGTCATTATAATTTTAGAATAATTTGTTCTACGTAACTAATATTAAAAAATTTGTAACTACAAACATTACCAGTTATAGAAAAACTTAATTAGAATTTTCAACACTACAAATAATTAAAACAAATTCTAAAATAAATTAATAAATTAATTTTAATAATTTCTTTTGGAAAATGTCTTCTTATTTGAATCGATATTTAATAATATTCAAAATGAATTAATAAAAACAAACTTAAATCTGAATAAATAAAATTTTATTGATTTTTTTAATAATTGCTTCTATAAAGACATAATAAATAATATGTTAATTATTTATATTCAATTGGCAAAAATGCAAAGCACGAATTTATAAATAAGTTAAAAGCTGTAATAACATGTCCTCTATTGAAATAATTAATGAAATATTTGAAACAAACTATTTTAATATTAGTTTATTTGTTTCTCTTAACAAAAGAGTTTGTATAGATTATTCAATGTGCGTGATAGTCTGTGTAAATTTACAAAAGCAGCACATTGATTTGTCCTTGAGACAAACAGACACACGCAAATTTATGTGTAATTTCACTTTCACTTAAGTGAAAGAGACAATCAAAATTATAAACAGAACGACGACCCTAACAAAACCACATGTCAATGGAAACAGAGATCAAAACCATACTGTAAAATTGCCATCTGCTGGAGAATTTTAAAACTAAAACACGCCACACTTAAACAGAGATAAAAACAATTTAAACTTAAACTGCATAATTTAAGACTTTGGTCATAATTTAACAAAACAACACATATTAGTGACGGTGCGAATTACGGCATATGTAGTAAAAAGAAATTATCAGCAACTAAACCATTAAGAAAGTAACTTACCAGTCAGCTATAAGGACACATCGGTTAGTGATGCCCTCTATAGACAGCCCTTGGTACTACACAAGTCGTCGACGTTCCTTCCGCAGGTTACTCCTCCTCCGGTACCATGACAACTGTCTGTAAAGGAGCACATGTAATAATCAATAATTGCATAGAACGATTGTTATATTTTATCATCTAAAACTTAAAAAAAATCAATTTTTATATTTCTTACAGCTAACTTTTATATAAAGTTTCCATTTTTTAGTATCACTTCAATAATAACTAACGGTAACTCGTAAGAATTGTTACATATGTCTAACTTTTTTACGATCAACTATACAGCTGAAGGAATGGATTTTTAGGTAATTACAGAGTTTTTATAATACTTTTATATATTTTATATATCGCGGTGTAGAGAGAAAAACAGGTGTAATAATTTTTCCATTTAAAATCCTCCAGAGTGCGGCATTATCACGTACAAACCGCATTGGGTTGCCACAGAATTGTAGAATGACTCATTCCTCCCGCATCGTTCCCTTTCTCAACATGAACTCTCCCATCTGATACATAAACTACGACAATTCGGTTTGGAGAGAAGATACTTGAATCCTGAGTCATTTTTATAACGATTTCTCCCTTACAATAACCATGTATTCATAACGAGCGCGTCAGGTTCTTTCTTTAACTCTGCATTATAAAAAAAAAATGGAAAAATAAAAATAAAAAAAATTCCTTAACCTTCCAGTAGTAAACTCACTTTTAGACACATGCGATTGGTTAATTTTAAATTTCATCATTCATCACCTCAGAAAGAATACGGTCATAAATTATTAAAGATTTATTATTCTGAAAGAAATTAGATTTAGATACTAATAACTTAAGAGCGAAATTTTAAAAGAGGTTCTAATTTTACGTTAACTAGTAATACAGGAAAAGTAATATATATATTTATTTATTTATTTCTTCGTTTTTTAAATACTTTCAGGAAATGGGGATGGGATTTTAATAAAAGACAACGACCGGATAGAAAGGAAAGAAAATTATTCATCAAGTAACAATAAGAGATGGCTTCTGGGCGAAATTCAAAAAGACTCAACAACTTTTCAGATGTAGTAAAGATAATTCTCTTATCAGTGAATGTTGTCATTTCTTTCACCCTCGAGTTAAAATCGACTCAACCAGGGAAAGACAGATAATGAAGAGGAGACACGCGATTGCCCCCACAACTTTCCTTCTCCATCTCCTCGGAGTATACAATCGATAAGCAGACAGTAGTAAATGTCAATGGATTGTTGATATCTTCACTCCATTTTTTATGAATAATCAATAATTATTGAACAAGTCTGGAAATATTTTCAATCGCGACGAAAAAAGAATGCGCCAACCATATTACTATTTTGGTCACGCCTAGAAACTCGATGATATTTTGTCAGTACAGAAACCAAACGCACAAACACTGCATAAAACTGGGAGTTATGAGTTTACGAAAGTAAACAGTTTTGATAATAAAAACTAATGCTTTCCAACAAACAAAATAACTCACTCTTAGTTATTAATCCATTTTAATCCTAAAAGATTCTCTTCGTGTAAATATTTTGCCAGTTTTAAAAGGGAGATTATAGATTTCTACTCCATATGCTTAATAATAATATTTCCATCTTGGTTGTATATTTGAGGATTTCGTCATCTAGTAGTCTGATGGTCTCCAGCTACTATAATACGTTACAGATCATTACACGACTCGCCAAATTTTACGTTACACGGCTCCTGGTTCATTCTAGATAGCCAGATATTGATGTGGATGGAGTTACGGTATTTACAACATATACCATTCCGGTGTAATGACCTAAACGTTGATAAATAGTGTGTTTATGTGCAGTATTCTAGTATACAGTACACTATATTATATAAAATGTTAGTACATTTGCATAAATAGACAGTTAAAGTTTAATTTCTCTTAATAGAAACTAATAATAAAACGTGCTTCCGGTTCGAAGTCTTCGATATTTTCCTAAATCGCATCTTCTGCTAATTTGCTTTTAAAATAACCTTTTATAGAATTAAAGTTTATAATATATTGTCCTCTGTTAAAAGGATTGCAAAAGGAAATAGCTGTCTCATTGTACAGCATCCGATTTGATAATCGAAGCGAGATAATCAAAAATGGTTACCTGCTTTAGTTAATGATTTCACCAATCGACTAAACAATCTCCAAGTTTTAAACTCGTTATTTAGCAATCGATTTTAAAGAAATCCGATGGAAAAACCTCTATAAAAAAAGATGATTTTTTTTTTCTTCAAAAGAAACTATAATCAAGCAGAACTGTTACAGAAGTTTCAAAGCCAAAAACTAGCATCCGATTATCCGTTGAAAAATTTTAGAGCGGAAAATGAAAATTGAAAATGATGAATCTTCAATCAAGATACCATTTACAATCATTTTCTACGAATTAAGCCACGGGATTACATGGATCGAATGCATTAAAATTGAGAGAACGTCATCTTGGAAACAAAGAGATTTTAAGTGTTTCCAGTAACGAAATTATATTTTCATTAGTGAACATGTTTCTAGTGTTTACCATGCTAAATTCGTAAAGGGAAGAATCGTAATTTTCTTTTATGTAATTCCACAACAATCATACAAAACCAAAATTAATATCGCATTATGAGTTTCTAAAAATAGGGCGCTTTGTTCTTGTTTCGTGAAACGTTAAAATCACATAAAGAGAAGAAAAACAGAACAAAAAATAAGCTTTTTATTCGCCATTCTGATTTATACTTTTGTCAAAAGAAAAGTAACATGAAAAAAATTAGCCACTTTGTAGATTTAGATACACCATCATTATTTTGCCCATTTAATATATGATGGATTATAACCGTAAAAACATTATCCAATACCATTATACTCCTTTTTTTTCCTTTGGATAATAAAGCTTTTACTTTTATCAATAAAAACAAATCGATTATTAATAAATAAAAAGGACGGAAGGAAGAAGCTTACTCAAGGTCAAAGATGCATTTCCTACGACAGGTTCAATGGGATCAGCATAATTGTTCTAACAAGGGGGGAAAATTTACAACTGTTCCAAATTGTAAATTGAGGGTGGATACCAGACAGCATATACGTGGGTGGAATATGAGTCAGACAAGGTGTGAAACACCACCTGTCCAGTTTCCACTTACATCATTTTATTAAGTGTATTCGGCATATCGTTGAAACTATCATATGATATTACTGTAGTTTGGATTCTTAAGAATTTTTTTATGAATCATTAATATATATTATTTCTTTAAACATTTGCAATGAATATTAATAGGTGTGGTGTGTATTATGTATATATATATATCATAACAAGTATTATTTAATTATTCAAAACAAGTGATTATTTCGAATTTATGTCAAAACTTATCAGAGTGTGCCATATATAACCTATACAATACAATGTCTATGCACCATAAACGAATAGCATATAAGCAATGAATTTATTAAAATTAATTTTCGATTTGCAAAGTTTTGAAATCGTAAACCGAATATTTATTGAGTATTTTGCAAAGATAACAGATGACTAACAATTATAATTAGCTCGTGAGTAAATTGCTACTTTGTCGGGTTTCCGAAACCTTAACAATAACCATGGCTTTTGGGAGAACAAATATGAGTAAAGGTCATACATTTACTTTAACAGTGAGATATATTTTATTCTGTAATATTTAATTATCTTCAGTAGCTAAGATCAAGGTAGATTAATATATCAGTTTAAGTAAATCCAAATTTGCTATATCAGTCAATCGAAAACTTTCCACTTTCGCATTAATAATCCACTAAAGTATAAAATTAATGAATTAATTTCCAAGTAGAATTATTAAAGTTCGATGAAGCGAAGCATATACTTAGCCTCTAGCTGTTCGTTAAAGTATGACTCATCCAATATTCGAAACATTGTCAATCAGTATACTGACTCACAATCTAATTAGTGCTTATCAAAGGACAGATCGCCTGCACGATTCCAAGAGTATTTAGATTTGTAACAGCTCTATAATAATTGAGACAAATAAGAAATGCTCAATAGGCAACTAGATATTTGCGGTTTATTAAATAAATATTGCAAAAATTATTCTCAGCTAGTGATCAGTATCTAGAAAACTATATATAACGGTAAGGTGTATCATTAAAATTCGCAAATATTCATAACAGAATTTAACATTTCAAAATCTTAGTAACATGTATTTTCATAGTTTCATGACACATCAAATATATACATATAAAAGTTCATGTTGATTAAGTGAGGAATTTTATCGCAATTTGATATTAAAAGAAAATAAACTATCTAAACAGTTAACGGAGAGAATTTATCTATAAAATGTACTGTACATTTAACTAACGATTTTCATTATGGTTTAAATACAAACTGCTGTTGATTGTAATAATCCATACTATAAATTGTAATTAACATTAACAAGTCATCTCAAGGAAGCTGAGATTTGGATAACTCAATAAAATTTTTTAAGAAAATCTATTCATTAATTGTTTTATTTTACGCTAATTTTTAATGTTTACATATTAAAAAATAAATAAACTTTTCATACATATTATCAGGATGGATTAGAAATACAGAATAGAAATAAAAATCAAAAGTTTTCTAAAGCATGATACTAATTGATTCTTTTCTTCTTCTAGAATTACAGAAAAAGTCTAAAACTTTGACTTAAAAAAGGTAAAATTCAAATCTAATTATTAAAAGTTTGTATTTCTCTTAATGTCTAAACATTAAATACAAATGAAATTATATACACGTTTTGTGTGTGTGTGTGTGTGTGTGTGTACGTATACGAGAGCGGCGGATTAAAAAAAGCATCAAATCCTGGCTACATGCCAACTATCACGTGACATAAGGGGTTCGTGTGGTCCACCCTATCGAATTTCTTGTGCACAGCTTTAGTAAATGATGGCCCCCGGGTCGGACAGAAGGGTGTATTGACCGCACGATAGAGAAGCTAGACGAAATGGTTCGAAAACGTACTTCTTAACTTTTACGGAACCGTTACATTATCCCTTTAAAATTAATAAACTATTTATTTATTAGTGAAATAATCAATCTAACAATGAATGGGAGTGGCCGAATTATTTTCCTTTTTTTTCACTTTTGCATATCAGGTTAGATCACGTGCTTTCATTAAATGGTTGGTAGAAAAAAAGGGGGGGAAATAACAATTCCAGGAAATAATAATTTTCATCCACTCAACAATCCAATAAACGTAGCTATTTTATATTTAAAATATTCATCATTTCTAATGGGTTATTCTAACAATTGCAACAATCAATTCGCCCGAACTGTAATATAAAGAATGTGGAATGTAAGTGGAATAGAATAATTTTCAGCAATTTTCCATCGAAACTCTTTCTCTTGCGCATAAAACATCTCGATCAATTCATAAGATTCACTAAAACAACATCCACATGATCCTTTGGGACAACTTTACAGAATATTCTCCATCTATCTCACAACTCGACAAATCCTCCATTGAATGTTATGTTACATTATACAGTCTAAACAACAAGACAGAACATTTATCTTGTACTCGACGGAAAGTAGATGCCTGTCAAAATATTCAGCGTAATTTCCAAGGAAATGAATAGCAATTGTCGTTTCATCGCTCTTCTCTTAATCGCATCACATTAACTAAATTCTATTGATATTTAAACAAATCAGCAGTTTTAAGTTAACACGACTAAACGGTACCATTCAACAAATGTGGAACTACAGTGCTTAGGAATCTTGGAGAATTTTGATGGACTGTTTGCCCTTCTCGTTAATAAAATTAGAATACATATTATGTACTTAGCTGCCAAACCAAGACCAATTTCTTCTCCTTACATTTAATAGCTTTATGATCTTATCTGAAAGTCGTAAAAACTATTTTCTTCTTTCTGTTTGAAAAACTATTTTTCTGATTTTCAAATATTTTAAATATTTCGTATTTCAATATTTATATTTATGTAAGTTTACATAAAACATTTATAATGGAGGCAATATTTCTGAAGTATTAAAGAGAGAGAGAGAGAGAGACTCCCAACTAAACTAACTGGAATTTTTCGATTTATTCAGAGTAAAATATGGATAATTCTGAATGAAGTTGATAAAATATTCATAAATAGAAAGAACACATTAAGTTATTTTTATTAAACAGTTCTTTTGTATAATATGAAATGTTACCTATCTAAAAAACGTATTCAATTAAAAATTCTCAATAGTATTGAAGGCAATATGCATTTAAATATATCATAATTACGGTGAATGAATCAAATAATTACCGGATTCTTTGGAAGTACATGTGAATAATTTCAGTAAATCTACATTTCGCTAAATATTTTTCAATAAATCTTTCAAAGTATTTATTTTAAGTTGCATGTGGAGTTAAAAGCTGTTGGAGGAGAAAAGCCTTATTAACTAAATGGACATTTTGTTTAATTGCTTCCGACCACTTTTTTTAGAACTTGAATTTTGTTTTTATAATTCGATCGTGACCCAACAATTTTGTTACAATGACTTTACTTTTAGAAGCGTGATATGGCATTGATTTTGGCACACATTTCCATTTATAATTACAGAATACAATTTTTAAGGCGGTGAATTCACATTATTTCTTCTTATAAAAAAAAAAATTGTTGAGTAAAGATGAAAGTAAAACATTTATTGATATAATAAATTCGCTTTTAATACGAAATATTGTAAATTTTACTTATATAATTATTTCTAAGTTTTATAACATGACACTTTAAGATTTCTTATATTCTCCTGCTTATAACCGATTCAAATAAATCTCTGCGTAAACATATTTCACACCATGTGTTTAAATCGAAATGGCAATTATAATATGCTTTCCAGTGTATTTTTTTAAATGGCGACCTAATTTTTGCAAAAGAAATGATGGTCGTATGAAGTAGTTGAACCAGAATGCAACTGTTATTGCTTATTAACTGCACGTTTCTATCATAAGAGAGCAAAAAAAGGCAATTTTCGAAAAGGCATTCTGCCTGAATGATTTTAATATACGCCATCTTATTCCATTCTATTCATTCACCTAATATAGTTCAGAACTGCATTGCAGATTCTGTCATCCACTTGTCAACTTTATCTGCACCACTAATAATATATATATATTCAATTTTTGGTACATATTTCATTCAATTTTCAGTTATACCTTTTATGAAGATATTAAAAATAGATTTAATTCCATTCAAGAGGAAAAACAACATTCATTATTTAACTTAATATTTTCACAATACTTCTTAAACTGTAATAACAACAAAGATTTTAAGGATATCATTAGATATTATAGGATTTAAATAATTTTTTTCGAGTGTTTATATTTTAAAAAGTTATTTATATAACTTAATAATAGTGTAGCTTTGATATTAATATATCAAAAATGTTCATGGTCTAGTAATATTTAATAAATCTAACAAGTTATTAAATTGTTAAAATGATATTAAAAAGCAAAATATTTTCATTTTATATTTTAGAATTACAAATATAAATTGGATATGTTTGTGTATATATCTTACAAACTTTTTTTAAATTAAATTTTATAAAACTATATCAAAGTTAACTTCAAGAGTTTCATGCAAATTTTTAAATTAATAAAATGTGTAGAAATAAAAAATTATATACATGTATAATATATAAAAATATAACTATATTAATATGTATAATAAATTTATCATATAATTTGTATCAAAATTATTGAATAGCCATTTCCTTAACAGGAAATACATAAGAGAACTACTGTTTTTAAATGAATACTTCATTCATATTCACTAAAACCTTGGTACATTAATATGCTAAAGACTGAAGTAGATGTGTCAAGCATTAACAGTAACAAAAACTTATATCATTAAGAATAAATACAAGCTCTGTAAGACATATATACCGTATTTTACGGACTATAAGACGCACTTTTTTCTTCGAAAAATTGCCTCCAAAATTCAGGTGCGTCTTATAGTCCATTGCGTCTTATAGGTATTTTTTTTTTAAAATTGCTTAAAAATTAAGGTGCGTCTTATAGTCCCTAGCGTCTTATAGTCCGTAAAATACAGTATATGAAATTTACACGTATATATTACCTATAAATTATCAATATAGAGTTATAATGTGAAATATATTTATTATTCATGTTGTCGCTGCACGATAACTGTTTAATGATGGTTTTGTAGCCTAATGTGTGTATATGTATAAATTATATAGAAACATATTAATATATTAATAATAACTAATCTTATATATTGTAATTTCATCAAGTTTATTTATTATATACTATTTTCTAAAAAATATGAGAGAATTAATAAAATTCTAAACTGATTTCCACATTAAAAGCACACAAAAACAAGATTTATATAGACTACATATGTAACATACACTTCATTTTATAGACCAGTTTAAGCCAGGTTACTGTTTACATTTATAAATATATAAGAATTTTAATTAATAAGGGCTTCAATGTAAAAACATGATTTTGAATATAATTACACCAGCAAATTCTAAAAAATATGAGAGAGTTAATAAAATCCCAAACCCATTTCCAAGTGAAAAGTACTCAAAAATAAGATTTATATAGAATTTACATGTAATATATGCTTCATTTTATAGATCAGTTATAAGCTATGTTCTGTTTACATTTATAAAGACCTTAATTAAAATGATTTAATTAATAAGGGCCACAATGCTAAAACATAATTTTGAATAAAAATGAAATACACGAGCAAATGAATATATATATATCTTTTAAAATAAGCAAAATTGAAATTATTAATCAATGATAAACAGTAGCCATTATTTAAATTATAAATTAATTGAACCGATTATAATTAAATGGTTATTATTATAAAGGCCAATACACGTTTGACAAGTGAAGAGACCTTTTAGACAGGCACCATATGTTAAACTACAGTTTTTTATACTGGATTTACAAATAATATTAAAGTAGATACGTTGTGTTATACGTGTATAAGTTAAGACAAGTAATATATAAAGTTAAACGAAACAGAAACGAGTGTAAATATTAAAAAAAAAAAGAAACAGAAATCAACCATTACCGTAGTAGCTCGGAGCAAAACTTGACTAAGGCAGATGACGATTCTTCCTCGCTTTTTCTCCGTTTAATCCATGAATTCGTTACCCCAATTCGTTCAACTCTCGTATATATTCAGTAAAATATCGTCTAGTTAAATTGTAATTGATGAATTTAATCGTTAAAAGAAGAGATGTTAACGAACTATAAGCAACCGTGACCCAAACTACACTCTCCTCCTTTGGCCATTGTCAGACGGAATACCGAAACGCGCCATCTAGTGTCGAAAGTTTGCACGATGGAATTTTTAATGAATCAAAGTTTCCTTTTTTTTATTATTATTTTTTTTTTTTTTAATATTTATTTTCCTGTTAAAAGTTTTGTTTTTAATATTAATTTATTTGATTAAATATTTATATTTCAATTATTTAAAATAATTGTATCATAATTAAATCACTTTTTTTTTTGTTTTACCGAATGATCATAATTATCGAACTAGTATAATATAATTACGTTCTGATGTATGAGACTTGTAGTCGCTTAAATAAACAATTTTTAATAAAAATATAAACAAAAATATTCGTGGAATTATTAATTTAAACGGAAGTTAATAAACTCGAGAATCTTCTCAATAATAGAGAACAATGAATAAAGAGAGAGAGAGAGAGAGAGAGAGAGATAATATAAAAATTCAATTCATAACTTTCTTTTATGATAAGAATTTCGGGGATTTTCGATTTTCAAATTGAATTTTTAGTCAAAAATTAAATATTAATTCTCTTCCTAACAAAATTAATTTACCATTTACACGTATATTGTTGCTTTTTTTTCCACTACTCTCTTTAAAAAAATATAATTTTTAAAAAAATCAGATTTTATGACAAATATTTGCATTAATAAAGCTCAAAAAAGAGAATTTTTTTTTAAAATTCTTAAGAGTAAACTAAGCGCTAATAGTAAATAAAAATAAATTCTTTTCGTGTTAGTAATTTTTTTTCTATATTTTTTCCTTATAAAAATACAAAAATTAGTTGAATTTTTTCAGTTCAATTATGTAAAAAAATCATTTATAAATTCACAAATCGTTCAAAGGAAATGAGGAATAATTGATGAATGTGAATAATTTAGACAGAAATAGATTTTAATGACTTTACAAATTCAATTAATATGAAATATCGTAGCATTAAGGCACTGTATGTATAACTATAGCCATTTTATGATATGAGATATTTTCATAAATTTTTCACATATCTTAATTATTTTAAGCAGATCGTGTTGCTATTACACGATTGATAATTAATCTTATAAAATTTATAACCGAACTAACGTGACGGCCAAATAGCTGAGGCGATTGGGTGTAGTAATTCTACCGCTCTGAGGGATCCGGAATCGAATTCACGCCGATAACTCCAGGAATTTTTCGGGGGTGGTCTGTCCCACATATGCCAAACCACGTCCCTAATTACCTGGTTACCTCAATTGTGGGCCTAACCTCTAAAGAAGGCCCTTTTAGTGTCCACAGGATGGAGAGTCAGATAATAAAAATAAAAAATAAAAAAACTATTATTAATTACGTATAGAAACCTTAACTTTAGGTAAAATTGTTTCCTGTATTTTCCGCTTATTTCTCATTTTTGAATTTAAATCTATTCAATTCTACACGTTTATTAAAATAAATATACCATCAAGATGGTTGTTATCGTTGAATGTTGAAAAGCTCTTTAATGTCAGAATCACCACAAATTGATGGAGAAAAAAGGAGAGAAAATATCATAAAATATTTATTAGAAAAATTCCGAGATTGATTTATAATGGTAAACAAAGTTGTAGTTTAATTTTTAAAGAGTGTCTACAACAATCTTATTTGATATTTATGCTAGCTTCAGGCTCTAGTTTAAATACCCGAGATAAAAGATATAAAATACGCATAAAATTGTACTTTTTTTTATTTAGTATTCGTAATAAAATGTTGTAGATTTTATTATATTATATTTATAGACTTTTCATTATATAATGCTTAGATTTTCGTCTATTTTATATATAAATATAATTTAAAGCGCTTATACATTAAAACTTATAAAGTTTTATAGCAATTTTTAAGTAATATCAGTTCTATAGAGTACATTTTTTAAAGATAAATAAAACATTTTACTTAAAATGGATACAATTTATCTTAATCAAAATATGAATTGTTTTTTTTTATTTGAAAAACTTTCTATAACTTAAAATTTCAACATTAAAAAATTGTTTAAAATCTACTTTTTTTAAATATATATAATAATCCGAGTGACTTTTCAACATTCTTTTATCGCTTAAAGGCAGAAAATTATTATTATGAAAGTAAAAATACATAAATACAAAAAAGCAAAAGTAATTCACGCCTCTTTATATATATATATATATATAAGATTTGTATTGAACCATTCAAAATGAATTGTAAAAGTATCTCCCTTTTTTTTCTTCTTTTCTAAACATTAAAGAGGATCTTGTAAACTTTTTCTAGGACATCGGTTATTGAATTGTGCAACTCGATGGCCTTTTGAACAATCTTTTATCAATAAATACCGGGATAAATATTTTAATATTATTAAATTATACTTTTTATAAGCCGCCCTTTAAAAAAAAATTATTTAATATAAATTTATCTACTTAAACGTTTATAAGCATTGAATGTTTTAAAGATAATTTATTTTAAATTAAATATATACTTCCTAGAGGGTTGTTATTGCTTAAGAAAGTAATATAGTTTTTATTTTATTTTATTTTTTATTTTTCTACACATTTTTTGCGGAATAAATAAAGTTTTTTTTTCTTTTTTTGTCATTCATATATAACTCAAATCTGGTAAAATAGCAATTTCTAAAAAGATTTTGACCATATATTCTCTGTTATTCCTTTGTTATAATGCCTGTTGTGTCGTACATAACAATTTTTCTCTTTCTTTACGACATTTTTTTTCTTAAAATTAACCCAGAAAACAAAGAGAATGTCAAGCTTTTAGTTCAATTTATATACTTTATTTTTTTCATATAAAAATCGGGCAGTTTAATTAATCTTATTTATGAGATAAAGTACAAAATTAGATTTTTATTCCATCGCTAAAAATATGCATTTTATTTATTTAAATTTGCAGAAAAATTTTTAAGTAATATTTAGGAGTTTATCTGATAAAGCAGTTTCTGCTAGAAAAGGCATTTTATTGAATAGTTCAATACACAACAGCTGAGCTTATACAACTATATCTAAATCACCTGAGATAATAGAGTTTATCCTTTAAAGCTGGAAAATGGCGGCAAATATTGACTTTTTGAATAGAAATAGAATATTTAAAGAGAATTTAAATGGTCATAGTTTATTCTATATACATTTGTGTGTTTATTTATGTAAAAAAAAAAATCAAATAAAATAAATTTTGCAGGTGTATCGAATCTTTACTGTATTTTGAATACGTTCAACTTTTATGTAGAATTTAAATATTTTAATTTAAATTTGTTAATTAATAAAAGTGTTTAGTAAAAAAACTCGTCTTACAATCGTTTTAATTATAAAATAATCTAATATTTTAAACACAGTTTTAATTAATCACCATTTAAATCAATTTAAAAGATTAATTACAAATCGACTTAGAAAATAGGAGAAAAAGAATTAACTAAATTCGCTTTTTTTTTCTAAATCAATTAATTGATTTAATTAAAAATTTTAATTAGAGTTTAATTTTTCCTTTTCCTAATTTAATTACAACAGTACAAAAAGTAGTATAGGTGTATATATATTAAAACATTAAAAAGTAAACTATTCTCTAACAAAATAAAAGTTAGAACTAATAAAAATTCAAAATGAAATATTCTAATTTTAATTTTAAAAGATGAATAACTTATAATTAAATACATTTTTTTAAATAATTGATAAAAATTAAATTTTATAATTAAACATTTATTTATTTGATATTACAAAACTAATTTTCTTACAGATAATTTTCAATAGTAAAAAAATAAAATAAAAAGAAATTTATATATATTTTTTCAAATTTTATTTTTCTCTTTGTTTTTCTATCTTTTACGATCCATAACTTTTTCCTTTTATAAACTGACGACAATTAAATAGTGACTTTTCTGTTTCAACTTGGAAGATGCGGAACTGCAGATGCCACCTTTAATACTCCATGACGATCCAGTCAACTGACTAATTACGTCACCGACCATCGTAAAACTTCCTTTTCTTCTTTATTTTCTCTTCTTCTCTTTTTTTCCCTTTTGTTTCTAATCTAATTGGTTTCGTGACGTGTGGGTGTTGATGGCACCTTTAACATTAACAATGTTTGAGACGTGTAGTTGAATGATTTTTGTTTTATTCTCTGGTAATGTTAGCTTAAATTAACTTCCCCCATCTTACTAATAGAATTTAGTAATTTCTTCGTTTAATTTTCTCTTCACTTTTTAATATTTATTAATGAATTGAAACGTTTTTCTTTCATAAATAAGTCGAAAAGTTTTATATCTATTTTAACGCGAATTTTTAATAATTCTAGTTAATAAATATGCATAAAAATAGAATACAGTATAATTATTTTAAATGTAATTATAAATTTTTTAAAAAAAAATCAAGAGAAAAAGTAAATTTCTGTTGAAAAACGATGCCAAGAGAAGATTGATTAAATCCGGAAAAGGCCACTTAGCCTTTGTTGAAAGAATAAAAGTCGAAAGTAATCGAGAAACATTACAATATTTGATACTGTAGTAAAAATAATGAGGAAAATGTGTATTATTAAGCTAGATTATTATCGCTAATGATTAGATCTCAAAACTTTATCAAGATGATCCCTAGCCGCATCATCAGCATCATTATGTTTCTCGTTATAATTCTTCTTCTATCAATTAATTTACGGAAAAAAATATATATAAACATACACTAAAACCTGTCTAAAACGGAAACCTGTCAATCCTATCCGGTTAACGCAAGTTTTACTGTATATATCATTCTTATATTTTTGTTCGACATATAAAAAAACATTTTTCGAGTCTATTAAACTACAGAATATCTATTTTAGTTATAGGAGATTATATATAAATCCTGAAACTTATAGTATAAGCTTAAAGTTGTCTTTAACTTAAATGTTCTTTAAACTTTAATCGTTTTATCTGAGAAAATTTTTCAAGAATCTGATAACTGTCAAGGAAATCCTGATTTGTAATCTGTTACACAGTTTATGTTCTAGGTAAAGAATTTTTATAGATAAGCTCGATTATTATTATTGATATATTCCAATAGTCTGATAAGGATAAGTTAAGCATATTTTTAAATTGGATATATATGTCTCATTACGCTCTTGACCGAGACATATAGATTAGTCTACTAATGTATTATCGATAATGTATCGTATAAGCTTCTATCAAGGATACTGTAGATAATATATTTATTGTGTTTGTGGAATTTTAAATGCAATTACATAAATAACGCTTTAATGATAAAAGTTTATTGATTTATATAGACAATATTTATTATTTACTCATAAAAATGTTAAAAATAATTAATATATATATAATTTTATATGTTTATCATGTTTATACTTATTTTAAACGTGCTTAAATACAGATGCAAAAGTAAGTATATAGTTGTAAATCTGAGAAATGCAGTTGTTTCGTGTTCATTATTATTATTTTTTATCTTTTATTATTTCGTATTCCTAATTATTTTTAATAAAAAATTGAGTTTTCTATGTTTTTTTCCATAACAACAGATGTATATCTACTTTTGAACCCCGTTATAATAAGTTAAAGCGGTCAATTTTTATATTTAAAATCTTTTACCTTATTTAAAATGTTCAATTATTTCGGCTTATAATTATTTTTAAATGTAAAATGATAAGTTTAAAATAAATTTATTTAAAAAAATAAATAAATGTTTATATTTAAAATCTCCTTATCTCATTTTAGATGAACGTACAGTACATAAACACGTGTTTTTAAATATAAGGTTATCTAATAATAAATTTTAAATATTGCTTTTTTATCTATTATTAGACCATACAAACGTACGAACTTAAAAAGCTATAAAATCTTATCAACAAATACAACGTTAACAAGTTTATTTTTGTTTAAATAACTCCATTAAAGCTTTTCTTTAAAAAAAAAAAATAATAATTCTTTAAGAATAGCTTTTCCTCTTTTACAAAGCTAATAAATTCACATAATTATGATTTTGTTCGTACTATATTCTAATCTAATAGTTTTAAATAGAAAAATGTTTATAATTGGTAAAGCTGAAAGTAGAGACGTCTGTATATCCGATTCTAAAATTGAAGAGATTGACGATAACGACCTGTCATCATCTTTCAAGAATGTTTGATAAAAAAAAATATATATGTATATATATAAAATGCCATTAAGATTCTCAAATTCAACGTGAAAGTCTAATAAGATACTTTAATGAAGTTTGCTGACAAACATAGTCCTTCAGTTCAATGGAGACTAAGTTGTAAAGCCGATTACTTCTAATCTATTGACTATTCCAAAATACTTCAATTCATGAAAAAGATGCAGAAAGATACAATTTGACATCTCGTTATACAAAAATTAATTAGAGAAAAAACTGATTTTATTTAATACAGAATACGATAAAGTAACTTTTCTTTGGTGTAGTAATTATTTTATATATATATATTTTTTTTTATTATTATTTATTTTTATCTTTTGTGAGATTGATAATCTTGAACATCTCCTCTAGCATCAGACAAATGTGATGAGTTTAATACTTAGATAAAATATTCCAAAGCTAAGTTTATTGACAGCTATTTTAATTATTCAGTTAATTTCGAAAGTTTTACAGCAACTCGTCCGTAATTTGTTTTAGTTAAACGAATACGGATTCTAAGAGAAGGTTTTGTAAACATCGATCAAAGGAAAACATATTAAAACGCGCTTAACTTGTATTTTCAACCAGATGCTGTTGTCATCGGTTAGCGACAGCTGTTGTCATCCCATAATATGCCCATCAATGATATTCTTCTGTTAATTCCATCAGTCTATAATCAGGTAAGACATTAATAAGACAAGAATGAAAAATTTTGCCTAAGATTATGCTTTACTATTAAATTTGAACTCGCATTTTTCTACGCTTTCAACACAGTTAATCAACAAATTTACATTAGACATTATTGTAAACAATATAAATCGTCAGGATAATGAACTTGTAGACAAAATAAATTTTACAAGACGTTCGAGAATTTCGTAAACTTTCGTAAGATTTTCTGATAACCAATCTTATTTATGCAACCGGACTCAACCTATATCCGTGTTAAAAAAAACCGCAAAATTATGCTTAATTCCTTATAACCTCTCCTGATACTCATAAGTTTTAAACTTTATAATAAACTCAACTAAATGTAGCATAAGTTGCAATTATTTACTGCTCCACATCATTAAGTATTACGTGGAGCATATAGTTTATAATATATTCTAGACGTTAACGAATACTGATGATACTTCAAGGCAGAAATCAAAATGGGATTCGAATGACGTTTCTCTTAATTGTACTCCAAGGAAATTTCCAAATACTACATAGATTTATGGTTTATTTAACATATTAAAATCGGTTAAATACAATATTTAACAGTACTTTTTGAAGCATAAGATTATTTTTGTTCTATCAGTTTAGAGGATGAATTTTCTGTCCGTTGTATAAAATATACACTGAAAATTTCTTCAATCAATCCAGATTATGCCATGTAATTAATTAAGAAAAAAATTTTCTAACAGATTTAACGATAATGTTAAATAAAAGCAAAGAAAAATAGAACGATCGATACATAATTTCTTCAGATTCTCTTAGATAATTGTTCTATATAGGCATAGAATAAACTTATCTCCATTAATTTTGACATTTAACCAATGGGACATTATAGTATAGAATATATTAAGGGAGAATTTTTGTTAGGGCCATTGTTTGTTAAATTACCTAATTTGGCATATGTCCAGTAAGTTTGATACAAGCAAAAAGAAACGATTTCACGCGTGTGAAAATAAACAGAATCAACTGCCTCATTCCAAAATAAAAATAAAAACTAAAGTTTATAGTCTCATAAATTGACGAAAATAATTTTATATCTTAAGCAATAATTAGAAAACTTATCATTTAATTAATTAATTTTATTTCTTTAACATCTATAAAATAAATTTAACTGTTAGAATCTTAAACATAATATTTATCTTAACTCTAACTCCTAAGCATCCAGCATAGACGAGGCATAGTTTATATTAGATAAACACGTTTACTGTATAAAACAAATATTAGTAAACACAAATTTATAACAAAAAGGAAACTCCTAAAAGTTTATTATTTATAATTAATTTATCGAGCGGATGATCTAATAAAATTTTCATATAATTAATCAAATTTTTATTTAATATTTATATATTCTTTTATACTAAAAATGATTTGTAAAGAAAATAATTCGCTCGAAACGAGACAATATTTTCACTGCAAAATAAATATTTCTTAGTGGAAAGTTAAACGACCAAATAAACCATAAAAATATTGCCTCACACAAATAATAAATTAGATGACAACTCAGAACATATAGGACGTGGTTGGCTTACTACTTCAGAGATTAAACCAAGCTTTTGCCATGGACATAACGTAAATTTTATACAATATAATCTTAACTAAGTACTTTTTTAACTTATATACTTTAAAGATTCAATGTTTTTAAAAAGATTTTACTTCTTAAAATGATTTTTATTATTATTTTTTAAATATAAGTTTTTAAATGGATAATAAATTTTATTTTCACTTACTAAATTTTATTCTTATCTTTCAGAACTGCTTAGTTTATTTTATATTAAATTTTATTTTATTTTAATAAATTTATTCTTATCGTTTTTATTTTAATATAAAAATAAAATTTCAAGCTTTTTTCTAGTTTTTTTTTTAAAATAAAAACTCTTGTAATATATTATTTATTTTATAGTAAAATTTAAAGATTTTAAATCAATGTTAAATTTATTTTAAGGTTTAAATATTAATTTAATTTGTATACAGTTAAATTATTTCCACAATTTGAATGGATAAGAATTTCTCATCAAAGAAACAGCGAGAAAGTGAAATATCATCATGATGCTCTAAGGTTGTGTTAGATCATATGTACATCACAATGACGAGGTTCCAGTC
Source organism: Centruroides vittatus (assembly GCF_030686945.1). Classification (NCBI taxonomy): domain Eukaryota; kingdom Metazoa; phylum Arthropoda; class Arachnida; order Scorpiones; family Buthidae; genus Centruroides; species Centruroides vittatus. The sequence goes on along the minus strand of NW_027122591.1, from coordinate 694,648 downwards.
TCTGGCCTCTACAGCATATCCTGTGCAGATGCCAGACATCCATAATATTACATGTCTACTGAGTTATCTAACGGTAATGGAAGTAGACATCACAAACGACTAGCCAGACATTACTACAAAGATGAGTGATGTTAGATTAGTTACCAACAAGTATCATATCCTGGCCAGAATATTGCGAATTGTGCCAGGTATTCGTCTATTATTTCTTGTAATAAAGCGATAACGGCAACACTTCGCCATGCCATTTCTATCACCTCAGAAATCAGATGAAGATTGTCTCTATATAGAAGAAAATTGATGATGATCTTCATAAAAATGCGAAAGGTAAATCTATGATATTACTCATCTTGATAAGGCTATTAACTATTATTAATTGCCCACTAAAAAAACTAAATGATATATATACGTACGAGTTTTTTTTTATGCAATTGAGTTAACAATTCTCGATCTGTTCATTGTTTGTAATGAATGACCCATGAAATGGGTTAACGAAAAAAGGTCAGAGAACAACTTTTAACAGAAAGAGAAGCGATAAAATTCTTTCATAAATTGTTTCGTCCTTCATTAGCAACACTTTCAGACTATATTAATTACTCGTAACGACTTGTACGCTCTAATGAACAAAAACATCACTATGTCAACACAACTTTATCTATATTCAACTGAACTAAATATCAATTTGGTAGTGAAGAATTATTAATTAATGTTCGCATTAAAATTAAATTAATGGGCTCAAACTTAACCATATTTACACTAGTTTGAATTAGTAAAGTCGACTTTTTTTTTTCTATCTTAAATAAAGTATCGTATCCAGAATAATAAAATTAATTAACTATAATTTATGGCATATACTTTAAGAAATTATAGATTTACATTTAATATAATCTTACATTAATTATAAATTCTTGTTTATTTTTTAAAGTATTTTTAAAGTGCCTTCTATAGAGATACTTATAACATTTTTATAATTTCAGTTTGATTTTAGGATGAACTTCTTAAGCTGCATCTTCCTTTTTATCCAACGAAAAAACGGAGTTTCTCAGACTCCTAGAATCTGTTTTTTTTTTTAAGAGAAAAATAATGCACTTCTTATATTCCGCATGTTTCCATTATTCTCTTTTCAAAGGAACTTCTCTGAGTTAAAAGAAAAAAATAAATCTAAACAAAAAAATGTTTCGTATATTTACAAATTCGGGTCGATAACCTTGTAACCTTACTTAATTTAACCAATTGATTTTTTTTTCTTTTTCTAGTTTTTTGCCCGGATCTTCTTTCTGCCCTTTCTAGTTATAAAAGTTAAATCAATAAATAAAAAGAGATTCGTGAAATGGTTCGAGTTAAAACATTTGATCAAATTGTGTAAATCACGTTTACGATCATGCAACGTAATTCAGCCTGAACGTTGAATGTTTGTCATTTAGGATGTGATGACAACCGTGTTGTTTATGATATTTTCAGATATCTTAGAGTGCTACTAAAGAAGAAACATACTGGCAGACGTATCGAAAAAAACAAACAAAAATAAATGCACTTCCCAAAGAAACTTTTACACAGAAGATCAGATACTGTAAAGTTTTTACTCCTTATAACTAAGTACGAAAATCAGTATATATAGACCTGTTTCCAAGCAATAACTTTTATGAAATATTAAATAATATAACTTAATCTTTGCATTAATCAATTTTTGAATTGTTTACCTTATTTTCAAAGTATTTTATTGGAAATTAATTTGTAATTCAAATTAAATATGCAATTTTCTGTGCTTAGAATGTAATTCAAGATATTTCGTTGATGCTTTAACGGTGGTGCATTATCTCATGCCTCCAGCAACAGATGGCCTTAAACTAAAAAATTCCCTCGAAGAAAACTGTATATTGGGCCCCCTAATTCAAATTTTCCTGGGATCCCATAAAGCTCTAACTCGCTACTGTGCTTGAAAAATATTTATTCGTAATAATATTACATTTTTAATAGCTTTGAAATATTAAAGATCTTTGTATTTATAACGAAGACTCATATATTTTCTCGTACTTTAAATAAATCGAAATTGTTTAAGTAATGTTTGTAAGCATTTATTATAAAATAACTTAACTCTTAAGAAAATTTTAAATTATATTACTTAAAACAGGATCTCTCAGAGATTGGGAAAAGCTCGAACTACTTACCTTTTCGGATCCATAGTATAATAAAAAAATCAGCGTTAGAAATTGTATTTTATCTTTTAAATAATAAAATTTTAAAGATATTAATTTTTACACAAGAAATACAACAAAATAAATCATTTGTTACAGATGTCTTTGTGGCCTCGTAAAGGTAAGATCCGTGATAGGATATGGTTTAAAATTTCATAAACTAAAAAAGAAATTATTAACAATAGAAAATATATTGTTTTATCCAATTACAAACAAAATATAGTTGTTTTTAAATGAGTGTGAATTTTATCTATCTATTAAAAACGACACGCATTGTACTTTGTTTACGTCACGCATCCCACTCCAAATTGAAAATTATCGATTTTTGCCGAGCTCATTTAAAGATATGATATCGAAATTAACATTTTTACAAGTAATTAATGTAGTCTGTAATATAAAAAAATCTCTATTATTATTTATTAATACGCTAGAAACAAATTACTAACTGCCATAACCACCAGAGAAATAATAGGAAAAGTAAAGAAGAAGAAGACAGTTTGATATATTGCTAAAGAATTAGTTGTATTTACCGTATTTCCATGTATCGATAAACTATTCGTGAAAATTTTGATTTATTACATACTCTAGTATGCCTGAATGAAGTGCTCTCTCGCCAGATCAATTCACCTCTAGCAATGTGAAGACATGATGGATTTGTATGTCGAAAGCACCCAGTGATAAAAAAGAACAAAGTCTGATGAAACATCCTTGTTCTATCCTAAGTATTGGTACTTATGATAGAGTTATCTGAGTGTTGAAATGACACGTAATCATTGCTTCAATCCCACAGCCTCTAGCTATCTTTCTATATTTCAAATCATACTTCCATTTCTACAAGAGAATGATTTTGGTGTCAGAAGTCATTTTCTTTTTTTCCCTTTTAAGAACTTTGACTATCTGTTTTAGATCTTTCAATTATTAACAACATTAGAGAAAGTATACTACTAACAAGAATAATAATGAAAGTAAGAACGATTAAACATTACGTGCCTATAACTTATAACCTTACATTTTATAAGCCCTATATTTTTTTAACATAAAATAAACTATAATTTAAAAAAAAAATATCCTCCAATTTATCAAGGCGAAATATTTAATTTTTATGACTAGAAATTCTTCTATGTTATCCCCATTCTCTATTCGTGTATTTAATTTAAGCTGTTGTTTTTGTAAAAGTTAAAGCATGACGTGTTTTACGACATTATACAAAAAAAAAACTTTATGAGGTCTAGGGCCACTCTTCTCGGTCGGTGCATTCTTTTCTGGCTTACTTCCAATATATTGTATTTTTCCTAGCTGAAAGTTGCTGTTCTATCATCATTATTGACATTCTGTAAGTGATTTTTGTATGGATCATCACTTTATAATATACTTTCTATAGACGTTCATAAGATTCGATAGATTTATGGATGTTGGCATAATCGATTCTTAAGTCTTACTAACGTTTTCAAGATGGTGATATATGCTCAAAATTTCATATATTCCTTTATGTTATCCTTCTTCTATAATAAGAAAAACTCATAGAGTACAATGTAGCTGAATTATAAACCAGAATAAGGTCTGTTCCGGTTTGTAATTCAGTTGGAACAACGTTGGTCATGCGAGAAAATCTTAAAATTTTAAGAATATTCTGAAATTGTCTTCAATAAATAAGTATTTTGAAACGTATTTTTTTTATATCTTGGAGTCATGTCTTTGATATCAATAGGTTAATTGTCTAAATTTAAAAAATAAAATTTTAATTACATTATAATTACTCCAGTAAATTTCTTTAGTTTTAATATAAAATTAAAAGTAGACTAGATAAATTTAAATGATTAAACTTGTTGTTTAATTAAAACCGTTCTAAGTGACACTCAACTACAGAGATTGATGATGTTTAACAGTTATATTTAGTGTCTAATTAAAAGTTTTGATTTTCAACTTTTAAATTAACATTAAATTAAAAGTCTCTATCCCTTTAAATAATAATTATAACCTTTTTTTTAAAGTTTTAAACTATTTTTTAAAGAATTTAAATAATTCTAACGTTATAAAAGATTAAAATTAAAGATGAAAAAATATATATTTTTCATTATAATAAATTTATTTTTTATTTTTTATTTTATTTTTTTTTTTTATATATGTGTTAAAAAAGAAAATAAAGGTCAATGAGTCCCATCAGAGAGAAATTTCAGAACTTTATCTGCTAGACACACAGATCAATGATCTCTGCAGGATACAAGCTTTAGTGGAATTTGTTGGAATCATGCCAACAGCCGCCATGACGCCTACGTCATGTTACAAAATTATTTATTCACGCTTGGTAAGCTAGAAAAAGGAAGTAGGCTTGATTCAAGGTCTGATGGACTTTCTTAGTGGTTGATTCTCTTTAAAATAGTTTCTAACACTTCACTTTTATCTGATGATTAAAATTTCCAACCTTTTGAATATCTAATTGCATGCAAAAATGCTATTATCATGCGAATGATACCCATTGAATGTCATGTTATTCACGTTATAAAAAATTTTATAAAAGTATTTTTTTTTTTTTAATCAAGTTTTATAAGCATTTTACTGATTTAATCGATTTGTTATACTCAGTTGAAAATATATTTGCTAAATTTACTATTAAATCTGCTGTAGCAGATGTTTGAAAACATAATTTATAATTGCATGACTTTATTTATAAATTTAATAACTTTTTTAAATATTTAGATACATAAAAGTTTTATTTTTTTAATTAAATAATATATAATATGTAGAAATATATATATATATATATAATTCTCCAGGAGAAAATTAAAAAATATAAACTAAATTCTTTTTTCCTTCCCTTATAGCTTCCAGACTTAAGTGTTTGTTGATGCGACTTTAATATAAGTTCGCTGATTTCACATTTACTAGCCAAAGGCATTGAGAAAAGTAAATAATACAGTATTTGTAACATTGAAAGTAAGCCTATAAATATCTGTAGGCAAGATAACCCAAGTTTGAATAAGATAATAGGCCTACGATCTCGAAGTTAATAACTGTCAAAAAAAATATATATATATATTAAATTTGTTGTTGAAATCGTTTAATTTAAATCATTAAAAACATCTTACTTAAATTATAATTATGACGTTAATTTATAATATTACTGCTTTATCCATTTTAATAATATCCAAAATAATTATAATTAAATTTATTTAAAAGAGTAGTTAATATTTGAAACGTGATTTATATAACAAACCTTATTAAAATTTTCATTTATCAGTTTATAATAAAGTAATTTCTATCGTTTATTTTTAATTATTTAACAAAAATATTGTTTATAATTATAATGTTAATTAAATTTAATTACTTTGTTTATTATTATTTATTTTATTTTATTTTTTTGTTATTTTTCTCCTCTCAATCTTCCCTCTTATCTTGAAGTGGTCCTTTGATTTTAATATTTTATCATCTAGTAAAATAATTTATATTAATTAATTTACTTAATTATCTTAGTAAATATTCTAGTCAAAACTTAGTAGATGCTCATTAATTAGAATCGAACAATCGATCAGTGGAATAATAAATCATTTATGTGTTTGTGCAATTATTGCAATTGGAATGGTTTGTACTGTAATAAGCTAAGCACGATAACCTCTTTAGCTGTTAATATATCAAATAATGAGAAATGAGATAGTTTTTACAGAACATCATTAAAAGTTTAATTAACTAAAACTTCTTCACTTGATATGGAATGTATAACAAGTTTTGTTTCAACGTTTCCTAATGCAACAAATCTTCATCCAAACTAAGACTGCGTAATACAACTTAATCTGATTCGACGACGTACAGAAATTATATGTTATCTACTACGCTAACTGATACAACAGACCATAATTTGACATAATCCAGTCATACAAGCGTAATCCAGCTTTTAGTATGACTAGATTATGTGAATAAACCCTTGATTAAATTCAGTAATATTACTAATTACAACATAAAGCGGTGATGTTTAATTTATTTAAACAGCCTTTAAAATTATTTATTAACGTCCGAAATAGAGAATAATTATTTTAAAAAAAATAAATTAAAATATATTAATTATTATTTGAATAACAAGCCGTAGTTTACTCAATTAACGAACTATTCAGGCTTTATAAGGTATAGAGGTAAGGAGATTTTAGTCTATTGTAATTATGCCCAAATGCTCTTTTAGATCGCATTTAAATCAATTTATATGCCAAATGTATCCTACAGATCAAGTTTTAAATGATTTTACTGGCCAAAAAATCCATTTAGGTTTATACAAATTTGGTGTGAATCATCTAAGGAAGTTTGATAACGATTTTATTTAATGAATAAATAATAGACTTTATTTATAATTCAGTACTACAATAAATAAATTAGAAAAATCCAGTCAGTTAAAATTAATATCAACGTAATTGAGATTTTTATTACTTACACCCATGGGCGTACCGAGACATTTTGGTTAAGGGAGACAGAGGGGGGACAGAGGATTTTTTACACAAATAAAAAGACAATTATCAATTTTTAATTTGTTGATCATTTGTTAAATTTTTTTCTTCGTTTCCCTGAATTTTTCCTCTATTATTTTGCCTGAATTTTTCCTCTGTTGTTTTGCCTGAATTTGGGAGGGTGTAAGCATGGATGACTCATACTCTCATGCTTATATCAACCTTCTAAGTAGGAGTTATTATTTATATTGTCTTTTTTTAAGTTTATAAATGTTTTATTATTTGAAAACTATGAAAATATTTCTTAACAACGCATTTATTTCCTGTAAAAACTGCTTCAAATTAAATTATTGCCAGGCTTAATATTATTCTATTTTGTTTCATAGGCTCTGAAATAGTAATCTTTGTCTGTAGGAAATAAAGAAAATGAAATATATTTTTTTGGAATTTATCGATTTTTATGAGTATTTGCTGAAGTTTAATATTAAAGAAAGTAAGATAGGAGTCATATGCTGTTAGCTACCATATGGGTAGAGCAGCAACACTTATCACTGGCCTGAGGCTGAACTTTAATATTGGCTAGTGAAGCTTACTTGTTAATATTGTATAACTATAGGATAGACAAGTAAATTGAACTCGTTACTTTAGCTCCCTAAGAATATGCAATATAAAAGATTAGCGTAGAGATATTAGCATTAGAGAATACGTTCTATTGTAAAACAAAAATCCTCTTCAAGAGAGTAAATCGTCGGAGGAATCTTTTCTGTCGTAAGCCAGAGAAATCCCAAGATGGGAGATGGAATTAAATTACTATAAAGTATGGAAGATTGGTAAATTTAAAGAAAGAAATGGACGGAATCAGAATTTACATCCTTAGAATTAAAGAAACTAGATAGAAAGATGACAAAGATTTATAGATTGATTCAAGGATAATTCATTCAAGACCTATAAATGGTAACATAGGAATGGATTTATAGTCACGGAAAAACTATGACAGAAAATTTCAAGCATATAGAGATACGATAAAAGAATAATAATGATTAAAGTAAATGCAAAATTAAGAAACACAACTCTAAATAAATGTATCTATGACAAACAACTGGAAGATGTTTTCAGTGAAACTTGAAATAAATTAATCGTTGCGGGCGATTGGAGTAAGGTGCTTGAAGACAAAAAAGTATAAAAATAAAAGCTCCTGAAAATTTGACAAAAAAATGCAAGAGACGAGAGACTCATTGAATTCCACAGAAACCATAATCCCATCACTGCAAACAGGTCTTCAGGAGAAAATATGTATTATCTTTCAGAATATTGTCGATATCAATTGAATTCTTCATTATTTATTTACATCTTCCATAATGTAGCAAAATTACACTGAAATTAGGAGAGATGCTGATTCAACTTAACCTAGTCATAATAACAAGATTTTTACATCTTAAAAAAAAGCACACAATTCAAAATTATCTAGAATATAAATTCTAAAATATAACACCATATTTAAAAGCCCAATAAAAATTTCAAAAAGATCACATATAAAACTATCAACTATAAAATACTGACAGATAACAATATCGAAGAAAAACGAGAAATAGTGAAAAAGAAATCACAGAAATAACAAAAATATATTTTAGAAAAGAAACTAAAATAATATATAAACCATGGATCATGGAAGATATCCTACAAATGATGGATGAAGGAAATAAACACAGAAAGTAGAAAACATAGAGGAATATTAAAAAATATATATATATATAAAGGAAAATGACAAAGCAAGAGAAGAATGAATAGAAGAACTTATGCGAGAAATAAATGAAAATATGGTTAAAGGAAATGCAGAGATCTATACTGGAATTAAAAGATAGTTGAGAGAAAAACATTTTAATATTGTAATAAGGGTAAGAGGACTTATGCTAAATGAAGAGGAAATAAAAGATAGATAGTAAGAATATTTGAAAAAAGCTACTTGAGAACATAAACTAGATGATCTTCGAAAAAGAAACTTGGACAGAAATTGATAAATTGCAGCTACTAATTTCAAGTGAGGTGATTGACAAAGCAATAAAGAACTAAAACACAAGCAGACAAGATCCCGAGAGAGAGAGAGAGAGCGAGTATTATAATATTATAGATAAAAAAATTTATGAATTAATTTGTGAAATGTGAATAAAAGTAAATAAATCAAGAGATTTTAAGAGTGGTATGATAGAAATCTCGAAAATGAGGACTTCAGAATACTGAACTTTATTCGTGTTGCTGAAAAATTTTGACCGAAATAGAAAGGAAAATCGAAGAAAATTAATTAAAAACAACTTTAATCCACAATAAATAAATAAAGGAATACAAGTTTCCTAAGCTGTTTTATCATTGAACGTACCAAGAATAAATATATCAGTGTTGATAGTTTTTATGAATAGTGTAAAGTCTTTTGACAATTACTGTGTATGTTTAGAATACTGATAAACTGAAAATTGGTTACAAAAAGTAAAGATTAATTTAGACTTTTTACAAAAATTAAACCAATATTATACGGAGAATTGTAAAAGAAGGAATATATCAAACAGGTATGTAAACTTTCATCGTATTTTTTAACGTTCAATTAGAAGACACCACGAAAACGTTCATAGACACTATTATAAAATCAAACTAAATGGAAAACACTTTGTTAATTGTAGATAAAGAACAAGATCTACGGTGAATGTCTTTGGAGAAAATGAACAAGCTTTAAAAAACGAAAACATTTAGTGAAAATTAACAAAATAAGACACCGAAATAATGAAATATGTAAGCGATTTGGTAAGAAGAATAACATATAATTAAAAGCGAACGGATTTAGAATAGACATTTGAAAACTTCTAACTAAACGTTTCAGGCAGTTTAATAATATGTAATAGCAGAAAGGAGAAAAGAAATATCGTTCATATATAAGCAAAAAAATGCATTTAAGAAGAAAAGTTTCTTGGCATTTATCAAAATGTAAAATGTCTCATCATAGAGTGTTGCAGTATATGAATCAGGGATATGAACATTTTACCAAAGGAGAAAGTGAATCTCGCAACTTTTAAGTTATGTTACAAGCATCGTAAAATGAAAATTTTATAAGTAGAAAAGTAAAAAGATAAAGAAAAATTTGAAAAAAACTAAATATTACAGTGATAATTCAGAAGAGGATTATTGTAATCATTTGATACAACTCGGAATGACGTTTCATGTTAATACAACGAAAACAATGCAAAAGATCAAGAAGAGAATATCCGAATGAAGTTAGAATGGAAGAATATGCCATTCTGTATAAAATTCTAAGCCCAGAAAGGAAACTATATCAAAATAACTAACATATTGTCTCCAACTTTCATGTTGAGAAGAGCAATAAAGAGAGTTTACATGAAACTATTTTATATTTTAAATACAATCTACAAGGATTAGCATTTCGATTTCTGTCCTTATACACTCCAGATTTTATTTTAAAAATTACATATCAGAATTTATTTTCTTACAGTTTAGATTTTGAGTTACAAACAGAAATATCTGTTTACAAGTTGAAGGAAAAAAAGACATTCAATCTTATTGAATCTATCCTATAAGATAAAAATTCGATTAAATGTAAATTTCTCGTCTTCACACAAAAGAAATAAAATAAACAAATACAAAAATCGGTACGGTATTTTTTTTATGCCTGACAATTCCTTCAGATGCATTCGGGTTCTCTGAAATTGTCGTTAAAAAGTAACCTTTAATTGTGTATAATTAACATTTCTTCTACGTTAAGTAAGAGAAAATAATGTAAATAAAATTAAAAACAAAATTGTATCTTGTTTTATTGACACAATTTGCCAAGTTTACGGATAGAAACGATGAAAAATGTCTGTAATACATTATATCCAATTATATTACAGTAGACTCTTGCTAATCCGGCCTTTCAATTATCCTGTATACCCCGTTAAAATATATTTCCCTTATTTACGTTTATTATTTTGCAGTAATTGCAACTTTAATAAAGAATTAAACTTGCAATTACTGTATCCCTGTCCAATTTTACAATAATAAAATAAAACTCCAAAAAAAAGAAGGGCGATAAGATCTTCATTGCCTTTAATCCTACACACTCAGAAATCCAGCATTTCTCTGTGCAAGGAACGGCCGGATTAGCAACAGTCCACTGTATTATAATATGTATAATCCGGTTATATTATTCTCAATAATATCATTGACGTAAAAATGAGCTCGCTTATGAATAAATTGCAGATTTAATAGCCATTATATATTCATTTTTGATGTTAAAAATATAAATAAATTATAATTATAAGAAATAAAAAAAACACTACATAATCTATTACAGGCGGGACGTGTAAAAAATTCATTACATTAATTTATTAAAGCAATAAACTTAATGTTTTATTTAATAAAGTTTATTGCAGTATAATTATCAATTTAATTATATATAATTTTCATATATATATATATATACGCATTAAGTATAAAATATTTTTAAATTACAAAAATTCAAGTACAAAATTCTCAATGCTAATCTATATAAATGTATAATTTATGTATGAATTTAATTGTATAATCTCTATAATTGTACAATTATAAAGATTGCGTATGAAATTTTTAAATGAAATTAATTTATTAAAAGTCTTATTAATTAAATTTAAAAATTAGCTAATAATAATAATAATAATAATTTATTTTTTTATAAATTATAAAATTTAATTTAATTAATATTTTTATTATTATTTTTTTATATACAATTTCCAAATTGTCTACTGTTTTTTTTTATTATTATTTAAATGAAGATAAATGAAATTATATTTTGCTTATTTTATTTCAGCGGCATAGTTTGTCGAATTTGGAGTTGGAAACATATCTCTTATTATACGACCAGAAATGTCGTCCTTCTGGTAATTAAATTCTAACTGGTTTCATTCTAACTCAACTTTACAATTCTTTCTGCTTAGCGATAAATAACTTAATCCCTTGTGCTTGATGGTCTATCTCTAATGGTTTTCCAGCGATAAAATTTTATGTTCTGTAGAAAGGACAGGAAAAATATATATATATATATATATTTTTAAACTAAGTAACGTAACTTATCATTTTTTAACCTTTATAATAATCAAAGGATTCTACTGAATTGATTTGATAATTTAACTCTGTCTTAAATGCCGATTATATCCTTATGTACTCGTTTTAAATTAAAATTTCATTACCTAAAACGGAATTAAAATCACGAGAAACTTAGATTTTTTGCGAATTATTTAAAGTGCTGAGAATTAGTCTACGTGATCATCTATTCTGGTCATTTTATAACGCAGAAATCAATAATAATTATAAAAAATCCGCTTTTATCAGTCTGTGTAACGTAATAAGAGCTGAATATAGTATAGAATTTTCGATATTTCTCTCGTCTCTTCATCTATGAGTTGTCAGAACGTCACGCCAAGCGTGACGCACCCTGACGCACCTACTTATGTATCTGCTACGGATACGCCAAACCATTAAAAAATTTTCATTATAAACCGTGACAATATTAGATTTTTATCCATTTTTCAAAATATATATATAAGGAAATGTTAAGCTGTTAAATCGTATAAAACGAATTTCCCTTAATTGTATGGCAGCAGGTGCAATATTTCCGGATACGTAAATTACTCAAGTTTTCTTTCCTGTTGTAAATTATAAGGCGAAATATCTAGACACAAAGCATAAAATTGAAATATACAATTCGTAATACAGTAATATGTAAACGAAGCGAAATTAACAAGCAATTGTTACAAACATTCATACGATACCAACCGAGAACCAAAGATGGATGAGTCTTGCCATATTTTAGCTTGTTACTAACATTGGCTAGACAGATAAACACGGAAGTATGCACCGTCAATCCACTACATTATCTAGAAAGCCAGCCACCTTACTAATGGTTAGTGTATGGAAGAAGCAACACACAAGGTGGGTAGGATCTTGATGGATGAGAGTTGTGCACCAGTGAGTGTTCGATTTCTAACGTTTTTGTCGTTCAGATTCTAGATGGATTGCTAAAGGAAAACAGAAGAAAACTGCTTTTTGCCTTCACCGATTTTCGACAATCAAAATAACCTTTTCTATGTTTGATGCCGACGTTTGAGATATGTCATTTCCTATATGCAGTAAGAGATTTCCAGAAAGCATCCCTGCTCTTTGATAAGCCCACGATAAAATATATACCGCGTTAACCATTGGAGAGACGTAGACAATATAATTTAATTCATTTTATGTAGCATCACACATTTTAAAATTATTTTTCGTGTATATATATATATATAGAAAGAGGATGTTATTAGGTAACAAATTCACGTATTTAATTACAGGTGGATAACAGAAAATAGCCGATCAGATCGTATTAGGAAATATCTCCTGCGCTTCACTCTCCAATTATGTCAGCTTACTACTAGTTCGGTATAACAATAGCAATTTCACTAAATTAGCATTTTAATTAACAGAGAGTACAACATAGATAAGCATATAAAGATGCAAACTAAAGCTAACAAGTTTTCAATTGTGTTAATTATAAACAAATAACTCGGCAATCTTTGTTTGCTAATTAATTTTTTATTGGAGACATTGTATAAGATTCTTTCAAGATTTCTTTTTAAAAAAAGTATATTAAATTAGTTAATAAAAGACTAGTAAATTTTAAAATAATTAACAATTTTAGCTAATTTACGAGTAAGAAGTTAAAGCGAATAAAAGTTGAAGATGAATATTTTCAAATGGAGTTTTTATTCTTTTAAAAGGATATATTTTAAATTTAGTTATTGAAAAAAAATAAGTAGAAAATTAGTTTAAGTGAATTAATGCTAGTTCATCTTGAAACGTTTTTTTTATTTTTCTAAGAGAATCATTATCTATTTGTATAAAATTTTTGTTGTAATCTTATAAGATTGCTTCTGCTTGAGAGACCATGAGGAAGATTTTTCTTGGTAAGGAATTCCTTATCGAATTACTTCTTGCCTGGGTTCTGGAATTATTAACAACTAAGAAATTGGTTTTTCACCTTATTTTCCTGTTCATCAATAGGAATGAGATTGGCGTAAAGTTCTCTCAATTTATAACTTTTTTTCCTCTCGACTTAATTGCAATTTTCCGTTTCTATAAATACGTAAATCTTCACTAACACCTTAAAATATTCAGAAAAAATCCTATAAAAATGAATTCATTTCACAGAGAATATCGACAATATCGACTTTTCATTCGTACGTAAGAGTTAATCAAGCAGAAACGATAGCATTAACATGAAAAACCCGAATTATAGGCATACAGATAAATGCTCGTACCATTTTAAGCATATCGATTCGTTAATCTGAATGGTTTAGGAATATTACAGATGTGGTTTTCATTAATTTGATTGTCTATCGAGATAGACACCTTAACCAGTTAGTCAATTAAATTAACGAAAACTATATTTGATGTGTTTTTCTATCTTTAGATAGAATCCACGTTTGCTGATGGGATTATTTATAGCTGATTTTATCCACTGTTCTCTATTTTATTTATAGACACACTGGGTAATTTATACAATGTAAGGCCTTTTATTTTAACAGTATTGTTTTTATACACTATGCTAGAATTTCATCAATATCAAATTGATAAATGAAATTTTCATAAGGAGGAAAAATGAAAAAGATTTTCTCTAGAAGACGTTCGACAGTTTTAAAATCAAAAATATTATTTAAAATAGGATTTTTAATCATAGTTTTTGCTTAATAGAGTGGGCCAAAAGTCAGTTAAACATGTTTTTCAGATATAGATATATACATAGATCGTAAATTACGCTAAGAATATATTTTTCCTTTACAAAATCAATAGAAATCTATTTTAAAAAATTATTATTAGAGATATAAGCACTTGGATAAGGCAGCAAGTTAGCATTTATAATGATTTTTGGGCCACCCTTTATTTTGATTCGATTGAAGAAAGTTCAAAATTCCAATTATTAAATTTATTAAATTTTTTAAAAATTAAGAAAAATATAATGTAATGAAGTATCTAAGCATCTAATCAAGGCAAATCCAATCTCTATTTTTAGAATATTATGTGCCAAATTTCCAAATGAACATATTCATTTTACAAATCATTGTGGTTTAGTTTTGCAGAATTTTTTTTAAAGATAAATCATTTATTATAGGGGCTTTATATATATATATATAGCTAGATAGATATAATTTATATGGAATTAACAGTTTGAAATATTAGGGTCAATAATAGTGAAGATAGGTCGGGCGTGTCCAAGAAAGAATGAAGAATGACAATCGACAATTAGAAATGTAGTTGTAATAGTTATAGATTTTCTACGTGATGACCTAATTAGCGCTTTTGAAAGATCATCTTTTGAATATTAAATGAATCATCTTGATTCTTAAGTAAGAAAATAGCTTATTAAACAATTAAAAAAATCTCTAGAGTATAGAACACTTCTACAAGTCGAAAAAAAAGAAAAAATTAGATGCTTTACTTCAACAGAAAATAATTAAGTTTGAAAGAAACGAAAGAAGAAACTCCTTCAAATCTCTGAAAAACAAGTAATATCAGTTGCGAAACACAAATAAAACGAAAATAAATACAGTAAATACAGTAAAAACGCTGGAAATTCAGACAAATCAGACTTGCATTTGAGAAGCAAACAACAGAAAGTGTCTAAAGTCAATATCCTTACGTACAAATAGTTTCAAAACAGACTAACTTATCGATCATCTTATATATATATATATCCCTCTCCTTTTTTCCTCCCTCCCTCTCTTTCCTAGAGCTAAATTGTTTTCGGTTGACAATTTTTTTTTTTTTTTTTTGCTTGTTGGCTCAGCAATTAAAGTGAGCTAAATGGGTTTTTAGGAGTTTGATGCGAAATAAATACACCCAATCTAGTGATTCTACCAAACGAGCTGAGTAAGGAGGGAGAGAGAATTCGAGAAAGTAGATTAATGTACAGTTATAATTAAACTAGCTCCATCCTGATAAAGTCTAAGAAGAGATTTTCAAACCGGACCTTTATGTTAAATATAACATAAAGTAAGGGAAAAAAAATGGATTTATATAAGGTTAGCTTAATTTGTTTAAGGTTTATAAAATAGAATTTGTGTCATGTTCATATTTCTGAACCAAGAAAATTGTATTAGGAAGTCACGATTCAGCTTGGAAACTAAGTATAACACATGATAAAGGCCGAAATTCAATAGATAAAAAAATATATATACTTTCTCTCGTGATATTTTATGTAACTAGAAAGTATTTTTTTTCTCTGTTAATCTTACTCAGGTTTTCTTATCACAGTTTATATAATAAGGAATTAAATAAGGTTTTCTGTTTAGTCGAAAAACGTTTCTAAGTGCTTTAACATAAGGCAGGTTGTTAAAAATAAGTAGGTCAGCATTCTTATTTTTTTTCTTTATTTCTTAATTCAAGGCGTATACGTCGCTCAGGGCGAAGTTAAATGATATAAAACTTAATTTCAGTTTGTATAATTTCAGTTTTTAATATTAAATATGGCTTTAAAAAACTTAAGAATGTTATTAGATAAAACGTATTCCAAAGGGACAAACCGACCTTGAACATCTGGATGAGGTAGGAGGAGGGAGGAAAAACTTTAAGAATATTATTATTATTTTTTTATATATAAATTCTTTCTGTTATGCCTTTCATTAATAATAGTAATAAATTTTTAAACACGAAAAACAACCATTTTTATAAGCGAAAATTAAACTTCTGGCGAATAAATTTTTATGAGATTTGCTACAAAAGTGAATAAATGAATAGGTTAATATTTCACCTCTAAACGAATACATGAATAAATTAATATTCTAAATCGATAGGGAAAAAAACGTCTGTAGGGATATACAGAATGATATTGTTTCAATCTTTATTCAACACAGCTCTAGGCATAGACTTTTCAAGCTTTTGTAACAGGATAACGAATCAAAAACTATTGTTAAACACGTGATAGTTACGACACCCACTTTTGATAGAAATGTAGAATAAAATAAATTAATAATTTCACGTTTTGTCAATAATAAAGCGAAACAAATTCATCACTCTTCTGTTAAGTAACATGCAAAGAAAATTAAATATAAGCTGAAAATATAATGACGAGATATACGATACAATGTCATTTTGAATAATTATAGTGTGAATATATTTGTGACAGAAATCACAAGGTACGACAGTTATTAACATTGCAAAAGAGAATAATCATTCATCTTGAAACGAATTAGAAAGATTACATAGTTCTATAGCCTATCTGATGCTTTTTAATTTTCTCCTGAACTAATCAAGATTCCAAAACTTCAAGGTTAATTACTGTCTTTGGTATTTTTAAGCGAATTTTTATCGAGCGGTTTTTCTTAAATTTAACCTTAGAAAATTTCGAAAAATCTCTTATATAAATTGTAAAATTTATTGTAAAAATGTAACAAAGATCTGTAAGGTGGAGTTGAGTAAGTTTTAAAATGGATTCTGTTACATTTTATTAATGAATGTGGACATAAATCAGTTATATTACTCCTTGCAATGAATAAGAATTGTTACATTTGCGAACAGCAATTACAAATTCCTTTTATTTCTTTTTAGCTTGTTTGTAATTGCGTGTCGTAGATTAACTTCATATTTTTCCACATTTAACGAACATATACTTCTAATTTTCTACGCTATTTATTTCGTTTTTTTCCCTCCATCTTCTTCAGCAACATTCTTCATAATTTTCTTAGATGATTAGAAGAATGGAGTAACAAAAAGTCATTTTCTTTACTCAAGATAGCGTGACATTTTCGTTGGAAAATATTTTTTGTATAAAATTATTATTTTTATCAACTTATACCGATACAAATTTGTTGATTGACATTCGAAGTCTTCGTATATCTTTCAAGAAAAATGTTTTATCAAGCTTTCATTGTTAAACTCCCTCAAGGCAATCAATCTTCTTAATCGTTACGTAAATAGTTATATTGTTTAAAATTTTATGAGTTTGACTGAAATTTAATTTAAATTTTTTAACGTATAAAACTCTTATAAAATAAAAAAAATAAGGAAAAATACGATATAAAATCTAATAAATTCGATTCTTGAAAGCTTATTTTTTTCAATTTTAAGGCTAATTTTTATATTTTAAGCAGATTTTCGAGTACATTTTTATGAATTGTAAACGTTGAAAATCGAAAAATATATGGAAAGTTAAGGGGTAGGAAGCCCCGATTAATTATATAAAGAACTTCCGGTCTATATCGGAAATCACGTCATTTTAATTCAAAAATTTTTTCCCGAAAGGAGTTAGATGATCGACACGATTCCATTGCTAACGGCAGAGGCGAACCACTACTAATTTGAGGGTGGAGAGCATATATTTTAAATTAAATAAATTAGAAATTACAGCCCGGCATGTTACAATAAAATAATTACTCATACTATTCTCGAATTCTTGTTACGTTTCGGGTTTTTCTATTGTTATCGGGGAAAGGAAATCCTTTGTCTGTAAGACAATTCCTATTGTAAATTAAAATAAATAAATTCGAATTAGTTGTAAGAAGTTTTTTTTAAAGTTGCCGTTCTTTATTTTTCTGATGTTTTTAAGCTTTTCTCTTGTGAAATTCGTTCGAGTGAAAACATTTAAACAATCAGTAAACAGTAGTTTGTATGTAGATCAATAAACATATAGGAGAAATGTCTATGTTTCTAGTATAAATCTAGTATATCCGTAGAAAGTATTTCGATCATAAAATTGGATGTTAGCTAACTTTCGTCGAAACTTTCTCGACCACATTCTAAGATTTGAGTAGACGTAATTCAGAAAGTAGAGATGTGCAACAATCTGGAACATCAGAAGTTATTGATCAAATAACGAAAAAAATAAAAAATAAAATAAAATAAAATAACTAGAAATGGAATCTAGTGGAAAATCGGAGTTTTTAAGGATTACATAATATAAATCCTGACAAATTTCTGTTATTGATAACCATTTTAACAATAGAGAAAAAATATATATTTCTTCTCCCTTTTATATAAAGTATTATAAGATAAGAAACACAATAGTTTTATCATTTTATCTATTTTTATCGAAGCACGTATGAAATTTACTATTGAAACACTCGAATTTATATACGAACTTCATCTGTATCTGCACTTAAAAAGAACTAGTCCAGAGGATGAAACACGACACAAAATTAATGATCTTGCAGTCAATTTATTTAGATATATTTTCTAGAAAATTATATATATATTTTTTATTTACATAAGAATTTACATTTCATTACTTTTTGTTTGTTTATTTCTTTTCTAATTTACAATATTTTTTGATCCATCTCTTAAATAGCTTCGATGTCCTTTACATAGAAATATCTTAAATTTAAATATATTTGAATATTTAATGGGTAATTTTCTGTATTAATATTAATAAATTAGCTATTTTTATAGATTATTATAATAAATTTCGACACAATAGTTGTAATGTTTACAATGAATCATCTGTGATATCACTAAGTACGCTACTAACATTATTTAGGTATTTGACCTGTGTTAAATCGTGCAATAAAATCCTCATAAAATCCCTTTATATAGTACACTAACCAATCTTTAACTTGGTACGGTTGCAGATTTACATACGGTCGTGCCGTATGTAAATCCGTATGTATCGATCTTGAAATTTGTCGAATTTCTTTATTGATAATAGCTCGATCTCTCTCTTTATTCCGGAGAAAGAAAGGGAATAGTTCAATAAATATACGGTCAAGATGGTATGGCAATATTTCAAGACTGTCATATGGTTGCATGCAAGGTTTTCACGTCATCAACCCAGGAATCATGCAACGTGCTAGCTACACAATAAAGAAACTAAAGATGTACATCTGAATTGCTCTGTACATCAGCTGAAGGAATTTTATGATGATGTTCCTCATCAATTGACCAAGATTACATCAAATACCTTAACAATGAGAGAGATTATCTTGAATGAACACATTCTTCCCGTTTCAAATGGCAAAAATAAATTTGATCACTTTAATTATTACATACCTACAGTAAAACCTGTGTAAGCCGGATTTGCAAGATACGAGAACCTAATATTTTTTTTCCGGTTTGATAGGTTTCCTCTTTAAACAGGGGTTTTTTTTAACGTAGATGAAGAATTGTTTCCTTTTAGGCAGGTTCCGTTTTGAACAGGTTTCACTAAGTTAAATAATTACAATTAAAGCTTAATTCTTTAGTAAAATAATTCTACTTTTAAGCGTTATTCTTGAAAAATATTAGTAATTTTATAATTTATTTAATGTTAAATATATAATTTAGTTTATAAATATTGATTAAAATTTGCTTAAATATAATCTTCTCGTCACGGAATATAATTGTGTTTAATAAGAATATTCAGAGTTAAACAAATATTAGATTTCTGCTTAAGGAGAATTATTTTTATTATTTATCTCATAAGATTAAATTTAGCATAATTAAATAAATCATTAATGAAGTTTATTTAAGAATTAATTAATGCATTAAATTAAAAAATAAAAAAGGACATAAATTGGAAATTAATTATATGAAAAATTTAAATAAAATAAATCTTTAAATTGTAAAGTTTGTAAGAAAGTTTTTAAAATTTAAATAAGAAATATATATTTTAAAAATTATTTTCAAATTAAGAAAATTCTGCACTTACACAAATTAGAAAAAAAAATGAAAATATTTTTATATAGTTTTATATAAAATTATTATTAAAAAATATGTTTTTTTTGGGATGAAAAAGTTAAAAGATTCTACATCATAACTTACACATTTAGAAGAAGAAGAAGAAAAAGAAAATTAATTGCAGCTTTCCAGTTGTAAGTGCTTCTAATGGATAGCTTTATTTTGATAGAAAAGTAGGTAAAGTATTGAGTAAATGGAAATTAGTTGCATAAAGAATTTTTTAAGGAAACTAATTAAAAGTTACTTATAAATATTACTAGAAATATAAAAGGAAAGATGATAATGCCATTCTTAAGAAAGCAGTTAAAATTCTTGAAGGAAGAGAACATCAAACTGAGATTTAAAGTAGTAAATATGGTTGTATATACCTTTAAAATTACACATTTTTTTGTCATTCTTTTCTAAAAATTCTTATCTTTATACTTAAGAAAAGTAAACTTTCCCTATATAATGCGTTGAAATTTAACTATCCGAATTAAAAAATAGTATTAACCCTTTACCTATTTAACGCTACTCTTAATAGCTATATATTATGGAGACATAAATTAAGCAAATGTCTTTTTTAAAGTTAGAAAATCGATAATATACCCGGAATTTGTTATTTTATAAGCACGTAGACTCATAAAGCTGCAAACTCTGATAGAACAACTCATAAAACCGAATTTATTTAGTTCCATGGCAAATATTTTACTATAAAACATTTATTTATCTATTTTTTAAGCTACGACTCGGTTAATAATGTTCATGTATATTAAAAAAAATAATAATATTAAAATTTGCTAGAAAGATGAAGAAGTGGGAGAAAACCAATCAATAAAACGGAAGGAAAAACTTTAAATTAATTAATAATCACACTATCAATATTGAAAATTTACATCTTTCCAAATGGGATTTTAAGTTTAGGTTTGTTTATTATATAAAAATTATTTATAGAGAATTTATTTCTAAGTTTAATGAAGGTGGTAGCGGTTTTTATAACATTCCATTCGACCCATGACTTCTGGAGTCATGTCTGGTAAAGCGGAAGTGATCAACTTTCTTCTGAATGTCAGGAAAAGTACAGACTATAAATCACTAAGCGTCTGACTTTGAACACTGTGATGACCAGAAAACATCGTTTAGAAACGTTATAAAATTTTCCCAGATTTAAAGTTTACTTAGTGTTATTTTTAACTTATATAAAATATAGTTATTGAACAAATGAAAGGATCAGAGTAAAAATTCATCCTAGATTTTCCTCGCTTGAATAACTTTAAGCTTAAAATTTTACATAAATTATAATCTTATTTTTATGTATACTTTATATTAATTTTTGTTTATAAAAAGTTAATTGTATACGTGTTTGTAGCAACTAAACTGCTAATTTTTGTAGATTAGTTGCTAAATTCTTCGATTTTTAATCTTTTTTTTTAAATAAAATTACTTTAAACTATATAACTAAGTAAAGAAGATAAGTATAAGATAATATATTATAATTTTTATAAGATTTTAAACATAAAATTTTACGATCAAGGCAAATATAGGATGAATTTTTACTATAATCCTTTCATTTGTTCAATAACATATAGAACTTAAAGAAACTTTAATTCTGAAGTAAATTATAATGTATAATCTTCTATTTATCAGGATTATCTATTATAATTTATGTCTGAATTAAAGTTTCTTTGGTGTTACTTACAGAAATAACTCGATAGAAGTTTTATCTGTTATTGAACAAATGAAAGGATTATTATAGTAAAAATTCATCCTATATTTGCCACGCTCGTAAAATTTTACGCTTAAAATCATATAAAAATTATAATATATTATCTCATACTTATCTTCGTTACCGAGTTATACAGTTTAGATTAAATTTATTTTATAAAAATGATCAAAATTCGAAGAATTTAATAACTATTATCATAAAAATTAACAAAGATTCTTTGCTATACGCGCTCGTATATATTAATTTTTATTAATTTCTAGTATTAAAAAAAAACTTTCTAAACTCTATCCTCAAAAAATATCGTATAAATATTAATATATTATTGTTATAATTGGTTAAAAATCGTAACTAATTATCTCACTTAAAAAAAACTGTTTACGGAAGAATTTAAAAAGTATTACAAAATTTATAATGTTATTAAAATTATAAAAATTTATAAGTAGTCTACATCATTTTTATACAGGGGAGAGAGAGAGAAAGAGAGAGTTGAATAATAATAAAAAAAATATCCAATACTTTCAGCTGCATGCTGCAGCAAGCACTTTTTCTAAACGCAACTACTATCATCAATCATAAATTCATTATCTTTGACCGTATTCCTTATAAATAGAAGGAACGATGTGATAATATACTTTATATCACAGGTGAATGAGCTGATTAAATATGGAAGAATAAATAAATATTTCATGATCGGGCGAAGTTACATCTAAAATATAGCATATCTCACATGAAAGAGAGCTCGTCTCTTTCCGGTATATAAATAAATATATATATTATATATTTATTTTTAATTTAAAAATCTATAACTTTAAACATAATAATTAATAATTTTACAACAATTATAAACTATACGCTTGGAGAAATTAATAATTATCCTCTAAAGTGCGCAAGATAACAGTAGAGAGAGAGAGAGGGGGGAGAGAGAGGAGATGAATCGTGAGTTGACTCCATATTATCATCGAGCCAACTCCATCTCGTATTCATTCTCTACATTTTATTAATAACGGTCCAGTTGTTAATTAATTATTGATTCAGTAATAAGTCCGGAGATTATTTTGTGTGCAATGGTTTATCCAATATTAATACTGAGAACTCCAAATGAAAATAAACTGATCTTGCTCTTCACAAAAGATGTTTCCATTACACTCCTTATGCTTTAATTCAATTTAAATAACTTGCAACAGAGTTTAATAAGAGTAAAATCTGTAAAATTTACCTTCCACTAAAATTAAAATTATGTAAAATTAATTAAGAAACTTGTACAATATTTAACAGTTACGAAATAAAAGACTAATTTGTTTACACGTTATCCTCATTCTTAAGCTTAGGTAATTCGAAAATTATGCAGTATATACACGTGAATTTATGTGTATATGTTTATCTATATTTATGGGCACTTTATAAGCCCATAAATCAAAGAATTTTTTCTATAAGAGTTATAAAAGTTATGCTAGTGGAATAATAAAAATACAATCGATAATTCTATCAATTTTTTAAAAGAATTATTCATTAGTAAATACACTCGAATTTATGGTATAATTATTAATAATTATAATTATAACAGCCATTTCCGATCATTAAACTCAACAATAAAAATATCCCACGCGCCTATTGTTTGGCATAAGGCACGATTCTCTAGTGTGACGTGACAAGGGCTCACGAAATATATTCACATCGATAGTTTCGTGATTTGCTATCGAACTAGACGAGAAAAATGAGTTCAAAAACCTATTATGTACTTAATCCGATTTTATACCAGGCAAAACCTTATTTTAATCCACGTCAGCCATTTATAATTGTTCGGTTCAGTTAAGTAATACCCTGATTTACATACCTTGCTCATATGGCACGTAGTTTCATAATCCAGGATAGAATTTGCATAATGGAAGATACAACTATGTTACATAGAAAAATTTAAGTTTTAGATATAGATTAATTGGAACTTCGCGTGTGTCACTAATTATTTTTGTCACACCCCAAAGTGATTATCTCTATCTTTATCTTTGATTCTACCGGCTTTAAAGAATTTTTTCACGTGGTTTACAATATAAAATCGAATTTTTTTAAGATAAAAAAAGGAGAAGAATTTTTTAAAGAAGAAAGAAATTTGTTTAATCAATAAAAATTTCTTTACACTTTCAAAATTCTAGTGTTGTGCGCGTGTTTTTATTATGTTTTGCACGTCAACTTTCGTGATTTGTTTAAAGAGAAGTTTCAAAGTAGTCGCTTTTATTTAAGAAAAAAAAATAATAAATAATATTCTTAGATATTTTTTTTAATTAAAAGAAGATAATGTGTCTACATTTTTTTAAAAATTAAATTTAAATAATTTAATTTTAAATTAAAAGATTTATGTCCGAGTAAATAGATCTTGCCTTTGAATCTTGTTTTTGGGTATTTAATATGTGTATTTTTAACAGATTAAAAAATAAAATAAGTTTAATTATAAAACTTTTGCTCTTTTTTCGTGTTTTTTTTTTCTTTAATCAAGTGTGCTTGCTTATTTTTTTTTAAATTATGTGCATTGTTACAATATACTTAAACATTAACAAAATGTCTTCACGTGTAAAGAAAAATTCTTAAAATAAATATAAAATTTAAATTATGTAAAATAAAATATCTGTGAAAGAATTTTAATAATTTATAAATTATTCTAAATTATTTAAATGAACATTTTTATATAGAATTTATGTATATAATTAGAAAAAGAGCCAAAAAAATCCATTAAAATCTTCGATATTACAAATAAATATGCATATTATACTTAATTAAATTTATATAAAAATTTAGAATTTAATTATTTATATAAGGATTTTTTTTATTTAAAACTTTATATAAAGTATTCATTTTTTATTTAAGTTTTATTTATAGCTCTTAAAAGAATTAAACAGGAAAATTAATTTACTTAAATATACAATAAAATTTAATTTAAAAATAATTTTATTACTAAATCATTGTTTTATATTATATATTTGATAGTTATACTGTAAAAGAAAACATGAAAGTTAAAGCTGTACAGCATAATCAATAGCGTAACCAGGAAGCTCCTTTCTTTGTAAATAAATAAAGGAAGAAATCATAAAAGAAGTATAGTGAAACGATTTTAATGTGAGAAGTACACTTATACAGGTGTATATATATAACATCTACAACGGTACGGGGGTAAATGTAGGTTTGCACTTTCTAATTCGGGCTCCCAAATATTGGTTCTAGTTACGCTACTGAATATAATTGTATTGTACTGTACTATAAGTTTATAGCTGAACTGTACTGTTTGTAGTTTAGTTACACACTTTTACAGTTTATGTTGCTATATATTTACACTTTAGAGGTATGTATTAAAAATTGTAGTATAACTACACTATATTGAAATTATACTGTACAGTTTTACTTTCTCCGGCTGTTATATATAACAGAGGGAAAGTATGGCGATCGGTCAAACAATGACCTCCAAGATTTTTACATTTTTGGATTCAGGAAACCTTTAAACTTCCAGAAATGCAAAAAATTTGGGGGATTTTACTGTATGTATGGATGTTAGTGTGTCGGGGAGGGCACGATTTTGTTCACCCTCTTTGAAGCTTAATAACTTCTGTGTCTTTTGTAGAAAATTTCTGAAATTTTGTAGGGAGGTTTGTATGTTAGGGGGATTGATTCTATTAAATTTTGGTGGTTAAAAGTCGAGGGGGTGAAGAGATAGAGGGTGGCCACCTGTCGTATCTCGAGTAGGATCGGACTTAATGAAGATTTTACTCATTAGCATTTACAATTTTATATATATATATATAAAACTCATCTCTGTTTTCAAAATTAAGCAGTTTACCATTTTATAATAATTAAAAATATAAAAAAATTTTCAAAATAAAATCTCATAACAGATGGCACCACACACAATTTTAACTTTTTTTCCGGGAAAGTTACGCAACTCGTTGCTGGAATTTTTTAGTTGTATAAATACAGTTTAAAAATATACAAATTCAGCAATAGTTTGAGTTTGTTAGATCATATTAAATATTAAAATAAAAACTAAATAATCAAAATCTACTTATCAGCTTTCTTTATAGGTAAATTACAATAAAAACAAAGATAAATAAATAATTCACGATATAATTTATATATAAGTTATATTTTTTTCTAATAAAATAAATACGAATTTTCAGAATTATTCATAAATTATTTATAAAAAATATTATTAAGTTTTTGAATAAATGTATATAAATTATGCAAATTTTATTTAGTCAAATATTTACAGGCAAATTATTAATATAAGTTTGTTGCACTTTGTATTAACGTGTCAAGTATTTGTTCACATTATTTATAAGGAAATAGTAAAACATATTCAAAGAAATTATTTATATAAATTCTGCTGTGTAAGTACGTACAATTCTGTATTGATGTAGTCCTGCATGATGTAAAAATTCAAAATTATGGACTCACGAACATAATTTATTCAACGAATCATATTTTAAAAAATTATTTAATCAAATTTATCATAAAATAAACATTTAAATCTTTATTTAATGTACATTTTTACTTATTTAGAACATCAAATAATAATTTCAAGAAGCGAACAAGTCAGAAAAACTCGAAAGATTAGAAAAATAACATAATTTAATCTCAATTTACTGCAAATTTCTAAACAATTGTAAGCAAAATTATTAAACATTAACCATTTACTTAAATAAAAAAGTAAATAAATGTAATTTTTAAAATTTAATTCCTACTTATCCTGCCATCTGTCGAATAATTTTAAAATTATCCGAATAAAACTACTATTTTCTTTTTTATTTGATCCTTTCTCCTCTCAGCATCCTCCTCATCCCAGGAAGCTTCCATTACAGATCCAATTATCAAACATAATTAACATAAAAATATGCAATTTTAAAGTAGTTTAAGGTGTAATATTGGGAATGGAAATGATAAGACTCAGTGTAGAATATGTTATATTATAGAAAAGACGAGAATTTATTTTATTTTAAAGGTTCTATACAACTCTTAGAGAGTTATTCAAGTAAGGGATGTTGACCTCTGAAATGGGACTACATTCGTGGAATTGGATATTTCAGTAAATAGAAAAGAAATATATTATACGAATATTTTATATATTTTTTAATATAATTGTAGATTCATAAAAATAGAATATTTTATCAATTTTTTCTCCTTTCCTTCTCTCCTTTTACATTCCAACTGTATGTGATGCAGCGTGTTCCTTAATCTTAAACGATTAATTTTCTGATAATCGATATCAATAATTTCATAAGGTTATTACCATTACAGACGTTTAATATTTAGCAGATTAATTTTAATATAAATTAGCTGGAACATTGCTGTTTTATTATGAATCAATAAAGGAACCAAAATTCCTGGATTTATGTTGGATGTGCGGTCTGAATGCAATATGTAACTCTGATGTTTTCATTGCTCAGTTTAATACTGAATAACTGAATAACTTATATTAACTTAGTTATAAAATAAAACTAGAATTTTTCTGGAAATAATTAATTTTTTGGATAAAAAATTGTACGAAATACATAAAATCATTGAGGGATTTTTGAACATAATTTAAGGTTTTATAATTTAAATAAAAATAATTTTTTTTATTTAAATATGTTAAATTAATTTACAAATTTTTAAAATATATTAAAGAATTTTTAGTAATATTTTTTTTAGTTTATGCAGCTTAATTCAAGGTATTTTATAGGAATTTTTTTCTATTTTTTAAAGAATTTTAACTTTTATGCTAATTCTTATAAATTATCTTATAAATTCTATTATTTTCTACAAAATTACAATTTATTATCCTGTTTAACATGATTTAATTATCGATTCACATGCAGAAAAATTAATATAATTATTTAAACAATATAAAATACGCTTAAATATACTTTTTTAATTTAATTTTTTTAGGATTTTATATTAATTATTACTTCAAAAAAATTTAATATTTATTTTTAAATTAAATGCTAATTAAAAAACGAGGAAAATACTTTAAAATATACAATTTCTATACGAAATTCCATTTATAGAAAACATTTAAAAGCAAATAAGTTTTATAATATATTTTAAAATAGAATAGACTTATTTAGGAAAAAATAATTTAAACTAAAATAAATATTTTTATAAATTTAAAATAAGCTAAAATTCTCTTTAAATAAATAAAATTTTAAGTAAAAGTTTTTATTTAAATACATTAAATTTTATTATTTTACATTTCTAAAATTTAGAAAATCAAGAAGATGCCATTAAAATACACATATATATATATATATACACATATATATTAATATAAAACCCACCATACTTAAGTTTATGAACAAATCAAAAACATTATTTAAATAAATAATTCTATCTAAGAGTGCTATTTTTATCCAAAAAAATAAAAAAAATTCCTTTCATATCTCCATATAAAGTAATAAAAGTTATCATCATTTGCAGCAGTTTGCACTAATCTAAAAAAGAATCACGTAACTCAATTCAAAAATATTTTTGCAATAACTTTACTTCAAAAAAACACATAACTATCAAAAATAATATCTGTAAAACGTTATCATCATTATTATATTATTCACCAAAGGTTACTTAATCATTTAAAAAAATACTTCCTTTTCTTTAAATAATAATCATAATAATTTTATATTTAATGTTCTCAATTTTTAGATATAGAAATATTTAAAAAAATAACATTAAATTCTTTTTTTTATTATTATTGATAAATATGTATATTTAATTTATACTTTGAGGATGCGAAGTAACGACGTTACGTATCGAGAAATATCTTTATTTCTAGGTAAAGAATAAAGGAAAATAAATAATAAAAAAGAATTTTTAACTGTTTATTTCAATTTGAAACCATTGTAACTTGATATATTCCCATCATCAATAAATTGTAATTCTTCTAAAATTCTTTCAGAAACCACAACAAATCGTCGCCTCGGGAGCTGTGAAAATTCTTTATTGCCAAGCAAAGGATAAAACTAACAAACAGTAAACTGATTCTTTGCTTCAGCATGACATCAGTGTACGCATGATCAGATTATGATCATGATCGACGTGCGAAGAAAGCGTATCAGTTACTATGTTGCTAAATGCTAACGTTGTCACTCATTGCAACGCTCTCTCCTTTTGTCACGATCCTTAAAACGATAATTACACTTCGTGTCCTGAAATAGCAAAGTTTTTCTCTCTACAAATTGGACCTGCCCGAAAAAAACACTTTTTAACTTTCCCATTTTAACATCCTTTGTCAACATCTTGTAATTTTTTTTTCATTACTTTTTCAATATTATAAGTTTTTTATATCTATAAAGGCTCTAATATAAAGGATGTTTTCGTAAATTTCAATTTTGCATTTCTATTTTTCTCGCTTTTAACTTTTTTTTTTTTTTTGAATTATTATATTTCAATTTTTTCCTCAAATTTATACTCTTTTGATACATCTCAAGTTTCCTTATCTGTCCTTTCCTATAGCTTAATTATATTTCAAGTTCGCTATTCCGAATTTTCTCTTCCTCCTCTCGTTTTACACATGCTCTTATTTGATTCGTTTCAAGTTTTCATTTTCGTCTATCTTGATATTTTTTACAGTCGATTCTACAAGCATTTTTACTGTTCAAATTTGATTTATTAAAGTAATTTTCTTCACTTTTCCTCCTTCCTCTCGCTCTCACTCTTTCACTTTCTACTCTTGTCTGAAATTTATATTTTAATTTATTTTTAAGCCAGAATAATTTATAAAAGAATTAAATAATACTTTAATGCTTTAATTATATATATATAATGTACATATACTTTATAATTTATTTATTTCTAAGAGGATATTTTTCAGTTGAGTGTATCATAAATTATTGTTTCGTATGGAAGATTAAGCTGAAGTAATTAAATTCTTTATAGCGACATATTATATATACAAGCATCAAAAAATTTAAGTATTATGTTATAGAATTATACCTCATAATAGACTGAGGTGTGAATAAATTATAGTTATGAGATATTATTGTTATATATTAAATGCATCAATATTATACATTATCATAATTAGATTCGCGGATAAGTAGTAAACAAATGCATAAATTGTGTAAAGAATCGCACCAATTTAACTCAAATGTACATTATAAATTATTATTAAGTATTTTTCTATAAATATGTATATTATATACATTAACATATTGCCCTCTTTCATGGAAAAAAAGGGATTGAAGATTGTCATTCATCTTCAAATTTTCATATTTTTCTTCTTTAATAGAAAAATTATCATATTCATTTTTTCAAGCCTCTTCTGCCTAGATATATATTAATTAATTATGCATTCACTTATTAATTATGCATGCATTTTTCTACTAAAGCAGCATAACTCCTTAAAAAAACTTTACTTCCTTTCTCTTACTTTTGTTTTCTTATTTATTACGCATAATTCATTACTTATTATAAATAAGTAAACAAAGAAAAAATATATATAATAAACACGAGAATTTTTAAATATTAAATTTAATAATTATTAGAAAATTACTAGTTTGGTCCTCTATGCGATAAGAGAATGATAAAGTAGAATAAGAGGGGAAGAAATATCATTTTTATCAACGGCAGCAATTCTTGTGGTCGTTATTAGCCTCGAGTCATTTAAAGATATTTGTAACTTTTCCCTTTATTTAAAGCTATTTTAACATGAAATTTCGAGCTTTGAAATGTTAAATTTTATAATAAAAACAAAAAAAAACTAGTGAAAGGCTATTCCAAATTTCCACAGAATTATATTATAAAAGTTAGCATTTATCTAATTAAATATTATACAATTTCCTCTTCGTTTATATATAAAAAAAACTTAAACTTCAATTAATAAATGAAGAACGTTTCCAGTTTAATCTCCATACCATCACGTAATATAAGCGATATAATTACAATTTTCTCACTAAATCTTTAGTAAAATAAACACTTATAAATTATTAACAAGCATCAATAATTAAAGAATATCATTACCTTAATTGCAAGTTTTATCTATAAACATTAATATATTAATTAATATAATTTAAATGTATACAAATCTATTATTGAGATTAATATATTAAGCATTTAATTTAACAAAAATATTTTATTATTTAAAAAAAAACAAATTAATTCTAGCGATATTAAAAAAAATAAATAAACTTTCTGTTTTTAAATAAATAGAAGAGATTAGACTTAACTTTAATTAAATTTACATTACGTGACGCTGTATTTAATTACGTAAAATCGCTTCTTAATTGAACAACCTGTTTGAGATGCTTAAGGGAAAAAAGAAGAGATAACTTTTTAAAAATTTTTTAATAAAAATCTTACCTAAAAGAGGAAGCAATAGATGTTGAAGCTGACTTGTTCGAACACACCAAGCTCTATGAAGTTGGACGATTCAAATTATCCGTGTGCGTTCTATCGAGCCACAGATAGGGATGTAGGAGGCAACACACTTCTACTCTTGTCGATTGCAACGCCGCTCTAGTGACGAAATTCGTTTTAGAGGGTATAGTAGTACTTTAAGGCGTGCTATAATAGTGATTATTACAGTTGGCGAAGTCAATAGAATAACTACTATTCATAGCAGTTTCTTTCTTCCATACAAATCAATATCCAATTAGAGCAGCATCTGTTATTTCCCAACTTTGTGTTCGAACTTCTCTCCTGATTGCGACAAAATGACTCAATTAGCAAACTAGAAAATTCCTTTTTTTTTCTTTCTCTTTCTCTCTCTGTTTCGAGTGGTGTCGAAATCTGTGTTTAAATCAGAATTTTGTTTGTTTCCTCTCGAGTCCATATGCAGTTTGTTTTTCTGCACGAGAGCGTAAGAGAATAAAAATTTTAATTATAATTAGAATGATAAATTTTTATTAATTAAAGCTTCAATAACAAACAATACATTAGCAAATATCGTTGAATAAATTCTCTTTTTAAAAATAACGCAAGGAATTAAAAAAATGAGGTAATTTTTAAGTGTAAAATGATGAAAATATGTAATAATTTTTATTAGAATATAAGAAAAAGTACTCTACAAACTAAATAGCTTTTTATATAAAAAGGAAATAAATGTTGTTAACGTTAATATAAATTTTAGTAGCTAAGAAGATAGCCAAAAAGAAATTATTCTCCCAACTAAACTAACAAGAAAGTCAAACATAGGGACAGAAAAATAGATTGTTCACTTGAATGAAAGACGGAGAATAAAGAATAAGGTGTTTCATCTTTCGCTTTACTAAATGGTATTCTAGATTGAAACAAAAGATTATTTAGACTAGAGAAATGAATGAATGTCAATACTCCCGACCGTCGTCATGTGTTATAGCTAGACAGTTCTTTTCTCTAAATGGAAATATGTTTATTTTTCAAAAAGTAATTTTTAATATTTTGACAATATTCATCATTTTTACTTCCCCCCTTTCTTTTTTGTATAATCTAAAAATACATAATTTCGATTTTTTTTTATTATTGTATTTTTTCTACTTTTTTATTTAAAATTAACATAAATATTTAACATTAAATGCCATATTGATTTAAATTATATTTTAGTAATAATAGTATCACTCTTAAGTAACACAATATTTATGTTTTAAATAGAAAATATCGATATGCTTCACTGCATAGCAATTATTTATGCGGTGGAGTATCATTTACAGGAGTAATTGAAACTACGTTTTAGTTTAAGATTTCGAGTTAAATTTTTAATTTTTTCTTTTATTTTTTTAAAGAAATGCAACTCGCGAAAGTTGTCAACACAGAAGTAACACCACATCAATAAATTTTTAAGTAAAAGTAAACCATATATTTATATTTGAAAATAATATATGAGAAATTTATTGAAAAATCAACTCATCAAAAATCCTCTGACATTTCCATTATACCATCTTTTGTTGAATACACTCTAATGTACTTCTAACCTATCATCAACCGAAGATAAAAATCATCGGTTGTCGTGGAAACGAAGATTTTTTTTCTAACTTTTCAAGTAACTGAAGCATTTTTTTCCCCTTCTAACAGGTGATAAATTAATGAAGATGAAACGATATCATGCTTCTAAGAATTGACAATGTAACACTATCTTAACAAAGTTTTTTATCTTTATTAATTCATTTGATATTTCTTTTAAGAGAATTTGATACTTTTACAATAATATAAAATCTTCATTTACATTTTTTTTTCCTTATTGTCTAACTGAGAAATTTCTATTTATTAATTAAAAGTTTTATATATTTTCACTTTAACCTTTTAACTTTTTTTTAAATATTATTAAATCGGACATTTTTGTATCTAAAAATATATTAAGAAATTAATTTTAAGTGTTAGTGTAAAAAGTTTCTAATTAATTTAATCAGGCATGGATGACAGAATGATTGCAGCCTGCTGTTGATATGTTATTAAAAGAAAATAGAATACTGATAATATGTGTTATGGAACGTATGATGATAAATATCAAAACAAGGATGCACTTCAATCAATTTTGGAGTTTATTCTGACCAAAGCAACTTTCTGTATTTTCTGTAAAGAATTTTAAATAACAAAATACTTTAGTAGAAATATTAAGGAATGAAAATTGTAGCAAACTTTTGAATTTGTTTAAGAGAATAATGAATTAATCATGCAACAACTTAACATAAAATTTATAATAATTTTAAAACAACTAAATAATTAAAAATTTCTTCTGAATATTTAATATTTTTACACAGTAAATTATTAAAAATTTTAATAAAGAAACGAGAATCTGTAAAACATCAGAATTATTTTTTTTTGGATAATATACAATGCCCTTGTTTTCTTCGAAATTAAAAAGTTTCTAATTATAAAATGAATTTAATTAACTTTGACAGGTATAAAAAATCTTCTTAAAGATGAATCTATAATAATTTAATTAAAAATTTATATAATTTTTTAATAATATTTGTAAATTTTGTCCAAATTATGATTGATAAAGAACGTCTAATAAGATTAATAAAATTCGTTTATTAAATTGTCTAATAATATTATATTCTGATGGAAATATTGTAAAGAGACGTCGAAATCATCTGTTAAATTTAATATCCATGTTTTTTTACTCAAAATTTGATTTAATTTCTCACTTAAAAACAAAATCATGCATCTTACAAGACTTTTTAGAGAAAATATATGTATAAAGTGTAGTGCAAGTTAATATTTATATAAAATTTTAACTATTGTTATCAATTTAATTGAAATAATATTATTCTGAAAAGCATTATGGGGTAGTTAGTAGAGCAAGTGACCATTATCAGTTTATCAGCTGGAAGTGACAGTTCTGAGACAATTCACACTGAACTCCTTACAAGTGAATTGTGCAATCAATAAACCGATTGTTTGAGTGTGACATGTCTTCACCTAGCTAGTTTCTGTCGAACTTTTTTTTATATAAATGTGAGTAGCGTGTCTACAAGTTACTGCACTATGAGGTATCAACAGTATTAAAAAGTCCAGCCCTGTAAATAGCACTTTACCTCAAAGAGAAAGTTTTACAAAACTATTTTAATATCAAAATTTTATTCATTTATCTGTGTTGTTGCTGTAATATAATATATCTGTCATCATAAAGTAATTATAGGAACCATTGTTGAGTTATATAACAGGTTTAGTTGTTTATATTTTAATAGTATCTGAGAGTTATTAGAGCTAAATCGTTGGCTATGGCTGTGTGTATGGCTGTGGAGAAAAATTATTTTATGTCCCGTTTTCATGAAAATTTCGTTAGATTTGTAATCGAAATATCCACGATATTTAACATAATCAAGGAACCATAGGTTATTATTTATGAAGTAATATAAAATCTTCTCCAAATACTAAAGTACGAATCGCACTAAAATCTGTGATATACGCTTGACAAAAGTAAACATTTTTATTTTTCTTGTAAACGATTATGCATCTAACAATAGTAATTTTAAATATATTACATCAAATTTTCATAATTACAGTAAAACCTCAATTTAACGAACATTCCTCGCATCAATTAATCCGTTAAATCGAGGTTTCACTGTATTATTTAAACTTTCAATTAAGATATTTTGTTTACGATTTATCTTACTTAAGAACGTTAAAAGTAATGTTTTAGACTGAATTTTGGGTTCGATTTTCTAAATAATTTTAATAAAAATATGTACATCCTGCAAATTATTTACGTTTCTTTTTGTAAAACCTTTTTTTTTAAAGAAAAAATTAAAGGAGATAAAATTAATTCAAGTAAAATTTCTGTGTTTTTTTAAACAAATAAAACATTAATTGGATTTCTTAAATTATAAATGGCATTCTATAGTTTAAGATAATATAGGAGAGTCACAGTTTAATGAATTAAGTAAAACTGAATAGTGATAATTGATTACATTAGAAGCTTATATGTAATTGGATTAATATTTGGTGAAGCTTGGTCGATGTTTGGTTAAACCTAAACCCAACAGAGCCAAATCTTATTTCGCTGGCATATTGTTTCACAAATATTTATAATAACTGCTAGAGGAGATAATGCCAGTAAAATCATTTCTTCTGAAATATTTATAATAATTTTATTGCTAAGATAAGGTTTAATTCTATTTAAATATCATTTATTTATGAATTATTTATTTTTATCTACAGTTTTAATACCATGAAGTACGCTTCATTCTTAATTTATTGATGATGAATAAAGAGAAATAGTGGAAAAAGCATATATGAACGAGCAATTATTTATCGTGACATCGTTAAAATTCCGGGCTGTAATCATATTTTTAATTTATTTAATTTAAAATATATTCTCTCCGCCTCTAATCAGTAGTGGCTTGCCCTTGTATATCATACTTTTCCTGTAGCAATACAGTCATACCTATCATCCAGGGAGAAAATTTTTGAATTGAAATCACTTGATTTCTGGTATATATCGGACGTTCGTATTTAGTTAATCGGTCCTCCTTCCCCTAAGCTTTTCACGTCTGTCTCGGCTTTCATCTGTTTAACGCCATTCTTGAGATTAAGGAAGGAAGGAAGGACGGACTGACAGACGGACGACAGTGGGAATTTATAAGTCTACAATTTTTAATTGCAGTCCAATAAAGTTTCTGTTAGTAATTTAAAATATTCAATTGAATTTTTATTAATTTAAAGTATCTAATTTGCTAGTATTGACAGGTAAATATTTTAGAAGCGCTTCGTAAATGAAATTATTCATTTATGGAGCTGTTTATCGCTGTTCAATACATTAAATAACTATATTTATATAATTTTTATTATTATTCTAAAGCATTTTTTAAATTTTTTTCTAAGTTTTAATAGTTTTAATTACAAATAAATTCTAGTAAAAAATCAGAAGATAAATATCCTATATTTAGCTAAAATACAAAGGATATCTCCATGACCAGCTTTACTAAGACTATATAAACCATGTTTATAATCACCAATTTAAGTTTCTCTCGCATGCAAAATTGATTATTTTCTGGCAGTTAGCGCGAGCCTTTCAACTAACTGCCATTTTCAATTTTGTTAAAATATTATACATGAAAACACTATCGTGATAATGGCAATTGGAACGAAATTTTATGTGCAAAACAATTGTATAAGAATTTAATTCTTGATAACGCTTTATGATAGGGCATCATAAATAAAAAAATATAAAGTGACGTAAATCTGTCTTATTACCACTCTTACCACTCTGTGTTTTTTAAAATACGTATGCTGCTTGTACTACACGAAAAACATCAGTATGAACATCTCAGTATAACAGTAAAAGTTCAGTAAGAATCTTCCCTGTTATAATGAGATAATTCCAGTAAAAATTCACTATGAACATCGGCATGCAGTGGTACCCTAAAAAAGTTTAGTATGAACATCAGTAGTATCCCAATAAAGGTATGAATAAAGGCAGGATTTGTATGCATGTGCATGTCTTTTTCCTTAAATGTTAAAATGTTAAAACCTTGATGTAACATTTGGGTCAAAGTGGATCAAATTAAGATCCTCCGATAATGCATATTTTGCAGATTTGGCCATTTTAGGGACTGAATAATTGCTTTATAAACTTAATTATTATTACCTTACTGTCCTTTAGTTTCTTATTATATATTTTGTCAACGTGGACATTAATTATTAATAGGACAATTATACTGGTTTTAAGATTTTACGCAAGAATTGAGGAAAAAGTTCTTAAAAGAAAACAGACTTTCTTTATTAAGCTACCTGTACACATACATTGATTCACATCTGTGTTTCGGGCTATCATGCTCCTCACCAGCAGGATTACAATTGTGATAATGTTTTAAGATATACAAGCATCCGATTCCCGATAATAATTGGTTTTTATATTGAAATGTAAATTCTTTCGTAAAATCTAAAAACCAGTATAATCGTTCTATTAATAATTAATGTCCACGTTGACAAAATATATAATAAGCTTTATAAACTTGTTTGCGTGATTGCAAGCGCTATTTTTTCCAATGATCTATAATCCGTTTCTGCTATCTGTGCAGTGAATTATTTTTGCGCACGCACAGGTCACGCGAGAAATATCATTTCACCAATGACAGAAATTTACAGAACTTATTACTACCCAATTACAGAAGAGCGCGCAAAAATTCAAAATACTTTAAATTTGAATCGTCTAAGTTGCATTCTTTTAAAGTTCCACCAACGAATACGTTTTGCGTTGCTCTGAAACCTCTCCTATTTCAAATTCTTAATATCCTTTGAATTAATTAGATTAAAATTTAAATATCTGAAAAAGTCTTCTTGACCAATTGGAAACAAGACATTATTATCAACTTCGATACGAAATCTGTAATTAGCTAATAACTTAATAAGAGTGTTTACTCATTCCTCATCATTTGTACAGGACTACAAACAAGAATATACGTGTGACGGAAGTTTAGGACGAGGGAAACTAGGGTAATTCAGTTATCCTAAAACATGGTGTAAACAATTGTATATATAAAAATAAGTTCAATGATATTGATTAGATAATATAAAAAGTTATAAAATGTTATTTAACATGTAATTTTATTAGTAATTGACTTGATTGCGCACCTTCTACGTGAGACATTATTCTAAGGTGATGTCATAACTTTTGAAATCCTTGTGTCACATGTTTACCTCTTCCCACTTAAAAAGTGTGACATAACAGACGTTATTAAAGTTTACTCGCCTACAGAAGAGCGTACGCATTACAACCTACAAATTTTAGTGAATTTTACTAGCTTTTTTTTAAACTTGCATAAGGCATCTCGCATTTTAAAGCGTATATAGATATGAACATCAGTATTCCAATAGAACATGTCTATCTAAGAACTGTCCTACTATGTTCAAGCGTAAATTGCAAGGTTTATCAGTAGAAAGGATACTTAAACACACAATATTTTATCCTAAAATAATTAATTTCCTTTCTAAAATTGAACTGATATCTAAAGTTCTTACGTCTTTCCCTGATTCGCGATTTAATTTATAGAAACATAAATTATAAAATCGTTTATAAAGTTAAAAAAAGTATAGAATTTACAATTCAATTCAATTATTCTATAATGTATAATTATATTAATGGCTTAGAAATGTATGATTAGAATTACTCTTAGTACAAGCAGAGTTTACTCTTTATATTTAAATTTTACCTGTACATTAAAAATAATTTAATATTTTAAATGAATATTTATAAAATTAATCTATTATTTTGACAATTAATTAATAAAGCAATATTAATTACTTAAACTTTTATTTAGAAATAATTAAAGCAAATAATTAATATAAATATATCAAAATAAACAATTTTTGTAGCTATTTCTTGATGATGATGTAGTTTCATATCGAATAAATCTTTACAATTTATATTCTATAAAAAGGGGAATCAATCAAAAATGAAAAATGGAACCAAACTCGAGTCTTCGTGATGGAATTTTGAATCACTTTCGCATCACCAGCGGCTAAATTATTGAAAAATAGTTAAGAAAATCCGAAATTTGTATCCATAAACAAATTAAAATTAACTTCAGATACAAATACGCTTGCTGATTCGGCCTCTCAATTATCCGGCATATCACCATTGTCTCTTATTCATTTTTAGATACAACGTCAAATTTAATAAAGAATTAAGTTTACGGTAAGGCCTACAGCTTCGAAAGGCAACAGGCCATGCCATTAATTGTTTTTAAGTCTATGCAGTCTCCATAATCAGGCGTTCTTGTTAATCTAGAAACCCCGATTGCAAAGGGATGGTCGGATTAGCAAGAGTATAGTGTATTTAAGTATGATTCTTTCACATCCGATATCCATACTCTACTGGAGAAGCTAACAAAAAAATGGATTGCATATTTATTTAAATTTTTGGCCATGTTCTTTTTATATATTAAAATACATTTGCATCCTTACGTAATTTTTTGTATATCGAAATTGCATTTTTTTCCGTGTATAAGGATAAATTTTTTATATAACGCGCAATTAAAATGTAAGGTACATTCTTAATTTTATAAATATAATTTGGTACATTTATTTCACACACAACTTGCGACTATTTGTTTATAACAGAAATTTGTTAATTTTAATAAGTAATTTAAAAGAAATTAGGATTTATTTTTGAAGAATTCAACAGATAAGAAAAGATTTAATGCAGTTTAACGGAAAAAAAATCATAATAGATATTCTATGGTAATACGTCATTCCTCATGATTTTCTGATCATAGTGTTACAAATCCTTTGGAAGTTGGAAGGATTTTTAAAATCATTTAATGTATTTCTAATGTTAAAAATGCTCTGAGTTTTGCATAACATAATGATCTAATCCCCTGCATCTTAACGTTGATATTTGTATAAATATATTGTTTTATCTGTGAAAAAATTAGGTCAACAATACATTTTAGATGAATATCTACTAAATAAATGTTCCACTTCAAGTGTTGAACACTTCTTAATATTATAATTATGTAAAAGACCTGTTTTAAATTCATGGATAATGTAATTATTGTTTTAATGTTATTGGTTTATAGTTTACTCTGTGTAATTTTAAATTAAATTTATGACGCCGAAGAGGGGTGTTCACAGGAAATGTATTGTCTTATTAGTAAAAAATTTTAGTGGAAAGGTTAATTGTTCACTTATCCAGACACTTGAACACCGACGAAGGATAGAAGTAAAATTATTGTTGATTACAAGTTTGTTATACGCAGCTTACACTTATAGTAAAATACAAAATTTTAAACATTTTCTTTTAAAAAACAATTCAAATGTTTGGGTTTTCATAGATAAATTAAATTTTAATGCGCTAATTTCTCATCATCCCGAAATTTTTACACGTAATGCTTGATGCAGTGTTGAAAAAATTACGCAATTTTTATATAGTATTAAGCACTAAAAATACGTTATAAAATACAAAAAAAGAGAGTATATGGGCAATATAAACGGATAATGATTAATTATGATGTTGTCTGTTGTGTCTTAATAGTGTGAAAGATAATTGTCTGAGACCAAGAGCATATGGCCTGTGTTCCTAGCTTTACCTCGTTTCCGTTCTCACTCCTAATCTACCAGCTCCCAGTCTCAGGTATCGATGTTTCTCACTAATATGACACAACTCTCATTAAATACCACCTGTTCATATCGTTTAATGCTTTATATACTCTTAAATTCCTATCATTTTTTCTATCTGCTCCATTTCGTTCCCTACTCTATAATACCATAACACCATTTAACTTAACACTTATTACACGTCTGATTATATAAAAAGTTAGTAAATAATATAATTTTGAAGTGTGCTTCTATCAACAAAATTAATAAACTCTTCTATTTATAGCACGAAGCTTTGAATTTTTGTAATTTTTTTTATTATTAAATTATAAATTATAAAAAATAATAATTTTTTTCGTTTATCTGCGTGTTCGTGGATGATTTAGCATCGTTCTTTCTGGAGTTTTTTCTATTAAGAATCGAGTGTTTTGTCTTACTGATCAATATAAAACCTTTCAAACGTTTATTCTATGATTTTATAGATAAAAATACTTGATATTTTTATATTATTTTATTAAAAAAATAATAAAATTTAATGATCATTAGATGTGTGATTGAACTTTTACTAGTGATCTGTCACTTTGTTATAGCATTCATCGTTCTTTTTGATAAATATCTGATTTCTTAGAGTAGCATTTTCTTTTACTAGCGTAATAGAATAATTTATCATGTAAATAAATGTTACGAGATCAAGATAAGAATTAATGGATCTTGAAAATACGAGATTTATTTAATTAAATATGGAAATTTTTACTTTGGATCAGTTGAAAATTAAATTGTCTTTAATTATGTAAAGTTTCACACAAAATAAAAATTTAATTTGTTTTATAATTAAGTTAATTAATTGCGAAAAGGGATTTTTGTTTTGCCATTTGTAAGATGGGAAAATCAATAGGATCTCGTGTAGAAATGTAAAGCTTCAAGCGTTTTGTAACATTTAAGTGGGAATTGCAATAATTATACTTTTACTGCCTTAAGGTGGAAATTTTCAAATAATTATGATTTGTAAGAATATTAATTAAATTGATTAATATTATTTTATTTTTTAAATCTTTATCGTGTGAAAATTTCTTATTTCAAATTACGTAAATGTTTCTCTTTTCTTTCATTGAACAACAGTTTTTATAGAGTAATTAATTAATTAATATTCATTTATAAATGAATTGTTCATTTCTGATAAAGAAAAACTTATTACTCTACTAAAATATTAAGTTTATTTGAAAAAACTTCTGTTAAAATATATATTATCAATACGAGTATAGGAGGATAATTGTTTTCTTTTAATTAAAACTTTCCTCTACTTATACCAGATAAATATGGTCATTAACTTATATACTTATATAAGTTATACTTATAGAAACGTAGCATAATTCTATACTCATGCTATGACTATACTATTTTCTACTATATAGTTATAACTTTTTTATACTTTATATATTTACTTGTGCAGTATATTTTTATACAGAGTGCTTCATGTACGGTGTTACATGTCAGTAACTCAGAAAATATACTTCTAATATAAAAACTTTACAGATAGGCATTAAAAAGGCCCCTCGAAAATATTAAAATTTTATACTTTAATATTTTCGAGGGCCTTTTTAATGCCTTAAAAATAAAGCTGACTCATTCTTCCTTCTGGATGAGGCAGGAGACCAACTTTGTATGTTTTGAAAGGTAACGGTCTATTAAAAATGCAACTGTTTTTACGAGCTAATTAATTTAAACATATTTTAAAGTTTCTAATAGTTAATTGTTAATCAATTCTGAATATGGTTCGCATTCATTTTTGAATTAATTTCCAAAGTGAATTTAAACGATGTTTGCAGAACGATGGATAGATGTGGAGGACCAATTTCATGGCCAGCTAAATCACCGGATCTGACGCAAATTGATTATTTCCTATGGAGGTTTCATAAAGATCGAGATTTCTTTCAACATCTGACCACGATTCAAGATATGAATGTATGAATGTACTAAAATAACACCAGAAATATTAACTCTATTAATGAAATGTTTAAATTAAAATAAGCACCTTTTTAAACAACTGATAAATAACTAAAAAAATAAAGAAATGGAAATTAATAAATTCATATTTACGGCATTAAAAAGGCCTCTCAACAATATTAAACTTTTATTCTTATATTACATCTGTGTTTCTGATATTTTTTTTTATTTAGGAGTATATTTTCCGAGTTATTGACTTTTAACTCTAACCTGAAACACTACATATTCATTATATTATAAAGTTTAATAAATTATATTTTAGACGAAAATTTGGACTATAATCTGTAAGAAAGATTAAATTTAAAAAATACAGTATACATTATTTATTTTATTAATATTTCATCTTTAACAATGAATTAAATTAAAGTATCATTTTGTTAAATTATACAGTTTAAATAATTAAAAAATATATTTAAAAATTAAATTTATGTAAATTTGATATATGTATTTAAAATTTTTATATATTTGACTGAATTTAGAAAAAGATATGTAAAAATATAGCAGAACCTTCAATAACGGCCACCTCGAAACAACGGACGTTTTTTACGTTCCCGTCAGTGGCCGTTGTTCAGAGGTTT
Organism: Centruroides vittatus; assembly: GCF_030686945.1. Lineage (NCBI taxonomy): Eukaryota > Metazoa > Arthropoda > Arachnida > Scorpiones > Buthidae > Centruroides > Centruroides vittatus. Next base: position 651,570 of record NW_027122591.1, on the reverse strand, counting down.
GACTGTATTTTGTTCCAGCTAAGTTACAAGTATTTAAACTGCATCACGCAAACATTTTCTCTATCAAAGTATGTTTTGCTGTAGAAATGCCAGTTTCGTGTCATGTTACAATCTGTTTAGTATGAGAAATGACTGCTTATCACTTTATTGTTTCTGAAAGAATCTACAAGTTTATCTTTAGTTTAAAAAAAAATAAAATTTAGTTTAGAAGAAAATAAAACATCCTAAAATTATAAGAAACTTTTTAAGCTTTTATGTAATACATCTTTAAACTTTTCGCAACTCCCTTAATCCGATTAACTGTCGTAATATTGTATGATATTATTAATTATTCGATAGTTTCTTATAAATAAATATATTATTTTAATTAAAATAAACATTTTATAATTAACTTTTAGTTATTTTTATTAGGCAACATATTTCTACACGTGTTCTACAACATGAAAAGATAGAAAATGTTGTATGTTTCACTGCAGTACACCTGTGAATGCAGTGAAGCAACATTTCAACGAACTAGACTATTCTATTTTTAGAAGTTATGCAATTAAAGAAATAAATAAATGAAAAAAAAATTAAATCCTTATTTTATCGCAATTTAAAAAGATTTTATCGTTACAGCTATAATATGATAAATAATAAAATGGTTTTTCAAGGAGAGCCTGTAATAAAACTGGTAGTTTCCTTCAACAACATAAATCACCTTATTTGTCCAATCCATTATATCATGGTTCATTTGATGTTACAGTTGATCTTTACTACATTCACTTCTGAGGAAACTAGATTGGGCTTTGCGGTTCAACATGATGAGTGTTGTTAAGACCCAAACCACTCCATCTGATTACAATCTCTGTAATTGAAGGAGCAATTTTAAATACTTTTTAAAAAACTAAATCAGCCCTAATTTATCTTCTATTCAAAGCAGTTGAAGTTTGTTATATAAATTTTACTCTTCAGTAATTCGGTTTGAAGAATATTTTTATCCGACTATTTTTAAGTCTATCTCCATGAATACGATGTATATATATATATATTTAATATAAAATATACAAGTTATAATGTCACATATAACATTCTTTTATTTCTGTTTTTAATAATAAATAACAAAACTCCTCGACTGTTTATAAAAATATAATTATAAATATAATACTTTTTAATAAAAGACAAAATAAATAAATTTTTCGATGCTCGTTTGTCTCATTATCTGTGAATTGGGGAATGCATGAATTTTCTAAACTAACGAACTCAGTTAAATAAAAAAAAAATGAAGGACCATAGGAACCTCTCAGTACAAATATTGATCCACGTGTCACGTGACTGGAAAACCTGACGCCGCATGTCCCAGGTTTCCATAGAAACGGGGACAATATGAACAAAATTTAGCTTTCATTTCGTTCACAGATTCACTAGATTTTAACCTTTTATTAATAAATTATAATTATAGAAAATTATAAACAATTATCTTAAAAATTCAATTTGGATTTATATGAAGAGTTTAATAACAAAATTTGACAACGTTACACGCAATATATTCATCAGGTTCTGTTTTGTTCTGTACGTGCTGCTGCTGTTCATCATCATTGAAGAGCCTATGTCTAGCTTATCCCAAGAGGGTTTTAGAAATAAGAAAGAACTAACTAATAGAAACTGAAGGGATTTAAAATTGATCTGATTAAATTTCAACTAGAAATATTAAAATTTTTATTTAAAAAATATAAAAATCTTTTCTTCTATAAATAAAAATGTTAGTGTGTAGTAATTAAATATTGGAAAAAAAAACTTTTATTATATTTGAATTCATAGAATTTAATTTAATATAATAAAAAATATTTAATTAACATAGTTTAAATGGAAATGTTTCATAAAAATATAAAAAAAAATCTTATGAAAAATAAGGTAAATATTTAAAAAATAAATATATAGTTTTCTGAAAAGTAGATCAAGTTAAACATTATGAACAGTTCACTGACAGTTTCAGATAAAAAGTAGGATGATGCAGTAGTTTGTAGAAGTCACAACAACAGGTTGCCTTAGGATTATCTTGGCAATAACAAGATTTCTTTTCGACTAACCTAATCAGATGACCCGAAGAGTAAATCCACTTACGATTTCTCTTCCTGTTATGTTTTTGTACTCCTGATGTGAAAGGATGCTGTGTAGGAAAGTAAGAGACGTAAAGAGATAGCAAAAAGATTTACGATAAATATACATTATTATTTTCAATTTCTTAAATGTAAAACAGCAATTTTATTACATGTGAATTATTTTGGAGACGATATTCGAAAAAACTGTGTAGTTAAGGAGATAAAGTCTAAAACATGAATTACAAAGCATTCTTTCATTAACTAACAGCATAAAATAAACTGTTACATAACTTTATCTTTGAAAATCGATCGAAACTTAATTTTTACACGAACATGAGCTAAATGAAAGAAGATAGGAAAAAGTTTTTTGTGTCATAGCCTTTATTCATAATTTTCATTGATAAAACTTGCTGTAATAAATAATATTTTGTGGCTAATTTTAATGCCTGTCACTTACGGTGTGAAAGACATAACGGTATTTAAATCTATGTTAATATTTTATATAAAACCTTTGCAAACAAATGTATCAGAAAAGCAGTATTTCTGTCAATGACAAATAGTACAACATTGTTACTTTTTGTAAGCTCATAGTATATCGAACAAGACTATAGATCAAGTGGTAAATAGCCAACTGTCACCAACTCATGCTGTCATGTTTCAGACTGCTTCAAATAACTGATATCTGCAACTTATCCTTTGTTGCTAAATTTGACATTGTTAATTTTAATTAAAATCTCAATCTTTGTATTAAAATTAAAGTTAGAGGCTTTCTAAATAGTGTATTCTGCTTTAAAATTATAATTACTTCAATTAAAGGTTTACTTTATTCATTACTTCAATTTAAATATGTAAATAAGGCATTCTACCATCTTTTGTAATTTGTCATTCGAACGCAATATGAAATATGTGTTTAATGCATTCTCTAAAATTAATATTTAACATATTTGTTATAGTATCCATTATTAAATTCGTAATTTATGTATTGGTATAGTGTTGAATATTTCATAGATTTTGCCAATGTTTATCATCATATGCAACTGTTGGTAAACCATTTTAAAAAAGTAATTCTTCTTATCTAACCGCAGAATCAATTTTTTTGTGTATTCTAGCAACGTGACTTGTCACTTTAATGTAAATATTTACATAGAATTGAACTGTACACGCGTAGATGTCATCTTTCATTACTGTACACATTGATATGTTATATAACAGAAGCTTCTATACTTTGTAAAGGGATGCCATATATAGCCTAATGAGGAATATACTCACTTTAAATCTTATAAAATTTCTATAATTATTTACTATATATATATATATATATATTTATTACAGATATATTTACATTTCGAATGCTTAAAATTGTAATTAATCCCTATATATATGTGTGTGAAAAATTAGTCAGTTTATATATATAGGCCTATAATATGCTTAAAATTATAAATATTAAAAATAGTGAATGAGATTAAGATAAAAATATAACGTGAAAAATAATTATAGAATGTTATCGAATTAAAATTTCGAACAGAAATACAACATTTCTGTCGAAAATTCGAGTTGTCGTCCAATATATGCAAATGACAGACATAAATATGAATGATAAAGTTAGCAAGAAGATGTCAGATATTTTGAAAGTATAAAGAAGTTGCGAGAGATTGTTGAGACGAAAACAACTGTACACAGCAGTTGGCCACAGATCAATCACCTACATACAAGAATGTATGGAATAAATTATAGAAATTCCCAAGATAAAAAAGAAAAAGAAATTGTTGTTGAAAAATAAACAATTTTACGTCGTAACGACCAAAATATAAATATTAATAAATATATTTTTAGAAATATCATTATTTTATTTAAATCGAAATCTAATGAATAATTAATCAATTTCGAGAAAACTAAACAAATCGTTTTATTGAAAACACACGATGAAATCAACGATAAAGTTCTAATTGGTTGATAATTTTAATTACTCGATGCTGATTGGTCGAAGCTTTTAATTTTTTTTTTCACGAGAGAAACGAATTAAAAATTTAATTGGGTCGTCTTTTGATAACTTTATCGATGATTGGCAGCTGACTTTTGCGAAACGGAATGATGAAAGTTTAATTGGTTTATGCCATCTCGACGTCAAAAGTAGGCGTTCGTATGACTAATATTTCGTTTACAAATGTGAAATAGACAATTCGTTGGGCGGGGTTTAATTAAAACTTTAAGTATAAAAATAGATTAATTTTCTCTGAATTATTGAATTTATTAATATGCAAAATAATCAAAAATAATTGGATTTTCGATATAAAATTAAATTCTTTTTGATTTATACAAAAATATTTTAGCTATTAAAGAGTAAAATAATTGTCGATTTACACCATTTTAAAGGCTTAAACGAGATAGAAGAGGGGATGGATGATAGAAATTATGAGAGTAAAGCATATGGACACACCCAAAGAAATAATAACTTATGCTAAATTAATTTCGATAAAAAATTATAAATTTTTCAATAATTTTCGGATATAAATGATTTTATCTTCTAGCATTTATAGAAAGAATATTAATTGTCGAATTGTACTATTTTGATAATTAATGCAACACCATTTGCTAAATTTAACTTTCAATTAATAAATGGCTTTAACACTCATTAATTTCATTATTAAATTAAGCAATAATTAAGTATTGACATTATAAAAAATGAATAATTTTATTATGCATATAAAGATAATATAGCAATAACGTCAAATAATAATATTATTAATGATTAAAGAGTAGCAATATTAATACCAGATGACAATGATATTAATAACCGAGTAATAACAACATTAATTAAGTTATAACAACATTAATGTCCAATAATAACAATATGTGTGAGGAACGATAAGAGTCAAGTTATAATAATTTACACGATAAGAATATTAATTATATATAAATTGTTATAATCTTACTTATTGGGGTAGAATGATATGTTTCTATTAATCAATCAATCAATCACTCGGTATTTTATGAAAATAGAAGGTGCAAATTCATGTTATAGAAGGTGAGGACAGTGCAGGACTTGTAAATGGGCTGGTGGTCATAATTTAGAGCCCCAAATTTTGGAACTAATACCTTATTTTCGCCTTACTAGTGTGTGCATTTATAATAAATTATTAACTGAATTACTATGCATTTCGAATACAATGAAGAAGTGATTTAAGTTATAGTCATTTGAATGTCTTGTAAATTTCAACAAGAGCCATATGGATTTTGGGGAGGAGGGGTACCAAAATCATCTGCACTCAAGCGGCTAAAACTCTAAATTTGGGACTGGGAAAGAGGGAAAATGATACAAGAATTTTACCGTTTGCATTAAGTAAAAATATTAATTTTAATACTTTACGCGATTAACGAATTCACCAAAGGAAAAGTTTAACATAGCAGGAAATCTACAAAATTTATGAACCTGTATGATATACGATATATACAAACAAAATATATAATGTATAGAATGACAAAATAATAGAAAAAATAGTCTAGACATTATACGAAAAATAAAACTAAGGTTCTGAATAAGAGATGTTGTTTAAAAAAATTAGAATAATAAAAGAATAAAATTGATTTATAAAGCGAAAGGAAAATGTTTTGTTTTAGACTAAAAATATTTAAAAAATAAAAACATGAGATAAATTAAATATAAGCTTTGAGCTAAGTGAAAGTAACAAAGAGTTCGATAGAAAAAAAATGAGGTTTTTTCCTAGATGGAAGAGTTACATCCTTAATATTAAAGCCAATACATTAACTACTATTGAGACACTCTCATCATCTCTCTTTCTATAGGATCATTTAACTTTATCTCGGGAACAATTAATATTAATCATGTAAGACCAACATCGAGTAAACCTGAGTATCTGTCTTTACTGTCTTAGTTTCTTCCTTCTGATATATAGAACGTTTTAAATTAATAAACAGCATTTAAAAATAATTAATCAGAAATAAAACGTAGGAAAATCGATACGTGCCAATAAAAATGGGAAATTTTATTTAAAATAGCAATTATATTAGTTAAGAAACCTTGGAGTGAACATTGTTGCATATCAATCAAGCGTAGAGCAGTATTAACAACGTTCACTCATCCGTCTTCTAATTAAAACAACTGTTGATGTGTTCTCTAATGAACAGTCACAATCACAGACAGCAAAGTGATGTGAGTGACTCACGAGTCTAGTCTTCAAGACGCCCGAAGTTAAGAATGACTCCAGAACGACTCCAACATTTATCAATCCCCTTTTTTCTCTACTTCTATTCATTGAAAGAGCTGATAGAACACGAAAATTCCAAAATATTTTCTAATTTCCTATTTTTTGATAAGATTTTTTTCTCTTCGTCAAAAATTTCCTGATTTTTGAAGTTTATGAAGAAAAAATAAAATAAAATAAAATATTAAAAAATCATTTCGTTGAAAGATTAGAAAAAAATTCCTAGTCTGAAGTGAGACTAGAAAAACTTGAATACATGCAACCAATAATAAGCAACGTTATTTTTATTTTCCGTGCTTTTATAGGAAAAATATTCAATTATTGGGCTGCAATTTAAAAAATTGTAGGCCTATAAATTCCCACTGTTGTCCGTCTGTTTGCTGTCTGTCCTTCCTTAATCTCGAGAGCGGTGTTAGATAGATAAGAGTCGAGACCAGATACGAAAAGCGTATAGGCAGGGACCCCAATTAACTATATACAAATTTCTGATCTAGACCTTCACATGATTTTAATTCAAACACTTTCTCCGGAATGGAATTACATAGATGACCGGCAGACTCCGTTATTATCAGGAAAAGTATGATGTACAGGGGCAAGATACTTATTAATTTGAGCTCGAGAGCATATAGTTTAAATTAAATAAATTTACAATGTGATAAAATAGAAATTCTAACCGGTATTGTGAAGATGTCACAATAACTTTTACTAGTTATATAAATAAATTTAGTTTTTTTTAGTATTTAGATATTGTATTGATGTAAATTTTCAATTTTTAAATTGAAGTTTAGTATTTTACTACCCTACTAACTCATTAATGAGCTAAGTAAGTAGTAAAATATTAAATAAACTTAATACTCGTACTTACAGTTAATAAAAATTTTATAATGATTCAATAAATAAAAATTTAATTATACATTTATTTTTTTTCTCTCTCTCTAAGGTATAAATGTCTTTAAGAATAGAAAACAACTTTAAAAAAATTAATAGATAAACTTAAGTGAAGTCTTTTGAGATAAGAGTGTTATTTCCTGTAAAAAGAAGAATCAAAGAAAAACAAGAGTTGATACAAAGTTCTGGATTTAGTTCATTGCCTGGAAAGTTTAAGGTAAGAAGATAATCTACTTTATATAAACTATTGTTGTTTTAATAATATTTTAATACAGAACGAGCAGTCATCGTCACAATGCAGGGCTGCAATTTTTAATTATATTTTTAATTTATTTAATTTAATTTAAAATACATAATCTCCGCCTCAAATTAGTAATGTCATGCCCCTGTACATCATACTTTTCCTGATAACAACAGTCGTGCCGGTCCGCCGGTCAGCCGGTTCTCTATGTAACTCTGTTCTGGGGAATATTTTGAATTAAAATCACGTGAATTTCGGTCTTTGCCAGACATTCATAAGTAGTTAATCGGGGTTTCCTGGCCCTATCTGATCTCAGATTTCATCTATCTAACTCCGTTCCTCGAGATTAAGGAACGACAAACAGACGGACGAACAGATAGAGAGACAGACAGACAGCGGGAATTTACAGTTATACAATTTTTTTTTCAAATTGCAACCGAATTAATAAAAATAAAGTTTTAACGTTTCACAAATTTATAACATTTATTATAAACATAAAATTTAAATTAAGCGTGAATATAATCAGATTTATTTGTGATTTTTTGAGGAGAAAAATAGGAAAGTTTTACTTGATAGCACAAAAGAAAGACAGGTTATATCACTTTGTGACAAAGTAAGTTCTCTTGTACTTTCCTAAGTAAAAATAATAAAAAATTTTTATTGAACACCAGAAAGTGGCAAGATTTTCGGTAATTCAAAAACGTATCACCATTTTCATTTCCTAAATTAAACGACGGATAAACTGTATCATTTGTCATTAATAATCTGTTTCTAGTGACGTCACGATTGATTGAAAACAATTGATTCCTCATCCAGACAATAGTAACAGTTGTTAAACTTTAACAATAGTTAAGATGATTTATAGAACAGGAAACAATGTGGTTTGCTCTGAATGTCACTAAACGGTGTTTATAGATAAGAATGAACAATGTTTGTGGTTGAAAAATCGTTAAATTTACTGATGTAGATCGTGCTAATGAAAGAGCATTGTTGGGATGAATGGTCTCGAAATTTTTCAAATATTATCATTAAAGTGAATAGCTTTATTTATTGTTTACCATGTTTTTTATACAGTTAAGTTTTAGATAGATAAATTAACTTAATATTAAAAAATAAATAAAACGGAATAGATGTAGAAAGACGTCATCTCGTTAATGATTCGACAAATTTATGTATTTAATTACATCTTTAAAAGTTTATCGTGAAGAAATCTGTAGAAAAAAAAATCTAAGAAAACCGTTCCATTTACTTTTTATAAATAGACTTCATTACAATAAATGAGGAATTTCTTGAAAGGGATCGTGATCCACATGCTTTTCTATTCAAATTGCAAGCAGACAAGCAGTTAAGATATAAACCAACAACATACAAATGCAGAATAGGTATACTTTTGAAGGAACTCCTTTTCAGGTTTTCGTTTGCATCCTGAATGTAAAGAATGCATCAGGAGTCTGATCTCGTCTCTCTCAATATATATTAAAAATATAAAAAGATGTATTATGTTAAAATTTATGTAAATTTAGTCTTTTAAATGTGGTATAACTTAACTATAAATCGAATTAATTTGAATATTAGCAATTAATGGAGATAAGTAATTGAAAAGAAAGATTTATTTTGGATTTAATATTTAAGCTACGAGAATTAGTGGCATGAAGTACTATAAAATTAGATTTTATGGTCAAACAGAGACCACAGGACATCAGGGTACATGCAACTGAACAAAACGTTACAGACATCCTCCAACTGTTGCTAGGCTTTTTTTATTGCCCTCCTGGATTACATCATCAAAAGAAACAGAATTTTCTATATTCTGTCTTATTTCTTACAAGAAAGCGATCCAGATTTACTTTTAGAATTTTTATTCTATAAGTTATCTGGATATCTTTTTATTTATTTTATGTAAAATATTATTCTCTCTTCTCTCCTCTTTCTAAATAATTAAAGAACAAAATATCAAATATGCATTTATTTAATTTTATAAAGGTTTTTTTTTCCTAGATTGATGCTTTGCATGTTAATGCGGATGTTCAGCTCGTTTATCATGTTCTGTCTCTTTTCTTATGCAGAAGAATAGAAAACTAATATTTTCGGAATAAGTTTTGAAGTTAAATTTAAAAAAAATTATTTTAAGATATATTAAAAACTAAAATTGATTAAATTATTGATTGTGTAAAATTAATATTTTAAAAATTATATCTTTAAATAAATATAAATAATTCAAGTTAAAATCTATAGGCATAAGTTTACATTTATTCTTTATATATATATAATAAATAGTAGATGATCCTAGAACAAAAGGGGCCCCCTACCCATATACATTTATGAGGCCCACTATATTACAAATAACTAAATAAAAATGCAAATAAAATAAATAATTTGTAAGTTAACAAGTGTTTTTGAGGCCTTCGGTAAATATGAGGCCCAAGCCAAATGGCCCCCTTATGATAGGGTCTGTAATAAAAAAAAGGGCAATTAACAAAGTGTTAAAAGGAATGAATATCCTCATTAAAGTATATTCACAAATTAATTATTGTAAAACTATGATTTAATACTACTAAATTGTATTGCCAAAACAAATCGAAATCAATTAAAACTAAACAATTGTGTTTAAATTTGCTTTAGACAGTTAAATTTAATTATTATTTATCTTGAATTTTAATTCGAGGAATAATATTCTTTAATAGGGTGCATTGAATTATTAATAAAATTGTAATTTTATACATTTACAATATTATATATTTAACTCTAAACAATAGAAACGGCATCTTTAAGCGAATTTTAATTCAATTTGGAGCGATACGGATAATGTTTCCTTACTTTAATTACGTAAGTGAACACTAAACAATACAAGTCTTGTTTTCAAAATTTATAATGTGGGTATTATAAGGCAGTTTTTATTTTTTATGTATTTATGAACGATACATTTAATATATTTTAAATGTTTTAAATACAGTTAAACCTCCAATAACAGCCACCTCTCAACAACGGCCACCTCCAAACAGCGGCTATTTTTTCAGAAACTTTTTTGGTACAAAAATTCATACAAAACGAACAATTATTTATTGTCACAGCACCACAATGCCGAGTTGCAATTTTTAATCATATTCTTAATTTATTTAATTTCAAATATATGCTATCCACCTCAAATTTATAATTTCTTGCCCCTATATATCATACGTTTTTTGCTAACAGCAGAGTCATGTTGATTATCTATGTAACACCATTCAGGGGAAAGATTGAAATTGTCTTGACTTTCATTTACCTAATACCGTTCTCGAGATTAAGGAAAGACAGACAGACAAACAAACAGACGAAAGACAGTGAGAATTTATAGGTCTAACAATTTTTTTTCAAATTGCAGCCCGATAACCTTTAAACAGCGGCCATTTTTAATGTACAGTGCCTGTGAGTGGCTAAAATTGTTTTAAACTAAAATAAATAAGAAATTTAAAATTTTTAAAAAATATACAAGTATAAAAATAAAAATAAGCTTAAAATAACATAAAATATTTTTAAAATTCTAATTAATTTACATGCAATATACAATTATTTAACGCACACTAAGCGCAATAAAAAATAATATATATTTTAAGTGCATGTTTTACGTAATAAAATACTTTTAAAAAATATAATTTTAAAACAATTTTTAATTGAAATTATTCGTGAAAGAATGTAACATAAAGATATTTTAACAAAAACCTATCAAAAGAAAGTCTCTCTCTCCTAAACCTCTTGCTGCAGCAGCAGCAGCAGAAGCATTGATGCAGCACGTAAAGGTTCTCCAGAAAAACTCGAGACTAAATATATTTTATTTTCCTTTTAGAATATATATAAGTAACTTTAATACCGCAAAAGTAATAGCATTTTAATCCAGTAATAAGAAATACGTCCCGAAATTACTTCTGTCTAACAAAAAAAAATCTGAGATACAAGTTATTGGTTTGCAGTCAAAACACGATTTGTATTCTCAGACTGATAGAATGTTCCCATTTGTCGAAAAGAAATATATTAAAATGAATAAAGCGTTACAAAAAAAGAGAAAGCAATCTAGAACCTAGTCCGAAGAAATGAAAGGAGATGTAAAACCAACGTTTGCGGTTAGTAGAAAGCACTTCAAATACTTCCTAAGGTTTTGGTATTCAAGACGAGAAAAAATCTCACACGTGACCTGAAATTTAAGGCAAACTGACGTGTTTTGAACCCATCTAGACGTTTTGGTAAGGTGAATTCGGTGACATGTTGTTGGGTCTGTTGTTTTCCGCAGGTCTAACTCCTTTGATTTTTTTTATTTTTTATTTTTATTTTTTTCTTCCTGTTCGTCCTCCACTTGGATGAAACTTAGTGGAAAAATCGTGGCGTGCAGCAAAAGGATAAAATGGTGACTGATACAACAATAGCACGATACACAGATAAACACAGTTATATATAACTTATAACACGATTTAATGTTTAAAAAATTAATTAATTGGACCTTATTTAAGAGGTTAAATATTGATTCCAATTAAAAAAAAATATATTTTAAATTTAATAAATTATTGTTAATATCATTATCTCATCAACAATTTTAGTAAAAAAATTATTATTTTTTATAATTTATTTTTAGTGGAAAAATATTGTCGTATACTCACATAATTCATATGAAATTAATAATTTGTTGACTTTATAAACTTTAAACTTCGTATGTAAAAATTAAAAAGTAATCAAAAGTGATTGAATAATCGATAGAATTTCTCTTTAATAATTCTATAATAAATTATTAAAAAATTTTAATTTAATAATTAAACTTTCAGTAAATTATTACCCTGAAAAAGCTTCTGTTTGATCACTTATTACACTAATCACGTCATGGTTCTTCTATGATACTCCTAAATAATGTTAGAAAAATCATGACATAATTGGATAAAAATGCTTATGATGTCAATATAATAATAAAAAGTAATTAGCTGTGATGAATTAATAATTATTATTATTATTCAAACATTTTTATGACATCATCTATATGATAATTATTAAGGCTATACATAATTATTGTGATGCAGTAACAAATACTTAAAAGACGAATAGTTATAACGTCACTATTATCATAAAGCAGCAATTGTGACGTAGATTTTTTAAATAAATAATGACTTCATCACCATTTAAACTCTAAGTTACCTCACAGAAGTATGTATGACATCACAATTATTTACTTTCCTCACAATTCTTATACAAAAAATGCATTATTTTCTTAGCTATAATAATAAAAAGTTTAATCTATGTATATTATATTTTTTATGAAGTGTATTGAGTTTGCACGAGAGATAAACTAGTATAGATCTTTCAACATCAGGTGCTTTCGTGAGAACTTTCAAAGATGCTCTTATGTTCTCATTCTAGCAGTTTGTACTTTGCTATGTTTTCTGGTCAACTCGTTTGTATTCTGTCAGTGAAGCTGAGTCTATTCTCCGTTCAAATTTACTACTTTCTATTCTCACAGTGCTTGTCGAAATGTTGCTGTGTCAGAAAAAGCGCTACACTTTCTCCCTTCAACGATAATATCCACCACAAAAGACTAGATGCATCCACTGTTCAACGACTCTCTGTAAAACATGATTTTCCTCCTCAACTGTATTACAGCTTTGTAACGAGTACTAAAAGTACTTTTTACTGAGATTTTTTCGATTTATTCTCGATACAATCAACCGAAAATATTTCAAATAATCCTCTATCATTAATAATATTTGATTTATTTAGATTTTAAAGCGCTAATTAAACTAAAACTAAACAAACTCTCGACTTGAAATATCATTAAATATTGCTCCATTGTTTCTTAATTGTCGTTAATGTCAATAAGGTAATTATCGAAATTTGTAGTTTTAATAAATATTTTAATGATTACTTTATCGATTTATTCGTAATTAATTTTGATTTCCCTAAGAATATTTTAATTAAGTTTGTTAGTTAAAATTTGTTGATGTCGCAAATGTTCAAAGAATTATTTGGTTAATTGTTACATCACAATTCTTGTAAAATTATTTGAATAATTATGAAGATAAAAATAATTATCATTTGTGACATCACAACTTGCACAATTACTTCCTACGTTTATTAACTCACTGTATATTTAAATTAAATTTAAAACTTGATGAATATTAAAATTTTTCTAAAAATCACGTCAACACATTATAAAATTGTTGACTTAACAATATTCACAACATTATTTCATTATTTTTAAAATAATTGCTATGCTTTATTGTAGATAATAATTAATAATTGAAATTTAAAGAACGTTTAATTATTTATTATTTTAAATAAACGATTAAGAAACATTCATGCAATAAATGCAAAACAAAAAAAAATTTTTTTTGTTTAAGTTTATAATTATCAAAATCGCTTACAAATTTAAATGTTTAATTGTCAAAAAATCGATAATTATATAGAAAAATTCAATAATTTAATACAATTATATAGGAAAATATATATATATATATTTTTTTTTATATACAGTAAAACCTGTCTAAAACAATAACCTGCCTCTAAACTGAAAATAAATTCGGCACTCCGGCTTATACAGGTTAATCATCGATATTTTTTACAATTTTTTTTTGTTAGATTCTGGAAGATTTCTTAACAGAAAATAATACTAAAAACTACTTCTATTTATTGTTACGTCAAAACAATTGAGGAAATCCTCCCTAAACGATCGATAATAGTTTTTTGTTAGTTTGACCTTTGATGGTCGAGTCTCGGGTTCGAATCTTATTTTGAGAAAAGATATTTGTTTTTAATGAAGATTTATTGTTGTAGAAGACGTGTAGCTGTCTGTAATGTGAGTTACCTTGTAACTATCTAATTACAGTAAAGGGCTATTACATCAAATTACTTCGACCTCTACGTACAGTGCATCACACTTCTTAGATTTTATTAAATAATATCTGATATCAGATTGTTATAAGGTATATAATTGTTATGCCGAATGGTATTGCGAATTAATTGCTTAATTAAAACAGAAATTCTTACATTATTATTTAATTATTTCGTGAAATGTAACTTACTGTTTCAGTCAAAATCTTCTTAGAGATAGAGAGAAGACCGAACCACCTTTCTGTTTGAGGCCTTTAGTATATTAAGAAAATTGTGTTATACTTATTTTAAATAATAAAATTTGACGAATTTAACGGTGTTTTTTTTTCTTAAAATACATTAAATGCAACGGAATTTATAATTTATAATATATTTTTGAGGCCCTTTTAAATCTGAGACCCAAGCAAAACAGCGCCTGTGATAGGAGCTAATTATAATTAGCACTGATAAAAGTAATTTTTATAATAAAATAATAAATAAATTCTCTTAAAAATTGAAAAAATTTAGATTTAAGAAAATTAATAAAACGAACAAAAAATTTACAAATCTTTATTATTTTATTCAAAAGACAATTTACAACAATTAAGCAAATTATATAACGATGACAACTAATTAAAATTTCATTTACAGACAATTTACAATATTTAATTCTAAAATTTAACACCCCCCTTACACATCGACAAAATTATTAGCATTATTATTATGAGCAATTTGATTTTTTTAAACATTTAATTACGTTTATATCTCATTTAATGGTAACAACATCTACAAATTAAAGAATTACAAGATATTTAATTTGATTAAGAGGAGAAATATTCAAGATACAAGCCAAGAAGAAGAAGAAGAAGAAGAAGAAAAGAAGAAGAAAGTAGAGAACGAAATTATAATGAATAAATTTAAAGTTGGACGTAACATCCTTAATTCGTCATAAAGTCGACTTGATGTTTGTAATAGTAAGGTTAGCTTATTAAGTAATCACAGTTTAAATTTCTGGGTTTACATATTCATTCTGCCGTTTTGCAATTAACTTGGCCATCTGTGACAACTTGCGTCACGACGGTAACGTCACTAATGTTTCTGGTATTAAGTGGTCTTGAAGCTAATTCATTTAAATATTGAAATTAAAATGTGCTCCGTTGGAAAGATAACAAATGGCATTCGGGGTTATTAAGAAATAAAACTAATTTTATCACTTAGAACAGAAGTGCACTTGCATAATTCATGCAGTAACCAATGTATACGTTAGACTATATATGAAGTAGAAGCGTATATAATAACTGTTTATATGTATATACATTATATATAAATCTGTACTTTGTTAGTTTATACATAAATTTATTATCTATCTTGTAAGTAATGTGTTATCATTCTTGAAGTAAATGTTAATTAAATATTATTCAATAACGACACACATTTATTTACATATTTTAATTAGTTCGGTTGATTAATTTTAGTTCAGAAAACTGTTTAAATTCGCCAAATTTCTCTCTCTAAATTAATTAAATTATTAATTTTTTCGATTAATAACACTTAGAAAAGTTTAAATACAGTCGAACATCCGATCGGGGCCACCTCTAAACAGCGGCCATTTTTAATGTCCCATCAGTGGCCTTTGTTTACAGGTTTGCCTGTATATTTAATATTTAAAAGAATTTTCGAGTTTTTATTGCATTCCAGCAAAGTTTTTCTTTAAAAAATTATATATGTATATATATACATAAGTCTTTTTTTATTTCAAATTTCGTTTTATCTATTCACTAGTCTACGACTACTTTTCAGTTCTGAGATATTTTTATATCTTTAAAAGATGTTAGAAAATGTAGTAGAAATATATGTTTATTATATCTTTAAAAAGTTTAGTAAATGCATTGAAAAAATACGGTTTAAAGGAAATTTTCTATCGTATTGCAATTACATAAATCGAATATTCTAGCAACTTCTTCGATCGATTAAACGTCTTATATATATATATTCTGCAAGTCAACGTTAATATCTACTCAAAAAATTTCTGGAGTGCAGATATATTTTGCTACTTTTATCTTTAAAATACTTTTCTATTGCAGGATTTTTACCGAAACGATATATATTTTATGAAATTTATTTATTTATAGAAAGTAATTTTTACAACTTCTCAAAAAAGTATATAAATATTCATGATTTAAAATATGGTAGCCATGTTTTTATTTTCTTTTTGTTGGGAGAATAGTTTCTACAAGAGGTATTCTTCTTAACGTGTTTTAGAGATTATGAGGAGCTTGTTACACGCATTATTTCGAGCTTGAACCATGGGTAATCATCAAGATCTTTGATTATCACGGAGTTTTTTTGGATTTCTCTAAGGGATGTTCGATTTAAGAAATCTAATAAGATAGAATCGGTTACCATTTACCACAAATTCTCTGCTATCAACTAAGCCATTGATTATCAGGTCTTGGTTGGTTGTGATGGATGGTGGAAATAAAAGTGGTTTCCATTGAACGCAATGCTATGTGCCCAGTCAATGGATCTAAGTAATATTTCAAGGAAGTCTTGGTGACAATCGCTTCGATTGATACAAAAATGATCTTCAGCAACCCTGATTGCTTCTGCTTGCAGATAATCGAACCTTCCAGACTGTAGAAAGAAATAAATGCCTCCTTTGTACTTCTATAAATATCTATTTAAATGCCTCTTTAAACAAAATTCAATAGAGAAACGTGATGAGAGCTTCCAAAGTTAAGGTTTGGAGAACGATTAGATCTGTGAATTTTTGATTATTATCTTATCTAAAAGTTTCGATAACATCTTTATGGGGTGGGTTATTATATGGAAAATAATAAAAGTTAGAACTACTTTTCGGTTTCTTCTAATATTCACATTTCTCAGGGGGGTTGCCAGAAATTGATTCTTCTTTCCTGACTCAAGAACTTTCCATTACCTTTTGCAGCAACTCGATAAATTCAAGACAGTATCGAGTTTCAGACTTAGTAATTATATCTTACGTTACCTTGACACTTAATGATCTAAATTATTTAACGGGCGCAATCAAATTTAATATGCAAAATGTAATTTATAGAGAAGATCATGTTATATATAATGCATAGATTATTATAACAAGTGATTACTTTATCACTCACAGGGTATAATACCCTGATGCATTATTCAGCTATATTCATTTTTAAAACTTAAATAATTATTTTAGCGATCGTGTTACACGTTTTTATCTAAATTATTATAAGTAGAATTCTATGTTTCCACATAAAAAAGTGGGAAAAAAAATTTTTATAGAAGTAAGCGTTAAAAGTGAAAGAAACGATATCGAACAATAAGTACTTTTAACATCTGGTGCGATTTTGTAATATATATGCAAATAATGGACGAGAGATTGTCATATTGTCGACTTATTTTATTAAAGCTTTCCCTCTTTAGTGTATTTTTTTATATTTTGAACAAGGAGGAGTGTAAGAAACTTAAAATAAGTGTCTTGATTTTACGGCTGAGAACGACTCGAAGGGAATTTTTCTTTCGTATGAGTTGTGGTTAAATTGTTCTGTAAACATATGAAATATTTTGATAAAAATTGCTTCTTAACATGATTACTACAACTGAATAAATATTTTTATTATTGTGAATATAATTGAAATATTAAATTTTTATTTTTTAAAAAAATATTTTTTGCATATATTTGATTATAAAAAAAGTGTTTTTAAAATTTTAAATTTCTTTATATATTATTCACGACCGGTAAAATATGTGGAGAGATGATATAAGATATTTTTCGTATAAAAAAAATACTTAAAATGGAATTTATATTATATTTATAAACATAGAATTTATACTGTTAAATGGAACTAATGCTAAAAATAAACTTAAAAAATATCTGAAATAACAATTTACTCGTTATATTTAAAGCTTTCTTATTGTCTAAGATATTACTTATTTATATTTCGTATATATTTGCATACATTAAATAAATAAAAAATAGGGGGAAAAAAGTGAGATTAGTTTCTGTACTTTCAGAAGTTAGCTGCAAAATAAACAGAATTTTTTTTTTAAATAAAAGATTAAATTTTAGAAACTTAGAAAAAATTATTCAAAAGAAAATAAGGGAAAAAAATTAGTAAAGATCGTTGAATAAAAACATATTTTTCAATACTTGTTAAGTAACTTTCAATGCAATATTTACAAAGGCCGCAACGATAGATATGAAATAGAATTTATTTGAAGGAAACTTCTGATAATTCTTCCAATTTTGGAATAAAAATACCAGAAGAATAAGACTAAAGTGCTTATTTTTTTTCTGCTGGAGTGGCCATGAAGGAGGAGTTGTAAAAAAATCTATAAATTTCTATCTGGCCAAATCGAATCAAAAGAAAAGTTTAGTGAGGTACAATGCATTGTAGTATTATTATAGTTGAGGAAAGGAACATTTGGCGAAAACGTTGCTTGTTCTTATTGCACTTATTCTTTACCAAAATTATTATATTTTTGAGACATCTTTTTTATAAAAATAACCAAAAAAATTTTTTATACGCACTTATAAAATCCATTCACTTAAACAAAATTTAATTTTTAATTCTCTTGTGTTTAAACAATTTTTTAAAAAATACCACTAAATTTATTAATTATTTTTACAATATTATTAATAAGTTAATTATAAAATAAAACTAATTAAATTTAAAACAGGTATTTCATTTTATTCTTCATATTATTATTATTGAGGGGAATATTTTTTCAAATTATTATATGAAATATGAGGGAAAACAAGTTATAATTGGTTTACTTATTGAAAAAAGAAAGAAAAAAAAACATTGAACATAAGGAACAAAGACATTTTTCTTTAGCAAAAGAAAAATACAGGAAATTGTCTCGGATGATGATGGAGAAGATAAATCTTTTATCTATGGTCACCATTCTTGGACATATTTTTATATCTGGATGGATAACTGCTTTAGTAAAGAATTACCACTGTGGCCTTTAACCACAAAAATTGTCCTATTAACACTAAAATGTAATAATTAATAGGGAAATAATTTAATAATTTCAATAAATAACATTTAAAAAATGTATTAAACATTATTTTTTATATATTACACGTTAAGAAAAGCATTATAATACATTAATTTTTAAAATTAAAATTTAATTTTTTAATAAAAAGGTATAAACACAAATTATTTTATTAAAATAAATAAAATTTACTCAATAAAAATATTTATCTATTAATTTTGATTTTATATAATAACAATTTTAATATTATTTAAAATTAATTTATTGATAATTATTTAATTGTAATGTTTAGTTTGATTGAATTAATAATTACTACTAAATTTATGAATATCTGTAAATATAGAGTCAGTATAATGTTTATTATTTTAAAAATTGCAAAACTGTTCTAAATTTCTAAATAAAAACGTTAAAATATATATGAATAAATAATAAATGTGACTTATTTTGAAATTCGCTCTTAAAATCGATACAAGAAATACTTTTTAGATTTTTTAAAAGTTGCCAAAGACCGTTCTTTTCAATCAATAATCGATCGATTCGAGTTTGAAAGAGAGAAATATATAAAAAAACAAGATCTTAGTCTTCTTAAGTAAAGGCTAATATTAGTTGTAAAAACTACAGGTATGCCCAAAACCCATTAGTTGTGTAATTTGGCACATTCCTTTCTATGTTTTTCCTTAGCAAGACTCGAGTGTGCATTGTATTTTTATAGGGTGTTTAAAGTACCACTCTGCGATTCCCAGTACATTGTCTATCTTCCGCTTCGCTACAGTTCCTTTTCTAATAGGATGTCTTTTAGTGTCATTTTTAGAACAACAATGGTTGTCACAGGAAGTTGCTAATGCCAAAAATAATATCGATCTTTAATTTGTTAACATTTTTATATTAATTATTATTATAATTACCTTTAATATTCTGAATATAATCTCCCACGTTTAATCAGTTTAACGTCAGAAAACCTCTTCAAAATGATTCAAATTTGCTTATTTTAAGTTAACAAAATTAAGAAATTTAAATAATATAGTGTAAATCTAATAAATAAATTCATATTATAACATTAATTTAATGTTTAATTAAGTATATTACAATAGCAATAAAACTGTGGAAGATGCTATTAATAATATTTTATTTATTATAAATATTAAATTCGAGCTTAAAGCTAAAACAATATATTCTTAATAAATAAACTAACTATTTATTTCCACTTAAATTTGATAGTAGAGAAAATTATTTAAATGTTAGAAAGCCGTAAAAGTTTAAAGTGCCAAGGTCAGTTTAAACACTGTTATAAATTAACTTGTATCTGAGGTTAAATCAAGTTTGATTAGGTTAAGTTGTGGAACGTTAACAATGACGTGGTAGACAGCATGAGTTCTGTGCACCATTCAATAATGGAGAATCATAAACCAGTTGGACAGGTGCCAGATAATACTGTAGTATACAGCAGGTCAACCACGTCTTTGAAGCCACTCTTATCTGCAAAAGACACACCTTAATATGATAAGTTTATTTCTGGAGATTATTCAATGAATATTTTCCTGTTAAATTGATGTCAGCAAGTTTGGAAAATGACAAAATTTGACTATTTTCATCTCTGACTTCTTTCCTAACAATGTAGAAACTTTGAAGATAAAACTGAATTTTAATGAGTGTTTGCTGTTGTTACCATTGCTTGCAATACAGTAAATAATAAACTTAGTTATATTTTAAAAATAGTAGATTCTATAAATGTAAAAGTTACAAATTATATTTACATATTTTTAAAATATCATTAAAAACTTCCGAGTAATCTTTTTCGAATCTGCTACTCATCCTATTATTACAGAAACTATCAGAGAAAAGTGTTAATATTTGATTACATTTTGATATAGATAAGATATTAACTTAATTTCTATATTTATATTAATTTAGCAATCTAGTATTTAAAAATTAAAATTTTTTCTTTATATACAGTATATACACAAGAGGGAAACTCCACATACAGTATATGTATACTGGAGCCCGCAAGGTAGCTAGGAGATTACATAAATTTAATTAAGAAATTAAAATTAATATTTTTTATCAATTCTAATTTAGAAAAATTACTGATATAAATTTATTCTATTTTTAAGTTGATAATCCCATGTTTTTTTTAGCAATTATATATATGTAGAATGAATTTTAGAATGAAATAATTATCAAGATATTTTAATACATTTAATTTTAAGCCATTTGTAAGCATCAATACACTTCTTGAAAAGATTTCTTCCAAAATTTATTGTTTCGCATGCAAAAATATTTTAAAATATTATTAATTTAGTGATTAGATTTTCAGGTAATAAGAAATTCTGCTATTATTTTATCAGTAATAAATTTATCAGTCATATTTCTTCATCGCATACATATATCTTTATTATATAAATTCACTAAAATTAATACGCCGTTTATCGTCATTCATTTTGATTATTTCTGATTAACAAACCCGCATCATATAAAGAAATTAATCTCAAACATAATTAACAGCACACAACAAATATTAATTATGTTCCATATGTAAAGAGCATTTATTATAAGCAATATTTTAGAAAATGTTCACAATACGGATGATAAATTGAATTCAAAAGTCATCTGTTAAACTACCTTCGATATAAACAATATATTTCATATATATATATACAAATAACTTAGCAGATACAAAAACTGAGAAAGTAAAAAAAAAAAAAAAAAAAAACAGGAGGAAAGAGTAAAGTCATAAATCACGTGGAGTCCAAAAGACACTGTTGTTTTATTGTCATTTTTTGAATCTTGTGGGTGTCAAGATGGTTGAAACTCTTTGTCGTATATCAAGTAAATTGATCACGAAATTTGACTTGTGGATTACATTACACAAATTGCTAAATTTCTTGTTTGGTAACAAGTGAAGGAAAAAAGATCGGTCAGTAATTTACTTTACAGATTCCTTTTTCTTTTATTTTCTAAATCTTAGTTAAAAGTTGGATGTACAGTTGTTATATTGATCCGAATGCGATTTTATTAGTATTCAATTTACTAGATGAAAACTTTAGTACAGCATCGTTAACGATAGTTTGTATCAAATTCTTGATTATTCAGAAAAATTACGTGTCTAATGGATAATCGTAAATTTAGATAATATTCTAGTAGAAAATAAAAATTTAGATTTAAATTTGTTTCTATAAAATTTCAAATTGTTTGAAAGAAAATATATTAGAAAATTCTACACCTTATAAATTTCTTAAAAGTAATTTCATATTTGTAATTTTTTTTTTATTTTATAAAAAATATTTTAATTTAGCATAATTTATTGTTATTATTATTGCGATAAAATTAATGACCATTTACTCTTCGTAAATTCTGTATAAAATAGTTTTATTTTACCGTGATAATAAAATAGTCATTTAAACCGCTTCATTCATCGCATGGTTTCAACATTTAATATAATTAATTTAAAAGTGAAGTTTATAGTTTAGATTAATTATATGTGTTGGCATGGTTAAAACCATTTCACTTAAATGATACTAAAATAAATTCCTAATTCGAATTTTATAATAAGATTTGTAAATTTATCTTTTGTGACTTACTTTTATTGCATAAGGTGTTGAAGTTAAAAGCTTTGTAACGCTCCAAGTAAGTTAATTTCAGAAATAACAGTTAAAAGAAACGTTATGATTTTATTTATTTATTTTTTCAATTTTAAAAAATTGCATGGATAAATTTAATCGGTTAGTTTAAAATTTATTAAAAGAAATAAATAATTCAGCAAGTATTATGTATAATTAAGTATAATTCAGCAAGATGATCACAGAAAAAGATTTTAAAAAATGTGATTGGCTGGTTTAAAAAGTTTTAAAAACTATAATGAGCTTTATTGGTTTATTTTAAAAATTTAAAAAACGAACTTAAATTATTGGCTATTCCAAAGTGGAATGATGACGTCACATGGAAGACTAACCAATCATCACTATGCATTATATTTCTCTTAAATTTTGAATTTTATCGATTTATAAATAAAGATTGATGCTATTTTTATAAATTTAAATATCAAATTATTATTTTGTATTGAATTCTAAATAACTTATTCATTTTAAATTAATAAAGGAAATCAAATCTTTAAGTTATATTTATTATTATTCTTTTATTTATAAATGACACGACTACATTGATATTACATTATAATTTATAACAAATAGAATATTAAATTGATAGATTTTTCAGAAATTTGAATTAATTTAAATGCATTAGTGAATAAACAAACGAGAAAACTTAAAATTAATTAATTTTGTAATAAATATTAATTTCGATTTCGGCAAAATTTGAAAAATCGCATAATTATATCAGCTCAAAATTAAAAAAGAACAATTACTATTGATTGAAAATTTAAAAAAACGATGTATTAAATATTCCATTAAGTTTAATTTAATACATAATTAATTTTCTCTGTTAATTTATACATTTTTTTTATAATAAATTTTAAAATTGAAGCTAATTGTTAGTAATTATTAAATTAATATTTTGTTATTTTTTAAAATTCTAAGAATAAAATTACTTTTATTAATTGTGAAAATATCTTTATATATATCCTACAGAACAATTAATATAATAATATGGGCCTATATATGTATAGTATACCATTGACATAACCTAGAACAGGTCTAATATAATATACAAAATTAATTAAATTCTATTTTGTTTTTTAGAATAAGTGGCTCGTTATTCTATGGTCAAAATGGGCAATTGCCTGGGGATCCTGTTGATGGGGGTCCCAGGCAAATCAATCTTTCATAGGAAAATATATCTCTAGAAGAAAAATGTCAGAAGTCAACACTGTAATGTACAGTACAGTATATGGGGGCTTCGTAATTGAAATTTGCTTGGGCTCCATGAAGCTATAACAAGCCACTGTGTAGACTGTAATTTTAGTCTTTTTAAGATTTATTCAATCGACTGTCCGTGAAGACACCCATCAGAGTACCGCTCTGAAGATCCAGAATCGAATCTGGGCGAATTCCCCAGGAATTTTTGTGGATAATCTCTTTCGAATATGTAAGGCCCCATTCCTCACCAACCGGCCATCCCATTGTGAGCCTGGCTACACCCATGATAGGCATGAAAAAAGGCTACTTAGTGCCTTCATCGCCCAAAAAATTTTATTAAGTAATTTTAATGATTTATTTGTGTATTTTTAACATAAAAAATGTATAAAAATATTTTTTTCTTATATATTAGTTTACAGTTCTACAAAATAAATAAATTTATATATTGTGTTAAAGATATGAGTTAATATATAAAATATACAAAGCAAAATAAGAATATTAATTAAAATATAATATTCTAAAATTAAAATTAAAAATAATTTTAATGATAATTTTATTTTAAGAATTTAAATAAACAGCAAAAAATAAAATAAAATTTAACTGTTGAAGATATCTTTAAGAAAATCCAAAAAGAAAAGAAAAAAGTCGAGTAGAACCAATTAGGGAGCAAATGGGAAAATCAAGTTAGACCAATTAGAGAGTAAATAAATAGGAAAAATCAGTTTGAAGTTGAAACCAACTCGAACCCATTAGACAATAAGAAACATAGAAAAAAATAAGAAAAAAAAAAGGAAAGAATTAAGGGAGTGGGAAGAGAAACGTAATGTACTGTACTGTACATACTTATGGGTTCAACTATTAGATAAGTTGTAATCAATACCAGGCATTGTGAATAGTTGGGAATTTGTAACTACAGTAAACAATTTGCTCGTTAAAATTAAACAATACACAAAACAACATTAATTTCGAATTGAATGGTTTAGATTGCTACTAAGTAATTTCTAATCCTTTAGAAACTAAGCTGTTATAATTCGTTTCTGTTTGTAATTAAGTAAATCGTTTGAGTGATAATAAAGGAATTAATCTGACACGATTAAATGCCAAATTTGAAATTCTGATTATTAAAAATCAGTTAGTTGTGAGAAATTCTCTGAATACAAATTGTTTAAAACAAAAAATAAATAAATAAATAAATAAAAGTAATGTTTTTTTCAAATATATTAAAGAATATTCTTAAGTTTGATAAACTTCAGTAATTTTTTTATTATTTATTTTTTTATAATTCAATTTCAAAGTATGTTTTAAGAATTGAAGAGAATAGCTTGTTTCTTTTCCTGAATCTTCTCCAATATCCCAAAATTTTATCTAGTACTCGCAATTTTAAAGAAACTGTAATTGGTATATGAAGCATTAAAGTCCTTTTTAAGATGATATTAATGCTTCTATAGACTGTGCTTAGAACATGATCGTTCTTTGGAGTCTACAGAACGATTATTTATTTGAAATGGCAAGAGATGTTTCAGACTACTCAATCAAACAGGAAAAATACGCTGTTCAAAAGCCAAATCCCATCCCTTGGTATTTGGAAATCCTTTGAACAACAACAATAACTGTCAACATTATCTGAAATGAATATAAACTTCGCTGCGAAACAGCTTTTAATGCAACTCCAACTTAAATTCATTCTCCATCCTTCAAAACTCTGTGATTCTTTATTTAAACCATCAATTCTACTATCTTTGATGTTTCCACCAACCATTTAAATCTCGGTCACGATTTTAATGGAGTGCAAATATTCACATCCATTTCTACTCAAGCATAATCTTTCCCCTCCCAAGACACTAATTCTAATGTTCAACAATTTATTTGCAACAAGTACACATGCAAAATTTCCAATAGTATCCAGAACTAACTTAAACTATCTCATAAACAGTGGTACATCTAACTGATGAATAATTTATAAAGTTCGGGGTTCTATATCATTTGAAAATATGTATAATTTTAAATATTTACAATATGCAGAGTAATTATTATAAATAATGTAAATAAGACATTTTATATGATTTAAACATATAAATGTGTTATAATGTATATATTATAAGCGTAGCATTGTCGAATTCACACAAGATACAATTTAGAGTCTAACGTTATCTGGGTACAGATTAGGACCTCACATTTTAAAATTTATCATTATTTAGAGGAGAATGGAGAGAAAGAGTCTTTTATATGTTAAAATTTAAGACCAAACTCTTTAATGCCTTCTAATATTACGTAAAATTATAGAAACAATATAAATTACATAAAATCTGTTAAAAAATAATTGTTTAAATTTTTAAAAATATTCATTACCATTAAAACTAGCATTCATACTAAAAACGGGCAAAATTATGACATTGTCACAATGCCGGCTGCAGTTTTTAATTACACCTTCAATTAATTTAATTTAAAATATATGCTCTCGATCTCAAATTAGCAGTGTCATGCCCCTGTACATCATACTTTTCCTGATAACAGTAGAGTCGTGCCGGTCATCTATGTAACTTCGTTCGAAGAAAAATGTTTTAATAAAAATCACGTGACTTCCGGTTTGTACCGGAAGTTATTACATAGTTAATCTGGGCTTCCTGCCCCTAAGCTTTCTATACATAGTCTTGACTCTCATCTATCTAACATCATTGTCGAGATTTAGGAAGGAATTTAGGTCTACTTTTTTTTCAAATTGCAATTATGTAAATAATTGCAATTTATAAATAAAGTTTTTATAAGTTAACAGTTAAGTGTAAAATTGTTACAAATACAAAAAATTCTTAAAAGTAACGATACATTCTCACAGTTTAAAAAACTGTAAAACATTATTGCAAATTACATAGATTTGAAAATGTTTAAAATATTCAAATCTTCTTTTATAACTTAAAAAAAAAAATTAGTATAAACCGTGTAAACACTTAACTATTTTTTTAGAAATATTTATAGGCTTTTTTCAAAAGAACACGACTCCAAATTATAAACACATTCTTGTAGAAGGTTATAAAAGGTTATAAAATTGCAATTGTAAAAAAAAGTTTTATTTTTCTTTTTTCTTTTTATTTTATTCGGCCAATCACGTGATAGACGGTTTGCTATTTCATCTGAAAATAACTAGTTGCAAAAGTTTATCCATAAGTATATCACGTTTAACACGAAAGAGACTTAAGAAGGAAGAAAAAAAAATTTTGATGACTTCGTAAAATTGAAATCAGAGAGAAAAGAATCAACTTTCTCTTTAAAATATATATATATTAAAAAAAATACATTTACTTGCAACTAATCTATTAAATTCTAAGATCTTATTTTTAATCATTTGAAAATATTGAGAAATAAGAAGATATTTAAAAAAGAAAAAAAAATTTAATGTAGAAATATGAGAATTGATTTATTTTCAGCATTTTAAGTTACATCTTTAATTTTTCTCCTTTGTTAATCTTATTGAAATTTTCTTTTTACCGAAGTTTTATCATTCAAACTTTGTAATTTTTAAATTAAAAAGAAGAATTTTTATTTTATTTTTTTTTGATTTTTTCCCCCTTCTTTTTAAATTTACAAAGGTAATGATTTCTTTAGAAATTTTATATTTTACAAACTAGTGAATGGAAAATCATTTCAAATAAATCCATCGAAGTGTATGAAAGAGTAGAATCTTTTATCGTTGATTTAATTAATTAAAAGTTTAATTAATTACATTTTAACAAATTAAGAGGATCTCAACATCTTTAAATGTAATTCTCTTGTAAATAATTATGATTTAAATTAATAACGTTAGCTTTAAAAAAAAAAATTAAGAAGTACTCTGTACGTGTATTAATTATACTTAAAAATTTTAATTTATTTTTTAGAATTTAAAATTTTAACTTTAAAAATGAGATTATTTAAACACAATTCGCGCGATGCGTATCTTTGCGATGCGATATCGCGTCGCTTTAAATAATTGCGATTTTTAAATAAAAAGAAGTGTAATTTATATATTTAAATAATTTAATTAACATAATAGCAAAATTGTATCATTTTCGCTACTTAAATCATGCCTGATCTGTTATATTTGATTCTTTAACGAGGCAGGCGAGGTTTACAATGTCGCTACGTATCAATTTAGTCGCGATATTTTCGGATAATTAACTCAATGAAGGAAAATAAACAGATTTTTTAAATAATAAATCCTTCTTGAGGAATATATGAAAACAGATAGACGTATATTTCAGAAAAATACAAACATAAAGACCATATATCATATGCAAAAGGCTGACTATATACTTTACTCTACTCGAAATTTATGAGATGTGAACATTTTGAAAGGCATTAATATAATGATTTTTACGTTGAAAAATTCTAGAAAATAGCTAATAAATTCCAGAACTTAATAAAATTACATGGGAAAAAATTACAGAACCGTAAGAGAAACTGAAATATAACTAAATAAGTTTGTTTAATTCAAAGACTTAAAATTTATGTAAAATATTCGAAATATTTCAAAAGATATTTAATTTAAAGAAAAATTTCCATCATTAAATTTTTCGACGAGAAAATTTGAAGAGAATGTTGAATCAAGAATCAATTTTCTTCCCTTTTGACTATGTTAATTAATTCACTTAAATGATAAAGTAACTGTAAACTTCTTTTCAGGAATGGTCGAAGCACGAGTATAACATTGAATTTAACTTGTAATTTTTGAAAGGAGAAAAGTAAAATTCAAAAAGAGAAATTTATTTCGTCGGGGATATTCAAGGATTTTTGACAAGACTCGGGTTATAAATTTATGAGTTCGACTTTTGACAAGTCTCAGGTTATGGATGATGGCGATGTTTGTATATCAATCAAAAAGAAACTACAAGAAAGGCCGGTTATTCAAGGTGTAGATTTCAAATTTCTTTACCATAAATATTCGAAACAAAATCAACATCCTTATATTTCTGATGATTAATAATTTACGTCTTGTTTCATTTTTATGTATTACTTCTTATTTAATTTCTACTCTGTGGTCTGAGGAGGGTTCAAGTAGCGAGCAATACATCCTCCTAAGCAATCATCAAAGCAAATTTCTTCTACTCCTTAATGATAAGATTAAAGGAAAATAAAATTGATTTTTTCTATTAAATAAATAGCTTTAATTAGCATTGCATTACATTTAAGTAAATAAAAGAATTATTTTTTTTTTTTTGCCGCAATTTGAAAAAAATATTAACTTATACATTCCCACTGTCTGTCTGTCCTTCCTTAATCTCGAGAATGGTGTTAGATAAATGAAAATCAAGACTAGATATGGAAATTTTAGTGGCAAGAAACCCAGATTAACTATATAAACACTTCCGATATATATTGAAAAGTACGTGATTTCAGTTGAAAAATTTTCCCACGGAGTTACATAGATGGCTTGCATGAATCTATTGTCAGGACAAATATAATGTACTGTACTGGGGAAAGAAACCATTAATTTGATATAAAGAACATTGTCACAATGCCTGGCTGCAATTTTTAATTAATGCCATAATAATTTTTGCTCCTCCTAAAGATTATATCCTCCTTTTTAGTTTTTCTCCTATTGAAACAATAAAAGAAAATAAAATTGAACACATTTAACTGTTATTACGTTATTAAAATCAATTTTTATATCTACTAAAACTGATTTTTCATTATTTTCTTGTTCATATTTATTTATTTTATTGGATTATTTCGTTTCCAGGCAGAAAAATCGCCGTTTCAGCGAATTTCTTTTACGAAATTTATTTACTTAAAAAATAAAAATAGAACAAGAAGAATCAAAGAAAAATCGAAAAAAGGAATAAAATCAAGTATAAAAATCGCTGTATTTTTTTATTATTTAAATCGATTTAATGTGTAAAAATATAAATTTTAGTTTCATTAATAAATAATGGAAGTATCAGATTCGTCTTCAGATTTAAACATTGCATAGAAGCAAGCTTTTCTTGTATCGTACAACGTGAAAAGTGAATTAAATTTAATTTTTCTCCTTTGTGTCCCTGTGAAATATATGTCAAGACATCGAATTTTTATTTGTAGGCTTTATTTTAGTCTTTAATTAGTAATATTTTAAAATATATATTTTTTCTGGATTTTAAAATTTTTACAGCAATCCTGTTTCGGGGAGATTTTTTAAAATTCAATTTACATATTGGTAGGCAGAAAAGCCTCGAAGAAAAGGTGAATTCTGTTCATGTTAATTGTGTTTCTGCAGTTGTAAAGGATTGTGAAGACATTAAATTTTTAGTTTAATTTGTAATACTTTTTCTATTAATTTTTTTTCCTATAAAGACTTAATACTGTATAATACTGCATAATACTGCCTAAACAGTGCTATAACGTCTTGTATTATAATTATTTCTTATTTTTTGTGGTCTGAAAAATAACAATGATTTTCCCCATTTGTAATGATCTTATGCAAATTATTAAATTGATTTATTTATATTATTTATATAAATAATATAATCATACGTCGCTCATATGACTTATTAAAAAAATATAAAAGAGCATCTCCCAATTATAAATAGAAGTAAGGACGGTAAGGCAATTTTATTTTTAATTGTCTACTTGGACATTACTCATTAGTAGGACTTTACACTGGTGTTTAAAATTTGACAGAATAATGAGAGTTAGTTCAGAAATAACAAAATTTTCTTTATTATATCACCTGTAGTAGTAATTTTTTTCTGTACACTTATACGTGTTTTGGGCTAACATGCCCCTCATCAGCAGTATTACCACAAACCACTAAAAATAATTAAATAAGATATTGTGTATAACAAATACCCGACAATAAAATGCTTTTTTCATTAAAAAACTTATAGTAAAAACGTATCCTAATACCTTGTACTGGACGGAGAAAGAGCCGCAAAGGCTATAATCTCCATATTAAACTGTGAAAGAAGAAGAAGAAGAATACCTTGTACTGTACAGTACAAGTGGATTATATTTCCAAAATTATTAATTACCAATTTACATAAAATTCATTTTCCTGTATAAAACAAAATACACTAAATTAATGATTTTTTAAAGAAAAATTACAATATCAACCAATGATTTTTAACTTACATCGAAATTCCATTCACCATTAACTTACAGCATCAAAGTCAATATGAGTCTATCAATCATTTATACTGTTTGCTTTTTGTAAACGTCATCCAGTATGGTGTCCCATGTTTGGTGGATTATTCTTCCTAAATTGCTATTTATTCTGTTCTTTTCTTTTTTTTATGTTTATATGTTCATATAATTGCCTTTTGTAATTATTAGACGCTTTCTTTTTAATTTTTATTGTATTTATATCAATTTGGCATCCGTAATTAATACAGTGTTCTGCAACAGCAGGATTTGCATAATTCTCTTTTATTGCGCGTATGTGTTCTTTTATTCTAATTCATAAAGTCCTTTTTGTTTCTCCTATATAAGTTTTTGCTGAATCACAATTACAATTAAATGAATAAACTATTTCCTTTTCTTCCATTAAATTAGTTTTTTTTGCAGACCTGTGATATAAATAACATTTAAATAAATTATTATTTTTTTTCCGGTATTAGATTAACTTTCCCTTTTAATATATTTTTAACTCTCAAAAATTTTAGGCATTTTTATCACTATTTCGATATTTTGATCTTGTAACTCGTTCTATTTTTAATTTTATCTATATACATTTTGAATATAATGAAATTCTTAGCTTGTGGAACGTTAGATTTATAATGAAGTACCCTTGGTATATGCATAGGTTTTATAAATTTTTTGTATTCTAATTTATTATCAGTTCTATTGATGGTTATATCTAAATAATTTATACTATTATTAAATTATTTTTCAACCTCAAATTGTATGTTTGTTTTCTATTAAGTTAGCCTGTTTTAAAATTAAATCTTCACTAGTCTTTCTACTATCAAATAAAATAATGCAATCGTCTACATACCTATTATAAAATATTATTCCTTTCACATCTTTAATTTTTTTTAATCTATATCTATCATAAAGATTTGGGCCTGTGCATGTTCCTATTGGTATCCCATCAGTTTGTCTGTAAAAGTTTTCACCATACTTGAAATGATTGTTCTGCATTACTAACAAACACAATTTAATAATCCAATTTAGTGCATTAATTTTCTGTAAAGATTTTTCAGTATTACTTTTTGTTATAATAGGGTACATATTGTGTCAAATTTTAAACACCAGTATAAAGTCTTGCTAATGAGTAATGTCCAAGTAGACAATTAAAAATAAAAAAAAAGCATCTCCCAATCTTCTCTTATAAAATACTATTTAAGTAAGTTCTAATATTGGAAAATAGATTAAAAAATAATTTAATTCTATTAATTATTATTATTTTTTTAAATATTTTCTTTAATTTAGAATTTCATGTCACGAAAATAATAAAAAATGCAAGCTACTTTAATCAATAATTATCAAAAAACCAATGATAAAGTATACTTAAAAAATTAGAATTTTTATATTTATTTTCTTAATTTTTAATAATACAGAAGTATCACAAAATAAAAATATAAATTGGTAAAGTCGAGAAGGAATTGTTAAAATTCTGAAAGGAGTAAAGGTAAGTCGAGCTTCCATAAAGCTTGAGTTATCTGAAAGGTATCCTTCTAATAATAGAGTAATCTTTCTATTGATAGAAAGATTATTCTATTATGTATGATCCGAAAAAGGCGATAATAAAACGAAAAACCTTTTTAGCTCCTAGTAATTAATTTGAAAACATTGAAGATGTTGATCCGTTTTGAAAGAGCATCTTCCCTTTCAAATAATTTAATTAATCTTTTATATTACATTATATATTTTTTTTTAAATTTTATTCACTACCAAGCAACCTTTAGACGGTGCAGGTTTACGAGATGACTCTTGGGATATACGAGATTAGATCATCAGAGGAATGTTAATATAGGGACAAATTGGGAGCATGGGATACAAGTTTATCAGAGGAAATGGCTACATCATATCAATAGAATGGAAGATAATAGAATATCCAAATAGGTTTTTAATTACATACCTGAAGGTAAACGAAATTGAGTGATCAGAAACATTTTTAAAATTGAGTGATGCAAAACAGCATACGAGATCTGGACTGGTTTATGATGATGATGATGATGATGATGATGATAATATTTTATTTATGAAATAATATATTTATTCCACTGAAATTTTATTATACTACAGTTTTAATCTTTATTATTGTGAGAATATTTAATATTATAAATAAATTTTCATGTATATAAATGTTTATTTCGTTATAATTTGATATTTTATACTAAACAAATAACTTATAAACATGGGTTATCTATTTAGTTAATTTTTATTTTTAATAAAATTTGGTAATGAAGATATAGAGCAAAAGTATAATTTATAAAATTAATTATTAACTTTTAATAAAAAATACCAAAAATGACAGCGATATTGTGATTATCACGATATTAATAAGCATTGATATTGTAATTTTTAATGTTAAAACAATACTTTTTTAATCCCAATTTTTATTTTTTTAACTTAAAATTATTTATTTCTTATTTTTTTAAAAATTATTTCATAACAGTTTTTTGTTTACTTTATAGAAAAATACAAAATAAGAACAGGATTTTAAGTGTATTAATAAGTTTAATATCTTTTAATCATCATAAAAACATTAACGTACAGTACAGTACATGATTGAGAGAAGTGGGATCGAAATCCACAAAAAATATTTGAATAAAACAATAAATAAATAAACAAATAAAATGGGGGATCTTTACCATCATTCAAAATATACTTTCCTATTTATATTACTTTCCTATCATGTGTTGTTAATATCAATTTTGAAGTTCCTTGTAACCAGGATCCTATCAAATAGGCCTGCTGACTATCTGGGCCTGCACTTATGTGCTAATATTTTGCATAAATTATTTTACACAGTTTCAAAATTTTACAAGAAATAAAAAGGGTTTTATATCTAAATATCTAAACATTTTGATTTTGATCCTGTATACTTTAAAAGATTTCAATACTACTCAGGGATAGCTTTGAATAAGCCAAAGCTAGGGCCTTTTGTTGAGCCTGTATCTTAGGGGTTCATATTTTTACATGTATCATTATTTGGAGAAAGAAAGAGCATGTTATAAATTATGTTATAGCTTAAACCCCTTCCTAACTTTGATGAAGTTCCTTAGATATTTAAGATTTATATTTAATACGATTTATCTTTTATTATTATAATTTATTGTTTTTTTATATATATTTAAGGATTTTTATCTAATTTAACTAAAATAAAAAAGTTAATTTAATAATTATTTAATTTGAATTAAATAATCTATAGTTAAGAATAAATATGTATGAAGGTAAAATTAATATAGGATAGCCTCAAAATTTATTTAACCACTATCTGTTGGAGAAAGATGCTGTATCTGTTGGAGAAAGATGCTGTATCTGTTGGAGGAAGATGCTGTATTTTTTTCTGCATAATATTCGTTGGAGAGGAATGCTGTATCTATTTAGCGTACAGTACATCTACTCGCTGAAGCCAAATAATAAAGAAAATTTAATATTAAGTAACATTCTTACGTTTAACATATATTCCAGAAAATTTAGAACACTCATATAAATTTTTATGATAAAATTAAGCTTCTTTTATCTCTCATAAATATCACCTACGTTATAGCTTAGTTTTCTTCAGCTTGTGTACGATGTATAACAATATAAAATAAATGAAGTGAAATGAAGTAAAAATATAGCATAAAGGAGACATTTTATCTCAGTTAAAAATAGACATAAGCGAGTAAAGTAATCATATAAATGTACCATATTTCCGTCTCGTAAGAGCATTCTCATATGCGAGTATGCTTTTATATCCAAGTATAAGAGCATTCATTTATAAATGGGACAAAATCGGCAAAAGAACGCATTATTTAAAAAAAAAACAAATTTACTGTATCAGTACCTTTACATTTAATTTACATTGACACGTCAGTGTAGTGCTCTTATAAGATAAAACAAGCTGACACGCATAAGAGCACGCTCTTATTTGAGCGGAAATACGGTACAAACGAGGCAAAAAACTGTATGTGTATTTAAAATATTACATTAAAAATTACGAAAATTATCAGAAAAAAATGTATTTTTTAAAATAAATTTTATACTATCAATACAAAAAAAATTAAACACAATTTATATCAGAAAATAACACGTGAAATAGCCTTTTTTTCAGATGCCCTATCCTGTAGGTAATCACGGAAAAGATATATAAAAATCATTAAAACATTTTATTTTATTTAAAAATAAGACATTTTAATAAATTTTAAAATAATAAAAAAATAATTTTATATGATTTTTCCTCATTGATTTTGACGCGTGTCAGCAAACATAAACACAGAATAACGAAAGGAATCATTCAATACATCGAAATTCTTCGATTTTGTGAATTTAAATTGCTAAAAATAAAGAAAACAAAACGTTTTAATAGATATAAAAAAAGGCCGGTTTGATTGAAAATTTCCGAGAATCGTTAATGGTCAATAACGACTGAGAAAGAAAGAAAGAAGGAAGTTTCAGTCGATAATAATTTCCAAAAAAAAAGGATGTGAATTGTTTTTCGTAGCTGTCCAGAATTTGAAGGTTATGATGGATTCTGGAGAATCTTATTGTGAAGTAGCATCACGCTTGGCTCAACCTATTATGAGAAAAAAAGAACTTAAGTGGATACGTGAAGTACTGCAAAATTTGTCAATTGATAAATAGCTCAGTTACCAAAAGATGCAATAATTTGTCTGGTGGATGGCATTTTTTTCAAATTAATTTTGTAAATTTTTAACAATTGATAATTAAAGGGAATTTATTCGTTAAATTCCGTATATTTTAAACGTATTTAATATGAATTATAGCGCTAATTATGCGCTTACAAAGCGAAATTCGATACAGTTTACTGCTCCGATCTTAACGGGAAAAAATTAACAAAATAAAATTATTAACCTTAATAAAGAAGATTGAATTTAATTTTAAATTAATTTTATTAATTAGATGTTATTTTTATAAGATAAATTGGTTTAATTACAATTAAATGTGTTAGTTGTTATTATATTTATTGTAATAGCGTTGATGCGTTATTGATCTGTGTATTTTTTTTTTTTTTTACTTCGTACCGAATTAATTTAATATAATTAAAATATTTTATTATATTATTAAAAGATAAAACAATTTTAATGCGTAAAAATGATTGATAAAGATGCGATTCCACCTGTAAATAAATGTGAAAAAATTTATAATTTTATTAATAGTTTAAAAGAATTTTTAAGAATAAAAATATTATAAATAAATTATTATTATTATTTTCCTTTATAAAACTTAAAATTCATTTTTTATATTTTAATTTAAACGTTTTAATTATTTATTTTTAATAATATTTTATTATCAGGAGATTTTTACATTCTAGGATAAAAATATTCTTACTTTAATCAAACTTTTATAAACTAGTGACATAAAATATTTATTTTTTACTCAAAAATTTTTAAAAAGTAATATTTAATAAGCTTTTTTAAATTAATAATTTACAAAATTGCAAGTAAAAAAAGAAGTTTGAAAGGCATCGCGACTCTGCTCTCAAGGTTGTAATTTTTATCAATAAAATTCGCTTCTTTTTTCCTATTGTATAGAAGGTCTTTATGCAGATTTAATAAGAAAAAACATTTAAGATGTGTTTAAATATATATCAAACAAATAAACATTCATTATAGGTCCATACAATGGGTATGAACTTCCTTTATATTCAATGGCACATTGCCTAGTTAACAATGTTTATCATCAAGGAAATCAATCGTTATCTCTGCTACTTCAATAAAAATGATTACAATTTTTTTCTTTTTTACATTTTTTTTTGTCTCTTCAACGATGTCTTCTTCAGATAACATTCAGGGAATGACGAAATAAACTTTTTTATGTGTGTAAAACAAGCATTAAAACGTCTATCATCTCCCTTTATTGGATAATAGAACGTGAAGATTGATCTAAATCATCAAATTTGTGTAACCACTTCGATAGTTATATGCTAAAACTTCTATTTTGGAAGTAATTAGGAATGCTTCAGTGCTTACTTTTTATCGTGCTGATGCAACGAAATATTTTTCCAAGAATTTCTAACAGGCTACTCAATGAAAAGATCATTAACTTTTAAAAAAAATTAGGTTACAATTTGAAAAAAAAATTGTCCTTCTTTAATCTCGAGAAAAGTGTTAAATAGACGAAAGTCGAGACCAAATAGGGAAAGATTAGGGGTAGGAGGCCCCAGTTAACTACACACGATTTCAATTCAAAAATTTAGAAAGGAGATAGATGGCTGGCATGACTCTGTTGTTGTTAGGAAAAGTATGATGTACAGGGGCAAGACACTAATCATTTGAGATCCAGATCATATATTTTAAATTGAATAAATTTAAAATACGATTAAAACTTACAGCTCGTTCTCATTTCATTTGTTTTATGTGCTATTTCACTAGATTATTTATTTAATATAACATAATTTATTATAGTATATTCCGTTTTTAATACGGTTTGAGCCCTTAATGACGTAGCATCAAGCGGTTGAAGTAGGCAATTGTACAATTAACCGTAAGTAATTTCTTGTTGATATTCCACAAGAAGGATTATCGCTTGGGTGCGTGAAGCAATGATCCATGATTGAAAGAATTTTTCTTCTTTTGTCACCCATCCTCGTTTCTACAGACCCAATAATCTTCAATAATCTCGGTTGTCACCAAGCTTTACTAGTACCACCGTGAAGTGTTAAAACAGCAGTTTTTGTAGATTTTTCAACACTAAAACATCCCTGTTGAACAAAAGATTAAAGGAAAAAACACACAGGATCCCTTTATCTAAAATAATTTTAGTATTATTTAAAGTTTTATAGAAGAATTTTCATTCTAGAGATAGATTCGTCGTATATACTTCTGTGGCATTCTTTATG
This sequence comes from Centruroides vittatus, assembly GCF_030686945.1. Taxonomy (NCBI): domain Eukaryota; kingdom Metazoa; phylum Arthropoda; class Arachnida; order Scorpiones; family Buthidae; genus Centruroides; species Centruroides vittatus. The sequence continues at coordinate 613,537 of NW_027122591.1, read as the reverse complement.
TAGCTTCAAATGTAAGTAACCAGTCAGAGGAAACATCAAACTCGTTCCGAGTCTGGTTTATTTGATATTTTATTTGATTTCTGCAGCAAGAAGAATTGTTTTTACTCGTCTAAAATACTAAAAAACTGGGCTTAATCCTTAGCCCTTCTTCAATTTGCTTACCTTCTTGAATACGAAATTGTTACCTGGTACGTTGCTATGTATACACTCTACTTTGATTTTATTTTCTCGATTTTTTTGGTTCAGAATTGATTGAATAAAGTAAAATTTTTATATATTTGATTTTTTAAAAAAATGTTATTTGAATAATATATATTTGCTTAATCTATAGAGATGTGAAATTCTATAAAAATTCTAAAAAAAAATGATCCATTCGCTTATAGGAGAATGACAAGAATAAATGGAAAATATAGCACAAAGAATATCAAAATAAAATATTAACGAGTAAATTAGAGGCAAAAATTAAGAAAATATAAACTAGAAAATGCTCTAAAATATGATATTTAATTGCAAAATATAGCTTTTAATTTAGAAAACAAACATAAAATTAAGAATCTGATGTATAAAAGTGTAAACGTGCAAATAAAAAGCTAATTAACCGTATCTAAAATCTAAAGATTTTACAATAAAAGAGGATTTTATATACAGAATTAAAAGCCGTGCAAAAATTGAGATAACCGAGCTTTCATTATAATTTAAATAATAAAATTTAAGCGGACAAAACAATATAAAATGATTATTTGAACTTATGTTTCCTTTAGTTTTAATTTCTAAAATAAAATTCGAAGCTAAATCTTTCCTTCATAAGGACACTTATATTTTAGCTAAAAATTTAATTATTTTTAAAATTTCATATAATTTTATAATTTATTATCGATAAAATATTTTAAATAAAGAAAAATAACTTTAGAACACCAAAATAAATAAATATATCCACAAACAGAACTGGACTTAGACTTGTGATTCTAAGTTACAACATCTGACAGGCCCTTCCCTTAACTAAATAATATATAAAAATCTGAGGCCCTATGATATAGAATCATAAAGCGAGGCCCTAAATTTGCGTGCCAATTCGTTGTTCACGAATTATATAAATTATTATTAAAAATTTTAGCATCTCTTGATGGGAATCATTAGTTCTGAGCTTACGAACGTTCTATCTTTTACATTTTCTCATTCGTCATTTTCAATTCTTACATGTGATAAGAATAATATCTTATTTCAGAAGCAATTAAATCAAAAAGTAAGTTTTTTATGCTGTAAAAAATAGAAAAAAGATGATGAAACGATAAAAAGAATACCATAGCAACGCAATTTTCTATATTGAATCATTGAACTCAGAGTCTTTTTAAATTTAGAGTAGTAAAGGTTTTGATGAGTTTGAAAATATATATATATAACTGAAAAGTTGTTATTTCGAAAGATAAAATAATAACAAATATCAGCACGATTTGTTTTTATAGAGGTTTTAAATAAGGAGAGGAAGGAGAGGATGAGTATCTTCTCTGAGTCAAAAACAGATGCAACAAACAACATCACGACAATGGCAGAAGTCAGTTTCAATATCCAGAAACAACATAAAAATATTACACTGCCATATTTACTTAACATTTTTCCAAGAAAATTTCCCTGTATATTCGAAATGGCACACGTTTAATCGTTGATATTACGCTTAATAAACATATTTATGACTTTATTAATTAAATTTAACTACTAATTATAATCTTAAGTGTTAAATTATAATCATTAAAAGTGCGAAATTTAATTATAAAAAAAAGAAAAATATTAAAAATGCGATTAAACATGGAGAAAATTCAAGAGGAAGAAAATTAAGAAGTAAGCTCGAGTTGACGCTGTAATATACTAACTAATTAATGAGATAATCAAGCTAAATGAAGAAAACGGATTTAATCATTCCGGTAAGTTAGTAAAAGGCTTGATTTGTATTCTTTCAATTATCCAACCGCGAATAGAAAATGGCGTAAACCATCATGAATTGTTAACGGTTGGAGGAAACCATAAGATGATATACACCATCGTGTTTTCATGCTCCAGGAAGCAACAATCTCGATATTCAACAGAGATTATTAAAGATATAATTGAATAGGAGAATTACAAAGTAAGTTTTATCAGGACTAACTAATCGACTGGAAGAAAAGAACGTAAGAATGCCAGCAGATATACTGAGGATGCAGGAAAACAAGTAAAATAAGTCAGCTAGACGTTGCCCAGGAGATGTTAGGAGAGAGTTAGAAATGAACGCGTGTATGTGACTGTGTATATATGTATACTGGAATAACTTTGTCATAAATTTTGTCCAAGGTACAGCTGCATGTTTATCAGTAGAATTTGCTGAACAGATCAGAAAAGCGGAAAAAATAGCAATGCCATGTTTTGTTGAGATGTCTGCGGATGCCTGATAGCAAATGTTAGTTTGCCAACTTTTTATTCAACATAAGGTGTTTCAGCTTTACACAGTTTTCAAGTTAATCTTTGTTTGTTCTACTAAACTAAGAGAAACATTAATATTTGTTTAGATTATTATTAAAGGTAAAATTTTTTGCATCAGGAAAGCCTACATCACCAAATTATGCGTAATTTTATGTTTATGTACTTATTTTTTGTTACATATTTAAGCTTAGAATGAGCTTGAGAGGCAGGTGAATGTCTAATTTAACTAAATATTACAAAAATTTGATGTAGTTAATATAAAACTGATAATAAAATATTTATGATGTACTCTAAAATCGATAAAATTTCGATAGAATCTCCATTAAGATGATGATTTCTTCTCAGAATTTTTGAAATTAAATTAATTATTTTTTTTAAAATGATAAATCTTTTAACATTCTCAATACGTAAGTGTTTTTACAAGACGATTTTATATTTTAATTTTACATTTATAGCTTAAAAATACAGCTTAACATTTAAAATTTTAGCAAAATTTGAAACTTGAGAATTAGTTTCTATATAAAAAATTGTTTTAAAAAGTTTAAATTATTCACTAAATATTTTTACTTATTTAATAAATTATTTTCTTCACGTAACATTTTTACTGATTATATAATAAATAAATAAAAAAAAAAACAATTAACTTCAATATAATTATAATTATAAAAGTTGCTAAAATAACTTTTTTATAAGAGTTAAAATAAAATTTATAGTTAAAAATGACCTTTAATATATAAAATTTTAAATTGGAGAGAAATTTAAATCTTAAAATAATATAAATATTTTTAAAAGATAATTTAATTAAATTAAAAAAAAAATTTCTTAAATATCTAAGCAAAATTAATATTAAAATTTTTAAACTTAAAAAAATAATAATAATATATTTTAATCTTATGCTTAAAATTATAAATTTAATTAAAATAATTTTCTTCTGATACTTTTTATATTAAGCAGAAAATAATAATAAAAGAATATATAATAAATTCTTTAACATTGGTCGCCATATTTTTAAATTAGAAATAATTATCTATTCAACATTAAAAAAATAATAATTTTCTTCCCGTTAGTCGAAAAGAATTAATGATATTAATTACTCAGGAAACTTTTAATTTTTATGGAAACGAATTTAATTATTTTACTCCTCTGTAAATCATTACGTTTCTCCTAAATAAATTCCCTCTCGACTAATGTTTAATAATAATAAATTTAAATAACTATTTTCTATCCACAATTCAAAATAATTTCGTGTTTTATAAATATAATATTACATTTATATATATATATATATAAAATATTTATTTTAACATTTTCTCTTTCTACTAGCGAGTGAGTGAATATATGTTTCTATCAAAAAAACATTAAATATGTATTTTATACACGCGTGTGTATACACTTAAGTATATCGAAACTATGAAAATAACTATATATTTTCAATATATGTAAATAATAAATTTATTTATAGTAAAATTTATATATTAAACAAAATAATTCAGATATAAGTTATATATTTTAAAGTAAACACAGCGTATGATTCTTTAAAAAAAAAAAAAAAAATGTGGACGATAATTCACTTTTAGTCAAGTTTAAGGCATGGATTAAATTTCTAAATATGGCATATTATATATTTTATAGTAAATATGACAGAATGATATACAATGAACATATTATATTTTGTAAGAAAAAAAAATTGCACTTCTTAAAAAAACTTATTTATTACAATAATAAATATTGAATTTTATACATCGAAGAGAATCCTTACAAGAAGTTGACATGCTACATGCAGCGAAAGAATAGTGGGGATAGAGGATAACTTTTATTACAATACTTCCTTTCCACTGAACTACTTCCGATTATTTTACTTCAAGCAGTTTCCGAAATTCTGTTTAGTTTTAAGTTTTCTACTGTTTACTTACATAAATTCTGACGAAAGTAGTTAATAAAACTTGAAATACTTTAAGAATGTTTAAATAAAGATTTATATATTAAAAAATTTATCTATCAAGCCTTATAAATAGATTAATATTTAATGTTTCGTTATTTATTTTTATCATTATTTATGGTAAATGAATGTAGTTTAATAAACGAGATCTTGTCCTGTGTGAAGTAATATTTTAATTATTTACTCTTATAACATCGTAAAGTTTAAAGAATGATTGATTGATGGTGTCATTCTATACCAATAACACTTAAGTTAGTTGTAAATACGATGTTAAATTTTATAATATTTGTTTATATAACCGTATTTACGTAAACAGGACGTTATAGTATTTAAAAATGAAGAAATTCTTTGCTAAATTTTAGTATTAAATCTTAAAGATGTGTTATTTTAATAGTTTTATGTGTTTACTAAATTGTCTTCCATTTTAAAAAAGAAAGTCAATTTTAAGTCAACACGAATTTTTCAATTTTATTTTATTTTATTTTTTCTCCTCCTTCTTACAACAGAAAAATTGGTTAGTCCCCTGATGATGATACTTCTCTGCAAATGTTCGGAGTTGTTAGGAGAAGCTGCATATCGTATGTACAAAATTATCTGTAAACAAAATTTAATTAATTTTTGGACGGATCAATTTATTTTAAATGAATTTTTTTATTATAAAATTTAGAAAATAAATCTTTTTATCTGTTGTTTAATGTCGCTTCTTATTGTTATTGTACATTTTATTAAATTAAATTCAATTAAATATGAGATAGAATAAATGAAAATGTAAGATGTATTTACATATTAAGTGAAATTAGTAATTAAATTTTAAACAAAATTATGTATAAATAATAATTTTAATGTAAAATGTATTTTATTTTCTACCTTTTTTTAATGGTCTGTTGAATAAATTAAACGAATATTTATCTTAAAAAAATATTTTTTAAAGGATTATTTCAAAACAAATTTAAACTATAAACTGCACTTTATTCTTCTGAAAAACTGTTTGGAAAAATCAATTCGCATAAAATAGTTTTAAGAGGCATTCTCTTTTGGTGAAAGCTTATAAACAATTCTTGAAGAATATGTTTAGATATATTCAAAACATAAAAATAAATCAATAATGTATATCAGAACAAATAGGATTTTAATATCTAAGAAAAAAATCTATAAATCGAAAGAAGAAAATTATTTTTAAAAAAATCGATTAAATTATATTCTAATGTAAATAAATCGATTATTTAATTTCTTGTAATATTTATTTATTAAATTTAAAACTATTTTCAACTTGAAATTTCCTTTAACTATCCAATATTTTTTTTTTCTTTTATGCGAATTATTTAGATGGAGGACACTTGTCATCTCGAGATTACATCTTTATCCATTCATATTCAGGATCTCGTCGGGATTCATAATGATTGAGAATCCAATTTAAAGTTGACAAGAAAAATTCGTACTGAATTTAATGAAGGTTACAATTTTTTAAACTTTAGTTTTGCAGGATAGAGCGTCATTTTTTTGTGAAAAGAAAGTAGAAAAATTGAAAAAAATGTTCACGATTTAATGCAGGAATGCAACGTTAGCTTTTTTTTTCCAACGAAAATACCCCAAAGAACAGAGAGAAGTGCCACTCTTCAATGGTACTTATTTCACGTATGTTCGGTATAGATTATGCTAATTTGAACACCTATAAAAATTTACATCTGAAAGAGAGAAAAGAGAAAATAATATACAAAGCACGATCTACATAAATCCTTTTTAGGAAGATTATAGATTTGTTTTAAAATATCCTGTTTTTCTTACTAATGTAATTTTTTATGTAAACATAATAAAATCTATAAAAGAATTATTTAAGATAATTTTTTAAGCTTGATTTTAACGCTAAAAATTAATTCAGTTAACTCGTGATCATTTTTTCCTCAATATTAATTGGACTGCAATTTGAAAAAAATTGTAGACTTATAAATTCTCGCCGTTTGTTTGTCCTTCCTTAATCTCGAGAAAGGTGTAGATAAATAAAAGTCGAGACCAAATACAGAAAGCATAGGGGCAGGAAGTCCCTATTAACTATATACGACAGGCACGACTCTTGTTATCAGGAAAAGTATGATGTACAGGGGCAAGACATTAATTTTAGATGGAGAGCATATATATTTTAAATTAAACAAATTTAAAATACGATTAAAAATTGCATCCCGGCATTGCGACGATATCACAATAATTTTCGCTCGTTCTTAAATTAAAAAGTTCCAGATTAATTTAGAATTTATCTTTATGAATTACTTATCGGTATTTAATGTTAAAATAATTTTAAAAAATTATAAAACTTTTAAGAAAAGAAAGTATAATTTCTAGCTTCTTCGTTTCACTATTACATTTTCTTTAATTATTCTTATTAATTCAGCTAACATAATTCAGAGAGGTACCTTTACACGATATCTCTCATTAACCTTTCCTAACCGTAATTCAAGAATGCTTGGAGCGTAATTACACAATAATGTAACTTAACTCATATCAGAACATTTCTGTATTCATTGAAATGACGTGTCAGTAACCTAGACAGCTGACATCTCGAGATAAACAGCTAACGGGACGTGTCTTAAGGGCATGTCATATTGTTGTTAATCCCTCATTTGATGACTTATTTTTGCCTTCGAGAAATTTTAATTTATGTCGGTTAGAACATCAACACAGTTTTAATCGTATTAATAACATTGTCTCATATAATTGTCGCGTTTAAAATATTGTAAGTAGTTAGATTAATCCACCCTTTCTATTTAGCAACGACCTCTTTGTATTATATACATCGTATGAATAGAGAGGATTAAATTTTGATGGTAAATTTGATACGGTTGAAACAATTGTCTTTTGTTGAGAGTTTACAAGTTTTTAAATAAGTTTCCTCTGCTTCTAAGTTTTTCTAATTAAACAGAAACACATAAATATCATTTGGGATTAGTATCTGTTCCCTTTTTTAATTTAAATATATTTTTTATGATGTTAAAAAAATAATTGCGAAAATAATTAACTTTTGTGATATTTGGATACGTTCTAAATTAAGATATTTGATTTATTAAATAACTGTTAAATTACAATCTGTGAAAATAAATGTGTTTTCCTTCTTAGCAGCCATGTTTAATGTTTATTTTAAGAAATGTGAAGTTAAAATCAATGAAATTTTCAGTGATAATATTGAAGTTAATTTAGTTTCAAGTTATATAATAAAACTTAGCTACATAAATTAATTTAAATGTGAAAATTTTACATTTTAGATAAAAAAGATTTCATGTATTTTAATATAAATCAAGCTCTGAATTATATAAAAATAATAAAATTAATAGTTATTAAAATTTAAAATAATGTAGTTTTAATCGAGAAACATAATTTATATTTAAAAAATTGCATAATTAAATTAAATTTCGGAAAATAGAGTTGATTCAAAATTATCGCCTCCTTTCGTTCGGCTTCTCCTCAAACGAGACAGTAATGCTGGATAAACAACAATTCAGGGGAGGACAATAAAATGTCATTTGTTCATCGAAAACAAAATGCATTAAATTTCAGATAAATTTATTGAGAAATTAAAGCATATGTTTTATTATATAAAACGATTTGGCAAATATATTAGCAGTATATTTCAACCAGGAATAAAGAGTCACACGACAAACTTGCATAAAAGACGAATATTTATAGAAGTTACTAATTATTTCCCTACCTCGCGAGACAATTTATTATCAACTATGGCCTCTAAAATAAAATGAATTGGTGGGTCTATGATACGGGAATATGCTCCACAAGTAGCTATAGAGTTTCACACAAGTGTATAATAAATATTTGTGACAAATAACGGAGGATCACGACTATTCGATTCTTGATATCTATCACGTCTGCACATTAGTTATAAACAGAATATGTGGATTCCCTATGTAGTTGTTGGGACAAATTATATTTGTCATATATATAATAGTGTATATTATATGTAGCTATATATGTCTTCTTATTTTTTACCTGCTTCTTGCCAATTACACGTTATCTCTTTTCATTCTCAACGAATTTTAGTGTAGAGTTACAGTATTTATTATAATTTCTCTGTAAACAACTTTAGAAATTTAAGTTACTTATAAGGCCATCTGTCGATATATAAAAGAATTAAGAAGTATAAACAATCAGTTCTTTATTAAAATTTAAATCTTGTAATTATATAACCATTTTCGATTTTAATTAAATTAAAATCTTAATAAGTTTAGAAAGTAAATATTCAATTCTGTTTAAATTTTACTTGTAGTTTTATATGCTGCCATCTGGTATTGGAAAGAATTAATATTTTATTTTATTATTTATTTAGAAAAACGTGTTAATTGTAAATAATTTTAAGTAAAATAAACAATAAAAATTCAATAATAATCAAAAGGCATTTTAAAGTTACAATATAGAGAGGGAGATGCGATTAAATTCTCCCTATAAATTTTGGAGATAAAATTGTGATAATATTTACAAATACATCGCTTAAAACCTGTTAAAATTATTACATAATTATTAAAATTTTGTAATAATTTACACTAGAATCAAATTATCATTGTAAGTTCTAAATTCTTCTTTAATATATATACTAACTTCAAGAGCAAATCTTTGGGAGAAAGAAGAAGCTCAAGAGCAAATCAGTAATAGAATATATTTAAATTGTTTATTACACATCGAGTAAATTTAGAAAAATCATTCAGTATATTAAGAAAAATAAAGTAAAATTTTAAGAATCGATATATTTTATAACATATTTTATATAAGTGAGATTCATATTATTGAAGGGATAAAAAGATATTTTTCTGAATGCAATAATTCTTTTCAGCTTTTAAAGCTTTAAATTTTAAAATGAAAAATAGTTTAGTCACACCTGCAACAAGTGCAAATATTTCGACATAGCTTCAGTAAAAGTTTATTTTATATTGATCCACTATAAAATTGCTCTTAGCAGATAATATTTACGAATAGAATTTTATTTAGATACATTAATTTTAAAAGAAATTAAAACAATTTCTGTGTTTTGTCTGCAATTTCAAAAATTTTAGATCTATAAATTCCCACTGATGTCCGTCTGTCAGGCTGTCTGTCTGTCTGTCTTTCCTTATTTTCGAGAATAGAGTTAAATAGATGGCCAGGAGGCCCCTATTAACTATATTCCGGCACAACTCTACTGTTATCAGGAAAAGTATGATGTACAGGGGCAAGACTCTACTAAAATTGAGAGCATTTTGACAATGTCACAATAAATGATTATACTGTATTTTATAGTCTATAAAATATTTTCAAATATTCTTATGTGTAATTTGATAAATATTAATACCTGTATAATATTTTCAAAATTTATTTTTTAAAGTAGAAAATTGAAACCGTTGTCAATATGAAATGAATTAGGGATTTAAAAAAAATTATATTTGCTTTAAAAACGCTCTATTTTATAAAAATTTGATATTCTCAGTTTCAATAGACTCAATGGCAAAGTACAGACAGACTTACTAATGTAAAGTGAGAAGATAGTAAACTATTTCCTTCAAAACATGATTTAAAATAATGGAAACGATATACTAGTAATGTTTCAATAATAACCACTCAGTCGGTTTGACAAGAAAGACACAAATTTTATATTTACTAGTAAATTGTACAAAATTAATCCAAATTAGAGAGTTACAATTAATTATGCACAAACAATAATCCAAACGACAACCGACTATCCCGTACAAATTCGTCGAAAGAACTCCTTACGAAACAAACAGACTTGTTATTACAAAACCTCCGATCAGGAACAAGTTTCATACACAAACACGTAACTTCCACGAGAGAGTTGGTTAGCACCTCGATAACGACGATCTCCCTTGATCCGATCCGATCCGAATCACCTCCGATACGATCACACCATCCCATCCGAAACTTCCGATACGAGCTCGATCCGAGCTTAAATAGTCGACGGCTGTTACGAACCCTGTCCAATCAAATTTGAATGTTTCCGCAAACGGCCGCCAACGGTCAATTCCGGGCCAATCGTCCGATGGTTGACGATTTCGAAACTTAACGTTTCTTCCCACGGAAGTTCTAACGGTTTTCCTAACAAGCCATCCTAACGACTTTCTCCGTTATGACCAGTTGCGTTATAAGACTTACTAATGTAAAGTGAGAAGATAGTAAACTATTTCCTTCAAAACATGATTTAAAATAATGGAAACGATATACTCATCCATATATTTTTTCAGTTATAATATATTTATATTGATATATTGCAAGAAATGAACATATTTTACATTATCTATCAATATATTTTTATTGATGGTACATGATATATTAGAGGATTTACACGATGGTGATTCATTATAAACACGTGCATAAATAAAATATAGAATCTTATCCTATAAGAGCTCTCAACTGTTCTTTAAAGACTCGTTTTTTTAAATATTAAACATCTTTAAAGTATTTTATAATTATATAATAAGAAAAAATAAATTCATTTAAGTAATATTCTTTTATTAAAGTGTAAGAGATTTAGGAATATTTTAGGAGAGTTTTAAATAAATTGTCATTATAAAACAAAATTAATATATAAAAATAGACGATATTAATTTATTTATAACGGTAAATGTTTACGTTATAGACAGACAAGAGATAATGTTAAATTTAGCGAATATTCTTGTAAATATTTTCAAATTCATCGCATTGTATTTTGAAGATTATATATATACTATAATTAACTAGAATAAGTTGAATAAAAGATAATGAAAGGAAGTACAAAATTTGGTGCAATTATAGAAGAGACAACGATATGAATTCAATGTCGATTCTAATAATACTCTCTTCACTCAAATAATGGAAACATGTGATTTACAAACTAAAAGGAAATGAATAATGCCTGCAAACTAACAATTAACTCGACGTAAGATAGTTAATGATTTAGGAACACGAAGCGATTCTTTACATTTTGGCATCATTTACATAAAGACACTTCGTTCCACCATTCAACCTGTCAGCATCAAGTGAATTCAGTTACATTGAGACAAGCACTTGCTGATTTCGTCTCTACTGCTTACATTTTTAGCAGACTTCTACAGATTCGAGTTATCTCATATGAATACAGATAATTTCTCTTTCAGCTACCTCCAACAAACTTAAACACTCAACAGTTGTAGTCAGATTTTATTATAATTTAAGCTTATAGTCATATCACAATAATTATATTCTCAACTTTTAAACTTTTAAATCCATATCTTCCAGATGTGCCCCTGTACATCATACTTTTCCTCTAACAATAGAGTCGTACCGGTCATCTAAGTAACTCCGTTCTGGAAAAAGTTCTTGAATTGAAATCACACGACTTCCTGTATATAGCGGACGTTCGTATATAATTAATCGGGGCCTTCTATCCTTAAGCTTTCCATATCTGGTCTCAACTTTCGTATATATAACACAGTTCTCGAGATTTAGGAAGGACAGACATACAGACAAACGTACGACGGAATTTACAGGTCTACAATTTTTACAAATTGCAAACACAAAAATCAACGTTTTGTTTATACAAGAAACACATCTGTTTCTTATCCTTCTTCCAGTTGACACTATTTTTACAGCATCCAAGACGGTCTCTGCATCTTTCTTCGCTCCTGGATTTAAAGTAAAGGATAAATATATTAATTTAAGAATTAAAGTGAATTTAACATTTACATCATTTCACTTCTAGAACCCGAATAGGAGACATTTCTACCAAATTATTGATCTGTTTTGATCCAATGACTTGTTGGATATTCCCTCGAATTATTTTGCTATTGCTATTGATGTTTATTAGAGCAATGATCTCGGTTTATGGGCTGTTTTGCACATAACAGTAGCCATTGAGATATCTCATAGTAGAAGATTTGGATGGCAGAGGCTAAGCTATCGATCGCTCCCTGACGGATCTACAAGCGATTTTCCTTTTTTCGATAACATCGCTACTATTTTCCGGTATCAATAAGAATTTTATTCATCTGTTTTCCGACTTTTTTCGGCATTCTTTCTTCAGAATTTCACTTCGTATAATTCCCTAATGCCTCCGAGCCACGAGCAGCGTGATTGGTAGAAACGACGATTAGAATATCGACGTATGGATCTTCAAATGATAGAGATCGCATTAATAAAATCAAAGAAAAATTCCTAACTATAAATATAAAAATTATCTACTTCTGTCATTTTTCTCTTCATAAAAATGTAGATTTTATTATCGATTATTCATGAATATTTAGCTGGAGATTTATCTTATCATCACAATTATGCGCATATATAAATAAAATTATACAATTTAAAGACGTTAACAATAGTCTACGTGTAATTCTGAAGATTATACTTTATAAAATGATGATTAAAAACGTGTTAAAGACCCGAATCCCGGTATTAAGAGCTTGAATACACATGTTATAGCCTCATGAATACGTGTTAAAAATATATAGTAAAAAACCTGTGTAAACCGGAATAGCACGGTATTAAATACTAGTAAAATCTGTGTAAACCGGAATAGCACGGTATTAAATACAGTAAAATCTGTGTAAACCGGAATAGCACGGTATTAAATGCAGTAAAACCTGTGTAAACCGGAATAGCACGGTATTAAATACAGTAAAATCTGTGTAAACCGGAATAGCACGGTATTAAATGCAGTAAAACCTGTGTAAACCGGAATAGCACGGTATTAAATACAGTAAAATCTGTGTAAACCGGAATAGCACGGTATTAAATACTGTAAAATCTGTGTAAACCGGAATAGCACGGTATTAAATGCAGTAAAACCTGTGTAAACCGGAATAGCACGGTATTAAATACAGTAAAATCTGTGTAAACCGGAATAGCACGGTATTAAAATACTGTAAAATCTGTGTAAACCGGAATAGCACGGTATTAAATACAGTAAAACCTGTGTAAACCGGAATAGCACGGTAATACAGTAAAACCTGTGTAAACCGGAATAGCACGGTATTAAATGCAGTAAAACCCGTGTAAACCGGAATAGCACGGTATTAAATGCAGTAAAACCTGTGTAAACCGGAATAACACGGTATTAAATGCAGTAAAACCTGTGTAAACCGGAATAGCACGGTATTAAATACAGTAAAACCTGTGTAAATCGGAATCGCTTGGTATTTTTTCCGATTCGATATGTTTCCGTTTTGAACAGGTTTTTTTTTATTACATAAGAAAATCCTCTCTGTTCGGAAGAAATTTTACCGTTTAGGCAGATTTCCTTTTTATTCAGGTTCCGTTTTGGTTAGGTTTTATTGTTATAGATTACATATTTAAAATATACGTTTTATTTTATTAAATAAATTTGAAAATTTCATATAAATAAAACTTATTAAAATTGAAACTTAGTTATAATTGAATATAATAAATAAAACAGTTTATTTTTTGCTTAGTCTGTTCATCTGTTTATCCGTTCATACGCTAGATTATTAATGTTTATATTAATATTTTAACAGGTTAAAAATAATATTTATATTCATTAATAAAATACAATTTAATTTCCTTTCAAATTAAAAATATTGAAAATAATAACTACAATCTTCAAATAATTAATTATAGCTTCAAGTCTTTAAAAAATTTGAAAATTTTCATTTAAAAAAAAAATATATATATAGGCCCTATAAGAAACTAATACAGTAAAACCTGTGGAAAACGGAACCCGAATAAAAAGAAAACCTGTTTAAACGAATGAAAGTTTTCAAAACGGAGCGATTTTCCATGTTAAAAAAAAACCTGTTTAAAGCGGAAACCTGCTAAACTGTAACATGCGATTCCGGTTTATACAGGTTTTACTGTATATAAATTTTAAAAATTCCTTTTAAAATACTAAAACAACCTTATATTGATTAAAAACTTTACATATATCAGTAAACCTGTGTAAGCCGGAATCGCATGTTTAGCAGGTTTCCGCTTTAAACAGGTTTTTTTGAACATGGAAAATCGCTCCGTTTCGAAGACTTTTATCCTTTTAGACATGTTTCCTTTTTATTCAGGTTCCGTTTTTGACAGGTTTTACTGTAATAAATGTATAAAATGTAACAAAAGTATTATTTAAGTTTAAATTTAATATAAAAATGTTTTAAAATTATATATACAAACAAACAAAGATTCTCTACTTATTTTAAAAATTACATTTCTTTTTATTTTTTAAAAAATACAAAAATTGTATATAAACACTATAATTTTTGTTTATTTGGAAAATATATATATATATAGTTATATTTTCTAACATTTATTCAATATGAAAAATGGATTTTTTGACAGTTTTATTGACTTTAGATTTATGTTTTTATAAGTTTAACAAGCATTCTCCTAAGCGCGGATAGAAAACATTCGACCTTCTCAATGAAAAAAATAATATAAAATATTAAAAAATTGTTTAACTTTATTAAAAATTACTTTTTTAATTAAAAAATTTCTCATATTTTCAAAGTTTAAACGTAGTTTTCCGTGGTGGTATTCATAATATTGGACTAGGACTCACCCAACCACCGAATGCCTTCTCTAAATCGACAGCAACTGCCATACTTAGATGATCGTTGTACATACCAGAAACAATTTGTACTCCCAAAGGTAAACCCGTATTGTTCAAGCCTAGTGGACACTGCGTAACAGGCAAACCCAATGCATTAAACAGACAAGTATAATAGATACCCATAGGCTTTAGTATGGAGTGAAAATGATAAGGTGCGGGTTCTGGAAAACTTGGCATTATAAGCACGCAATTATCTTCTAGTAGGTCCTTTAATTCATTTTTGATGTCCGTAAACATGCTCATGTAGTAAGAATGACCCTCGGAATCCACTTCCGGTGTCAACTTTTCGTACAGGGCCAGACTCAGAGCTGGAAGGGTGTTACTCGAACACAGGAGGAACCACTTTAAAAACTCGAAAAATAAATTAATTTCTCCTTTCCTACAAGCCAATTCACTCGAAAATGTCGGAGCTTTCGCACTTTTTGCTTTCTGTGTCCACATTTCTACAGCATAATTCATCTTTTCTAATTTAACTTTCGTGGGTTTGCTCTTGTGGGAGAATTCTATATAATTTATTACCTAAATATATATTTATATACATATATTTTAGTTTTATAATTGAAATATAAGGCTTTAAAATGAAATTTATACAACATTAATATACCTTCTTCTGCGCCTCTTTCATATCTTTAGTTAGAGGTTGTAAGAAAGGTCTACACAATTCTTCCACGTAATAAAATTTTACGTCCTTTAAATCCACCTTTAAAATATTTAATTCGTTATAAATTATCGAATAATAGTAAAAAGATAATAATAAAATGAATGGAGCAAATCGACTCCGTAGAAAATTCGAGTCACGTAAAGTTTAATATGGTGAAAAAACAATAAAAAGGTTAGCTCCGTACATCATGTCAGACATTAAGATCCTTGAGAAGTGATGAAAGAGAAAAATTAGGCCAAAATATATTGTAGAAGTTATAAAGAATGTAACATTATTTTTTCGGTTAGTTTTATAGTTGCAAACGGTAGTTTTAAGGTGTTATAAATCAACAATTAATATGAAAAGGTTTAATATTTTGCGTGAATTGTAGAGGATTGTTAAGATTAAAGATTATTGATCCCAGGTCATTATTTGTGAATGGGCTTCTTGGGCACGGGCCCAGGGGTCTATACAAAAAGAAAATTAAAAAATAGAGAGAAAAGAAGATATAAGAAATGATATATCAAACAAAATACAATAGGCTATATTTATAAATACTGTATATTAATTTAAAGTGGAGAAAGTTATAGTAAAATGTGAAGGGTGCACATAAATCCGTCTCTGGTTGATCCTCTATATTTCTTGTGGTATACAAAACGAAATATCTGTTAAATCAATTGTTAAGTTATAATAACTAAAACACTGTTTATAAATATAAAACTAATATAAAAATAACTAAATTTTGATTTTTTTAAATTTAATCTATGTTGTGTTTCTTACTTTATTTAGAAATTACGAAAGATTTTCCTTTATCTCGAAGCAAGATGACTAATTAGCTTATACGCTAATATCGAAGAGTTAATTTAAAAATTTTCTGAATAAAACGCGATTTTTACCCGTGTATCTAACTTTAATCTTGAAATATTACTCCCAGCCATTATTTTCATCAATGGCAATAAATCAGTTGCATATCTACACATAGGCCCAGTCGATAAGAAATCGCACAGATCTCCTTCTCCAACAGGAAATTTACCAGTCAGTGGAGTAATACCTAGTTATTAAAGTATAAATCATTACGTATCAATTTTTAATATTCGTATATTTAAATAAAAATTGTATAAACTAACCTTTCGAAGGTTTATGGCCGAATATTCCATTATAAAACGATGGTATTCGAATACTACCTGCGATATCGGAACCTACACCTATAACGGATGCGGCTGATGCAATTATTGCCCCCTCTCCACCTACATGTAGTTCAGGAGTCATTTAAATGACGTCACGTTTTATTTTTGCCAGATTTATTCAAGACTCACCCGAGCTTCCACCTACGGTTCGACTAGTGTCGTAAGGATTGTTTGTTGTGCCATACAAGTTGTTAGAAGACTCCCACCACATACACAATTGGCTAGTGTTTGTGTTTATTAAGGGTATGGCTCCAGCATTCTTCAATAGTGTGACAATTCCCGCATCTTCTGTCGCTTTAACATCTTTCCTGGGTACAAATCCGGAAGTAAACGACATTCCTGTAATATTAATTAAATGTTTAATGGTTAAAAATAAATCAAAAGGTGGATGTGATGTCAGCAGAATCGTTGCACGGCTCCTAAATCACAAGTTTAAATGTATGCTACAATTGGCATACGTAATTTTATAGCGCTGACAGATTCTGCTGATAATTCCCGTGC
This sequence comes from Centruroides vittatus, assembly GCF_030686945.1. Lineage (NCBI taxonomy): Eukaryota > Metazoa > Arthropoda > Arachnida > Scorpiones > Buthidae > Centruroides > Centruroides vittatus. The sequence goes on along the minus strand of NW_027122591.1, from coordinate 596,270 downwards.
TTGCAATTGCCAAAAAACAATACCTTTAACCGCAATTGAATGCTTTAAAGTGAAAGGAACTCCAAGAAATGGCTTCTCTTCTGCTAATTCTTTCTCAGTCTTTTGGCCAGAATGGATCAATTCATCAACTTTCCTAGCTTCTTCCATTGCCTCGACAAATCTGTTGTCAGCCACGGCATTTATTATAGGCTGAACTTCTTTTATTCGATTTATGTACGATTGTATTAAGTCGGTGGCCCTCAGCTGCGTAGAGAAAAAAATTATTTATAAATTAATTTAAAAATTTAATGTTTAATCATAGATTTAGCCATATCACAAGTCTCAATAGCGTTTATCAATTGATTATAAGCGAATAAAAAACACTCAACTTTCAAGGTTAGATATGAATTTATATTCATTTTATGGATACAAATTAACTAATTTATACCTAAAATATTTCTTAAAATTAATTTTAAACGTGAAAAACAATTTAAAACCATTTTATATGAAAGAAAATTTAAGAAGAAAAACTCATAAAAATTTGTTTTTTTTGACATAACAAGTTTAATTTTAACCTAGAAAAAATATATAAAATATATTATATATTATATATAAAGCATGGGAATAGTAAACTTATAGTAAATATTTTTTTAATATTGTATACAAAGCATGGGAGTAGGGTAAGGTTAGGACCCAAGTATATAGCTGGTGTATTTTATCATTATTTAATTAACTAATTGCATAGTGTCTGCAATAATTTCTGCAGTTAATTACACGGAATAAATAACTTAATGACGATTATCGTTGTCTGTTCTCTACAACATGCGCTACATTAATATGAATTATAGTTTCACCCTTCATCTGGACAAAAATTTGTTGACACGAGTTACTATTTTTACACGAAACGACGGCTTTTAAACTCCAAACGAACGGTTAAACGTCTGGAATTTTTAAAAATTTTCCGAGTGACAAAGAATGAAAGAGAAATTTCTCACAGTAAATAAATTTAATTTTAATTAAGTAAACATTTCTCTTACTTTTTTGCTTCGTATTTTAGTAGCCAGACTAACGGCGGGTTCTAGAAGATTGAGGTCAGTTATGGGTGGAATTTCTTCCTTCTTTCCCCTGTAAATTAATTTAAATAATAGCAATGCTAATAGATTAAAGGTGCGAAATATAATTCGCACCAAAATCGACGTTATGGATGTACGACCGACCATTTTCTACACCGCGCTACGTCACTGTGGATCCGAGTCAGATTTTATATCAATGACGAGGAGGTGTTGCCATCTGTGGACGATAAACAGTAACAGATCTAAATTTATTTTATGTATTCTAATTTATTAAAATATTATAATAGAAATAAATTATTAAGAGAATTAAGAAGAACTTCGTTATTTGCACGTAAAAAAAGCCAAAGTCGATTTGATAATTTATATATATTTAAAAAAAAAATGCCAAATTGCTATCGAGATAAAACGTATTTACTATAGAAAAAACATTGAAAAAAATTCCTTAGATAATCGCAATCTTTTGATAAAGAAACATTTTTAAAAAATTCGTTAAGCAATTGAAGAGAATGATTAAATTTTATACAGAAAATATATCTTTAAAACGTAAATCTGAGGATAAATGTTGAAGGAAGAAAGAAAAAAAAGACAGTCTGTAATTATATTTAATTATTCTGTAATAGGAAACATAAGTCACATGGGAGATAAAGTTACTTCCTTTTTTCTAGGGGAAAAAATAATTTTTCTATGAAAAATTTTAAGTTATTAGGAAAATAAAAGAAAATTATATATTATAATTTACAAATTAATGATTTAAACGTAATAAATTTAGTTTAAAACAGTTTAAAACTTCAAGATTATATCGAATTGCATGAACAAAGTAGATAAATAATTAAATTAATTTAATTTTTTAAAAAAGCTAATTTATTTAATGTTTTAGATGTAAGTTTAATAATTATTATTTTAAATTATAATAATATACTGTATCCGGGCCTGAAAACAGCCTACCTGCGGTGTAGGCAGACAGGCTTAGATAGAGTGAGCGGGGCCTCATTAATGCGCAGAATACCTGGGCATGGCCTTCTTTGAGGCCTCGCCTTACTGTTAATTTACTAATATATTTGTATATCTGTATAATGCCTCTAAAAAACTGGGGTCGTGGCCTAAAATGTGCTTAAAACGTCCTTGAACGTGGGGCTGAATGTCTCTTCATATAGATCTGTCTATATGTCTATACGTTAAAATTTTAAAGTAAAACTTCTTCATTGTTTTTATTCATCAACTTTGATAATAAATATATATTATTAAATATTTAAATAATGTTTAATTCATTCAAATACTGGAAAATTATTTTTAAAACGAGATAAAGTCAATTGAAATGTGATAATATTCAAGGGCAATAAAACCTTATTTTAAGGATAAAAACTGATAAATGTTACGCAGGAATCTCCATTATCAATAAAAGAACTTTAATAGATAATTTTATATAATATATTTAATAATACATAATAATTAAAAGTATTTTACAGTGGTCTACAGTAAATATTTTGAGAAATTCGTGAAATATATATCAGATTAAACGTATAACAATAGCACGGATAAGTCTATACAATAATACAAAAGGACCAGGATAAGAAGTAATAAAATTAATCTTAAATTTACAATAATTTATCTGTAAAATTCACTATATTTGATTTCATTATCTCCAGGAGAATTCTCTTCTTATTCTCTATATATTAGTGCAAATAAATTTTGATGGTGATGATGATGATGATGATGATGATGATGATGATGATGATGATGATGATGATGATGATGATGAGAAGGAGGAGATAATTCTACATATAATTTTTACTTCCATTAAACTAGTACAGGGTGGTTCTTAATGAAAACTTATGTAATACACACGTAAAGGGAAGAACAGCGCCAAACTTCGACCTAGCGGCTGAATTTTCAAGTAAAATTCTTTTGGAAATTGAAACCACATACTGCAGACAGTATGCATGCCAAATTTGATTTAGAATTACCTAATAGTTCTTTCTACAGAGAGCTCTGAACACCCACTCCTTAATTATGATCACCATGTATATAGCCATAGAATTTAATGCATCCTCATTTAATACATAATATTCAATAGTCATCTAAGTTAATTTATATAACTATTAATGCTATCGAATGATTAATTTAAATTCTTGGATAATTGATGCATTCAAATTACCGAAATTAATTTCAATAGATCAAACGCATCAATGATATTAATGCATTTATATTGGAATGTATACTGCAATTAACTTGCAACATATTCAACTTGTATGGGCAGTCAGCCATCTCAATTATATGTGTACTGCAGAAAATTATACTTTATTTTTATTTAATATATATTTAAATATGTTAAAACCTTTAATATTAATACTTCTGCATTGTAGAAGTATTACAGTACATTCTCTTAAATATGTTGATGCCAATTAAGGAACTTGTTTACATTCTCAATCTTAGGCATTGGAATTAATTAAATTTAAAATTTAATTGTAATTAATATTATATTTGAGAGACGGATATCAGTTAATGTAATTTGGATGAATGTTAATTGGAGATTGTTGTTTGAATTTGAATTTTTTAATTTTTAAAGAATTAATAAATTTTAACCAAGATTAACCTCCCGAGAGAACTTTCTACGAATAACTGGCCCATGTTTAGGTGTAGACACGTAAAGAAGACCCGGAAAATTGCACGTGGCCAGTCGGTTTGTCAGGTGTGAACCCGCAACTATCAATTGTTCAGTTGTTTTATCTACTCGGCTACTAAAGGGCTCAACTTATTTATATATATATCATAGTTTGTCCAGTTTCTAAATGCAAAAACCTAATTTAATTGACATTTTGCACTTGAGTTACTTATTAAAGAAACATTCTAATGATATATTCACTTTAAAGTTTGTTTTGATGTTATCATTAATTTAATCCATAGACTGTAGAATTATTTGTCTGGATGCAATTACGTCTTTTTACTTATAAATTTACAAACATTTTCCATTTGAAATAATTAAACGTAAAATTCAATCCATCTTTAGCATCAATTCCTTTAATTAAAAATATATGTTTCTATTTTTAATTAAAGGAATTTTCTTTTGAATTTAATTTAGATATCTCCAGTTTTATATAATGAAGTTACATTTTAAAGTTAGATAATTGATTATTTAATTAATTTCCCATTTTCTTTATAAAAAGTTAAACATTAACTAATTGTTTTTCCAATTAAATAGTAAACATTATGTTTAACCAAATCTCTCTCTTGTTTTCGTACGAAAACAACAGAATCAATACGAAGATTTTAATGAGATTTTTACGCATATACAGAATGAAAATATATTAATTTTGAATTTTATAGATGAAAGTAAACCCTTAAAATATCAAATATTCTGAAAGATTTTATTATTTAACTGAATAAACTGAATTGTCTCCTGTCGAGATCATTGTCCTGAGTAAACAGGAGACTTTTATATTGCTTATAAATTATTTCTAGGTAGGAGAATATAATTGCAAATTATTGTAGTTATTCCAATTTTCTCTAAAACAATTCTCTAGTTTATCAATCAGATTTTAAAGTATTAAAGAGTATGTAAACTTAGTAAAGTATTAAAGAGAAGATTTAGAGTACATTTCTTGACGATAAAACTTGTAAATCTGACTCTAAACTGAAAATAATTTGATGGAATAATCTTGACGAAACGAATATAAAAGAAAATTTGATTCGCTCCTGTAACAAAATCAAGATAAATGTAGTACTCGGGTGTTGTAGAGTATTAATTGGGTTTGTTTCTCATTAAAGTTTTTCATTCGTCAAGAGTGATCCTTATCCGCCATTTTAAGTAACTATTCTAAGATATTACATCTTTAATTAAGGTGAGAGCATTTACTCTTGTAAGTAACAAAGTATAATACACCAGAGCCTATCAGGATAGTTCTTGAACTACAACGTGAATATCAAATTACACACGTCCCGAATAAAAGAGTTAATGTTACGAGAATAAATCGATACATTAATATATATTTAGCACTTAATAGAATATAATATGCTATATAATATACATAAATAGAGAGAGAGAGAGAGAGAGAGAGAAAGCATCTGTGTGTATGTGTATATTGTTTACAGTAATCTAAATTAAGGGTATTTAAAATAATAACACGGTTAAGTTTAGCAAAATGTATTTATAAAATAAGTTAATATCAATAGATACAAAAATTACTCTATAAAGCTGAAGGAATATACAGTTTTAAATAGCAATAACACTACATAAAACTTATCATGCTGTATGTAATCAGCATATTGAAAGGAAGCCATTTGAAAGTAATCTTAAAGTAAACGTCGTGTCTACATCCAAAGTTCAAGTTCCTGCTTCTAAATATAGATATTGTGATTCTTATACTCTTCAATTATTGTAAAGGTCATCAAGAGATATTTACAATTAAACATAAGACGTATAAAAAAGAACAATTGATAAGATAATTCTATCAGTTATTAAAATTATTTCACTTTTCGAGTCAAAAATATAAATTTATTAATTGTTTTGTTTACATTATTTTTCTATATCATAGCACCTATGGGATATATAAATGAAATTTCAAATGACACATCATATAATCTTGTACAGAGAATCGAAATAATGCGTGTGTTATCTTCATCTGAAACTTTCAAATATGAATAATCAATGTAAGACGGCCTTATCTGTGTTATCGGGAATCTCTTGCTAGATAAAACTTTTCGGTTTCTTTATAAAATATTCACTAAAATAGAAGGAAATTACATGGTTAAATTCAGATTTATTGATAATTTAGTAAATAGGAAAATAATACATTACTAGATAATTAGATTTTTCATCCTGATATCCAAATATTTAGTTTGCAGGGAAATTTGCTTGATATGAATTAAAAATCTTTATTAACTTATACTTTTATTTAAAAACTGTATTTAAAAATTTTTCTTTAAGAGTTACATCTAAAAAAAGCCAACCACGTGTTGCGTAACTTTCCCGGCAAAATAATTTAAATTGTGTGTGGCGCCATCTGTTATGACGTTTTATTTCAAAACTTTTTATATTATTAATTATTATAAAATGGCATAAACCTTAATTTTCAGAGTAGAAATGAGTTCTATAAAAAAATAATAATAAATGTAAATGCTAATAACGAATAATATCTTCAATAAGTCCGATCTTACTCGAGATATTACACATGTACTGTACTTCCACTATATCCAACCTTTAAACACCAAAATTTATTAGCACCAATTCCCCTAATACACAAACCTCCCTGCAAAATTTCAGAACATTTTGACGAAAGGCACAGGAGTTATTAGGCTTCAAATCGGGTGAAACGTGCTCCCTTCACACACTAACATACAAAAGTACAGGAAAAAATCCCAATTTCTCTTCTTGCATTTCACGTTAGCTCTTTATCATTCCCTTATTCAACAATAACACACAAACAAGAACGCATAATTGATGTTTTCTATGCTTCTGCCGAGTCTCAATTGTTCTTTGTTACTCTTGCCTTCAATATGCTGTATTCTAAGAATTGAATGTAGAAAAATTTCGTAGAACTTCCGCTTTTAACACGATTGTATACAGTCCTATATAGGAAGAGGACGTCCATTAATTATGTGTATTGTTTAAGGGAAAGGAGGGATCACGAAAAATACGTCATTGTACACGGGAGTCGAGGCACTGTCTGTCTACGTGGACATTTCAATAGTGTTTGTGGCATACGAATTTGCTCTTATAAGCCTACTTACTAGTCATGTTAGAAAATATTTGTGCACTTATTAAAGGCATTTCTTCAATGTCAGGCAGTCCACGGACTATTATTGTACACCTAATTAATGGACATAAGTTTACCAAAGTGTTCATTGTACTGTACACAACAGAGAAGAAACTGCACACGTAATTAATGGACTTCTCCTCTGTGCAATTGAATAATTATAATGCTGGAAGAATGCAAACGAACTTACTATATAGAACCTGACAAAACAGGATCCGTATTAAGGTAATTTAAGTATAAATTGTTAAAATATAATTTATATCCGTTTAAGACGGTATAAGGTGAGATACAGGCACTTAAATCCTTTAAAAATTCATGGGCCGAATAAATCACTACAAGAGGAAACTTTTAAATGAATATTTTAGAAGAAACACTTTTTTAAATAATAGAAGAGTTTATAATAAATTAAACATTGTAATTTATAACATAAATTAAATCTGATTTGAAAGAATATTTTAAGTATATTACTGTATAATACTAACTTGAAATGTAGGAATTATTTAACAGTTTATCTAATAAAATATATCAGAACATAAACAAAATTTTCTTGTATGTTTCTCAATGACATATAAAACGGAAATTCCATAATACCTGCATACAGTATATTATCAGACTATTAGTGCCATCTATTGACATATTTTAAAATTTTAAATAAAATAAATATAGATATCTCTCATACAACACGGCCGTGTTGCCATCGGTAGATCTACCGAATTTAATCGGTAGATCTACCGATTAAAGCACCAAATCTACCGAAAAGTTGACGATAATTCAAGAAAAAAATTTTTATTTTCAATGTATCGAAAAATTCTCAATAAAAAAATTTCTTTGTACCTTCATTTCTTATATATTGTAAAAGACTTTATTGTAATACAAAGTTATTTCTGCTGATCTGTTTAGCGCCCTGTATTATGTAGTAGAATAATCACTGATTACATTATAACAGAAATCGCCAAAAATGTACTCTTTTAATTATTCACACTAAATAATTAAAGATATATTAGAAATCCAAAAATGAGTGACCAAAAGTACGATAGTGGTGGTGAAGGTTCTAGTACCGATGTTACTAAAATATAAAATATGATCAATTCTACAAACACGAGTGGGAAGCCCTGCCAGAGTTCAAAGAGTGGTTAACCCAAAGTAAAAAGGGCGACAATTTGCACTTTGCAAGTTTTGTGGCAAAGACAAACATTTCAAGTGGAAAAGACACTTTACTTAAACATAGTATCGGGAAATTTCATATAAAAAAAGTGGAGACAATCTCAAGTAAACAAGTCTCAATGATGAAAACTTTTGCTATATCCGGATCAAGAAAAAAGCAATTGGAGGCATCAATTAAAGAAGGTACGTTTTTGTGACAGTTAAAAAATAAAAAATTAAACTAATTGATTCGTTACTGTTATTATATTTAGTATCATTAAGGTTAATGTTACCCTAGGTATACAAAATGGCGGCTCGTCACTGATTCCAGCAATCAGAAGACAGGAAACAGTGGGGACGCATGTTCTAACCTAACCTAACCTATTCTAATAATTTTGTTGGTAATAATTGTGGTATTTATTAGAATAGGTTAGGTTAGGTTAGAACATGCGTCCCACTGTTCCCTGTCTTCTGATTGCTGGAATCGGAGACAAGCCGCCATTTTGTATACCTAGGGTAACATTAACCATTATGAATGTTATTTGTTATTCAGGGGAAATACGCCTTTCAGCATTCGTAGCAGAGCATGACCTGCCTTTCTTGGTGCATTTGCCGAAATTAATTATGAACATTTGTCCCGACTCAAAAATTGCTCAAGGATTGGCATGCAGCAGAACCAAAACAACAGCCATTATGAAGTAAGTTACTGGTAACGAGGGTTTTCTTCAGGTTTGTGAAGATTTGCGAAATAAGAAATTTTCCCTTATCGTGGATGAATCAACGGATCGGAACACAATGAAACACTTATGCTTAGTTGTAAGATATTTAAAAAATGACGTTGTTCAAGATAGTTTTTTTTGGTCTTCTTAAATTAAGCGCTTCTGGTGCAGCTACCGTACTTTTCGGCGTATAAGACGACCCCCGACTTTTGAGAAGATTTTCCTGGGTTAAAAAGTCGTCTTATACGCCGGAAAATACGGTACCTTATATAATCACATTGCTGAAATGCTTAACCACAATAATATTTCCTACAAAAACAATTTGATAGGGTTTGCATTCGATGGAGCTAATGTTATGATGGAAAGTCATCATTCTTTGATGACACTATTAAAAAATGATGTACCTAATTTATATATTATAAAATGTATATGCCTTTCGTTTCACTTGTGCGCATCATACGCGTGTCACAAATTCCCTAGGTACTGTACGTCGAAGATCTCTGTCGCGATATTAACAATTATTTTAATTCTAGCTCAAAAAGAGTTTGTGAATTCAGCCAATTTCAGCAATTTTGCAATATTAAGACCCACAAAATTCTACATCCATCGCAAACCAAATGGCTTTCAGTTCATGGTGTGGTAATTCGAATCTTAAAACAGTACGCTGCTCTAAAACTATATTTTACTGATGCTATCAACAGTAATGGTGTCCTTGCTGCAAATGATATACTGCAGAAATTGAATGATTCAGTTTCAAAATTATTTCTAGAATTTTTGGATTGTGCTGCCTCTATTCAATATTTTAAATATAGAAATGCAATCCGAGTCCCCAAAATTGCATGTTTTGTATGATAATGTTTGCCTCGTTTTTAAAACAAGTTATGATTGCTTCCTTTAAAGAAATTATATAACAACTCTATAAAATTTTAGTTCTTTGAACCCAACCGCTGTTAAAAGTGGAATTATACATACAATTACAGATGTTGCCTTGTTATTTCCTAATCTCATAACTGATCGCGAGCTTCAAAGTTTAGATTCCGAATGGAGACTATTAAGAAATTATCAAGAAATACAGTCGTTTAGCAATGATGTGCAAGTTTTCTGGCGAAATATTACAACTATTACTCTGGGCGATGAAACACTTGTTTTCCAGTGTTGACTCGTTTTGTTAAGAATATTTTTTTTCCTTGTCCTAGCTTTCTTACCGACCGGGTGTCGTTGTTGTTGCTTTCAGACTTTAGCCCTTAAGACTGTCGCCGTGTTTTCTTTTTATAGATTAATATTCGTATTTACTAAAGTTTATTTAAACACCTTTAGGTGTTATTAAACTTGTTTTTTTTACCGTGGGTCAGTAATCATTAATAAAAATGACGAACGAAATATAACAGTATCTCGGTACGCGAACAATTTCGGTATTCGAACACAACTTCTGGGAAAAAATCGATCGGTCTTCGATTGAACAATACAGTGTGTGATCGGTTAACGAACATAATCAGTTCCAAGACTTTGTTTGCTATCCGAGTTGTTCGTTAACTGTTATCGATTTATCATAGGTTTTTATGGGAATTTGATTAATTCGTTCTGGAGACCCCAAAAAGTAAAAAAAAAAAAAAATATATACTTTCTTACTACGTTTATTTATATGTAATTAATAAAAATGCAAGACTGTGTATATATGTATTTTTATTGTCATGTTTTTTTCCATTTGTGGGGTTAAAGAATCTGTCTAACCTCGATTTTTCAGGATTTTTCAGAAGTAATTAATAGCATTGTAACTATAGAGATCCCCAAACCTATTAACCTCAAACTGGTTTGGATGCCATTCTAAGACCGTTGTTCTAACATCCTCTCACTTCTTCAAAAGATCTTTAATAGCAGATATCGGGATTAATCCTCTTTATCAGAAGAAAACATATTTAACCGAGTATCTTGGTGTTCTTCATTCAAGAGTTCTTGGCGTTTTTCTGTCGTCAGATCCGTTCCAGGTTCCATTATGAGCTCTACTTCTCAGATGTGATTTTTGTTACTCCTTTAGCTGCTTGAGTCTTCTTAACTATACTGTATCTTTCTTGGATAAGATTGAACTGCGGTCTACTGTAGACCTGATCGAGCCATAGGCTACTGCCCAGCATCAGACATCGTCCCACTCTCTACCTTTGCTATTATACTCTCACCTTTCGAAAATAAAAACCCATGCAAAACTTGCCTGACAGTCTCGCGAATACTATAAAAGAATTGCTTCTGTCAGAAAAATAAAAGGCTGGAATTACAAGGGAGAGTTTCAAAGTTTGGAGGAATACTATCTAATCAATATATACCAAGTTGAGCGTCGATGTTGACGTCTCCCGCGCTCCGAAAAGTTTCGAATTGTTGCCTGAAAATAAGGGAAGACCAATCGGTATTTATTATATTACGTCGCTTCTTCTTGTGTTTGTTCTGTGAGGTGTTCGGAATCCGAATATGTGTTCGTTGTCCGAACATAAAAATTTTTCGCGAAAGTGTTCGTTAACCGATCTCCCACTGTATTTTGTCATACATATAAAATTTTAATAGTAAAAATTTTTAGAAATGAAGAAGTTGCTGATATTTTTACCAAGATCAAGAAAAATTCTCAGAAGACGACGATACTTTGTAAAAAGAAAACGCCCTGGTTTAACTAAAATTAATATTAACGCGTGATACAGTACTTATAATTGTGATTTTTAGTTAATTACTGATTGGAAATAAATTATCGATTGCTTTAATAAACATATTTCGCTTACTAACGAAAAAGAATAGTATACTCTTGTTAACTTCTGGAACGCAACACCATATTTTGCATTAGTTCTTTGTTTCGTTTAGCACGGATTCGCATAACACGGCACTTTTTCGGAACGTAACTACCGTGTTATACGAGAGATACCTGTACCGTAAATATCTTTTTTATCATTTTACATTATAATATACACTACACGTGCCATTTTCTTTTAATATGTGTCTTACATAAAATGACTTTAAGACTATTTTAAGAGATTTTATAGCAGGGTAATACAATCTCTTAAATTCTCGGCGCAGTAGAGTCGGACCAGAGGTGGACTTGTTAACAAAATATGGTCGGGAATTCTGATGTCATCACGTGACGTCAGAATAAAAGCCTCAATAAATAGAGATCTAATAAAGATAAAACGTAGAAACTTTTGTAAAGCAGAACACCTAGTATTTTAAATATACTTACAATATTAATGTATAAAACAGACACCAGATTCGTAACACTTTATTGGATCTTACTAAAGGCTACAACATAGTAGCCTTGTAGATGATTACATTGGAGTACATTTCGGGATTTGCCATCTCTTCCTCGGCCAAACATGCATACCCTTCTCAATCGCAAACACTTACAGACAGGCCCGTCTTTGGTACGTGCGAGGACCTGGGCTAAGAAAAGCTTGGAGGCCCCCTTAAGGAATTTGTAATGGAGGGTTAATGTTTATAAATTTTTTCAATTAGCTTTCTCTGCTAAACATATTGTTATATTTATGTTTAATAAAATTTAACAAAAATATCTTTTGATTGTTTACTGTTTATAATAATTTTATTACTTGTTGGTCTATTCAATTTTGCATATTTTCGAGGTGCGAATGTTAGGAGGCCTCCAATGCCCGGGTCCAGGCCCGGTAGGCCCACACCTAAAGACGGGCCTGCTTACAGAACGTCTGAGTGTGAGGTATTACAACGGATCATAAAAAATATATTAAAAAGAATAACCGAGTGAGCCATATAAGGCGTTTATGATCTGTTGTAATTTCTTACGTGTTCGTGATGCTCGTGAATGTTCCATCTCGTGTTCCATGACTACTGTTTTCGATTCGTAGAACTTGAAGTATTTATTGTTATCTAAATGTAAATTTTAATTTGTTACGAAGATAATATGTATTGTTAGCTGAGAAGGGGATAAAAATCCTGATATGCATATCAAGTCTACGTTGTACAGTAACACCCGGTTTCCCAGAGCCTTTATACATTGGGATACGATCCGGTGGTCAGTTATAAATTTATTGCATGTGCAAATATTAGACATATTCAATAAATTTCTTTTTAAATGGTGAAAAATAAATACATAAATGCAGTAGTAAATTCTTTTTTACGTGTTATTTTTCCTCACATTGTTTTGCAATAATCCTGATTGATTATATAGCCCATTATATGGAAATTAAATCAAATAAATCCGGATTTACTTTGTGTCATAAATTTTGTTTTATAGGCTGATTTTTCTATATAAAACAATACTAATAAAAGCTGTCAAATTATCTGTGTATAACATTAAAAAAAATGAATAATCTCTTTAATATCTGGAGAAATTACTTAAAATAATGCTACAATTAATACTTTTAAAAAATATAAAATAAATTTCACAAAAATAATTACTTAAACTAAATTATAATTTTAAGAAGCATCCACAAAAATCTATACAAGGGGTGGTTCAAAAGTTAATTAGCCGTGCTAATACGAATCGTTAGAACAATGCAGAAGCATAATTATTTAAATATTTACGATATTTAACTGCCTTTTAGGCTAACCAGTGTATGTACCGTACATTATTTAAGTGAAATTTATATAATATTTAAATGTTTAATCTATATTCTAGAAGAGAATAATCCAAAATTAGGATAAAAGAATTATAGCGAAAAAAGTGTCTTTCAAAAATTATTACACTTATTAGTCGACAGATGGCAGCACAAAACAAATTTAGCAATGGGCTATATTTAATTGTTTATTTAAAAGATATTTTTACGTGATTTTAATATTTTAATTCTTACAAATATTTTAAATATTCTTTATAATTAGACTTATTATTATTTTTTAAATTTTTTATATGATTTTTTAAATCGTATTGCTTGTTACAAAATTATGATCAGTGAAACAATGTTTATTGTTAATTGGGATTTGTATTCACTTTGGAATAATTTAATATAATTTTAAAAATATTTTCAAATATTAATTATTAAAATGTTCTATTTTTCATAATAATATTCGAATTTTGTCGTTGAAATGTAATAATGTAATGAAAACGTTTCATTATTTTTACTTAAAAATGTAATATTAATTATACCTTATAAAAGAATTTATACCATCGATTTAATGTAAACTTGATTTTAAAAAATTATGACCTTTCTTTTAGAATTGAATACAATACCATCTCAATTTATCGTAATTAAGCATAATTTATTACGCTTTGTATGGACTGTTTGTATAGAGCTATTGTACTAGGGCAGAGTTTTCCTGTATATTTGAGATTTGGTACGGGTATTTGGGAAAAAACGCGGAAAACTTGACAAAAATGTATATTTAAAAAATAATGATACATTTCTAAAATAAAATTCTTTATTGTCGACGGCCGCCCACTCCACGATGTAAAAGTTTGCCATTATGGAGGGTCCGGATTCGAATCCGCATCCGGAAACTCAAGAATTATTCATGAGTGGGCCTTTCCAGGAAGTAAAATCACAGAAAACTGCTAGTCCTTGGAGGGAAAATTTCTTCGCGTGTCTTATCCCACCAATCCAATCCCTAACTGGATAATCTAAAAGCATTAAAAGAAAATAAAGTAAACTATTCCCACAAATATATATGTAAAATAAAGAATAGGTTAAGAAACCGGAATAAATTTATAATTAATTTTCTAAATGAATGAAGCATATATTAGATTATCTTTTCTGGTTTCTGTATTTATCCACATTAAAGTGCGCTCAGTAGTGGAGTTCTATATATAAATATGTGAAATATTTTGTAGTGTAATATATTAGACATACTTTTATTATGTTTTTATGTGATTTTATTTTATCTAGAGATATGAAATGTTATGTATCTAGTTGGATAATACAAGATAGTGTGATAGGTCGATGCCGCCAAGACATTGCCAAAATATTTGTAAATGTTGATTCAAGAAGACGTAGTCTGTTCAAAAAGTAATTTTTGGGTCCACCATTTATTTCTTAACTGTGTTCTAGAACACCCTTTGACGACCGGACCTTTCCTTTGAGGCTGCTAGGCCGCCGGGTTAAAATAGTTCCTTTAAAAAAACACAATAAAACATCCAAATTAAAACTTGAATCGACTAAAAAATTATCTAACGACGAAATTTAATAATTTGTAAATGTTATTTTTTCCTGAAGTTAATTCCGCTTTCGCTAATTATAAATAAAATATTTGTTGAAAATACTTTATAAAATGCATATATTTTTGATTTTTCCCCCCTTAAGTTTATAGGATATTCCTTATAGGATAATGTTACTTGATCGACTTGCAATGGCTTGTAATGGTCATGAGGAATAATACAATAATACAAATAATAAACAATTTTGTTTGTGAATTTATAGAATTTAATATATACAGTGATAATATTCAATAATGGAAATAATGAAAATAATAATGGAAAATAATATCAGTTAATTCGAACGTGATGTTTGTTAACAAGAATTCCATAAGGATACATTCTGGATTTAGCATTTGAAATACTACAGTTTTTAATTATTTAATAAACTTGTTGGTTATAAGTAGCCACGGCGGATCCAGAAGTACTCAAGAATTAAATATATTTGAATAATTATATCTTTTATTAACACGTGCAAAACGATTATATTGTGGATTGTCGATAAACCATATTTGCCATCGTAAATGTTTTAAAAACAATGGGGAAGGCTTAATCCCTGTATTTCCGCATGGATCCGCTCTTGAAAATATCCTAGCATACAGTATACTAAGCTATATCATCTGCTCTAAATGTATGAATACATTTTCAAGCTTTATGTAAGCATGCGTTAATTTTAATTAAATTTACGTTTATAATCACTTAGGCCCAATTACTATATATCTGGTATTAAAACGTGGTATTATGGTTTAAAATTATGTTATTGTAATTTATTTATTCATGTAAAATGGAGGTAAAAAAATTGAATGTATTTTATTTGAATACACAAATTTATATCATTTTCTCTGTTACCTCTTGCAATAAAAGTGGTCGAAATTATTGTTTATGTATTTAAAATTTTTTATTTGTCTCAAAACAAAATAAATTTTACAAGATTATTTTTGACACTTCTTTCATTCGTATTCATTAAATGTACTTAAGTATTACTATGAAACGTCACCAAGAGTTCGCCAAATTGCTTGAATACTAAGCGTGTCATTCGTGCTTTGACAATTTCTCTGTCATTCGAGGTCAAGATGTGCATTACCCAAAGCTCGTGAACGAATTGTTATTGCATTGTTAACGATAAAGAATCCATCCTTATGTTATCAATTTAGTCCGACCCTGCATCCACGCCGTAGGGGATGGAAGCAGCACAATGTAAGGAAATACTCTGCAAGGTTAAAGCAATAGGACGATGATAACCTTATCCGGAAATAATATAAATTCGTATCTTTGGTGATTCATTCAAATTTCATTTTTTAATTTATTTAATTAATTCATTTTTAACGTAATATAATATTGAGGTTATCTAAAGACTATAGGTCTATTTAAAATGACACTTACTTAAGGCAAGATTTATTTTTAAGTAATGAAAATAATTTGTTGAAACTTATTTAATAATTTTTTTTATATTATTTACACCGGATTTTTCTGGAGTATCACGCTTCCATTTGAATTAATAATCATGTAAAAGCATAATTCCTACATTCATCACTAAAGTTGATATCATGTAATCAAGTTTAGGAAAGTGTAGAGTCTACACTCCCCTAAACTTCAAATGACTAAAAATTGTATCTCTTGCATTAGAAAAACGTTTGTAATTTATACGGTTGCTGTTATTTTAAACTTGTAACTGTAAATAAACAGCAGTGACGTGGCAAGGAAGGTGCACAGGGCCGCTGAATTGAAGATCAAAGGGTTAATTCGTACATGCCCCTTATTCGTACTTTGCATATATCTCGACTCCGGTAATAGTTATTAGCGCTTTTAGTGGCAAAAAGATTTGGATGTCCGAAAGATTTAACTGAGGAAATGGAAACAAAACTAGTCAGACATGTTTTGCTGTTGGAATCTAGATTTTTCGGTCTGACAATAACCGACTTACGGCGCTTAGCTTATCAGTTAGCAGAAAAATACGGATTGAAACATAGATTCAATAATGAATCACAACTGGCCGGATGGAAATAGTATTATAAATTTATGAAGAATCACCCAGAAATATCTTTACGCACTCCAGAACCAACATTAATGGCTCGCTGCAAAGGATTCAACAAAGAAACGGTTATGGCGTTCTTCGACAAATATGAATCGATCTTAGATGCAAGTCAAGAATTGGCGAAGACCATCAGCCGAATTTGTTAAGAGTTAACCTACACACTTATTAATACATTATTGATTAAGATCTTGATTCTTAAGACTGCAAACCAATGATAGGATCTCAAAGTACGATTTAAGATGAATGGTCCTAAATCGTACTTTTTAAGTGTTTTTTTAAATTGTTTATTTCTCAAAACTTTATAAGATTTATGCTAAATTTGATTGTGGTAGTAATAAAATATTTCCCAAATAAAAGTTACTTAAAATAAAAAATAATTTGTGTTTATTTATTTCGATAATATGATGGTTTTTCCTTAAGGGGTACGAATTAGGCAAGTTTACCCTACTTAAAAGCAAGTTGAAAAGGATGGTCTTCAAAGAAAATCTGGACTTCACATCTAAGTTCGAATAATCGAGTAAGAACCTTGCCACGTAGATGGCCGTCTTACTTCTGTATGAAAGAGCGGAGTAGAATAAAGACTCTTCAACTCATCACAGAGATTTGAAAAATTTCGAGTTAGTTGATCTCGACTTTAAAAATAGCACTTTTGCAGCTTCATCAAGAACAAGTTTTAGTTCCCCTGAAAGGCGCTTAGATGCCAGTCTTTGCCTGTGAATGCAGCAGTGACTCCAACTTACATTGTGAGTTATCTTCATGATACCACCGAGCAGACGGGAATAAAAACCTGACAGACTTGCCACCATCGGTATATACTCCACAACAATTAGACCAATTAATGCCCTTTTCTTTCAAACAATCAACAGTATTAAATATATCCTCAGCTGTTGTATGACCTGGCAAAGCATGAGAAAGCAAAAGGTTTTCTTCGACTTCGTTGTCTTTTAAATACCTGGCAATAACAAGCAAAATTGCAAAATTACTAACATCTTACTTACATCAACTTTAGCCAAAATTTTACTGTTTTTAATTCTACATATTACTGTCGCCTCATATCCTGAATTCTCATACATATCCCGAATTCTTCGAGATATTGTATTGTTGGGAAAAGGGGTTCTTTTCATTTTCTGCACATGTTCTTCAAGAATACAAGAATCTAATTTCTCCCTGTATAAAAGATGCCGTTCCATACGGCATCTTTTATACAGGGTTATACAGGGTTCGGTTTCTATAGAGAGAAATTAGATTCTCAGCAATTGTATGATTTTTACCGCATCTAGCAATACGATAATTAATACGTAATCTCTATTAGCTGGCAGGATGTACAGTACGATGTCAAAATTAACATATTCTTATTTTGAGCTGCTAAATGTTTATAAAATCACATTCGTTGTTTTTATAATTGGCCTGTTTTGTTTGTAGATGCCGTAAAAGTAGGGAGATTTCATGCTGCAATTTCACAGCACTTCCCGCATACCACACAAATTTGGATGTAGGACAGTCATTATCTCCTATATACGAAAATCCATATTTCATGTATTCATCATAGTACGAGTACTTTCTCTTTTTATCTCTCTGCAGAACTGGAGACTGTGTCTTTTCAGTGTATTGCACCAAAACGTCATTTGTGTATTGCGAAAGTACTCGGTGTCTTGAGTGTCTTACTTGGTAATTCATCACTTTCCATCGTTTGTTTCAGCTGTTTTACTGTATCGGTTTTCAACCACTGAGTCATGACTAACAATGGCGTATTATTATAGTTTCGTGGGGTCCAGACGAATTTGAATTAGGAGCCCCATAAACGGTGTTGATTTCAGACATTTTTCTTCGGAGCAATTTTTGGAGATTCCCCATTCGTTTTTTAACGCGACTTCTAAACGATTCTGCTCTACACTGGCAATTCCTCGATATGATACCAAATTCAAATTTCAACTGTAATGAGTTTATAAAATATCTGTTTTGGGCACCCTATTGGTGGAGGCCCCTTTTTGCTCATATGATAATGCGCCACTGATATCCAACCTTAAATGAATTTAAAAATTAACTTTAATTTTGAATTAAAATAATGATAGAAATTATCGAACGGAAATTGATATTAATTAGTAATTAAAAAATGTACTATCGTGTGGCGACACAAATACTTGCAAATTGATTAAATTAAATTAAATTAAATCTTACTTTTTAATGTGTAACGTAAACAAAATTATAGAATATCAAGTAAGTAGAATTGTCACAACAATTATTTCGCGTGTTTGTTAAACAGTGGCGCCTTTGTCAATTATACAAGGCAACAATAATGATAAAATTGAAAAAAAAAAAGGAAAATTCAATTTACTTTCCTTTATTCATTTTTATGATATAATTTTAAAATTAGACCGATGACACCAATTTCTACACGTGGTTATTATTAATTATTAAAATATTAACGTAAAAAATAGTAAATACGAGTAATATTTCACACTACGATCGACTATCAACGTCCGGAAATGAATATCACAAATTAAATTCTTACAATCTGATATAAAGCAACTGGAAGATTGTAACTTATCGGTAATCAAAAACAAATATAATACAAGGAAATGAGTTATAAAATTAAAATGACACAATATTTTAGCTTTTTTTAATGCTTTTTTAAAGTTATGTCAAAGTACTTGCTGAATAGATGTCAACTGTCAACTATAATCTTGACCTACTTATTGATAAAATACAGTCGTGTTGGAATAAATGGCGAAAATTATAACTGAAATCTTCAAAATTTACATATATTTACAGTTGTGAAAGAAAGTAAAAATGTAATTCCTGTGTGCTAAGTCACTAAGACATATCTTGTATTAGACGGCGCTATGTCTCTGTGTGGCACGGTGTCTTCCCTCGTCCAGCTTTTATTCGTGTTACATATAACTGTATATCTTTATCGATAAAAACATACTTCATAATTTATTGATTAATTAACTAAATAAAATTAAATACGTAATTAATGCAAGAGATTTTATTAACTTGTGTCCTTCATTCACGTTATATGTTCACGTTTCATTAGTCTGGCTCGAGACTGATGAAACGGTGTAAATGAGCAGAAATGTACCATAACCAAGTGAAATAGAATATGAAAGATAAGAGTGTGAAATGTACAAAACTATAAAAAGTGGTTTGTTAAATGCAAATATTTGATAACAGATAATAAAAAGATCTTTTGTTACTAAACCAGTCTACAATGCAAAAAAAAAACTTGCACGTATTCTTGCATGTCTTGCAGTTTATATCCTTTTGTTAAGACGTCTTCTTCCAAGAATTCAGATGTTTTTTTCAATAACATGGCTTCTGGCTTCGTATTACTTTAATTTTTGTTATTTTCACTATTCGTTTTTTCCAAAATTAACAAAATTAATGTGTTTTATTCTCTATATATCAGATATTCTTACTTAATTATTATTTATTTCTGAATAAAACATTCTCATGTCTTTATTTTTTATGGGCATTAGACTAATCTGAACTTTCTTCAATTTAATTTCACTTAATTTCAATAAAGCATCATCAAGAGAGATAGAGGTATTCAATTTTGTTATTTTACCTGTATCCACTTTATTTTTTAGATAATTAGTAAAAAAATAAAATAAAATAAAGACAGTCATTTCGAAAATGCAACAAAATGGGTTCGTTGCCTGTTAAAGCTGCTTTAATTAAGCTATGAACAGTACGCTTTCGAAGGAAACACTTGTATTTCTACTGCTTTGTAAACGCTTAAGCGGATGAAATTTATCTTATTTATCATCGTGACGTACCACGCAAACATAAAGGTAAAATTCGTCGGCAGGCAAATATCTAGTCAACGAATCGTCGCCATATAAAAATTCACAGAGAATTTTATCACGTTTATTATCTATGCACAGAAAAATTTACCTGTTAAAGCACGAGACATTTGTTTCTTTTATCAAAAACAAATGCTTCAGGCTTCCTGTATTCGCATATAATAATAATCTAACATATCATAATCTATAGAGCTTTCGTTATTATATCTTGCAGTAAATTAATGAGTAAAATTTATAAATTACGCTTGAATTCTAATAATTATACTAAAAAAAAATATGTTTCTTTCGAAAAGTACTCGAAAATATTAATTTTGTCAGGCGAAACAAGCGGCATGTTCTTTATTCTAATTCAATACTACGAATGATTTTTTATTACTTATTTAAAATTTAATAAAATGTCCTTGCTAAATCCGTAGGTTAACATTTGAAAATTTATAGGCGTACATTTATATATTGGTCAGTTTTTGCACAAGGTTATATTTGATACAATTAAGAAGAAAAATATCAATTAATTTTTTTCATTTTATGAAATAATATTAGATCATTGTTATTGATATAGTCTATATACATCCTTGAAATTATTCAAATATTAGATTCTCAAGGAAAATAATTATTCTCCTTTTGATTTTCATAAGGAAAAATGTGGATTTATATTTAATATTTGAATACATTATTAATTTATTCTCTTTAATCAGTATGTTAATGAATAATTTCATGCTTTGTTTTGTTAATTATTTCCTATTTTCATTTTTATAATCATTATCGACCTGTTTTCAAATAAATTAAACATATGAACAACATTTTGTCACTAAAGATACGATAAGACTCATAAGATGACATGGCTCATGCTCATAAGATAAAGACCTTATGAGCATATTATTTTATTTAACATAAAATAATAAGCACTTATAACAGGAAAATATAATTCTAGTGTTGAATTATAAATGCATATATAGCACATTAGACACGAGAAGACCTGTTAACCAGTGTTTAGTGGTTTTATCCATTCAGTCACTGGTACGCGTATCTACAATTTGAAGCTTGGTACTACTATATATATATACATTGTGTACTGTACTGTACATAATTATGTTTATGTAGTAAAAGTCGTGTAATCTCATAAGGGGATATTAAAAGTATACATTATTATATTTGTCTTTGCATTTAAGGTAGCAAAATTGATTACTTTTGATATCAGCAGTATACTATAACACTATGAGCACCCCCTGTATATATACTTGTGCATATTGTAATTTCAGATTTAAAATGATAACATACTTAACAGTTAAGAGATATTGTAAAATGATATTGATTTTTATACATTTCTAAATAAATGGTGTATAAGATATATACCGATACACAATATTCATCTACACGTATAAAATTCAATTGATATGTGTGTGTATTCTCTCATCTCTCTTATAGGCCTAGCCAAATTCACCATGATATAGAAAAAAGGGCCTCTTAGTACACACAGAGCGAAAGCAGTCAAAACTGAAAAACAAAATCTAATTAATTCAATGTAAATTATTTAATAAAGTACATATTTGTATCCAAAGACAATTACAGTAGAGCATCGATTATCCGACCCCCGATTAACCGACCGCGTTCTAGTCGGCAAATTCAAATGTCCGCTAGTGATGTGGCGCTACAATATTTGGTTATGTTTTAGCTGGCAGCACTGGCTCGACCATGAAAGGGAAGCTAGTATTTAAACCAGGCCTAATACACTATACTAATAATGTATTTTTTCATATTTTTTTTCGGTTATCCGACCAACTCCAGTCCTCAATTAAGTCGGATAATCGATGCTCTACTGTATTACATCTTTGATTATTTTTTTAGAGATTAAGATCTGTTCATTTATTAAATTCATTCAGTTTAAAAAGGTGCAATTAAAACTGGAAGAAAGACGAGGAAAGATTGTCATTTGTACCTGTTTAAAAAGTATTAAATTACGAAAAAATTTATTGGTTTTTATTTCAAACACGTAATCTGTAAATAAAAATATTATTTAATATTTTAGTTTCAATTGTATAAACAAGTTTCAACGCTTGATAAAATGCCAAAAATGATCCAATAAATATTGATGAAGTAGTAACGTGAGGACATATTTTGCTAATTAATTAATTTACTCGATTAATAACGTTATTTTAATTTTAAGCACATATAATCAGTTTTTATGCCTACTATTTAATTATCATTTATAATAATTAATTAATTAAATGCTTTAAATTTTCAATTAGTTTTTATCAGTTGTTACTATTCAGCATCTATTTTAAATATGATATAATGAAAATTTATTACATTTTCTATATTAAAATGAATGTAATTTACCTTGAATTATCGAAAATTGTAATAGTTTAAAATATAATTAGTATGGAAATTCGTTTATTTTTAGAGGTTTCATAACTAATAACATTTGCATTGAAGTGGTAGATAGCATACTAATTTCTTATCTTAAAAACAGCTTAAAATACAATTAATTGCAATTTATATAATCAAGGAAGTCACAGTTAATAACTGAAGCACGTTTATTTTAAACCAGTTTTATAAATATGAGTAATTCAGCTCTCAGAAGAGATCGAGCTGTTAAAGGTTCGCAGTAAAATGGGTGGTTTGATAGGATACCGTAATGAAACACGTGGCCATCTGCCAAGTTGGTATGCCTCCCAGGCAGACTTTCTACGGGAAATTTAGGTGTTAGACAAGTAAAGAAGACCCCTAAAGTTTCATTAGGCCAGCCCGTTGGTCAGGCGCGAATCTACGACCTGTGTTTATGGGTCTTATCCACTCGGCCATTGGAAACCTTCTATGTATTTCATTTATTCAAAAACAGAAATATACAAAGAAATCAAATGACAAAAAGAACCTGTTTCATCCCCAGGTTCTATGCAAGCTTTCGACGGTCCTGATTGAAAGACAGTAGCACACTGCGATGTGGGAAGCATCACATGTGATCAATTACGGTCGGTCGTTGAGCACACTACACTGTTCATCGCCTTCACGTTTAACACCTTCAGAATAGCGATCACGTTAAGTTGTATCTTCTGTATCTTTAAGGTCTCTGTATAGTACGAGTGTCTGTACAGATAGCGATAGTGTGCGAAAGAAATGGCGTACCCAAAGGAGTTGCCAATAAGAAAGGGGGTGATAGAAGGGGTAAGAGAAGGATGGGGGAAAGGGAATGGGGTGGAGGAGAAAAAAGGGGAAAGAAGAGAACAGTAGAGCGATACGCAGGGTCCAATTGGATGAGATCCTGAAAATAAAGAGTGGTGCGAGCAGTACAAATAAGCGTGTAGTAGACAGAGAAGAATACGCTCTGAAAAGTAACAGTTGTACAATAAAAAACAGATGTCCGCCCACTAAAAAAACAGGATTGATAAGCGGGGGCAGATTGGAGGAGGACACAAAGGGGCTAGCCCTTATAATGTAAGCAGCAATAAGTCCGACAACTAGGTTATCGCTCTGAAAAGTAACAGTTGTACGGTAAAAAAACAGATGTCCGCCCACTAAAAAACAGGATTGATAAGCGGAGGCAGATTGGAGGAGGACACAAAGGGGCTAGCCCTTATAATGTAAGCAGTAATAAGTCCGACACTGTACAGATAAAATATTTGTCGTTTGCAGCACCAAAAATGCCTTAGTGGCGAGTTTAGATATTAAATCTTTTTTACGGAATTATCCTAAAACGTTACCATATCAGACTTGATTACATTTGGACTGTTATCTCTCTAGAAAGCGTTAAATTTTAAAAATAATCACATCATTGTGATTATGTTATCTTCACATTAAAATGCAGTATTAATTACTTTTCCTTTAACTAATTAAACTTTAAAAAAAGTATCTTAGAGTGCCAAGTAGTTATAAACGATTTGCGTGTCGAATCAAATTAACATTTAATGTAATTCTCTTTGAAATTTATTTTTTAATGATTGTAATTAACACCTTAATATCCGGGAAAAAATTACATAAATAAGCGCAATAAAAAATATTATAGTAATAATCATGAACGTGTAATCTCTAAATAATATAATTGGGATGGAATTGATGAGATTCAGCAATGGAACACGGGTATAGGTAGTTATAACGCGTACTAGTTGACATTTTGGATCTTTCTGTTATGCGGGCACCAACAGAGAGAATCTTTTTCTATACCTTCGTGACTTCGGCTAGACTTATAACGGGACGGTCGGATGGTGAGAGACGAAACTCGATTTATTCGGGACAGATTCCTGCCACGTTCCACGGACCCCTGTCCCCTAGAGAGGTGGGATGTCTCCTTAACCTCCTAGGCCATTCGGTCGTTGCACCAATCAAAGCAATAACTTAGAATTTAAACAGAAAAAAATAAACTTTTTATTACCGAAATCTCTTCCTCACGATCTGGTAAGTATACACGTAAAATATGATGGAGTTTCGCCCACTCGTTCTCTTTACAGATGTCTGTTTTTTTAATTTTTGTTCTACAAATAAACAGTACAAAATCCAAGATTATTTTATTGTGTTTTTGTTCTGTTAACAAATCAATTATTTAAATAAGTGAACAACTCCAAATGGAAATTCTCCATGTTTACATTTTTTTAAAACTCTTTTTGCCTTCTGCACACTGAGGAAAAAATGTTTTATAATAATATAAAATATAGGCTTATAACCTAAAAAAAGGATGGATATGTATGTATGTGTTGGAATCTATTTCGTTCAATATCTCAAGACGAGGAGAAGATAAAGAAACGAAATTTGACGTAGCTTGTATATAAGGAGCATTGATGCTATTAAATTTTGGTTGTGATTTCACTTGTTGTTAGCATTTACAGTGTTTTATAAAACTCATTTCTACCCTCAAAATTAGGTCATTTGATATTTTATAATAATTAAATATCTCGTAACAGATAGTGCCTCTTTTATTTAGGGAAGTGTATTTTCCAAAATAAAAGAGATAATTCGAGTTGGAGTGACTACTAAATATATTTAATTCATAAAATACTAGCATTCACTAGCAGAGACATATCCATGACGGATGCTTAATCATACTGCAGCATCCTCCAATCAGTTTTGTCACTTTAAAATAAGAGTAAATATAATAACGCGTATCGCATGAGTTCAATTAGGTATGATTAAATAACTAAAGTAATTCTAATGTAATTGTGTAACATTCTCCGAAAAAAATAGGGACACGTGCCTTGGTCCTCTCTGTATCTGCATTGAGCAGCATCCATGTTCTCAAAATCCTGGATACCCACTGAACTCAATTAAATATGTAGTATTTTTCTAATTTTAACAAATAAAATTAATATTATAATACTTTCCATGCACATTTTACAATGAATTACAATATTGAATTATAATAAATAAACATTTTATTCGTTGTAATTCAAACATTTTAAACATCGTATTTCCAGGTAGGTGTGCAGCGAGACTAACACAACGAAAATGGAATATAAAAAAAAAAGAAGGAGGATCGATAAAATGTCGAGCAATCCTTGAGAAAGTTAACAGCCAATGAAGTTTTGGAGCCCTATTCGGATTACATCATCATTTAAATTTTCTAGATTCCGATTGGAATATATTTTTTGAAGTTGTTGTCGTCGTAGAAACTACAGGTTATCATTATTACTTAATTCATGTACGAGTAGCAAAAAAAAAAGAAAACATTCGTCTCGAAAATCTGTCCTCCACCTTGTTTACTCGATTATATATTATGTACACATCAATAGATGTAGCAGGTTTTTCAATTGCTTTATCAATTTCCATTTCGTGTTAAGTATCGATGCAAAAAGTTGGTTTTCTATATCTTAATACACAATTTTATAAAATGTTTAGAAGTAAACTATGTTCCATTTTATCATTCCCGGCTGTAAATTTGAATTGGCCTTGCGTGTTAATGTAGTGGCACTCGACAACTGTAGTACACCGCCCATGCTTGCTGAAAAAAATTGTTTGACTAATTTACAAACCGATTTTATAGGCCATCTTCAAGACTGTAAATCATTATAAAGTACGGTATTTTCGAATTTTACATTTAAACTTAATATTTTCCAAATACAAACTTGAAGATAAGCTCGGGAACGAGTACACTAAATAAATAAATAAGTAATAAACAAAAATAACATCAACTTTATTTTCAAAATTCGACATTTACAATCAATGTCTTTGAAAGTAACT
This sequence comes from Centruroides vittatus, assembly GCF_030686945.1. Lineage (NCBI taxonomy): Eukaryota > Metazoa > Arthropoda > Arachnida > Scorpiones > Buthidae > Centruroides > Centruroides vittatus. Next base: position 569,467 of record NW_027122591.1, on the reverse strand, counting down.
GCTGTTTTCATGTATATAATGAATTAAATATCGTTTTCAGAACATATATATGATATTTAATGAAGTACCGACTAAACCTCAAAAATCACTAAGAGAATCCGTCCGGATTCGAACCCGGGTGTACCAGAGCGGTAAGCTAACGTTGATGCCCTAACGCCTTAGTACAGTGTTTTTCAACCGGGGTGCCGCAGCACCTTAGGGTGCCACGGCGCCACGATTGGGGTGTCGCAAAGGACCTTTAGGCATTTTCTTGGAAATTTACTTAAGTGTAGTTCAAGATAACTCATTGTCAGTATTTCGACAAAATTCAATAGACTTAAATTTTGATTTTGAACACGTAGAAACACTATTTTTGCATTAAAATGCTACTTCAAACTGTCAATTTTTTAAAATTTTTTCCCGGGGAGGGAGTCCCCTTTCCGGACCCCACTCCAGCGTTGCGCATAATATTCGTTTTCGCAAAAAATTAATCTGCCTCCCCTATTTGCCCCCCTTATTCACATTCTAGATCCGCCGCCGGTCAAGGGTACCACGATTTTTTACTTTTCCATTAGGGGTGCCAATGAAAAAGGTTGAAAAACACTGCCTTAGTAGAATGACATACTTCAGTTATAACCGAATAAAAAAACTGAAATGAAATGTATTTTTTTATAATTTTAATGTCATTTTAATTTACTAGAGAGAGTTGTAAGTGAAGTCAAGAAAAACAAGATAGTTTATTACATTTTTTATGTTATTGATATTATTATTTAACAGTGCTTTTTCCTTATTCGAACGATTCGGCCTTGAAGACATCTGTAGTTACAATGTCTCTATAGAATCATATCACCAACGTTTCGAATAAGCATTCAAAAAAATTCATCAATCAATTGCCTAACTTTCCCGGAAAAAAATTTAAAATTGTAGTGGAACCATCCGTTATATTTTATTTACAAAATTTTTATATTATTAGTTATTATAAAATGGCAAAAGTTCATTTTATTTTTAAAAAAATTGTAAATGCTAATAATGAGTAAAATCTTCATTAAGTCCGGTCCCAATCGAGTTATAACACACTATCTCCTCTATTTCCCACCCCCCTCGACCTTTAACTACCAAAATTTAATAGTATCAACCCCTTAATGCACAAACCTTAATAAATTCTATGTACAAAAGACGTAGAATTTATTAAGCTTCAAAGCGGCGAACAAAATCGTGCCCCCCCATACACGCATAATATCGATACATACAGAAGAAACTCCCGAATTTTTTGCATTTCTTGACGTTTCAAGGTTCCCATAAGCCAAAAATGTAAAATAATAATAATAAAAAACTGTTACAAAATTCTGTAAAGGCTCACTGATGCTATTAAATTTTGGAAATTAAAAGTCGAGGATGGAGGTAGGTGTTATGTGTCGCATCCCGAGTGAGGTCAGACTTAATAAAAATGTAAGTCATTATTGGCATTTACAAATTTTTAAAACTCATCTATACACCCTCAGAATTAAGCCGTGGATGATAATTAATAATATAAAAGTTATTTTTTAACTAAAATATCGTAACAGATAACGCCACATACAATTTTAATTTTGAGCGAGTTATTGATGTTTTTTTAACTTTTTAAATAGAGAAATTTATCATAATTCAACAGAATTACTCCTTTTATTTTAATTTTATATCGTAATATAATTGAAAATATCGGACTTAAACTCTTCTCGACAGTCGAGCAAGAACCTTTCCCAAGTTTTTTTCTTTACAACTGGAGACAGTTTACGACCAGACCACACCCGAATCAAACTGAATTTCTCCCTTGTCACCTTCCCAAAACACGGCAATAATCTTTACAACGATGCTTATCGTTTTCTGGAATTTTCAATTATTTCTGTGAATCTGTTAGGGGGAAAAATCCCATTACAATTCTCCCTATAAGAAATAATAAAAATGTATCTCTACGTGAACGCTTGTTTGCAAGCCTTTTGTTGGGAAATACAGTAATTATGATAATTAAGTCTGTATAGAAGAGTTTGAATGCATTTTCTAAGGATGTTCTTTTTACACGATTCTTCTGCAATAATTTCATTGTTTAGAATTGAAAGTGTTTACAAATCTAGACGGCCGCATAACAAAAGCGGTAAAGGCATCAGTTTACTATTTTCAGGGATCCATGATCGAATCCGAGAGAGCAAAATCTTTTATGAGCCATATATTTCGGGCCCGTCTCATGTTGTAAGCTTGGTCGAACCCACGTTAGGTATTATTGAGGCCTTCTTAGTGTACACTGGACAGAAGAAAGTGTTTTTCTTTTACTTTGAATCTGTCGAAATGGAATTGAAATTACTGTATTTTGTGAAGGTCCGAAACAGAAGAAAGACTGTTAGCGAGCTTTGTAATCGAAAGAAAAATGTATAAATTATTTGAAAAAATGATAGAAGATTTATAAAATTTTGATGAAATTCCTCAATAAGAGTTTTTATTGTTTACTCTGTAATAAATATGTTATTTAAAGAATAATTACAAAATTAATTTTGTAATTTCAATCAAAATTAAATATATCAGATGGAAAGGATGAACCGGTTATTACGCTACATTACTGAATCGTTTATATTCCAAGTTCGTTTATTGTCTCATTAAAATTATATGCATTTATTTATTCAATGTAGTGTGTAAAGAGTTGTTTTGTAATAATACAGTTGATAGTTACAGCAAGGTCATTGAAATATTAGAAACTTGCATAACCAGCTTCTTTAATCAAATCTATAAGTTTTCGAGATAATATATCTCGAATGCACTTTTAATTTAAATTTCCTAATTTAAACTTCCTAATACAAGAAAAAAAAAGCCCGTGATTGAACCGTGACATTTAAATAACCATCCGGAAGTTCTCAATGAGATTTGAAAGTTGTTTCATTCTACACATTCTAATGAGGTTTAAACAATCATTTCCATTTTAAAAATAAAATTAAACCAATAAATTTATTCATACTTTCGTAATAATTATTATTTAGTGTAAATGTAGTAGCCTAGAGCCATTCAAATACCTCAATCTGCTACTCGTAGCCCAATCTTGCAATCCCGAAACCTAGTCGTAGTTTATGAGATAAGAGGAAAAGAAGGATAGTCCACGGGTAAGATGACACCCGAAAATGTTTTACTGTAAAAGCAAAGCCATATTATGACCAGATTAGAGTTGTTCTTGGTCTGTTGTCTTGAATAGTTAGTCACGAACTAACGGGATTTCGAATTAATGAGGATTTCCTGTATAATTTAGAAGTCATTCGATGACTTACGAAGATAATATAGAATTATTCAAATCTGTGCTTCTGCTTTTATTGTATAGAAGAGTTCTTTAATCATAATTATATAATTCATTAATAAAATTTTTAATTTAGATCAGGGAAAATTCTGATTTCGAATTTAGCTAAAATTTTCTCTGATATTCGATTTATCAAGTGTAAATCGCAGTTATAAAGAAGCATGAACGTGTAGACATTACAATTACCTGTGTTATAAGGAATCTTTAAGTCTATATATAGAAGACAACCACCATCAGAACGTCTTCAAGAATGAAAAAGAGCATCTAGTTAAATTGCGCTTACGTATAACAAGTAATTACATAAATACTTAATAATTCTTACATACAATCTCCATGTAAAAACATGAACTCTGCATTTGTACGGAGATTTTGAATCACTCTGTACATTGTTACACAAAAGTTTTTGATTGATGCAAAGATTCAATTAATGATTAATAAATTACGCAAATATAATTTATCCATTTACGCATACAAGATGTTCCGCAAGATGGTAGAAATATTTTTACAGCGTATTCTAGAAGCCTGGGAGATACAAAAATGTCCTATAAACGTAAATGGAAGGGAGAGATTGAGGCTTTTCCGCAGTACTTAGCATGCTGCAAAGAAGTATCTTAAGGGGTAGCTAGTCTGAACTTTAATATCTTCTAGCGCTGAAACAATGTATGTAAAAATATTGCCACTACCTCACGGAATATCCTGTTTATCTACCAGGAAAAATATAATAAAAATAATCAAGTTAGTGGAAATCGTAAGGCCAAAACGAAAATCTGTTATGGTTTGTTGAAATGATCGTTACATAACGAGGAAATTTAATTCAGTACTTGAAAATACTTTCGCTATCAGACTATAAAGACGATTAAGTAATATTTAAAATATATAATTTACTATTAAAATATATTATAATATATTGTATTGTATCCTGAAGATAGCTACTTTGATAGTCGAAAACGTTCGATTCATAAATTATCTTACTGTTTAAAGTTTAAGAATGGTTTAATGAATTATCGAAAATACTAATTTGAGAAGAATATTATAAGTTATTATTTGAAATTAGATTGAATTGATGGAATAAGGCAAAGTAGATGTTCCGAGAGAACATTTTATAGAAAAGTGTTCCCTATTTAAGTGTTATCACTTATGTAAAGAAAATGCATCACAAAGGATGCATTTCTTTACATTTTTTTTACCCAATTTTGTGGTGCTGAACACGAAAATGGCAATGAAATTAAGTGTTCAGTTACTGTTTCCATAATAAATGTAAATGTAAATCAAAATGTAACTTACCTGCATCTTTCATATAGTAAATCCTTTGGTTTGTACTTTCTACTCAACTTCGGAAACATCTCTGATGAGTCATTTCCTACATCCATAATATAGACGTTCGATTCATTAATTTCTTTATATTTAAGTCAAAATTTCTTCGGATAAAAAGAACTTTTTATCAACTTAATCGGATATAAAATGCACTTGTAAAACAAGTAATAAAGTTAAGAGGAAATGTGTTTTAGTCTCTGATTCCTGAAAGTTTTCTTTTACATTTGACTCTTTTATTTGTAATTTCTTGCAATTGATCAAAAAATGATCGAGTTTATGACCGTGATATCTGAAATTGCAATGATATTTAATTAAATTGTCATCGGATCTTGGTTTACAACATGAATTTGGGATGTATTTTAGGATTTCTATCCTCTCCTCAGTATGTATGATTGGCCGAGAAGGAGATAAAAATTCTAAAACGAATTCCAAATCCACGTTGAACAGTAAAAACCAACCAAATTCTAAAATCTTTAATAAACATTGAAATAAAAGTTAAAATAATTCATTATTTCCTCTGTGATAACTTAATTTATATTGTATAATAAAACACTTTATAAAATGTAAATATATTTAAATTTTACTAGGATTTATTTATACCCTTAACAAATGTCTAATTGTTAAACATATATAACTGAATATGCAGTTTAAAACAAGTTTTTATTAAAATTATTATTATAGGATGTCACGAAACAAATAAAGTATTGCGATTATTAAAAAAAAAAGTAAAGTAAACATGCATGTTTCAATAGAATTCTCTTTCAACAATATCAAAATGCACCACTACACCACTCACAAAAACTTGTTTATGCTATCAAGAACAGAGGAAAAAATTGATTAATATTCAAACTCTTATATTTTAAAATAGTGTTTATTCCTGTTTATATAACTCATTCGTTAATTTTTATAAATTAATGGCGGAATAACATGCGGTTAATTCTCCAGAACGCAAAAATATAAAAGTATTTTTGATTTTTTTTTTTGAGAATTTCAATATTGAGAATTTATATAGAAAGTCCATAGAATGTAGAAAAATTCTATGGACTTTCTATATAAATAAACATAATTAATTATCATTAAATAACATTAATTTTACCGTATTATAATTTATATTGTTTAACAATGATTTAAAGTATGAAACTTTTGATAAATAAAGCAATTATTGTTATTAAATGAATTTATAATCAGTAACATCCTTTTGAACAAGTGTTATGATATTTCGGCATTCATTATAATTACACTTACTGAACTTATGTCTATATTTATTTGTAAAATATTTTTCTATTGACTGCTAAGTTGTGTAACAATTATAATAAAATAATATTTGCGACATATTAAGAAACAGTTCTAGGAATTTCTAGCTATTATAAGAGTTATATATAAATTTACACTTGTATAAGACATTTGGGTGGATGCACTGAGCTAATGTATAATTTCGTTATACGAATTGCATATTTCTCCCACTCTTGTAATGATGAATGACATGTTGTTTTTACAAGTAGATTCAGTTCTTCACCTTCAAATGTTTCCTTGTGTAAATAATATTTATGTCAGATACTTGTAAATTAAAATATATTTTTTTATATATTAGATTATTCGTACAATTAATGCCGAATATATATTTTATTTGGCTTTATATATAAATATTAGGCTCTACTTTTCAAAAGTTGATAAGTACCATTAAAATCAGGGTGGCATTTTATGTATTTATGGCATTTATGAAACGATTTTAAAGGAATATATAGTAGCGAATTTTGGGTCCTTCTTTATTCCTTAATAGTAGGGCTTTTTTGTATAAACTTACTAGAAACATATCTGTTTGAGGGCTCCTCTTACTTGCAAACTGATAAATCCGACATATAAGTAATTAATAAAATTAGTTATGAGACTTCTTAGGTCATGAATCAGGAAATCAGAGATAGAAAAGGCTAAAAATTTGATTGTTATCTATAACTTCCTACGCTTTAGCTTGTGTATAATTTGAAATTAATTAAAGGAACCGTCGTAGTTGATAAGAGAAAAATCTATCAATAATAGAAGCATTATTTATCAAAATTATTGTTATGATCTGACAGGTTAAATATCACAAACATGCTTATGTAAACTAGTAAAATAAATGATACAGTCAACAGGTTTGCATATTTACAAAGGCGAATAGAATAGAATAATAAGATTAATATTCTTAAATTCTAATCTGCAATTATAATTTTTTTTTCTCTTAAATTCAGGAATTTTCCTCATTCCGATTCTCTGATTGCTTTGGTGGTTTATTTCCTGTGTCAACTCTTTATAAAATCAATCGCTTAACATATTTAATATTCAATGAGAAATAGCCAAAAAAATATTTAATGTTATTAAATAGAGAAATTAAATTTTAATATACAATTTTAGGCTTCTCTATCTTAAAATGTTAAGAAGTTATTAAGGATAAATTGTAAATTAACAGTCCAAATTTACTTAGAAAGGATGAGAAATCAAAATGTAATATTTTAATTTGAGTCTTTTAGTGTTGTAGACATAATCTTTAACTTGTAACCTGTAAATCTGTAGTAAATTTAAAGCCACTTCTTGCATTCTTCCTTTTCATTCGTGTTTTTGCCTGGCCACCGGTTTTCTTCACTTGTTAACACCTAATTATAGGACAGTCTCCCATAAAAAGTTTTCTTTATATTGTCTTATATATTTTAATTGTTTCTTGCATAAAAATTTAAAAATTTAATATGCGAACACGATAACATAGTAAATCTTAATAACTCGATATATTCTCAGTTTTCATATCAGTAATATTTTTAAACAAAACTTTTCTGGTGTAAAGATAAGTTTCATAGTTTGTCGACATATTCTGTGAAAAATTGGTCATTATTTCATATAAACATTATGAAATCAATTGAAGAAATGTATTGTAATATGTTTTATTCGTAGAATGATATTTCATACATTAAGAAATGTAACAGTTATTTCAAATTATATTATTTTACACAGGATATTTTTTGAGATATTAATCTTAAATATAAATTATGTACTGGTGACTATAGTTAAAATAACTCTACTCAATGCTGTCTGGAGGATTTTATCCTCCAGACAGCATTGAGTAGGGTTATTTTAACATATTTTTCGAGACTAATCAGTCTAAATGCATCCAAATCTTGTATGGCGGAAGATATTTTTTGAACAAATTAGTACAAAAATTCACACTGTAGCACCTTTGGTGCTGCAAGCAACGAGAAAGCAACACAAGTTTATTTCTGAGAACGCTTAAAGAGTGTGGTTTATGGAAGTTGCGTTGTAAATCCATCGATACACAAATTCAGTATCACACTAGATGTGAGCAATGGTAGATTAATGGTCTTCCTGGATACTTAGTCTCGAATTTTGTGTGTAACAATACGAACGTGTTCAGAACAACATTGCACTAACTCGTAGGGTGAGATCATTCACTAAACGAGTTCGTGACACCGTGACACTCCCAACACATTCGTGGGATTACCCACGTAACTCGAGACTGAGTGTCCTGGTCTTCTGGGCACAGAAGATTGGAGCCTCACTACATAATTTTGCCACAGCGCTAATTGTAGCTATAAAATTATTTTTAAATTATGATAGACAATTTCAACAGTAAAATTGTTTTATTTATTTATTTTTTTACAATTTCAGCCACTATATCACAGACAATCAATTATAGTCGACCATTGAACATAATCTTTATTCCTTTTAATTTTTACACTTTCAAAATGGAAATCACCATACCCCTGCGCTGCTAAGCTTTCTCTATAGCATGGGTGACTTCTGATGACCTGTCCTATTGTGGATGTCCTATCCACGTGCTTAAAACCTATTTATGTATTAAGCACGTGATCCACAGCAGTTTCTCATATGCGGCACCCCTTGGCAATCGTCCATTAATCCTACAATCCTACACTTAATTTAGAATGAAATAAATAAAACTTGATGAAAATGAATTCAGAATAAGTCTCAGTTTAGCATTGCAAGATTATTATCTTTTAAAATAAGTTATAAAATTTATATTGCTTAAAAATTACATGAAAAAAATACTTGTAACTGTTAATTTTATACTAATTTTATTAATAATAAATATAGTTTTTTTTAAATATTTAAGTATTGAGATATTTAATTTTGTAAAATTTAGAATCAATTAACTTTAATAGCATAATCATGATTCGAATATTAAAATATTAAACTCCGTTTTAAAATAAACAATTTCTACGAATTCATAAAAACTAGTCTTGCAAGAAGTCAAACCCATACATTTCTATTGTCAGTTTGATCGCATTTCAACTTTACATTTTGATTATTTAAATAAATTCGAGAGCGGAAAATGAAATTTATCGATTGATTTATTGCATTAAATATTTAATTTTAATATTTTTCCATTAAATTTTGTATCACAAAGTAAATATTTTCGTCATTTTTTTTCTCGAAAATGTTTCAATAATCCTAATTTAAGAAATTACTTTTTTAATTAAAAATAATAATTTAATTTATAATTATTTAATAAAAAAATATTTTTAAAGAATTATTCTGATAATCTCGAAATACTTTAATAGAATTATTAAAGTATAAATTACAATATTAAGATGAGATATCAATACCGTGTTAATAGCATAATAATTATAATTATTTCCTTCATTACTTAATTATTTAATTATAATTTTATTATTATCATGTCCGAAATATTTGGCAGCAATTGATCTACTTGTATAAACGTAATATAAAATCAATTAAATTCTGCTAAGTATTAAAAAACAAAGGCATATTCTGTAATTTATATTCTGAACATCATATTCCTCATTTAAGTCCTGTTTTCCTCATTATATTTACCTGATTAATTTAATGTATGATATAAATTGTGATTTACATACCACCTTTAACCATAATAAATGAATTGTAAATTTCAATATATAAGACTCGTTTATTTCTATAATTAAAACACAATAAAACTGGTGTTTTGTAAAGTATCAAAATTCTTCCTGAAAATTAGAAATGATGCTTAACGAATGATAAAACATCATTTTATCACGTTTTAACGTATAAGATAAGGAGCTGTTTTGTCTTTAACAAATGAAATACGTAGCCTCGGGCCTCCATACAAGTTTGTATGGAGGCCCGAGGCTACGTATTTCATTTTCGTCATCGTCGTATTTTATTTTTGTGTAGAGCTCTCGGGCCATTCGAGTTCTGGATGACCCGAGGGGCCTCCATACGAGATCTCGATGGCTTTGATAAAATTAAATGTAAAATACTTCTTTACAGAGAAGTTTCATAAAAATATAACACTGAAAGTATTGAGCATTAGAATTAGACAAAATAAATAATAGTTTGAATCAAGGATTTAGAATTGAGTATACAATAATTACAATGAAAAACAATAAAACCACGTATTCAATTTTCCCATACTTTCAACAGGATTTTACTACGAACGATCTAAAAAGTATAGGCTATACAGTATTGTATTCGATCTATGTTCACTTCTGTTCAATTTGTATTCAATTCTATTGTATTCAATATATGTTCACTGTGTTCTAAACTTCTGTTTTGTTGTTTATTGAGTTTAAAACTCAATAAACAACAAAAGGAACAAAAACAATCACAAATGTATAATATTTTTTTAATAAATATTATAGACAAAAATCTGAAAATAGCTCCGAGACTCGCCCTAATTTATTAGGGGGAAAAAAGTTGCATGCTGTTAACTTATTATTATAGGTTAAATTTTCGTTATTGAAACATCATTGTTAATTTATATTCCTGTTTATAAAATTTAAATAAATAAAATAGCGTGTTTTTAAGCTATATTTTACATTTTTTTTAATCAGTGAAATAGCTTGACTAGTAACTAGAAAATTAACAGTCATGTGCAATTTTATCATAGGAGTCCTCAGACAGGACCTCAATAACGTGTTTTAAATTACTCAATTTACTAAAAATACATAAAAACTAAATATAAAAACTGTTTCTACATTCGTAAATCAATTTAATTGCATTCTAATTAAACACGTTTAATTTATACAGTAATATGTAATAGAACTTCTGATAATGGCCACCTCTATTTTTTCGGGTATTACTATTATTATTGTTTTTTTTGAAAAAATGCATACAAAATAACCTCCAAATATAGGCCATTTTTATGTTCTCTTCAGTGTTTGTTGTTCAGAGTTTGTTGATTGTATTTCTAAAACAAACATTTCCAAAGAAATTGATTCGTTTTACTGTTAATACAACGAAACAACACTCGTTTAATGCTGTTTTAAAATTAAATTAAACATTTTTATAATAAAATCGGTCGAGATAAAGCATTTCCTACTTCGAAATTAAATAATGTTTTCGTATATAACAATAAAAATACTAATTATATTCAAATATAATTAAATTATTAATATAAAAAGGTGTTTAAGGCGATCTAAAATTTGATAAAATATCTTTAAATCTTGCACATTATTATTAAATTATTAGATAGACAATATTTAATTTTTTTTAAATATATACTCATTTATTATAAGTTGTCAACAACTACGCTTGTCACTTCTTAATGCTACTTCTTTGATGATTAAAATACACGTTTACTGTTTAATTAAAAAGAATTTAGTAAAGAAATTAGTTTCAACGAAATGTTCATGAATTGAATTTCAAAGAGATGACCTTCGAATACCAATTATAGTTTAAGTTTTAGTATGAAAATTATCGAAAGTTTGCCAAGTAACAGTTGGCCTATAGTAAAACTTGCACAATAAACTTCTGTTTTATACTTTAGGCTATTTGAAAACTAGTTTTAAAATATTTTTATATTAAATTATCATATCGAAGTTATTGTAGTCGTTTTTTTCAATAGTTGAATCATTTGGACAGCCATACGTCTAAATGACATGTCTAAAGTCTAGCCTTTTAGAGATAGCTGAGACAATAGTTACTAATGGGGGTCTAGGGTTCGAATCCCAGCCAGAAACTTCTCAGGAATTTTTAAGATGCGGTCTGTTCCATATATACATGTCGGGCCTGGCCTTACGTCATCCGGGCACACATAATGTGGGCCTGGCCGAACCACGAAGAGTATGAAAAAAGACCCTCTTAGCGTCTACATGGTAGAAAGAGCCAAAAAATCAAGAGCTGAATAACCTTTTTAATTATTTTACATGTAGCAAAATTGGATTAATACACGAATTTGAATTTATACACGAATTTTTAATATAATTAAACAAGTAAACAAATGCAAGTATTAATATTCTTGTAGATCAGAGCTTAATCTTTTTAACATAGCGGGTCTGTAACATGAATTTATGTTTTATTAGTTCAAGTAGCTTTTTATTTACGAGGAATTGCGAAATGTGTAGGCCATGTATATTGTAAAAATAGAAAATATTAAAAACATAAATACGATAAAACGATGATAAAAGCGATCGTTAATCAAGTGTGATGTATAGTACAGTACAGTACTTGTCACTTTATTACTGTCTTTTATGTATGTGCAATACATGAATATATGTAAGTTTATATATATATATATATATACACTTATATACACGTACAGTTAAACATCTGTACATTTAATTCAGACAATATTTAACAGAAATTATCGTAAAATCATTTTTACACAAACATTAACAGAATTTATAATAAAAGATATAAGCAACCACACGAAAAAGAAAATCAACAAATTTTTTAATCTCAATTTAACTTCTACAATGATTTATTAAACAAATAAAGGAACCGTGTAGAACCTTCAAAATATGTCTGATTTTTAAGCTTAAAATTATTTTTAACATAGAATATTTTATAATATAATAAAACCAACTGTTTCTTACTATGAAAGTACTAGAAGGATGAAATAACACACTGAAATGAGATATCAAAAATGATCAGTATTATATTTTCCCAAAAATAAACTGTTGCACAGGGCACATAAAATTATTTATGTATACTAATAAATGCGTACATATTGTACAGTTTTAGTAAATTTTAAACTGTTATAATTACGATTAAATTTGTTAAGATGTGAACAATTATCAAAGCAAATCTTAAACTCTTCGAGGATCCTTTTATGTGGCACTGTGGACTCTGGAGGAGTCCACAGTGCCACATAAAAGGATCCACATAAAAGGACTATTATTAGTCCAGTCAGCTTAAATTCGGGATATTTTTATGTTGTGTTTTTATGTTTTTATGTTGTGTCACTGTTATACACAAAACGTAAACGTTTTGTGTATAACAGTGCCACATAAAAGGACTATTATTAGTCCAGTCAGCTTAAATTCGGGATATTTTTTGTCACTATTTAAGAAAGCTGAACTTGGATCACGTAAGGATTCGTTCCATTTAGAAAATCCTTTATGAAAGAAGATCTTCATCTTGAATTCTAAATAAGGCTATAAGTCTTATTTATATATATTTATTTCATTCAGTCATATTGTAACAGTGAAGGACAACGTAGTCTGGAATGAAAGAAATATGCAGTTTATATATTAAAAATATATAAAATTCTCTTTAAAAAACATAGAAGGGACTTTCCACTTCTTCGAAAACGTTTTAGAACATGAATACATTCATGTTTTAGAAATAAAGAAAGTAAATTTCAAATAGAAGACAAGACTCGCATTCTCTGTAACGAGGAAGTATCATTATATTTCCTTTATTGATTGCTAGAATTACCAGTGTTGTTTATTGTATTGAACATTATTGTCTTCTTTACTTGAAGTAAAAAATACCTTTGATGGTATTAAATCATAGCATTTTTCATTATCAGCAAATAACGTTTACGTTTTGTGTATAACATGTTCACTTTGCACGCAATAATGTTATTTCGAGAAGCTAATTGTTTGTACGTTCAAATATCCTTTCCTAAGAGACATTACGGTGAGGGAGAGTGGGCACGAAAAATGCTACTTTAACAAGTGGGTAATTTGTGCCAAATGCGACCACATTTTGTGTCATTATCAGTAAGTTATGCTTAATTTCTAATAGCTCAAGATTTTGATATGCTACTAACTGATCAGTCTGTCCATTTCTTCGACACTAAGATTGTATACGAAAAATGTATAAAATTGATAACGTGAAAGGTAAGGTGAGAAGACAAATACTCGATAAAAGTTTTCAAAAATTATGAACTCCATTGTAAAACAATTTAATTATGAATGTTGTTATTTCTACCTTTGACGGGACCTTTTCATTAAAAATCCTACAAAGATTTCATGATCATACAGATGATTGAACTCTGAAAAATTACGATTCAAAATGTCTGGAAAGTCCTAAAATATTTTTGCTGGATATAATCTCTTAATCAACTTTTTTAACGTTGCTTTTCCACCAGAAGTGATCAGATAGACTGTGAGATCATCCCTTTGTAGCAGCTTGTTAAAATCTACATATATAATCGAGACGAGTTAATAATAATAATAATAATCAGCGCAGAGCCCAAACGGTTAGGAGTTGAAAGTTGAAATTTGGTACACAGTTAGGGTACGTCACGAGAACGCACACTAAGAAGGGATTTTTCGAAATTCCTCCCCACGGGGGAGAGGGACAGGATTAAGGCTTAACACTTCCATCAATAATGGAAGTGTTAAGTAACAATGGAAGTGTTACGTAACAATGGAATTGTTAAGAGAAAGCGACGTGCAAGACGCAGATGCAGTTTTTTTCGTTTTTTGCGGAAAATCGAACATATTTTTAGACCCATCTAAAAATTCTCAAATTAGTCTGGAAACAGGGGGACCCAATTCTTGCATTCTGTGAAAACGGGTAAGGTTGACTATAACGTAATAATCTTAATCTTCGCTATCGTTACTTTTGCCCGTGCAACGCCGGACCTACCTGCTAGTTTCTAATAAGATCACGAGACGAGTAATAAGGATCTTCACTGTAGGATTCTAGCAGAGGATTTTCAAAGCGTTTTATAAGTCTGCAAAAGTTTGGTTGTGTTGTAGTTTGAGAGAGAAAAATAAGATTTTAGCTCTTCGAATAAAGTCAGTATTCTACAACACGTTTTTCAAGACAGCCAACGGACACTGATATGTTTTATGATCTGGTACCATTCGATGCTGCATAACTCGAAATAATTCTCTAAACCAATTTTTCGTTTTGATGACTTATCAAACCAAAAATATAAATCTGTGCACAGATCTTCCGAACTAGAGTTTGTTGATTCAGTGAAAGAGTCATCCTCTTTCCACAAAGGTAGTCAAGCACAAAGATAAAGTTGTTTTTCTATAATACTCTAGTCATGATTGAATTACAGGCACTCGAGTTGATGGAGGTATTGTCTACTGATAAACCAACATAGCTCTACCACGTAATATCAAATTTTGGCAAAGTCTCCATCTAAGGAAGATCTTGACGCACATAAATTACGTCCAGAAGTAGTTACGAAATTTACCCTGATTGGCACCGTAAACTTTTACCATTAATGGATACATTTTCTTTAAACCATTATCATTACTTCCATCTATTGCTAACGGGAAACGATTGCTTTGCATAAGACTTGTTACTTCATTGATGCAGAATGGTCTAAGTGCTTCATTTATTATATGCAATTTCATTGTTGTGGAGGAAGAATAAGCCTTTGCTAAAGTACTGCCGGAAAACGTTGTAGACTACTTTGCTAGAATGATCTATACTTTCCAAAAAAGAGATTTGATTCGACACCATGACCTGTGTATAAAACTTCTGCTCTCATTACCCGTTATTAAGAAAAAATAATTTTTTTTAAGATAATTCCATGTTTACCATATTAAAATGTCACAATCTGTCGTTGTCTTTTTAAAAATATCTGGTCTCTGTTACAGAAGAAATACTTGGTTCTCTGTTCTTATAACCTTCACCTAAAATGTGCCTTTTGACATCTCCGTAATTCATATTGCTGATACCGAAAGCTCAATAAATATCGCTGGAAACGAGCTCAATACAAGGATGCTGTTTAGTCCACGTGCTGTTGAATTTTACTTTATGGCTGTTATATAGGCTATAAAAGAAAAAAAAAATAAGTCGACCGGTCAGAAAATTATTCCCACTCAGATTTTTATATTTTCGAACTCCGGGACCTTGAAACGTGGACCTTGAAATGCAGAAAAGTTTGAAGGTTTTCTCTAAGTACTGGGTTTGAGTAAGTAAGTGTATGAATGGGAGGCACGATTTTTTTCACCCATTTTAAAGCTTAATAACTCCTGTGATTTTTGTCGAAAATTTTTGATATTTTACAAGAAAGTTTATGCTTTAGGAGCATTGATGCTACTAAATTTTGGTGGTTAAGGGTTAAGGGGATGGCAAGTTAGAGAGGAATCGTGTATCGTATCTTGAGTGGGTTTAGTACTTGATTAAGATTTTATTGTTATTAGCATTTACAATTTTATTTTTATAAAACTACTAATTAGTAGTTAGCATCTGCCAGCTACTAACATTCTTGATATTCCTGACGAATTAGTCTCGGACTTCCCAATTTAACCCAACGTATTGAATACTTTGATCACATTTGCACCTGTAAATATTTTAACGGTCTACTTCCACCCCACTATAGTTACATTCACATTCCTTCGTTTAATCGTTAACTTGTATCTATACATCATACTGTCGCTTTAATGTAACAATTAGATCTTTTATCGTCATCAAAAAACAGTCATTAAAGTTTAAGATAAAGTTGAACATTCCTGATTTCCCCAGATTTAAAGCTACCTGTAAAAAAATACTTTATTCTAAATAATATCTATTGTTTCGCGTGTTTTTATATAATATTTTGTTATTGTTGTAACTGGGGGGGGTTCCTTTTAATAACTTAGCTAATGCAAGTTACGATTACACTAATTATTTAGACTAGTTCAAAAGCTATAAATAATAACATTCGTTAAAAAATAATGTTACTGTTTGAAAATTTTAAAAATTACGCATTGAATGAAAGTTGTAATATAAAAAAATCACAACTGTTATATTTAAATGTATATTATATTTAAAAATTTATGAAATTAACGAAAATTATTTAAAAAATTCATATATTTATAACGATTGTCGACGATATTCTAGAAGCCTCGTTAATTTGAGCTATCTCGTTACTAATTTTCTATTATGTATATTTTTTTTACTTTGAATTCAGTGTCATAGATTGCAAGGAAAGACTAATGCTTTATAAAAATAAATTTCTATGCCTTAATCTTTATTATTATTATTATTATTGTACTAAATGCCCAAGCATTTTTATCGCCCTAGACACGATGATGGCTGTGGCATCCCTAAATTTTTGCACACTAATTGACTGCCTAGTGCGCCTTTAGCTTGGGCTGGTCCTGGTGCTAGAATTAATTGAGATTAATATTTTTACTTTATTTAAGATATTTACCTTTTTATTCTTTACCCCTACCAAGTGTGTTCGATTATCCGAAATGTTCTCGCCCCGTTATTTCTGATAATTGATTCTCTACTGTATTTAATAATGGAACATTTTTTTTATTCGCTTAAATTACGGTAAATCTAATCATTCACTTAAAACTTAAAAGAATATAAATTTACTTACAATATGATAAAGCGACGTATAACTTCATCGGAAAGTAGAGATGACAAACGAAAACCATCCATTTGTATTGTTTTTAAAATCACCGTTAATCAACTGATATTTTAACCAATCACATAAAAAAATTTCAAATTTTGGAAAGGATTAATTTTCAAATTTAAATTTGTCAACCAATCAAAATCATAATTTCAATTTCCGAACGTTAAACGGACAAGGAGATCAGTTGGAAATTTACATCAATCTATAATAAGGTAGACAGGATTTATGTATATGCATTCCCTAAGTCAAAACACCGAGAAGTTGTCCTTAAAATTATTGTTGACCTTTAAAAAAACATTTAAAAAATATTTTTTAAAAAAATGATTAACATTCACAGAGAGATGCTGTTTGAATGTTAATCATTTAAGCCATGGTCAGGGCCGTCGTGAAGAAGAAGAACTGGAGATTTTTCCCGCGTCTGAAGAAAACCTAAAGACCCGTATATAAATTAATGTTATTTTCAAAAATAAAATAAAAATAAAAATTTGGTAAAATGTTTTACTTCCCTGCGCCTCATGCAAGCCCTGGACGGCTCTAGCTATGGTTTTTCTATCTTATACATAATTTCGATACACACGCTTAGAATATGTTTAATATCATAATTGAATTACGAGAAAAACTAATCTTTACAAATATTCTAAATATTAAAAACTAGAATAAACTGATAAAAATTCAAATTACACGTCTGCAATCAAGGAAATGAATTCCAAAAAAATTTCATGAGCGTGTAGTAAAATAAACTTTGATAAAAATTCTGCAAGAAATTTAAGAATAATTTTGGTATTTAGAAACGAAATAATCCTATTTGATTTTTCTTTTTTTAAATCGAAAAAAATTGTGGAAAATCTTCTATGCTCTGACAAGATCTTTATATGTAAGTTGTAGGACATTTGAAGGGCATCAGGATTTTGTACTTTAGAAAAACTTTGCGTGCAATAAAGCTATAATAATTTATTCATATAAATTTTATACCGAGAATTTAAACTTGGCATAAATATATTTTAAAACGTAAAAATTTTATAAAGGTTATTTACAACTAGAATTTATGCCATTTTAATTTTAAATTACTACTAATTTACTGTATAAATACTGCATATACAGATAAGAACTCTTAACAGAATGCAATGAGTGAAATAATTTGTAATCATTTTTATTACTGTATGTAAAGAATTATAAAAAGAGTAAAAGAAACAAACATTTTAAGGTCATGCTTATTACCATTTTAAAAAGTTGCGATTTATATTAAGAATAGAGAGAGAGAGAGATTAAATCTTAAGGTTACAATTAATATATTGTAATATTGTATAGTACGTTCAAACTTCGATTTAGAGCCACCATTTGTTTGCTTTTCTGGCGCTAAATCGGGTGTAGCGCTAAACTAAAGAACGTAAATAAAAACTAATATATAGACTTCATTAATATAAGCTAATTATATTAATAAAGTCTACACAAGATTCGTTTAATCAAGATGCCCGCCAGTGGCTCAGTAAATAAAATTACCGAATACTGGTATCTGGTCGTTGGTTTGGGTTTCGCCTTTATGGAGTTTTCTAGATTTTTCACGTGTCTAACACTTAAATAGAAGGATAATTTCCTAAATAAAGTCTTCTTGGGAGACACCCCCTTGGCAGATCGCACATATTATCCTGCTTTATTCTATCACTTCAATTCGGTTTTCGCAATTCTTTAGAGTGTTTTTTAAGGGAGCACTGTATCGAGGTTTGATTACATTAGTTGAAAAGTATAAATTATTATAAGAATGTAGTAAGTCTTACAAGAGGCAAGACACTACACACTATAGTACTAATTTGTGGTGGAGAGCATATATTTTAAATGAAATAAATTAAAAATATGATTAAAAATTGAAACCCCGCTTTGTGGTGATGTATATTACTCGCTAAAAATAAAATTTAATTGATTACTAAGACAAGCTCATTGCTTTTCATCTGAATTATAGACTTGATTCTATAAAATTTTATTTTCTGCTAAAAAAATTAAATAAAAATTATAAATATGAAGAAGCATTATATATATATATATATATATATATATAGTCAAATTAAATGTTTATTCGACTCCCACGCTCCTACCAAACTTCCTTCAGAGATAATCGAGATCTTTAACTCTATCATTAATTATCAATAAAATTATTTTCCTGTTTACAATGGGTCAATACAATTGTAATTATAACACAATGAATAATAAAAATTAACGTGTAGTTAATTATTACAAATTACTCTTATTAAAGATCCGTTCGTAATATAAAATTATCTATAGTTATGAGATTAAGTTTTAAAAGTTTTCGTTATCTTTAATAGCTCGCTTTATCGTTTTATGTGACATAAAAGGTAGCTTTACTGAGGAAGATGAAATGTTGATTTTGCCTTCTTCATTATAGAAAGATTCGATCTGCTATAATAATGTAGGAATTTAAATTATTGTATATTAACTACTCGTCTCATACGCACATTAACGAGAGAAAGAAAAGTTACTCATTCAAATTCAATTGTCCGATTACTGCAAAAATCGGCATACAACTGTGTCTTAAGCAGGGTACACACGTACTGGTATACCTGAACGTGTGAATGGAGGAAAAAACTAACAGGTCTGTCATCATACTTTCAGGTATATCGAACAGGTGCCTCTTCAAGTATACTGGTACAAGGTACAGACATGTATACCGGTATGTTTGTACTTTGCTTTAGACAGGCATATAAATGATTACAGTTATATTCCGATTGCACGCCAAGTAATTTCACCGGATTATTTTTAAATCGCTACTCCAGTATTCTATAATCTAAGAATTCTCCCTTTTCCGTTTATTGTCTTAATCTCACGGTTTCATTTTAGTATCGTCTACATCCTAATTGCGAAGGTCAGGCAAGTGTCAACGATTCGCCTGAGAGCTGAGACTTCTTACCCCATTACAATCACTGTTCGTAATTTTCAATGTACTGAACCTGTTGTTTGGAGGTCTTCGAACGCCAGGCACGCCTGACGACACAGTCAGACTAATTAAGGCTGATTGTATCTTTTGATTATTTACGCGATCTCCAGAAGATAGCATTAAAATTTTAATGATTTTTCTATGAGAATAATCGTTTCCAAAACTTCTCGAAATGAAAATAAATAGAACAAAGCAGTTTTTTTGCGTTAGAATCCTATTTAATTTTTCCTTTATTGTTGCGCGACATACTGCCCTACAGCTGGTCTGGGGAGCCATCTCACATTTACCACACCTAGTAATAATGTAAGAGATATTAACAGCACAGCGGTACGTTCATTTCCCTTCAAATGTTGTCTTTCATAGAAAGCTGCAAACAGCCATTTTCAAGCATAGGGATACATTTCCCAAGAATGTATCAGCCACGTTGCAGCGCTTCGTTGGCCCGTCCGATGTCCAGATTTGTCGCCTTTATTCATTTACGGAACAAGATGGTACACCAGTTTCGATCATCTACGAGTACAAAGGATATGGAATGGCAGTGACTACATCTATGGACATGTTAGCGTACGATGCCTACGTAGCCTATTGTACAGCACCTCCATGCCCCAGTATGTCGCGTATATTCAGGCAAACGGAGGTCCTACAAGTTACTAAAAATTACTTTAAATTGTACCGTTCTTGCACAAGAAATTGTCCGTTTGTTATGATATTGTAATTAGTGGTTGCAAATTTACCAACTTTTTCTTACCGATAAAACGGTGTAAATTTCCAAAACGTTACTGTTTTACCGGTAAATAAACCGGTGATTTTTAAATTTTAGATCTGTTCTAAAATGCTTTCCAATCGATTGATTGCTAGCGGTAAATGACTTAATCGGTATTTGATCGGTCACTCTTTAACCCATTTTCGAATATCGGTGTGTCTGGTAGCAATCGGTAAATCACCGGAAACTTTATAGGTAATGTTTTTGAATGACACTCGGTTTCAGCCGTTGAACCGGTAAGCATTTCCGAACACACCCCTTTGACACCAAATGCAAAAATTAGTGATTGCTTTATTTAATTCCCTCCCTATTTAGAAAAGCAATAGTTCCGTTGCCTGATAAATAGAGCATGCTGTAATTTTATACATATCGTTTCTAGCTTAGTGTTGTAATAAACTTTAAAAAATTGTAAAGAATTATAATAATTTAAAAGAAAAATTACGCAAAGTACTTTTACAGTTTAAGTAAAAAACATTTGGTTCTTCTATCTTTAATATAGACTATAAATATACATAAAAGTTTATACAAATAAATATATATTTGGCTTCAAAAAATTATTATATGCTTACCTATTTTTTACCGAATTTACCGGTAAAAAACATCAGGTTACCGGTATATTTGCCAGTGAATTTTTAACTTATTACCGGTAATGCAATCCTTAATTTTAAGCACTTATTACTGTCGTCGTTATATTGGTACAAATAAGGTTATATTTGGTTCCTTCTTGGTGAGTAAATTTTTTTTTGTCAATAAGTATACAATTTAATTCATCTGAGGATTAAAATAATTACTGACAAATTAAAACAGGTCAAGGAGTATCGATAACATTTCACTTTTCAAAGTTCGTGATTTAATTAAATAATTTACAAGGAATTTCATTTATATAAATTTAATCCTAAGATTCTTCTTATTTTTAATAAATTGTACAAGTTTAATCAATTAAATTAACTGTTCGATCCTCTCCAAATTGAAAAGATTTATTAAGAAAAAACTGTTTGAAAATGCAAAAATGTAACCTTAAAATTAAACTTGATTTACAGATATTTTCTAAATATATTTTTGATATTTAATCTATAAAAATAATCCATGAACAGAAATCAGGTCACGAACATTCTGAAATCTATTAAAATCGTGCAGTTTACAGTGAAAAAATAATAATAAAAAAAAGATGATTGAAATTTCTTGATATACAGGTAAAATCGAGTCATTTAAAACTGGAATTAGTATCAATACATAAATTTAAAAATGGCTAATTTATTGCATTTCTGGCCATTTCACTTATCAAAAACTAATTGAAACTTTATTATTATTATTATTATTTATTACTATTTTATACTTATAAATTATTCTTTAGCTGTAAGTTATTACTTACGTAGCGATAAGTTATAATCCAATATCATTAATAGCGAGACAAAATTTGTGTTTTGTTACAATGTTTACATTTAACTTATGCATTGTTCCTTGTTTAAAAAAAAACTGATTCTATTTTGGATACGTTTTGATATAATTATTATTTTTTTCTTGCTTCTGGAGCTATGTTTTGTTTATTTTTATTATTTTTGTAGTGTAGAAACCGAACACTCATTCACTAAACAATGCAAGAATTGTAAATCTAACTATTCATTTAACTAAGTTAAATGAATAGTTTGCACATTCTTTATGAAAATATATTTACATATTGTGATAAAGTATGAAACAATGGGGAGAAGTCGACAGAGTGAGATTGCTCCTACTGAATTTACTTTGCTTTTTAATGACAATTTTATAAAGTAATGGTATTTTAGTACAATTTTCTTCTTGTTTAGTTTTAATAATCTTGATGTACTGTACTTCCGACTTTGGGATGCCTTTACCCAAACTTATCACAACGACTACAAATAACTTAAAATGACTGTTTTTTTCTTATTTTGTTCCTATGTATTCGCTCCAATATACATTTCGGACGTATTACTCGTCCTTCTTCAGCTGGTTACAATATTATTAAGAATTAGCTTCATAGAGAAAGTTTTACAATTAAAATTAAAATAAGGTATTTTACCTTAGAGTTTAATAAAAGTCTGTGTAATATTCTTTAGAGTCTAAAAATAAATCTATAGCATATATTAATTGAAAGAGAGTTTCGGATTGTCCGGCTTAGTTTGAGTTAACGGCTGGGGTTAAAAGCATGGTCCAGGTATCAAATTAAAGATCTCACATTATAGATAATGATGCTGAAGAGATATTTGAGAAAGGTACAATGGTTCAAGCGTGGTGAAGTGGCAAATGTACAATGTTAAGTTTACGGTCCCTCCTCCCTGTTAACTTTAACACGAGCAATTTTTTTTTTTTTTTTTTTTTTTTGTGTTTTACAGTTTAATTTTTGTAAATACTGAAGCCAATAAATGTACATTTTAGTTACTAAGACCACTATTTTTAACACCTTCTCTCAACTTAACCCCACTCCTCAAAATCCCGAGCAACGTCGGGCAGTTAGTTTATTTTAATATAGTCATTATACTAAAATAACTAGTCCACGCGCGGTGAGATGGCCTCTTGCTTTCTCTTTAAATCTGTATGCGGGACATGTACTATTTAGAGGTTGGATGTTTCGCTTATTTTTGCATGTGCTTATTATTCATTCTAATGAAATTCTAATGAAGAGGAAAATAGTATAAGTAGAAACAAACCTGTTTAAAGAACATAATTGTAATGAATCAGTTGGTCTAAATCGTATGTTTTGCCCCCAAAAAAATTCCTGAAGGTATCCTTGAAATGAAATGAAATGCTACAAATTACACTATACTATTTAAGAATGGTATAATTTTCAAGTCTTGAATTGCCGAACGAGTGTTCAGCTTCAAAATAAGTAAGAACTTTGTTAGAATGTGTCAACTTTGAAGAAGATAACATGCATAAAAATCATATATAAATATTCTTACATGTGGTAACTAATACTTGTTCCGCATTTCAATAGGCAACCCAAAACTATTACATCTTAAAGTAATACAGTTACAGGCCTTCTTTTTGAAGAATATGTAACTGATGAGAGGTGCAGGTGCACGAAATGATGTTGTTACTTTTACTATTGTTAAATAAATTAACTTATACCGTTGTTAAAGTTCTTGGATTGCCTTAAAGAATTGAGTGTTTAACTTTTTCACAACACAAGAATACACAAGAAATATATAAATGTGATACAATGACTAACTAGAAGTGATATTAGAGGCAATTAGATCGTGCAAATCTACATTTATCCCTCTACCACTGTGGATGTAGTTATTAATGCTGTAAATGAAGAGTAAACTCTTAGATATTGTATATTCGCGTATGTAAGTGAGATTGTCACATTCAAATATTTTTCCTGTAGGCCTTATTATTTGATTTTTGTCTAATTTATTTACATAGATAAAAGTTCCTCTGAGTCCCTCCCTGCTAATGCTACTGATATGGTTTCAGAATAAAGAAATATAAAGAAATAACTTCTCTAATTAATTTGGAAAAATTTTAGCTATTTTTAATTAGTAGTAGGAGCTTAAATAGTTTCACTTTAAAAGAGTTTCCGGAAAATGTGTCATTAGCTTAACTTAAGTAGAACACAGGAAACTGCATATTTAATAATATGTGAATATATACTCTTCAATGAATTTATGAAAGAACTTGTAACCTGAAAACATCTACTTTAAACTGAACAGGGACATAACTGTTCGAATTGTATATTTTATACAGTAGAACAGCAAAAAAATCTTCGTAGAAGCCAATATAGTAACATTTTCCGTTATAAAATGCTTCGTTATAAAGTATAAGCGAAGCTTCCGTTATCAGTTTACGTTATAAAATAATGCTGTAACGTTAGCCAATCGGAGTAGTCGTTTGCTTATAACGGAACCAATAAGATGTAGCGATGAGTCAACGTCACTTTATTAAACAAGGCGACTAAGAAGAAGATGGAATTTCGATTTTCTTGCGATGAAAGACTTCGAACAATTCATGAATTGTTTAATACCTTCAAGGATACTTTAAGTGATAAAAATAATTATGGGAGAATGTGAATTCTTTATTATTTAAAGATATACTAAGGCAAGAAAGACAAATTATATCAAATATGACAATTAAATCTATATAAATTCACGATTGTATAAGAAAATTTATGAAATATGATCTTAATGCAACAATGAGTGGTCGGAATGATTAAACATCGTCAACAATATTGTTTGAATATGACATATGGTATAACGAAACGTTATTTACGATGTTCCACGTTATACTATTAATAAACTTACAGACATAATGGAAAATACCAATACACACACTGGCTAATAAGTATAGTCAAATCTCGATTTAGAGCTATCATTCTTCCTCTGAAATTAGCGCTAAATCGACTGTGATGTTACACTGAAGATTCTAAATAAGAATTACATACAGTAATGATGTCTATACACGAGTTTTTACTTTGAAAACACGTGATTTTGGTGATAACAATGCAGTTTACAATGCAAAACCGTGTAATTCACAGCTATCGTTATTTGAGGAAGTTCTTTACTAAAGGGTGTGTTATTCGATACGTATGGGAAGACCTGTGTTTACAAATATTTGTTAGCGCTTTAAGGGGTGGCTGTATTACTTCAAATTATAAATTAATAATTAGAAAGTTTCTACAATAAACTTAGCACTTATATTAATCATTTTGTTTTGTATTATAAAAGAAAAAATAATTAATTTTAAGATTCTACATGCTGGTATTTTAAATAAATTAGACAAGTTTAATTAACTTGAAATGACATTTTGATTCGCTTCAAAGAAAAATAATAATAACTTGTTAATAACAAAAAAAAACCTGTTCAAAAATGCTATTCAACAGCATCTTTATTTAAAAAATAACTTACTTCGAGTTTACTTTTATTATTTATAATTATTTTCAATAATAAATATTACGTTTAAAGTGCAATTATTATAAAATTAAATAATTTTTAAAATATTTTTAATGAATAAATGATGAAATTTAAATGTACAGTCGAACCTCTAAACAGCGGCCATTTTTAAATGTTTCCGTCATTGGCCGTTGTTCAGAGGTTTAAAGAATAATATGAATATTTATACATTTAACTCTTTCGTTTACAATCTCTTTAGGCCATACATATCTATTATATTTTCATTAAAAAATCAGAAATAAGCTATTATCACCTTTGTATAAGCAATTTTCTTACACTAGAATGAAAGTGTGCGTCACACAATATTAAATTTGAATACGAGCCGCATAAAATCATCTTGATAACTGGAAAAGCTATTAAAAATAACGTAAATTTTATATTTTTCTATATAGTTCGTACACATTCTATACTAAACTTATGCTTATACGTTTTTACACGGTTACAATTTAATAAATACAGTCAAACCTCGATATAGTGCCACTCTCATAGAACGAGATACTCACGAACGGATCTTCTTTTTAATTATTAAATAAACAATGCTTTGGCCTGTGTGAATACGCCCATTTTTCATTGTAAAATGGCATTATCATCCAAACTTATCACTCAAATCAGGGGTTTCGACCTCGTTGTTTTATATAACTCTTACTATTCAAAGTACTTCGATTTAGCGCCAATTTCGGAGGCAAGCAAATGTTGGCGTTGTATCGAAATTTGACTGTATTTAACGTGTTTCTTTTCCTTTTTACTTAATGAGCATCGCTTGTAGGTTAAGTTTAGATTTATTATGTGTTATCTTTTATCAGAAGAGGGAGAAAAAAAAACTTAAGCAGAGTATCTTAATTCTTTCAATAGCCAATAATATAAATTGTTTAACAACACAGAGTACATGTTTAACATATCGCAATTCTGAGAATTATACTTCATTAGAGCTATAACAATGATATTTATAATAAAGAATAATCGTAAAAAAAAAATTATATAAAAAAATAAATAGTCATAAATTATATTTGATTTATTTAAATCTATTCATAATGCACCTTTCCTCAGAAAATAATGATATAAAAAAACTCATTATAGTAAAATATACATATATTTTTATATTCTTAATTGGCTATTTTATATATATATGTATATTAATTTTCATCTTAAATTATTGTGTTTTTTAGTTTAATTATATAAAATAATGACAAAATATTTTGCTATTTTTCCTAAAAATTGATGTTGATGTTGGAATTTTGATTCAAGGACAAGTTTTTATTTATTTTAAACATTATTTTGGTATTTTCAGCTTGTGTGTGTCTGTGAGTATTAATTCCTGGGTGTTCTTGCCAAGATATTGTACGTGTATGCGATTAATTAATTCATGATATAAACGAAACTGAATTAATATAAAATAAAATAAAATGATATATATATATATATAGCATTAAAATGCTGCTATTTTATAAAATAATGAGCATTGTTTATCAGAATGCAAAATTAGAAACTGAAATTTTTCATAACCTCTGTTAATAACTAAAAGATGTTTAGCAGTTCAAATGCAATCAAATATGGTGAAATATCAGGACACGCGGAAGACATATTAGTACTGCAGCTCACCACTACGGCATTTTTGGCGCTGCAAACAGCAAACAGTTCATTTGTACGTGACACTAGTGGTATACAGAGACCTTAACGGGCTGCCAAATTTGCAACATATACTCGAAAAATCACACTTTTTAAGTGTCTTCAGAAATTAAACTAGGTTTTTATTCGCTCGCAGCGCCAAAAATAGCCACATTGTCCAGTTCTTGTACTAATTTTTTAATGGAAATATTTGTATTAACCGAAATGTACAATACAATACCAGATTTGGTTACATTTTGCAGCTAAATATACTATTAGATAGCGTTGAATGAGGATACTTTATCGAGTATTTTATTATTAATTACTGCAGTTTTACAGAATAGGACCTTCTAAAAGTCCTACCTGGCCACTTCTAGCGTACGTTCATGGCCTTTAACGACGTCAATTATTATTTTATAGAAGAAAATATTTCAGTAAATTTAGTCTTTTTAACTTTATGTAAATTTTAATCATTTTTATAAAAATGTTGACTTAAAATACGAAAAATTTAATCTATTAGCGTTACTCTCGTAACAGTGTACACATGTAAGTACTGGAAAGGTATAGGAAAAACAATATCGAAGACATTTATAGTAACCAGTTATAGGGAAGTAATTACGGTAATTAAGTTACGTATTTCCTTAGTTTATTTGACTCCATGTTAAATGCAGTACAGGCTTTACAATTAATAAAACTTGTCACACTTACCCTATTATCTGCTTAAGCAGCGTACTACGTTCTCAAGATTGATAATAAAAATTTAAAAAAAAAAACCCAATAAAATAATATAAAAAATTAGTTTATAATTATTTCTATTCATATTTTATAAAATTTACTGTATAATTTTTTAATGTAAAATTTAAAATACATTAGAGTAAATTATAATTAAATGAGAGTTATATGCTAAAAATATCATTTAAAAATATTTTAAATTCCTTTACTCGCAGGAAAAACCAAATTAATATATTTAATAATAATTTTTTTTAAATAAAAATATCAAATTTTCCTGTAAAAATTAAATAATATTTCATAAATTTCTTATAAGGTCATAAAATGTTATTGTTTTAATGTCTTTCAATATGAATCACTTTTCGGATTTTTAATTAAATTTTTATACTTTATTTTAAAATTGTTATAAATATTCATTGATTTAATAGTTTTAATATTATATAATATACCGTCAAACCTGTGAACAACGGCCAACGTCAGTGGGTGGCCGTTGTTCGGAGGTTATTTTGTATGCAACATACCGTACCTGAGAATATTGCCGTTTAGAGATGGCCATTTTAGGGGATTCGACTGTAATATTAAACAAATGATTATACAGTAAAACCTGTGTAAACCGGATTCACACGGTACCGAATATTTTTTCCAGTTTTGGCAGGTTTCCGTTGTAAACAGGTTCTTTTTTTGGCACAGAAAATCGCATGGTAACGAGGAATTCTTTTCCGTTTAGGCAGGTTTCCTTTTTACTAAGGTTCCATTTTGGACACGTTTTACTGTGTGTATATATGTGTGTTAATGTAATAACATTTATTTATATAAATTCTACGTTTAAAATGTATAAATATAAAGGACATTGTCGAATTTTTGTTGATTTTAGCAATTTTTAAACCATTATTAAACAAGTAATCTGTTATAATTCAATGTTTAAAATAGAAACATTGAGGACATGTATAGATTATATGCTAAATAAATATTAAAATATAGTATAATTATAGTCATAAGCACGGTATTAACATTTGGTATTAACATTTTATGACACTTATTCCATTATCTTTATTATTCTTTAATGAGTACGAGTGAAAATGAATAAGGTATATTTACAATATAAGCTAATGTATCTACAAAACTGTATAAAATCCAAAATAATTATATATATTAATTTGAAATGTGTAAATTAAAAAAATATATATATATTAAGAATTATCAGATAATCAATAATAATTGTACTGTACTGTACAGAACATAAGCAATTTTTTTCCTTTATCCTTTAATTTAATCTGATACAAGCCATTTAATAACTCTAAAGGAAATATTGCACAATTATAAACTGCTAGATTTGTTTTTTTTAGATGAATAAAAATACTTCTATATTTTATATTAAACAAAGCAATTAATTATTTTATAATTATGCATATATTCTAGAATCATTTCCTGTAGAGTTTAACTTCGAGAAAAGGAATTTCATGACAATTTCGGCTAATTTTTACCCATCGTTTTTTCACGAAATTGTTACTCTTGCTGCATACTCGGCAATACTTTTCTTATGCCCCACGTTTCCTAGTACGGAGACTTTTTTCTTTCTGTTCTATAAAAAGTAAGGAGGAAAATAAATAAATAAGTAATGACCATTAATGTGTGTGTATTTCATTGAATGTCTTTTATTATTTTAAATTAGACGTTGGTTACAAGGTTAAAATGGACATGAAAAGTACATCTTTAGTGATGATACTACTGATGTCACAAGTGTATTAGGTGACGAAATTTGGTTAAGGACGGGTAAATAAGCAGGAAATATTTAAATTTAGAAAGTATACGGTACGTATATAGGTTTAATTATAATAATAAATAATTAATTTAAGAAATATATAAGTTTAGGAAAAATTATTTTTAAAAATAAAATTGGGTTTTTATTGTTAAATTTTTATCTGTACATTGCTTAGAAAGAACAATTCAAAATTCTATAGACGATTATATGTTATTATATTATAGTATATTACTATTTTTTTTATATAAAATATCGAAAACAATACAATTACTAGAATCGAATAACACAATTCTATGATAGGTCGTGGGGATTGATCGTGAAAGTTTGATTGATTTTTCAAATTAAATTCAATCAGATTTTTTTTTTAAAAAAAAATTAAAATTTAATCTGTACATTAATGTATATACGTGTGTATTTTTAAATTTTCGTTATTAAGAAACTTTTAGCGAAAAATTAATGTAAAATTCATCTTTCTTTTCAGGAAAATGCATATTTAGTATGAAGAAAGACGTGTTTATGATTGATTTTTCAATATATCGGTGAATACGATATTGTACATTAAA
Organism: Centruroides vittatus; assembly: GCF_030686945.1. Taxonomy (NCBI): domain Eukaryota; kingdom Metazoa; phylum Arthropoda; class Arachnida; order Scorpiones; family Buthidae; genus Centruroides; species Centruroides vittatus. Next base: position 539,041 of record NW_027122591.1, on the reverse strand, counting down.
TGTTCAAATATTAATACACTATTCTGAACGCGTGTGTATAATGTTCAGTGCCAAATTTTCGCAACAAATAAGAAAACCTTGGTTGTGGAAACGCAAAAAATATCCAGATAAACCGGTAACTTTTGCACGTAATATCCTTGAACATTCGCTAATGAGTTTACGCGCAAACTCCTCAGCATCTGATTTTAAGCATTCATTCTCTTGAAAACTGGCTACGGGCCAGTCACGTGGTCGATTCCTCACCGCTTACTTTTCTTAGGGGGAGCATCCGTAAAGGCTTAATTCGACCGAATATACGAGAAGATTTTAAAGCAAAATGTGGAGAAAAATGATTTTTACTTTTGTTATTTTCCTATTATTTATGAACGTTTACGGTAATTCGATACAAAATCGTAATTTAACCGAAGAAGAAAAAGTTTACGAGATATGGAAACAAGGTGAAAAATCAATGAGTAAACTCGTCGATTCTGTTGTAAAAATGATATTACCTTACGGAATGAGGCTCATCTCGGAAATTAAGTTATCTTCCGGATGTCAAAGTTCGATTATGCGCTGGATATTCGATTTGAGAAAGTTGAAAATGTCGGCCGTTGAACGTAAGTAGAACAATACAAAAGAAAATTCAGTTTATTTATCTACAAACACATAAAAAATGTAGGATATTATTTGCATATTATAACTCTCTTTGCTTAAAAATAAATTTCTGGTTTTTATTCAGGCGCGGGGCGTAAAATCACATAAAACTCGCATTTTATATAGTTCTATACGGTCATTTCTGTACATCTATATGGGTCTTTACACTAATTAATGATATAAAAACGCTTCGTGAATGTAAAAATTACACTTTCTCTTACATTTTGACTAATTTTTCCTACTCTAAATTTACGTTTTACCACGTTTAAATTAGTGTTAAACGTGCATTTACCTTATTTATTTTTATTAGCGACGTTACAGCTGAATTATGTTTGTTATATTTTAACTATTTCTTTTAAAGATTTTAAACTGACAGTTACTATGAGTTTAAAGGTGTTTTTGGTGTCAATGTTAACGTGAATACTCATTAACTTTTTATGTTTTTGCTTCACTTTCCTGTCAATATAAAGGGAGTTGCTTACTTTCCTTTCCTTTGATATTACGTTTTAAATATTAAAAAATTATGTTTATTCGTAATTTTATTATTTAGTTGAGTTGCAGACGTGTAAGAGTTATCCTATTGTGCAGTTTTTTGACAAAGATCTATTGATAAATTCAAAATTTCTTGATTTTTAAGTACGAAGTTCGATTATCTTAAATCTATTGTTATTATGAAATTGGCAATTCTTGAATAATGTATATATATATTTCCTTTTAAAAGTTGTTGATTTATTTTTTCTTTTGGCATTTATATTTTAAAATATAACTTAAATTACTAATATGCTTTTTCCTAATAAAGATTAAGAAGAAGTCGTGATCCGGCGACATTTTATTTTAAACAAAAAATAAATCCAGAACCTTGATCCATTTGATTGATTTTAAACGTTGAAATTTTATCCTAAAAATCATATTTTCAGCGTCCAAAACTACTTCTAATTTGAATAATTTAAAATATGAATATTAATGTAACCTATATGATCAATGGCAAGCTTTAATCAGCTGCGAAACATAAACAATGCTTATAGACGTAATTAAGGTTTTTTTAATCCCCCCAAAATTCCTATAGTTCAAGACCTTCTGTATTATCTTTCGCGATAAACCATTACTGAAAAAACAGAAAAAAACTTTAACAATTTTTAAATCAAGGTTGTATTAAGATAGGTTAACTTATCGACGTATATCCTTGGAGTTATAGATATCATTTAAAGCAATAAAAATGGTTTAAAGTTGGTCAAGGTATATCATTTTATAAAAGATTAAGATGAGATTAAGGTTTAAGGCAATTATTTAAGTAAATATTAATAATTTTTGTACATAACAGATAGATATTTTACTCAAATATTACTCATTATCCGCGTTACTCGGGCTTTGTGTATAAGTAAGTCACTAGACACACACACACACACAGGTTTAACTACATTTAAACATGCAATAAACGTTTAATTAATTCATATAAGAAATAGGATATAGAAATTGACATGGATTAATACTATAAAAACACCATTTTAATTACTCATTCAAGGTCGAGTGAGTGATTTTTTTCCCACTACAGAAACGAGGAAGGTAGACGGAATTACAATGTCAGATACTGGATTATTTGTCCGTTTTATACAGGATTTACAAGATACTTAAGACACGAGACAAGTTTTTCTTTCTCCTTTTGTTATTGAACGTTTTTCTAATAGCGGAATAATCCACGTTTACGCATGTATCCGTCTTTCCTTTTCATGCAATTTCAATATTCCGGTTTAAAATGTATAATTTAAACTATTTTCGAGCCATCAAATTAAAGAATCCATTGAAGATTCTTTGAAGATTTTTCTCGGAATGTTTCTGTCAGCCGTTTGTTTACTCGAATAATAAAAATTTTACCCGAGGGATGAAAATGAATTTTGTTTTTTAGCATTTGTTTTAGGGTATTTGTTTCTTCTTAATGAGTTTTATTATTAATGTTCATTTACAATGTCGCTATTAAACCTTCAACTTTCTAATTAAATTCATATATATATATATTTGTATTTAAGAAATTTCATTTTAGTTTTAACATAAACTAGATTTTTAAATTTAGATTTAATTTTTTTCTGGAATTTATTATTTAAATACTGAAAGCATTAAATTTTTTATTCGCTGCTTTAATATTTAAAAAAAAATAATACTTTAAATATAAAATTAATTTTAAAAGTTTAAAATGATACAGAAAGGAGCATCAGTTGTTTATATTTTATCTTATATAAACCACTTAACTCGAATAATAAATATCAAATATTCCTTTGATCTTGACTGCTTTAATGTGTAGATTTTAAAGGTGTTTTTCTGCATATTCAACGAAATAATACCTACAGTAAATATTAAATAATTAAAATATATTCACTGTTCATAAGATAAACTTTAGATGAAGATTAAACTTTAATATATGGTTAATTTAATTTAAAATTTATTTTGTATACTAGTACTTTCTATTTAATATATGATGTTTTAGAAAGCATTTATATAGTAGATGGCACGTCCCAAACCGAGTAAAACCAGACTTTAGAAAACATTGGCTGAAAACTTAACCATTTCTGAGATATTAACAATTTTGTATGTTAGTATCATGACTGACTTATTGGCTTTCTCGACGTGAAAAGAGAGAATCTTGCCAAATCTTCATTACGATATTTACAGGTGTTTCACGTATCTTCCTTCCATTTTCACGTCTTAGAGTCGCAAACTCTCAAATATTCCAGGTCTCTGTTGGATTATTTTTATAACATGCATTAATTTATAGGGATAGCTATAACCCCCAAATTTTCTCCGGACCCAGAAAAATTCCTAGCTTCCTTGACTGTATATTGAAATCCCGGATATGTCGGGCCTCCTCCTTCACCACTCGGTCTCATTGCGGCCATAGCCGAATATGGAAAAAAAAGTATGCACAGAGAAAAAAGAGCAAATGAAAAAGTATGGTGTGTTCATCTACTAAATGCTTTTTTGACACCCGTATAATTCATAAATTTCTAATATGCTTTAAGTATATTACTCTGTGGAGTAGTGCAGTTATAATGGTGTTCTTGTGGTCCTCTTGTGCTTATTTTTATGTTGTGCTTTAAGGATATTATTAACTATTATACATGCCAGTTATTTATGGCATTTTGTGTGTAAATATATGTTAAGAGAATTTATATTTTGTTTTTGAAGCACAAGAAAAGTATAAATAAAGCTAGATTTTTAATTTGGCATTTCGATTCGATTGGATTCAAGTTATTCGATTGGACTTCTATTGTCCATATCGACTAATACTGTTTAGTATCAAGCACGGGTTTACATAATAGGCAAAATTGATGTCGAGTAGAGCTATTAAGTTCTGGTTCTTCTCCAATTTCATCCTTTTTTTTATGTTTTAATTTCGTGGTATTTAATCTTTTTAAATAAAGAATCAGCAGAAAGTCACTTCAAGGTTAACTTTAAAGGACAATATATTAATTCTGATGAGAATTTTAATTGCGTTGCTGTTAATTTCATTTAATTAATATTCCTTAGATTTAATATAGATGTCATCGTGTTTTTATAAATGAAAATAAAAAATGACACAAATTTAAGTAAAGTAAAAGGTGATTGAATACCCGAGGCGGTTAAATTAAGGCTATGAGACTGCCGTTCTGGGGATCCGGGATCGAATCCAGACAGTCAATAAACCTCAAAAATTGTTCAAGGGGGTCTATTCCGGATATATCAATCCCCCACTTCCCTATTGTCCTGCCCCATTGTGTGCCTGGCCGAACCTAGGATGAGCTTGTTAAAAGGCCTTCTGAGTGCTCAGAAAGCTGATAGAGACTTTTTTTAAAAGTAAAATACACGAAAAAACTATAAAACCTTAAATATTTTGGTTAAGTTATTTAAAAATTCTATTTAAAAAAAATCGTTTATTAAATGTAGCAAAAACGACTGTAAAGATAGAATATATTTAAGTGTAGCATTGATAAAATCGAAATTAATTCTAAAACTTTCGAATTTTTCACTTTTTAACGTATACAAAATTTTAAAAAGAATAATTATTTTTAATTATAATTGGAGAATTGTCAAGTGTGCAAGGTTTTCCTCTTAATATCATCAAGGCCAAGTTTGAAAATTCTGACGTTTGCAGTTGAAAGATTAATGCGTAAGATCTCTTGTATGCCCATAGAATACCTAAAGCATCGTATAAAAATTATTATATTTTCAAATATATCTTTAAACGATAGTAAAAATGCTTGTAAAACATTTTAAATTATAATTTTACGTTTTAATGAGCAAATCTGTTAGATTTCATGTAGAAATTTGCATGAATTTAAATATTAATTTTATTTTTAGTGTTAGATGCATTTGGTAAACCATTCCCTGGAATATTTTATGGTACAATTTCAATGTACGGTAATTACGAACAGTGCTTAAATACAGTTTCAAAGAACGAAAAAAGTGGAAAAGAATACTTTAAAGGTCAATATTGTTCAATTAGTTTAAAACCGGCTCTTCCACCGAAACCAGATAAGATTGTATTGCAAAAAGTTATGCCAATTTTTAAGGATTTCGTCGAAGAAAAAGACACGGTAAAATTTTTTTTAAATAATATCTTTATTCGGTAAAATATATAATAGAAATGTAATTTTAAAAAATAAAATTACAGGTTGTACGTTTTATTGCTTCTTATGCTCATCTCATGTATAATCTCTCTTTACGTTATGACATTTGCATACCTGATAAATGTACCAAGGAAGATATAAGTCTTGTGGTTGATTATAGTGAGTACTTTTACAGTGTCTTATGCTTGTTAATTATTGTATAATTTTCTTGACATTAATTAAATGTATTGTACAGTGCAAGAAGGTACCGATTTCATAAAAATAAATCTTGATTGGTGCGAAGTTTATACCGAAGAAAAGTTGGATATTGTTCATCATGTTTGCTCGTAAGATGTTTTATACCATTATAAATTAATTATTTTGTGGTTTCATTTTTAAAAATATATATTAATATTTTTAATCAGATATTCTATCGCTGCTGTTGGTTTAATTGTTTTAATTGCGACTCTATGGCATTGGCTTATGATGAGCGAATGTTTCAAAATAAAAACTGGTAAGTGCTTTATATTTTAAATTATAATTAAATAAAGATATTTATTGTAAATTTTAAACAATATAATAATTAAAACGCTTTGATAATTGATGATGGTTCGAAGAACAATGGTCAAAATGCGTGATTAAACATAATTTCTATAATGACCGTATGCAATTAGAAAAGTAAAATATTAATAATATTTTAAAGCTAATTACGTCAATTAATATTACCAAATATATTTAAATCTTTTATTAATTAGCTTTTATGGTGTTTAAAAACACACTAACAGGATTATTGTAATTAGTATTAAGTTTCGTCTATTCTATGTTTTAGTACGTAATAGATTTATATAATTAACTATAAATTATTTAGAACATTTTAAATTTCAGCTGCAGATAAGTACGTGAAAGCATTTTCTATTATGAGTTCATTAAAATCTCTAACGAAATCCAATCATGAGAAATTATCGGCATTACAAGGCATCAGATTTATTTCATGTGTACTGTTGATTCTTATTTATTCGTTATTTAATTTTGATTTGGATATATTCAGTAAGTATTATTACTTTTATATATATGACTTATTTTTATGGAATTTAAATGAACTCATATGGTTAAATTTGCAGGTGGACTTTTAAATATTCTCAGTTTACCGAACTATACACCCGCGGAATTGCTTTTGCACGCTTCATTATACATAGACTCATTTTTCTTACTCAGGTTTGTTGTTTTAATTATTAATTATAATAAATAAAAATATTTTATATTTAAATAAAAATTAATCGGCCGGATGATCGAGAAGGTTAAGATGCCAACCTACCACTCTGGAAGACTCGAAATCCATCCGTAGGGACGTGAAAACCTAGAAATTTTGGGGGTAGTCTGTTCCGGATACGTCGGATTCTTCTCTTAACCATCCGGATATTGTGACCTGAACCCACGATAAGCCTTCATAAAGTGGGTTCAGGTTTTTATAAAGTTCTTTGTGGGCACTAAGAGTCAAAAATTAAGATATTGTGTGGTATAAGTCCAGATTTACGAAATTTATTCATCTATTTTCGTAGTTAATTAATGATTTCAATTAAACAAATTATAGAAAATTAATATAATTATTTCGTAATTTAATCGATTATATACTAAATTCAATGATAATCTTTAATCGATTAAATTAAATCGGAATTTGAGGAGAGAAAACCTAGGAAAATTCTTGTTTCGGGTTTAGAAAGTCTGTAATTAAATACATATTGACAGATTTAAGATAACGTTATAAATTATGGATAAAGCTTAAGGAGGGAAACTTATAATTGAGATAATTACATTATTAATTACTTTAGTGGTGGCTCGCGGACTCAAAAAGTAGTGGGTCTAAGTTAAAGAATAAATAAATAAATAAATGTTATTTAGACTAATAATAGAAAATCAAGGTTTAAACATGAAAAATAAAACAAAAAATATGCCAATTTTTGCATGATTTATTTATTTTTTAAACAGGTTTATCGTATTAATTATCATGGTTATGAGGAATACCAAGATGACAGGTTCAAAATATTTAATTACAATGCGCATTAGCATCAATAAGGGGGGGAGAACCTAACGAAAATTTAAAATTGAAACAAATAAAATAAATATAAAATACAAACCGCAAAAAAAATTTAAAACGTGTAATGAGGCACTCAGTTCCATACATGCAAATAAGCCAGTTATAAGTACACTGTAAACGGGTTCCGACCGAGCTGACCCCGTATACAACGTATATTCCAACACTAGCAGCAGTGTCATGCGTTTCTAGGTCTAATACAGTATATACTGTATATATATTTATGTAAAACGTAAAGATATAGAAGAGTTTATAAAGTGCTTAACAATGTTTCGTCGTAAGTACTTTACATACACGACCTTAATATATAACAAGTGAAACCTTAATATACATCACTTGTTTGCATCTGAAATTGGCAATAAATCGAGAGTGACGCTATTTAGAAGGACACTATAACGAGATTTGACTGTGTACCTTGTGTATATATGTGTTTTTGTGTATCTGTGTGATAGCAAGTAACTGTTCCTTTTAAACTCGTCATTTAAGTGCATAGTTCATTGCTTCATATTTTTTTTTAAAGAAAACGTTTTATAGTAATATAAATATATCGTATAATTGCATAGAAAATTGCTATTTAATAATGTTACGTAAACGGAACATTATACAATAATGAAAGGACGAATTTAATATTTTCTTAATTTAAAAAAAAAATTATAGTAATAATTCAAATCTTTTGTTTTCCATTCCTAAAATAAGATGTAATTGCTTGACAAGATATAAAATTTTGAAATTGCCGCCAAAATATTTTATTTAAACAATAAACGTGTAAGTAAAATTATATTAAACTCATAGAAAAGTAATTTTTTTTAAATATTAATATAAAAGAGGTCAAAATTAAGGTCATATTTTTGAATATGTCCTTAGAAATGCATCCTTAATAGCTCATTTTGCATTCTTTTAACTCGTTTTTATATGAATTAAGTATAATATAAAAATCCCACAACAATAATAACTTATCAGTTGTTTGGAAATGACTTTTTTAGAGGTTATTTTGCACGAATTTCTAAAATAAACATTCCCGAAAAAGTGGCCGCCATCCACAGGTGATCGTCGTTGGGAGGTGGCCTTTATTGCAGGTTGTATATATATAATTATTCTACTTTACATAAGATCTTAATGCCATTTTGCATAGAAATCTGACGTGAGGTTTAGTATTATTATTTTCCTTATTCATTTTATAACATAAATCAAGACATAAAAAGAATATAAAGTAATTAATTTTTCTCAGTTTAAGATTAATTTTCATTCATACAGAATATGGAGATCGTGAATAATACTTTCTCTAACCTTCACCATAATTCATAAATATTACAACATAAAATAAATTTCTAGTTTAATTGAGAATTATGGTGTATTATTATTATTATTATTATGTCTAGCATTAAAATATACTATAGTAAATATAACATAATTTAAACGTATGTATATGTATATTTTAAAATTTTCCTTCATTATACTTTACCAACGTGATCGATTTGAATCAAGGAAAATCTTCTAACCCTTCAAGCAATTTATGTCTATTATTATTACTAGAAAATTACTATTGTACAGGTGTATTTCTCGATATTCCTTTAAAATTTACCGTAAAAATAAAATATATATATATATATTTTTAATACGAAAGTGTATTTTGTAGAATTTTCATATATTTACTCCTGTATTATTGTGGCTATATCCTCAATAATACAGGAGCTCTTATCTCTTAAGATCCTCTTAATAGACAGAAAATTATTAAAATTAAAGATGATAATTTTATTTTGAAAAGATCTTTCTAGCATTTATTTTGGACCTCTTAATACTTTACGTTGTAGAATATCAATTGAAAAGTACAAGAAATTTTGTCATTCAAGTAACATATATATATATGATGATCAGTCGAAAAAAATGACCCCCAAATATTTTTACATTTTTGGTCTCGGGACCTTGAAACGCCGAGAAATACAAATACAAAAAAACACCAAATACATATATATACTGTATGTATGTATTAATATATTAGTGTGTGGATGTTGAAGGAGGCACGAATTTTTCACCCACTTTGGAGCTTAATAACTCTTGTTCCTTTTGTCAAAAATTTCTGAAATTTTGCACGGAGGTTTGTGTATTAAGTAGAAATATGTCTAGAAATTTTCAGGAAAATCGAACCATTGGTTTAAGAGATATGGCCCCCCACCCATTTAATATCTTCCAAACTAATCTGAAGACTTAAAGATAATGGTAGCAATTATCAGGAATAAAAAAATAAAGAATGCAAGGAAAGTCGAGCAACAACGTTGTCAGTTTTAAGAATTCTAATTCAAGAAAATTTTAATAAAATTCTTCTCCCATTCAGAAAGACGAGTGACGATGATTGACCGCTAAATTACGTCATATTATGTCAAGGTCAATACTGTTCATTCGCTACATTATTCCTCGAGGATGTGAGAAAATGAGAACACCCTTTGAGGAAGTCAGTTATTCATATCTTATCACGTATCTTTCATCAAACAGAAGTTGCTAAATATGGTAGAGAAATACACTAAGATATTATTTGCCCACCGGTAACTGAGTGAATAACGCCCCTAAACACTAGTCGTGGGTTCGAATCTGACCATCGGGTCTGGCCAAAAATGGAGTTTTCCGAGTTTTATTCGCTTGTGTAATACCTAAATATGGACCAGTTTCCTATAGAAAGTCCACCGGGAAGCCTACTATCCATGTGTTGCGCCGTCGTACGAAACCAAATCATAACACTTTTCAAGCAAAACATAAGTGTATGCGTTATTAAATAATACAAAACTAAAGTCCTTTATGCAATTTTTAAATATTTAGTTATAATGAAAGAAAAATTCGAGGAATTTTGTATTGTGATTGACACAGCGGTTTCAAAATGTAAGTTTATGTAAAGATTTCTAAACACGTAGAAGAACACGAAAGCGTAGAAAAATCTAAGAAATTTAAACTTTAAAATTTCAGAATTTCTTCGTATTTAAATATAAAAAATAGCCCTATCGTTTATAAAACCTTGACCGTACGTACATTCCGATTGAATCGTGATTCTCAAGCTTGGATGTTGTAACTTTTGTCATAATATTTCTCAATATTGCTTGTTAAAATAATAAATTACCTATATATTAATGTATCTAACTAATGATTTTTAAAAAAAAAGCAATTTTAGATTTAAATATCGTGTAATTGGTTTCATTTGTTTGTATGTTGTAATGCGATACGCGGGCGATCTGCCAAAGAGGATCGCTTCCAGGAAGACTTTCCCTCTATGTGACACTAGCCCTTATTTAGACGATATTAACGTAAAGAAAACTCTGAAAATTTCGCGTGGCCACCCACTTTTTTATTTATTGTTTAAAAATAATCTCTCTAGTTTCCTTATTTCTTTAAAAATTCCACAGTTTCAATAAGAAATATGGGTGCTATCTTGAGGAAACCGTGTTTTGTATTTTCGTTTCTTTTCTTTTCTTTCGAAGACACAATGTAGTGACGTAAACTTAAACACTGGGCGAATTTTTTATCCTTTTCATCCTCAAATCCAACCGAATAAAAAGGATGAAAAATTCGCCCAGTGTTTAAGTTTACGTCACTACATTGTGTCTTCGAAAGAAAAGAAAAGGAAGAAATATGGGTGTTTATTTTTAAAAAAATTAATGTTATATAATATTTAAATTAAGCATTCATAAATTATATATAATTATAACATCTATAAGGGTAAAAGTTTTCTTTATAATATATTCGAATATTCTAAATTCATTTTAAATTTCTCTTATTTAGGCTTAGTAAACACTAGTGTTGTGTTGTGTTACAAAGACACTTGGCAAGTAACACAACACAACACAACACAACACTAGTGTTTACTAAGCCTATATATATAAAATTTTCTGTATAAAATAATTTTCTAATGCTTTTCTAGTAATTTGTTTCGACCAGAATGATGAGAGCCATTTTGTTTTTTTTTTTGTTTTTTTTTTGATAATTCGTCTTATTATTTTGAGATAATTTAGTGTATTTCATATAAATACATAAAATTTTATGTATATTTAAAGTTAAATAAGTCAGAAATATTTCTTCTTTACAAAAATCTCAATGTTTCATTGACCTTTCGGTGACACTGAAAAGTGCCCACACGAATAAAATCGTTGTAACTTATTTAAAGTACTCGGAAATAGTTTTGAATATTTAAATCACTCTTAAAATAATTGTTTGCATTGCACTTTTTATTTAAAAAAATAATAATAATAAAAAAATTCAGAAGGCAATGACTTGTTCCTAGGTCAAATTTACAAACGTTCAGTTGGTGTTAACTCGATTAAAATTATAATCTATTGACACAACAAGCTATAAAAGTTCTATTTTTTTAAACTTGTTCTGGAACCTGTTAAAGGACATTCCGCTATACCTTCACCTAGACTCGTTATAAGAGTTCAAATCTAAAATTAAATTTTATAAAATTTATTATTTGAAAAGAAAAAAAAAATATTATGAAATTTACTAAATTTTATAAATAAATTCAAGATATAAGCAAAAAAATTTAATGGCATGTCTTCGATGTTGTTAACAGTTTAAATTCGTGTTTCTCTATTGTTATGCAATTGGGAAGAGTAAAATATACTTGTATTATTGCTGGTATATTATGGTAAAAGATTATTCAGGGTATCTTTAACTGGTTGCATCTTTATGAAGAAACAAGAATTATTACTTATGCAATATTTCTTCGAAAGTCTTTAGACATATCACATTGATGTCCACACGATTTTAACTGTCACGGTCGTACCTACTCAAAATTCAAGGTTTTATTTCTTATAACTTGTTTAATTAGACAGTTTAATTATAGTAATATACAAATAATAAATTTAAATATTATTTTAGGAATTTACGTGAACCAAAAACGAAATGATTATGATGTACTGTACGTAGCAAGTGGTTTTTGTATAACTGGCTCCATTAGAGAATATAGAAAATAAAGAAAATAAAGAATATTTTCGTTGTTTCGGTTCCTTGAATAATTATATAATGAAATATTTATGATAAATTTACGTATTGTTTTGAATTAAAAGCGAATTTTTAATTCAAAACTTGAAATTTTTATAAAATAGGCCTACATCCGTTTGTACTTTTCACTAATTTTTAAATAATTTTAACGTTTAAAAATGTTTTAAAATTGAATTTATAACTTTAAATATATCGAAATTATTATAATTTATATTATCTAACTGGAAATTTATATTATTTTCAGTGGTATTATGGTCATGTTTTCAAATCTTCCAAGAGATAAACAACATGAAGGGAAATTTTATGTTCTTTCTTATCTAGGAAGAAGGCTCTTCAGGTATTTAATTAATTTATACTTTATTATAATTAATTAAAAGTTATATATATATATATAGTAAAACCTCGATATAACAACCACAATTTGTTCGCCTTTGAAACTGGCACTAAATCGAGTGTAATGCTAAACCGAAGAATCTCACACAATAAAATTTATTTAAAGTAATAAGATCTACACACAAGTTTGAGGTTTGAGAGGTCCTTTTCAATGCGAAATCTTACATTTGGTAATTCGGAGATAACGAAGGATATTATTATTTAATAGTTACGAGAAGATCCATTCACGAGTATTAATTGGTGCTGTACAAAGATAACGCTATATCGAGGTTTCACTATATTTTAATTTTAGTATATTATTATTGACTAAGTTGTGATTTTAATCCTCAAAACTTAAGATATTTTTCTATCATTCTTATTTATACACGCTATATTGAAGTTTAAAGCATTTAAATTAGCAAATTTTTAGTTATAATAAATTCGCAATTTAAAATATTTAGTTTTACAGTTTAATTTTATTTATAAACATGTAAAACATTTTTATAACTCTTGTGCAGTCAAACCTCGATTTGGGGGACTTTTCAGTGTCCTCCTAAGTAGTGCCAACCCGTAAAGTGTTAATGAATCTTTCCCATAAATAGAGATCTCTTCAATGCTTGTGCAATGAAGGGGTCTTTACATTTTACACATTGCAAACGATATTGTTGTTATAAAATCAAATGACTTTCAAGCTCTGAAACTCTGTTTGATTGGATTGATGGGATAAAGCAACGCAACACGTTGTCGATCTGTCATGGTGCATCCCGAGGACTTTCTTTAGGAAATTGGTCTCCTGTTTAGGTGTTAAGCACGTAAAAAATTCAGAAAATTCTGCCTGCCCAGACTAGATCCCGCCACAAATTACTAGTGTTAATTAGTTTTAATCACACAGTCACTCTAGCGGACTCGAGATCGAATCCGGACGGGTCAAGAAACCCCGCGAAATTTTTCGTGGCAGTTGGTCCGGATATGTCGGGCCGTTTCTCATCACTCTGCCATCCAACTGTAGGCTGGCCGAATCATAATTGATTTGCTAAATAGGCCCTCTTAGTTCTGTAGAATGGAAATAATTTCAAAAAAGACTCCTATTTAGACATGTGAAGTAAACTCATTGTTCAGTGGCACCACTGAACAATGGTGGTGGTCTCTTAAACCAACTTACTGTACTAACACTCTGGCTTTTAAATCCAAACTTAATTACAGCTAATTTTTTAAATATATTTTAGCACCACATTCGATCTAATGTCAATTCTGGAGGCGAACAAATAGTGGCGCTAAATCGAAGTTTGGCTGCATCATAAATTGAAAATTGTATTATCGTCTCATTGATTATCGAAACTAAACTTTATTTTTTTGCCGATTGAAAAATTACGTACTAGTAACAATTCTACACATTCATTTGCATACAATAGAAATTCTGTGATAACATACAGGGTATTCAAAAAGTACTGATGTACACGTACAGTATATAATTATCAAACAATAATTTATTAGATGTCCAAAACGTCAATATATAATTACATCTATCATAATTCGTTGAATTTCTTTGCATATGTCATATTGGAAAGTATAAAGTTTCTTAAGTAGCTTAAACCGTTTATGATTTAATTTACCCTGTAATCTATCATCTGGTGTAAAATTACACCTCGTTTTAGCCTATTATATCAGGTATGAACTTGAATTTGTAATCCATCTTGTTGACACGCATTCTCTTACAAGACATTCATTCATCAATACGTCACACAGCGTAGGCACAATACTTAAATTTGTCATTTAAAACATCGTAAAGAAACTTATAACGAAATTAATTATGATCTTTTGAAATTTTTTCATACTATAAATACTTAATCATAAATTTTAAGTAATAAAGAAAATATTGTGCAAGATTATATTATTATTATTATTATGGATAATGATTACGTTTCTCAATAACTTTTCCTTTAAAATATTTCTTAATTTACATTGTTTTACATAAAAATTAGTCAAAATCGAGAGATTAATTTATGAGAAAATATCATAAAGAAACAAGTTATAATTATTATCGCTTAAAGGTAATGCTAATACAGTATATAATAATAAATTATCATTACTGTCCATGCTAATAACGATTAATGGCAAAATGAAGAGGTTCGTCAGCTTTTCAGGCATTTCAAGAATACATATTCTTATATGATGCTATAATAATGTTACCTTTGTATCATGTCTTTAAATCTTTCAACTCAAATTTCATTCACTTCTAATTAAGATACAAGGCTATAACTTTGAGGACCTACCCAAATCTGATTACAATACATTTCAATGATGTTTAGAGGAGGATCCACCTTATAATCCTCTTTACCCAACATGTGGGCATCTGTCAAGACGAGATACTTTCGGGATGACTTTCTATGGAAAATTAGCCCCTATTTAGGTGTTAGACAGGTGAATCACAGTCAAACATCCTCTTGTATAGCGATACCCTCGAGCAGCAGCAATATTCTTGAATGTATCTTCCTCATAACTATTAAATGATAATATCTTTCGTTATCTCTAAATTACCAAATATAGGATTTTGGTTTAGCGCCAATTTCAGAGGCAAACAATTGATGACGCTATATCGAGGTTTGACTATATAAGCTTTTTATAGGATCTCTCTATAGAAAAATTTCACTATATCAAAGCAGAATTTAGATAAATAACAACACTTTATTTTTAAATTCTTAGCTAACTTTGACATTTATTTTTATATTTACACTTTGTACATTCACAATAGAAAAACAAAAATTAATTATTTCTTTTAAAAAAATACAATGTTAAAAAATATTTAATTAAAATTCTAATAACGTAATATCTATAACGTTAAAACTTCCTGGTATTTGAATAATTTACATATTTTATTTAAATAATAAATTTATTTCCGTATATAGCGTAATATATTTATTAGATATTATTATTATTTTGGTTTATTTCCAAAGGGCATTTACTTCTTTATCGATTGTTGCTTGCCTTGAGAATATTTTATGCCATATCTAGCAAAATTTCGTTTAAATTTTTCTATTGAAATAGCATTGATAAGATATAGTCATTTTATACGTTCTATAAACGTAAATTTTACTACTTGTACTGTACATTGTATAAGTTCTTGTATACTAAAGCTCAATGATTATCTAGTAGGATCGTTACATTAACAAATACTCTGCATATTTTATTATTAAAATTCAATATATTCTGTTATTTTGTCTATATGCTAGTAAATTTTCTAATGAAATGTGAAAATAAATATAGTGTTACCTGTGAACAACGGTTGTAAGGAGGTTGTTTGGTATGCATTTTTGTTCGAAAAAGTTCATAAAGAATGGCCGTTATTGGAGGTTCGACTGTATAATATAGAGTTTAACGATGCAGCTGTTTAATTTACACCAATTCTTTGTTGTAAAATACAGTAATGAATTCAATTTTGATTACGTATGTTTGGTTTATTTAGTTTTTTGCATATTTTGTAAGCATTGTATATAAAAATTTATTACGTTATTATATTATAAAACAATTTCCTTCATTAAAGATTTAAAAGTATACATTTAATAAATTTACATAAATTTAAATAAAATTACAATAGTTGTTTTAAGTATTCTCTATGAAAAATACGGTATTACACGAGAACGATTGCACATAAGAGAAAACACATTGCTACTGAGAGTAAAATTAAACTTTCGAGGAATATAGATAAGGTCGGTCACCTCTAAATGACGGCCATTACTTAAGAAGTTTTTTTAACAAACAAACGAAAAAAAGAGTTTCCGAAAATAACCTCCTAAAAACGGCCCCGGCCACAAAAAAATCTATTTATAACCTCGCAATAACGGCCACTGCCCTTGGAATGACGCGTAGGAAATTATAATGCAGTGTATAAAATCAGTCATTATCGATAAGATTGGCCAGTTTGGCTGTCAGATATCGTGTGGTTAAGAAACTTGTCAGTAAAGGTTATAAATAATAATAAATATTTCTTTAAAAAATATCAAGGACTAACTCCGTTTAACACGCGTAGAAAATGAAGGACCAACTTCTCTAACACGCGAAGAACAACTAAAAACAATACGACTTCTGTTAAAATATATAAAGAAAGAACACTGTTTTCGGCCAGAAAGTAAAAACAATCTTAACACCAAGGACTAATTAAGTTTTAGATGATTTTTTGTCGCCACAAAAAAACACGGTTCCTTTTTTCGTATTCATAACGTAGTTCATGAATACTACAATTAAAAAAACACGATCTGCCTGTGTTTTTTAGGAGTTCTCTGCATGTCAGAGGACTCCTAAAAACATGTTAACAATGTTTTTTGACAGCCGGGTGACCGGTCGGTTATGATATCAGCCACCCTTCTGGGATTCCGGAATTGGATCCGAGCGGTCGAAAAACCTTAGGAATTTTTTGGAGGGTAGTCTGTCCCCTCTGAAAAATTCCTGACACCTCCGTCCCTCACCACTTCCCTGGCCCATTTTATGAGCCGAAAGAGTAAAAATGAATTAAGTTTCTCCCTTGTATTATCTGTACAATTTGCGGCTCACCTTCCCCCAACAATGGCCATTTTTTAGGTTCCTGTCAATAGAGGTTTTACATGGATTTATACAAAGATAAACATACAGAATAATCTTAAATAATTCCGTAAATATTGCTATACAAATTAAATATTTTCAATTTAATCTTCTATTATAAAAAATATACATAATCAGAAAATTACAGCTTAGAATCGTAATAGAAATTAATTTATTCATGAATTTCTCAGCCAGCTGTTGGACGAAATCGCAGAATTGATTTATTTAATTTTAATTTCTTGAAAACTTGGCTCTTGTCCATATTATAATAATTATAATTTGAGTGAGATTAATTTGAAAACAAGCCAACAACACTAGCTGTAGCAGTAACGCTACTAACCATTACTTGATGTGAAATTTCCAATTCGAATTAAATACAAAAATATATATATATACCACGCCCCTTCGTAATTCCCAGATTAATTCAAAAAGGATATGAAAATTCAACAATTACACAATTTTATTTTTCAACCCCTTAAAAAATTGGCCAATCACAGAAGTTTTTGTAGTTGAAACATGAATAAAAGAGAAAACATTGAGCAAGCCAATAGCAAAATCTGTTTCATACGACTGAAACAAACTTGCTTTCTTAGTTGTTGCATTATCTAGCATCGTGAGAAGTTCTAAGGAATTTATAAACGATTTCATATTGGATTGTTATCAATATTAACGATTTCTTCGAAACCAGATCCTTCTATATCATATCTTACCGGATGAAATGGTCAATTACTCATGATTTGTGAAAGATAAAGTCAGTTTATAATCTCCATTTTAAAATTAAGTAACACGCTTTGATAACTCCATCGTTTCCCCACTGCAATTCCATAAAGTGTCAACGTCCAGAATCGTTTGTTAAAAAAAGGAAATTGCTAATCAATGGCGGATTTCCTTTAAGCCCACTAGGCCCGGACCTGGGGGGGTTAATGGAAATTAAAAATTAATTGCATTTTAAGTAGGTATAAAATAAGGCATATCACTCGATAGTATTAATCTATGAATAATATATTTTGCTTGAATGGAGTGGCAATACTAATAATGGGTTTTCAATAGCAGTGTCCTTTCCCCCCCCTTTCGGTATTTAAAAATCTGTAAAAAGTACAATTATTACAGAATTAAAATTATAAAATATAATCATTCGATGCAAAAAATGTCACTATTAGTTAATGCCACCGGCATATTGTGGACCTAGGGGTGCCATATTTTTAAATGTGCCACTGCACACAATGACCGATACCAAACACTTTTGTATCGTGGATTATGTAAACTATTTATTGTTGGATTGAATCTCCTTGAGATAAAAGGAGAAAGTTAATCCTGTATCTATGAGCGTAACTGTCAAAAATACACAATATGATATGATTAATCGAGGAAAGGTTAAAGACTTTTCAACATAATTCTCATTTCTGACATGTAGATTTCTTTTATATTTAAAGAGGATTAAAATTATCATTGGAATATGATACGTGACCATATTTGTAAGAACTATTGTAGGGCTGAGCATACACATTTCAGAAAAAATACATACAGGATGAATATATATTATTATAAATTGTCACTCTTTATATATTTATAATATGTGTATTTATAAAATGATTTTAAATATCAAATTTAGTGTAATTAAATGGCATTAAAAAACAGAGATGCGTACAGGTACTGTACAGTACATCATAGATATGCGTATACATTTAATGCATATATAATGAATGCAAGTATCGCCCTTTTTTCTACCATTTAATTATATACTAGAACTTGATATTGTAATTTTTTTAAAGTTACAAAGCTTTTTAACGAGTTAAAGTCATCGCAGTTATTGGGCCACCCGTTAATTACGCGTACAGTTTTTGAGCCACTTTTGTCTCCCTCCCTTCCAGTTGTATACAATGATGTTACTTTTGGCAAAATAACTCCCCTATAATTACATGTACAATAGTTCATGGACATCAACGACATTGAAGAAGTGACTTGAAAAAGTTCTGCAAATATTTTCTGTTAGTTAATTCGTGTATCTACTAAGTAGGTTTGTAAGAACGAGTTCGTAGGCCACTAATATCACTAAAAAAATTCTCCACGTAGACAATGCCTTGACCCCTTCCCCCAACTTGTACATACAATGATGTACTTTTAGTGACCTTCTTCTCCTTAAACTGTACACGAAATTTATAGAATATAATTACTTCTTATTCCAGAGAAGTTTACTTTTGTTTTTATATGCATACAATTTTTCTTTTTAATTTACAAGCTGACCAATACGGATTATGTTTCTTTGAGGCCCTAGGTGCAATTTTGTTATAAGGGCCTTTATGTAAAAGTGTTACTTTATATTAAATTGGCGATTTTATTGCGTTTTTAAGAGCCGTGTCATTGTTCTTGCTGGAGTGCGAAACGTTTAGAGGCATAATATATTTTTCCTACGTAGTTTTTGAGGTCCTTCGAGACGACGAGGCCCTGGGCGCGCTAGGCTCACTCCTATTGGGTAATTCTGCTACTGAAGCTGTACGAAAGGAAAACAATAAGTATTGATACATGTACTGCTGCTACTAGAAATTGAATATAGTAGCTACAGTATTGAAGGTTTTATATAGCCTAAGGTATATTCACTACTAAGAAATTTCTATGTCGCAGGGAAACAATTTATGCGAGGATTCACAATTATTTTCTTATGACATATGCATGGCATTACGTTAATTACTTTTATGACAAAGAAATTGTTTTATAATGCACTGTAACAGAAATGTGAAAGATTAAGATCATTAAAGAAGCTAGAATTACTTTCCATGATAAATTATAGATAATAATTGTAATTTACATCGCTCAATATTCAGATTTAAATTATTTATACCCACGTCGTCGAGAGGGGATGCTGGAGATTTTTCCCTGGGCCCGAAAAAATTACAGGCCCTTACTAGTCTTTTCCCTTTGAAATGAATGTTATTTTTATTTAAGACCGGTTTTTATTAATAAAGAAGCATTTTATATTTTTTCATTTGTTCAAAAAAAAAAAGGGCAAAAAGACCCCGCTTTACTCTCGAGGCCCTTACCTAGCTGGCCCTGTCTATACCTCTTTCAGAGCGAAGAAAAATATAATTATTAGCTAACCACCTGATTGTTTACTGTATATAATTATTATACGATTGTTTATTGTATTGTCTATAGGATTTTTTTAAAAAAAAGTATAGCCTAAACACCGATTGTTAACAATTTCTATATTTATCTTCTTAATTTTAATTTAAGAATTTTCTAATGCTTAATTTAATTTTATATTATATTATTTAGTATAAATTAGAAAATTATTAAATTTTGTAATATTTTCCTAGTATATGCTCCTGGAAATTTTTTAGACGTCATTTTGGTTCCAATTTTTGATTCAATGTTAACATACGTCATTTAGGAGCCCACTACACAATACAATGAGTTTGTTTGTGAAAAAAATTCATCACTGTCATGCTGTCGTTTTATATAGAAAAATTTAAATTAGGTTTATCAACGCCTAAGGTTCCATAGTGTGACGTAACGTGACGTATACGTGTATTAAATGCTGACGTTATAGTAACGTTAGCATCTTACTAGAATGTCGTCATTTGTTTTTCGCATTAAATATGCCGGAGGAAATTTCCACCTACATTTTTACCAAATACTTATGTGACCTACATTCTTATCAAATTTCATCGGAATTACAATAAGTTTCGACCTCTGCTTTAAGGTTAAATCATATGGACATCATTTAGTCTCTTCCTTCTTGCAGGAAGAAAATAATATCTTCTCTAATTTAATATGTAAGGAAGAAATACGAAAGAGAAATTATACGCCTAGCAATCTAAAGTCTAAAATAATATAATTCATTCAAATTTCACAATGAATAAGGCTCTGATATTTGATTTTTGATGAAGTTACTTATAAATAAAAATTTATGACTATGATCTTAATTCAGCTAGATCTAATTACGTGAAGGATACGAATTCGGATCTCATAATTTATCATAAATAAATTCCTTGGAGACAATTGGGTTGTTGAATTTAAGACATTGTTCCCATTAAAAATATGGGCCTTCCACGTGGAGTTTTCCCGGTTTTCTTCACGTGTCTAGCATCTAAATAGGGACCAGTTTCCCACTGAAAGTCCTCTTAGTAGGAACCGCTCGGCAGATTGCTCATGTGCTCTGTTGCCTCATTCCAATCCAATTAAAAATAAAATAAGATGTTTAGGATAAACAGTAGAATTATATAAGATACTCAGGATAAGTCATATGAATTTTTATTAGCGAAGCATCCCATAATGAGCAAGATTGAAATCTATCCTATAGTCTATATATATATACAATGTAACAATATGAGAAAAATTCACTTTAGTCTACTTTCCTTGTTAAAAAACGAGGTTTTTCACTTTAAATCAAACAAGTCAAACGAGGCAATAAAACACCTGCTAAAAATTTCTTTTTTCCCCCTTTCTTTCTTTTCAATGCTCTCCCTTATAATAATGTTTTGCCAAATCTTGAATTTTGTAGATGAAAAAGATTTGATAAATTATTCTAAACCGGTTTGTTTCAAGCCTTGAAGCACCTCATTGATGAATTAATTGATATAATAAGATTGTTCTTCGAAAACTAAGATTAAAATTCTTTGCCTCGAGCGTTTAAAGTTCTATCACATAAAAAAGTCGAAGTTACATAAAAAATTACATTTGTAAATGTTCAACATTAATTAAGTCGCTTTAGAAAAACTCGTTTAGATGAAAGCATCTAAACGATAGTCAAACGGATTATTCCTACATAATTTAATAACCTTGAAACAGAATAAGCGATATTCTAAGTTTAATAACATATTAATTAACGAACAAAAAGTATGCCGCAGTGGAATTTGATCAGTGTTTATGACGTGTGAATGGCGAAAGTGTAAACTACGACCAGGAGAATGTCGTCCACAATCCCATTCATACGTCATACACACTGATCAAATTTCACTGCAACATATGCAACATAGCACAGTACTTATTAAATAATAAAATTGTCATATATACTGTATAATTTGTTACATTAAGTTGCTATACAATAGGTAAATGTGATAAGTTATAAAAGTTTGTGTTGAAAAATACAATGAGAAATGTTAAACCAGCTTGAATTAAGGAAAATCTATCATTCAATTATGACAATATATACACACTTTGATAGAAATACGGGATGGAAATTGCCGTCAACGTGCATAATTTGTCAAGACATTTGATATAATAAAAGAAAGAAGTACTTGGACAATATACCCTTTATTCGCTTTAATTATTTATAGGATATTATTATTATTATTCATATTACTCAGAGATATTAAAATTTAATACGTAACTATATCAAAGGTAGAAGAAAAATATGATAAAATATATTATCTTTGAAGAATATTCTTTAAAATGATATTAGTAATTTAAGAGATTTCTTTACTATCATAACGAAATGAAGCAAATATAATTAATTTACATAGAAAATTAGCAATTCTAAAGAGAATTGTTTGAAAGAATTCATCATAAATTTATTAAATTATAATAAAATAGTCATGTTTTTTATATTAACTTGTAAAGTAACTCATTCTATTGACACTGTATTCTCCATATTTCTTACAATTGCAACGTTTTTCAAGTTCTGTTAAACTCTGTAACCTTCCCTTCTATAGGGATCTACTCTAATTATTAAATAAAATATTATATTTTTATTATACCCAATTATTCTACTAAAAGGGTGAACTAATTAAACTTTAATTCCACTAAATATTTATTAATTCTATTCGACCAATACAATGAAGACTTTTCATAACTTAAGTATAAAAGTAAGTATTTTAGAACATGTATATGCCGTAATAGGACATACGTGCTGTCAATAAATTACCTAACGCATATGTGAGTGAATAGTTATGCAGGTAATCGTTACGATGAGTCACAAAGGGGTGTGGTGTTTAAAATATGTTACATAATGCTAGAGTCTCAACCCTTGGGTAAAAAAATAATTCAGTTCTCTTTCTGAAGTGTTGCTTAGCGAACTGTACAGTTTATGCCACTGTATTGTACATTACACGTGTAATTAATGAAATAATGTTCATTAATTGTGCATTATGTACAGTTCGCTATTGGGCTCAGTGCCCATTATTCCTTACTACAATTAAACATGCTGATTGTGGATATTGTTACATAATTTCGGGGGTGAGTATGTGCGTTACAGAATGTGTATATACGATATAGTTACGCTGCGTTACACTACCTGTAACGCAGCGTAACTATATCGTATCGTAGCCCACGTATTGATCTATAAATAATTATTCCAGTGAATTGCAAAGTTCATTTCCTTAAATGGAAAAAAAAATGTATATTTCATTAATCAAAGAGTAGTTAAATTAAATATAACGTCAATAATTGTTTTTTTTTTTTCCTGAACAAAATTACTGATTTTATCTCTTATCTGTATTGTATAATTACATTTTATATTATACCAGTAATTTAAATTCTATTATATTGAATACATTAATGGCATATAACAAGATAGAATATTCAATATTTCATATTTCAATGTTTTATCATAATATTGATAAAATTCTAAAACAATTCAACTTTCTCATTTATTGAGAATTGATATTAGAAAGAGAGAGTTTAACTTTCTTTTATTAATTTTTATTTAAACTATGTTTAATTTCTAAATAATGCCAAACTGCCAAATATTTTACATTGTAAGGTTGTGATTAAGAACAAATTTCCACGTGTAAAAAGTTTTTGACTTTATGTATTACATTTTAAAGGTATCATTCTTATACGATTTTAATTAATGAATTAGTAATAAAATTAGCGTTACCTCCTTAAATATTATTGTAATAAGCATTGACACACTGCCACGAGTGATTAATCTTGCTGTTTCCGTGAATTTTAAGCACTCGTAAACCTCGTTTTATAATCGAAATTACTATATTATTGAAAACATTTGGAACCCAACAATGTTCGAGTCGATATAATTTGTTTGTTCCGGGTTTTCTTCGTGTGTCTAACACCTTACTAGAGGCCAATTTTCCATAAAAAAAACCTTCCTACTATTTGATAATGATATTGCAGCTTTATTAATAAATTCAGTATATTTTTATTTACAAATTATATATATATATATATATATATGCATAAAAAAATAGAGAAAACTTGATATATATTTACATACATTCACACAGTCATGTACAGGGTATGTGTGTACAATCAATATATATATATAATGTATACGCAAATACACAGTACATTGTACTGTGTATATATACTATAAACACTCATATACACTGTATAATCAAAGTATTTTTGTTAAAACCGTAAAAATTGACAAGTTTAAAATGATTAAAATTATTTCTTTTTCATTGAGGATAAGAGAATTTATTATAATATAAATAATATAAACACAGTTTATCTGTGTTTACGAATGGCTCCAAAGCAATAAGCTGTATTCTCACGTGTTTGCACTCCTTGGAAAGCAATGCAGTTACCAGCAAATGATAGTTTTTACAACAGAAATGTTCGCAATTTACGTGGTTTTCAACGATATAAAAAAATATAATCATTAATAAATAGTTTTAAATACAAATTTATTTAGTGTATTGAAAGTACTCCTGAAAGAAAATATAGAAGACCACTCGACCATTGCCCAATTTCATGCAGTACTTTAGCAACTAGACCAAAATGTAGGAATGTAAGAAAATTAAAAAAAAAAAAGTGAAAAACTTTACGCAGATTAACTTAGCTAATGCAAATACATTCCAGCTCTACTCTAAACATTTTTACAATTGTATAAACACATACCTACCACATATAAGAGACACTTGGAACAACAGAAATAACAACCTTACCAGATCAAACCTATTGTAAGTAATGCGCATTATTTCAAAATCCAATTAATTGGAAAGAAAGAAAAGGTACTAATGACTTGACTAAGAATAGTCCATGCAAAACTAACACACAGAAGCACAATCAACCTGCTTTACTTGTAATACTTCTCGTAGATCGACACATATTCCTAGTCCCTAATGTACAGCCAAAGTATATCACTTTTACAAGAATTTCCAGATGATAATGATTCCCAGAACAAATTTCTTGGAGACAATACTAAGTTTGAGTTAGTCTTTGCTTTTCTTCGTATAGTGTATCATGTAAATACTCCCTCAATCATTCATCAGCATACCAGTACATATAGACTCATCTAAAAATCTAACTTGGCTTGGTATTCTATGGTCTATTAACGTTCCAGAAAATAGCGTTATTTATTCGAAAATAAAACTATTATTATTCTTATTCTCTCAAAGTTCAATATATATTTTATTTTTTGAAAAACAAAAGGAAACAATAGCAGTTTATATTGTCAACGTACCTCATGCAAAATTATTTATCTAACTCAGGTTTTTACTTTATTTTAATTCCTATTTTAAAGTATTCACTATTGTATTGATCTGTAATTCTATTAGCTTTTAAATCTTAGAATAATACAAAACAAAATTTATTACAATTAATACATATATATATATATATATATATTATGTATAATATTTCCGTATATTAAATAAATGCAAATCCAGAATCGACACCCGGAAATAATTGAAATAGAATAAGGAAAAAGTAGTGTAACTTGAAAAGTAATCCTTCAAATTCAATTATTTTTCTTGATTAAATTCTAAGCATTCTCTATAATAATAGAAATAATTCAAATCAATTTCCACGAAGCGCTTATTACAGGAGATGATCAAGAAAGTCTTCATTCAAACTTGATTTAAATTCATATAACGTAAAGACTAACGAATACATTATCATATAAATAACCTTTACCACTTCATAAAATTTTTTTCAATGCTGTTTATTCGGAATTATTTAAATCCCTGCGTATTTTAACATTAAAATTATCATAAAAAATTAATTTTTATGTGTAATTTTAAACCTAAAACTTGACTTTAAATCATCATTTTTTGCAGGATAATCCCAACTTATTTATTTCTGATGGCTTGCATTATCGTTCTTCCAAACGCTGGATCTGGTCCTCTCTGGAATCAAACTGTCAAGAAAGATGCACAACTTTGCAGAGAACATTGGTGGAAAAATTTACTTTTTATAAATAATTTCATTGTCAGTGCTAATAATATGGTAATTTGATTTTTTTAATTAAAAAAATAATAATAATAATAATTGAGTTGAAATCATGTCAAGATCAGCGGCGCGTTATCCTATGAGTAAAAAGGAACCCACTAACAGAGGACCCCCAAATCAATCTTTTATAAGAAAATATTCCCCAAAAAATTCCCCCGAAGAAAAATGTCTGAAGTCAACACTGAATATGACGACCCCTAATTCAAATTCGCCGTGCCCCATGAATCTATAACGTGCCACTGATCTAAATAATGCTTAGATCTATAAGATTATAATATGCAATTTTCTATTATATTATAAATTTGATGAAATTCCTTAATATAGTGCCTCCACAACAGTTGGTATGTGGCTAACGATATGCAATTATACAGTTTCGCATTGATAATCCTTTCTCTTCTGATAGTCTGGAGGTAAGATTAAATGTATTTTATTCTTATTAAAAATTATAATTTTAAATCAAGTAACGCGTATAAATATTACAGTGTAAACCAGGATTTTAAAATACCTTGAAAGCTGAACAAATTTGCATTTAAAAGTTATTAATTTTTTAGGGTCATCTAACTCGAATCATCGATGACCCTAAGGTAAAGTAATAAGGACAAGTTTGAAAATGTGTATTTCTTGAATCAAGATTCGAGTTTTTTGCATATCCGCATTGCGTGCAGGATTCTGTTTATCCTTCACATTTTTATTATCTTAAAACACCTTCAAATTTTTCTGGTATTTTATGCTTTTTTTTTTAAGAACAATCATTCCTGAATCAAGCTCAATGGCAACGTTTTTTACGTTTTACCATTAATTAAGAATTCATGGCAGAATTTTCATATTTCAATTGCAACTCTGTCCTCCAGGAGGACAATATAAGGGCCTTTATTCCGTGCCCATCATGAATGGAGCTGGGATAGACCATCCCCGAAAACTTCCCGGGATTGTTCGCCCGGTTTTGATTCCGGATTCCCCAAAAGAGTAGATTAAGGACTTAATCGCTTCGTCTATCCGATTGGAAAACATGGTTTTATTAACATTTACAATAAAACTTTTAAAATACTTGAAAACTAATAAAGAATTTTAATATTTTCCTATTATTATCCATACATATACAAGTATAGTACTAGCCTAGGGGTATTGCCGCAATACCTTTAAGCTAGTACGTGTATAAAGAATGAAACGATTTAAATGAAAGTCATGCAATAGTATTTCATGACTTTGATTTATGTTATACTGTAGGTAATTATTTATAAAAATCAAAATACTTTTTGGAATATAATTTATATATTTTAAAAATTTGTCCTTGAAGTTTTTTATTCCTGTTTTATAACTGTTTTTAGCAAAGATCCTTAAACACAGAACTGATCGATTCTGCTACATTTCGTGCATTGATCAATCAAGGTCTCCTTCATTTGTAAATGCTAATTAAAGGACAAAAGTGTAAACAATACGCGGATGTATCGGTTCTGAAAATTTAACAATCAAAACAATATAAAAATTATTTAATTGAAACGAGTTTTCAATGTGATTTCACAGAAAACTGTTCAAGTTTTTATTTCATTTAGAAACTATAATAAAATTATTAATTTAAAAATTTAAGTATAAAAACCGAAATCTTTTATGTAATTAATTTGCAGATATTGGAGGAATAAATAAGAAATTTGATTTTATCTATTTTTTAAGAAAATTCGATAAATTGCGTAAAGCCAAAGTAATTTAGAAACTGCGTGTTTTGATTGTAAGAAAATGGGAAATTTTATGTTTTATAGTCGACTTACAAGTTATATATATATATATATATATTCTCATGTACGCAAGCCAATTCGGAAATAATATGTTATCTTAGCATGAATTGTTATTGTTAATGATACATTTCATCTTCTACATGAACGGAAATTTCAAGGTTAGATGTCATTCAATAAAATTTATCAACTATCAAAAATTTCTAGTTAATTCTTATTTTTGTACGGTTTTACTTGATATAATGATAATGCATACATTTACTTTTTCTTCTTAAATCAATAGAATTTTTTCTCTTTTTTCTTCCTTATCCGAACGTATCTCGGGTCGAACCATAGATTACAAACGTTCGTTTCTTCCTATCATTATATTATCCTTCACAATAAACCTAATTTACACTTGGCATATTCATATTTTTCTCTCTCATCTCCTCTTTCATGGTCTAATTCTCTTATAACTGTTTACCAATGACCTTTGAACTTTTAACGTACTCAACTACCTAAATTTCGTATTAAGTTTCTCCATCTTCATTCCTAATCCCCCCATTTTTGTTTCGTTTTATTCAAGAATTTTACTCCTTTGGCTTGTATTCTGCTCTCACCTTTTCATTATGGTTCAAGTCTTTTCATGTTACCATGTATAGCAGTCTTGCTTGCATTTTCTTGAAAAATTAAACATTACTTCTATAATATCCTTAACAGTCCGGTCGAACCCGTTTGCTTGCTGTCTAATACTATCAATTTCTTTATCAAATTTATAACTTTTTATTTCTCTTTCTAACTACTTGAAGTTCTGCAATGGATTTCTTTCCGGCATTTTTCCTTTCCTCACGTTTCCTCTTATACATTTATCATTTATCTTCTGAATGCGATACAATCAAACCTCTATACAATCACCACCTTAACACTAAAGGACTGCTTCAAAGCAATGACGTCACACATCTAGTTATAGGAACACTAGAACACTGTAGATAATAGCGACATCTCGTAGCAAGAAATTAAAATAATGTCGATTTTCTATTTTAAATTATAATACAGTCAAACCTCTAAATAACAGCAATTTTTTTTTTTTTTTTTTAATGTTTCCGTCAGTGACCATTACCAGAAATTTAATTATAACATTAATTAATTTAAACATTGTTTTCATTCGCATCGTACTGAAAAATTAGAGGAAATAATGCAAATTTATTATAATTAAATTTAAAATTTATTCTTGTATATATTTTTATTCCCGTCTTAATTAAGATATTTGACGTAAACTTTCTTTTTTGTAAATATTCCATTATACGTATACACAATATATTAAGTTGTATTGTGTGAATATAATCGAAAACAACGTCTTTAAAGCTTAAAATTTATTAAATATTGCTTGTAATTTGAATTCTAATAATATTTAATATAAATTTGGAATATAATGTATATAGTAATTTCAATTTTTTAAATTTTAATTGAATATTTAATTATCTTTGTGATAAAAAATACAGTCGAATCTTTAAATCAGTGGCCGCTGATGGGAATATAAAAAACGGAGGTTCGACTGTATTTTTCATGTATCTCACAACATATGACTTATAAAAATATTTGAATTAATTAATTATAGATAAATGCGTTGTATATAAATTAAAATTCTTTAATTTTATTATTATTATTTTTTTTTTAAATTTACTTTTATTTTTTATGTATTTAGAGCCAAACATTGGGCGATATTAACAGGCGTTGTCATATCTTTGGCTGGAATGATCTCTGTTGGATTTATTACTTATTTTAACGATTATAATGCTACTCTTCTGTTGTCAAATTTCGATTTTACGTGAGTACAACTTTAATTATTATTATTATTTTTTTTAAACACGATTTTATTTACCCTATTTGAAGCTTAATAACTCCTGTACTTTTCGTCGAAAATTTCTGAAATTTTGCTGGAAGATTTGTTTATTAGGGGAATTGATGCTGTTAAATTTTGGTGAATTAAGGTCGAGGCGATAGAGAGATAACGGGGTTCGTGTGTATCTCCATCAGGGTCTGACTTAATGCCGATTTTACTCGTTATTAGCATTTACAATTTTTTATGAAACTCGTCCCTACCCTGAAAATTAAGCTTTATACCATTTTGTAATAGTTAAAAATATAAAAAATATTTTTATAATAAAATATGATAACAGATGTCGCCACCACCAAAATTTTAAACGTTGCCAGGAAAGTTGAGCAACTTAATTTTTCTTCCGATGTATGCTCCCGCCATCTGTTATCAGCAATTTGCATTACGTCAATTAACTTCGGCCTATTTATCCTATACGAATATACAAAACTTAATTATCCAATTCATACCAATGGTATAAACAATAAAATTTATAGATAAAGATATAAACATTTTATAAATAAAATGATTAAAAAATTATAAATATTAATTAATAATTATTTTGAAATATTGAGAAATAATTGCAAGAAACTCTTTTTCGTTGCAACAATAGAAAATATTTGTAAAAATGCATTTTTTGATTGCATATAACAAATTTCGCATTTAATTAAATGTGATGCAAAAGACAATTTGATACGATTAAAAAAAAAACATGACAAAAGCCTTTCTAAGAATACTAAAGTCTTTGTATTGACAGTATAACTGGTATGTCAACTCACTAAAGACGTGAAGAAGAACAAACAATAAAATTAAATTAAATCCACATCAAAAAGTTATAGCATCAATTAAGATAGTGGCAATTACTTTTAACATTTAGGGATTCTCTTTAGCTTTATCTGTATTCAGGTTACATTGTTTAAGGTGAGGGGACTTCATAAAAATATGAAAAGAATTGAAAAATTCAGTTAAAATTAAACAGGAGGAACTGAAAGGGGTGCAAAATATTATTGAGTTACTCAATAAGCTACATTATGAATGAAAATAATATATTTTTAAACTTTCCCTTTTCAAAAATTCTGCACACTTGCCTGTATTGTTCGCAAATAATTCTTACTCTTAGAGACTATAATTAATTCGTTCTGTTATTTTACAAACCTGATTAATTGTAATTGTTTTCAACATTTTATAATATATTCTTACGTATAATTTATTGCTAATTTATGTTAGCAATCAATTCTACATAAGAATATATTATAGAAAATGAAATAAATTACAAATAATCAGGTTATTATACAACAGCAAAATTGTTATAGATCTGCGTAATTATCTTGTAGAACTTCTATTTCTGTTCTTCGAAGTTCATTAATTTAAATTTCAAATCAGGAAAATTTTAAATAGAAATAAATAAAGTATTTTATGAATCAAATGATTGTACTGTACATCACAAATTATATCTGATTCTAGAATATTGAAATATTATTTTCTATTCAATAGATAAAAATATCTTGCAGTTCGTAGGGTACAATTTAATTTTTTGAAGGCTTTTCTTGTAAAACAAGCAAGCCAAAACAGTATATAATTTTTCTGTATACTATAATTACACTATATACAGTAAATGAACTATCTATTAAACTTAAATGTACTGTATCTACATCAAGAAGTATAAAGAAATAATTCAACAATTCAGTTTGCCATTTCTACTTACAATTATATTCACCAAACAAGCTTCAAATGAATTTATTTAAGAACAGTACAATAAAATGAGATTAATATGTAATAAAATAACAAAGAGAGTGTATCAAATTACTGTTGGTTTAGTTGAATTTTGAATCATAAACTATTCAACATTAAAATTTTCATCGTTAATAGTCTCAGCAAATACTGAAGCTGTGGTCAAGCATTCTAAATACATGTTACATAAGGAAATATACAGGTTCTGCATCAGCAATACAAGTAAACAATTAAATCTGAGTGCTTTTTTATGTCCCCTCCTTAAACTTTCTAGTTAATGTTAAAATGCAATAAATCTAATTTAAATTTATAAATTAATAACTCGTATAATGTTTATATCATATTCGAATGACTTAAATTTAATCAAATAAAACTGCTTTAACGTCATCAAGAAACTTAATTATTCTCTGACCGTAGACGAATTGAATTAACCTTGATTCCTATCTCTTCTTGGCATCGAAATGCAATGTAAGAGCCGGCAGTATAATAAATAACCTTGCCTCAATTAAAGTTTATTTGTTTGTAAATGAAATTAAAGCTAAAATTAAAACAACAAATTTTATAAAAATAGTCATCAAAATAGATCTATATTTTTCATAATATTAAATCGATTACAACAGGCTTATATCAATAACAGATTTAAAAAATCAAGCCCAATATCTGTAGAAAAAAAAGAGCTTATTTTGTCGTTTAGTGGCATATTTGAAGATACTTTTTGTGTAATATATTGTATTATTAACCTGTAACTTATATTTATTTTGTATCTGTTCAGTTCCTCCTTAGTCTATTGTACTGTTTGTAAAAATTAATAAACTAAGCTATGTAAAATCTTACCCTTTTAAACATTCTGTATAAGTGTCTGCTCTTAATTACAAATTAAGGAAGAAAATAAAACAAAAATTAATTTCTTTATTCTTATTAAATCCTTTACCATAATTAAATTATTACGTAATGGAAGCAATAACAGGGAAACTCCCATCTCAACAACTCATTATTCTCTTATCTAGTGACTATTATATAATGATCTTTTATAGATAATTATTGGTGTTGATATTCATCTTCTTCCTGAGATTACATGCTATAAATTTAATTGTGTAGTTCGGATTAGAATGCATTATAGAATTTCATAAACTAGTTGATATATTTACAGTATATATTAATATTTTGAAGGCTATAAAAAGAATTCGTTTTCCTTACAATACTATATTTTGTAGATATTTATAATGTAAGTTTAATATATAGATTTAGCAAACAATAAAGTATGTTTGAGTCGACTTACAGTCCAATTTTCTTATTAAATTAATGTTTAAATGCCATTAGATTATTATAAATTTTAACTAATACAGTAGAAAATACATCAAATATAACTATAAGTAATGGCGCGTTAGAGATTCGTGTGGCCCAGGCGAATTAGGGGCCCCATGTACAGTGTTGACTTCAGACATTTTTCTATTGGGAAATATTTTCTTATAAAAGATTGATTTCGGGCCTTCTGTTACTGGGGCCCTAGGCAATGCTTAGGGACTTCATAATTAAACTTTCGCCCCTTAAATACCTCTATAAAGTAAAAAATTAAACTATAGATAACTTTACCCTTTTATAGAATTCTCCCTAATTTTTGGTAGAGCAACTAAGTTTAGAGCAAGAGCGAATGAAGAATAAAATCATTTATAATTTTTATCTAGTTCATTTTTCTTCGGTGGCCTTAAATTTCCCTTGATCTAGATTATTTAACAGTTATTACCAAAAATTAATGTAGATGTATATGTTAAATATTAAAGAATGCATTTTAAAAAATAAACACCCTTGATCTCGACAAAAATAATTACTTTATCATTGGTCTAGATCATAGATGTTCGATTGTGAATGTCCTTTTGTTTACATCAAGGTAGAATAAAAAGGATTTTAAGACTCTTTAAAGGCACAATTCGTCTGAAATACGGGTCAACAGACAAAATTAATAGTTATAAAAAGTTGAGAAATTTGATTTATTAGTGAAAAGATTTATTCGTTAATTTTAAATTTAAATAATTACAAAATAAAATGGATTCATGGATTGATAGGTAAGGGCATTGTAATACATGAATGACGTATTCACACGACTAGTGTTTATTCACCGGCCACAAATGGGAATAAAAGTAACTTTTTATATAATATTCCGGTTAATTTTATAATTAGTTATTTACCGATAACTTTTTTTTACTTTGATTGAACGTTAAACAAAATAAGTAGGCCACAATTTCTTTAAATAACTGTTCAGTTATTAAGTCTTATACCTGCTAATACTGTATAAATTAATAATAGATACAAGATTGAAAAAGTTATTTTAAACATTGTGTTTTTCTTTCTATAGGAAAATATATAATTACATGGATATTATTTATCATTTACCACACGATCACATTGCCTGTTATTGCGCTGGATTAGCCTTGGGTTATCTTTTCGTTAATAAACCCGAAGTAAAACTATCTATAGTAAGTATTATTATACGAAAATATATTAATAAATATTTATTTAAAATATTCGTAATAAGGAGTAAAAATACAAACCTTTTGAGTCTACAATTCGTCCTTTTCATACCACAGGAACCGAGGGATGTTGGCCTTGTTTTCTACTGTTTAAATATGTAAAATTTCCATTTAGTTGCATTGAGATAATTTAAAATTCATCGCTTGTATGATAATGAAAAGTAGGATGTAAGTTTTAGCAATTCGGATATTTAGGTAAGGGATGCGCCTACAAAAGAAGGTCGACTCTACTATATTACTTCCTGTTCCTGAAGTATGAAAAGGATGAATTGTGAAGACTCCCAAGATTTGCATATATATATATATATATATATATATAGTATAATTTCTGTTTATTTTCCATTTTATTTTTCAAATAAACCATTATAATTTAATCCTTTTTCGATATTATTGTAGTTTATGTCTAATTGAGGAAGAGAATCTAGTATAAGAAGTATGATTCCTCTTCTGTTTAATTTTAGATATTATGCGCTCATTTTTTACTGTATAAATTAATTTATTATACTATAAAATATCCTGGAGTAACTAAATTTATTAAGAATCTTAAATTGGGACTGTTGTAGAATCTATTTTTTCCCTATCCTGTTAGGAATAATTATGAATTTATTCGAAAAAAAAAAAGAAGAAGCCAGTTCTTCAATTGTTTTAAACAAGCGAGATTTATATTTAAAAGCATTCAAAGAAATTATAAACGTAGAGAATAATGTAAAATATTTTATTAACCTACTGACACATTTCCTAATTTGGTGCGTGCTTCGTAGTTCCATCTAGAGAAGTGCTGTTACAGTAACGACTTCCGGCTTATCAACGCTTCGTATCGTTCTATCAGACAATTTTAGAAACTCCTATCTAAATTCACTCTGAAAATAGAGTTATTTCTTGATGAAAATCTCGTATATTATTATTGTAAATCTAAAAATAGCACGAAATTTACATTATATAACTTATTCGTGAGTTTGGATTATATAAAATGTGCGTAATTATAATCTAAATTTATATAAAAATTGATTAGATTGGTACATCGTGGCATCGTCACATTTACATATATTACGAAAAAAGGGTCGAGTGTTTCTCCGATGTTTACATAAAATAAACCCTAAATAAAACCTGATTTTTATAACAATGGACTAAATATTTTATCTCTTCATACGTTATTTATTAATTTAATTATAGACAAAGAACAAAATCTATATCTGTTTTCGGGATGTGTACAACACAGTAATGCATTATAAGAACCGGATAATACAAGGAAGTGAAAGCATTCTGTGTGCTGAATATAAATTAGGACATTAATTTAAAAAAAAAAAAAATTCTATATACATAAAATAGCTATTATTCTTTCAATAATTCCTGTTTAAATTATGTTTAGAAACATTTATATAATTTACAATAAACTAGTAAAACTAATAATAAACGATTATTTTTAGCCGGTGCAGATCTTAGGGTGGACCATTTCAACAGGTCTTTGGAGTAGTATATTGTTTGGAATCGATCCTTGGAATAGGGGGGATCTTCCTGAAGTTCTCCTATCGAGTATCTTTGCAGCCACACATAGATTAGCATTTTGTATTGGAATTGGTTGGATAGT
Source organism: Centruroides vittatus (assembly GCF_030686945.1). Classification (NCBI taxonomy): domain Eukaryota; kingdom Metazoa; phylum Arthropoda; class Arachnida; order Scorpiones; family Buthidae; genus Centruroides; species Centruroides vittatus. The sequence goes on along the minus strand of NW_027122591.1, from coordinate 503,248 downwards.
ATTTGTATGTTATTACGGATACGGAGGTATGAATATAAATTACATTAATTAATGTAATTCTTAAATAATTACATTTTTAACATTTTTATTAACATTTTTACAGGATTTATTAACTCTATATTGTCCAATCCTATCTTTGCTGTTGCCAGTAAATTAAGTTATGCAGTATTTTTGGGTTATAGTATAACATATAACATGGTTTTTGGATTTTTCCGTTTTCATGTATACGTCAGTCGGGTCGAATTTGTAAGTATTTTATTCTATAAAATTCGCCTTAAAACTAGTGAAATAAATGCAAATTAATGTTTAAAAATTGTATTTAGATTTTATAAATAAATATATAACGTTATATCAATATTATTCATCTAGGTATTTATTATTTTGCAGTTTTCTGTAATGAATATAAATGAATAAACTATTTATTGCGCGGTATGAATATTCAAATATGTATTTTTTTTAGCATTTTTTAACCAGCCTTGAACTATTTAACTGCAATAAATAGAGTAGTAGTGAGCCTTTATTGTAACAATTTTAAGCAATGGTCATAAATATTAACAGTATTGGAAACTAATTAGCTTAATAATCATAACTAGAATGTAAATAAAGAAAATAGATTATCTACTGGATATTTATTTGTTTATTTTTCATTTTTTAGAATTTTTTACCATCCTTGAACTATTTAACTATAATAAATAGGGTGTTAAGCACGTTGGTCTTTGACCTTAATAGTGTTTCAAAGAGTTTTTATTTGCAACTCCCATAACGTTAACAATTTCAATTTTTATTCTAATTATAAATTTATTATTTTCTTTAATATAATGTTAATTAAATTTAATTTTGTTAAATTAAATCTTAATTTAATTATTTTTGTTTTTTCCAGATATTCTTTCTAATTGCTTACGTTGTAACTTTGTATGCAGTTGCCTTCGTCGTTTATTTGATAATTGATGGGCCAGTAATCTCTTTGAAGAAAATTCTATTTTATCATCCACTTTTGGAATGTAACACAAGCGTATTTAAAAACGATATTAAAATTATTCCAAATAACGAAAAAATCAGTAAATTCGATACATTAAATTCTAGAAGGTCTTTTAATATGGATACAAAAAGGTGCAATCAGCTTGCAGAGACAAGTAGCATGTATAACTGCAAATTATAAAAATATGTGTAGTTATTAACATCCAAAATTAATCTAGAATTCAAAAAATAATCCATATTGTATGGGATTACAATGCGTAAATCCCACACAATCGATAGGAAATGTACAGGAATGCTGTAAAGTATGCAATGCATTTGCTCAATGAAATTGTGAGAATTCATTAACGAAATCATTATTAATCAAATTCATTATGTGCAATGAAAAACATTATGTAATACGTAAAAAATTAAGTCTAAATTTTAATATTTTAAAGTAAATTTTTACTACTTTTACCGTATGTAAAATATAGAGTATATACAGTCGAACGTGTGAGAGCAGCCATCACTAAACAGCGGCCATTTTGTATTTTTTGAAAATAAATGCATACAAAACGACGTCCATTTTTTTTTTTTTTTTTTTTTTTTTTTTAATTTTTCGGTTTTAGTGGCCGTTGTTCGGATGGTTACTGTGTATATACATATATAAAGGCCATAATTAAAAACATGGGATTTTTACTGATTGAATGATGTTAGAATACAAAATGGCGACTAAATGTAACATTTCTATTGATAAGTTGGTAACTCAAGATATTCAAAAGATATTATTTGCATTTTTGTGTTTAGTTGTATTTGTTTTTTTATGTGATTTGTGTGTTTTTATTGCTGTTTTAAAAAGTAATGAAATCGTATTGTATTCATTGACAATTGGATAATTGTCACATTGTTCATCTGTGAGGATTTTTTGTTCTGTAAAGTTAGACATTTTAAAGTTCAATTTTTATCTTCAATCACGAATATTTTATTTTGTTTTACGTGTTAATGTCGTCATAACCATTACATTTTTATTGAAATTATATAGTATTGATTGAAGTATGAATTACCTCTGTATACAAACGTGTATTACAGACTGAATATTTGTAACGTTAGTATTTGTAGATAGATATTTATATCGCTCGAAATTTTTACATATTTTGTAATCAATAAATATTTGGCATTTCTTTCTTTTTACTATTTCCTGTTTAAGCTGCAAAATCATTGAATATAAACAAAAATTCTTTTCGTATTTCTAACGTTTTTTTACGTATTACGTAAAACACATTTCGTTATAGATTTTGTAGCGTGTGTAAATCTGTATATTGGACAAAATGTATTTTTGTTTTGTACGAAACTGTGTTTATTCTGTATTTTATCATTGTGTTTCGTCTAATTTTTATTTTATTTGATTTTATTTTTTTTTTGCATTTTAAACTCGTTCCTCCTTGTATACATTTAGATAATTTTTTTTTCCCCATATCCATCGTAGGTTCGGCCAGACCCACAATAGTGGTGAGAGGGCTTGAACAGGACTCAATGTATTCGGGACAGACCTCATGTAAAAAAAGAAAACAAAAAAAAAACAAATTCCTGGGGAGTTGCTCGCCCAGATTCGATTTCGGATCTCCCATAATCGCCTCAACTATCCAGTTGTTAATTTTTGTTTATATATTGATTTCGTAGTGTTTTATTTTATTACTTTTATCGCCAATTCTATAATTATATATTTTATAATTTTGATCGAATGATATAAATTACAATAATTTAATTAATTCTCTACATTTTTATGCAGTAGTTTGTTAAATATAAATCAAGTTTCATACTATAACACGTTAGTTACCCTTTATAATAAATGATCTTCAACCAATTTTATTTATCGAATTTTAAAAAATATGCAATAAATTCTTCCAAAACAAGTACAAAAAAAAGCATTTACTTGAATATCAAGATAAAATTCCCTTAACTTTTTATATACTAGAACATATCTTGTTATACAAGCGAATTTTTTATATATGTTAAATCATGATTTTAATATTTTAACATATATAAAATATTATAACATATATAAATATCATAGAAAAATGAGAAGATAATGTAACAATATAATATTTTGGTATGTAGATGTAATATTTCTATAATTACAATTAACAAATTTTATATGCTCAATAAATATGTAAAAAATATTGACGTCATTCAGCAAGAGTATTATATTGTATATTTACAGATTTAGTTTTATATATTATATACGATTTTAATCTTAATATTGTTAATTAGTTAATTTTTAAATCCCGTTATGTAAAATATACTATACACAAACCGTTTTATGTTGGAAAATAAATTGCTACAATATTGTTATGTAATGGACATAAAGTACAATGGAGTTATTGAAAGTATTGTTTTACAATACATGAATTGTTTGTTAATTACGTGTTAAAAACAATTCATTTTTATGAAAGATTTTGATATTTATGTAATATTTTACTTGTTAAGAAATATGTTATATACAATATTACTTTCTTGTTGAAAATAAAATTTCTTGAAAATATTATTTACCTGTTTGTATTGATTTTTTGTTATTTTTTATGAATTCGGTGACCCCAAATGCGTAATTTTACGTACTTTTTATTTTTGGCCCTTTCTGTCCAGTTGGTATTAAGAGAGCCCTTTTTTCCATTCTAATCATGAGCAGGGCCGTCGAGAGGGGAGATGAGAAATTTTTCCGAGGTTTCGAGAAAATTCGTAGATTCGTAGTGGTTCCTACCTGTAAAATTAATGCCATTTTTACTAACAGACAATAAAATTTATGAGTGGATTTTTAAATAAGGAAATCAATCTTCTACGTATTTTATTTGTTCAAAAAAATGGCTAAAGGGATACGCTAAAAGACAACGTTTACTTGGGTTTAATTGGTTAAATATAATAGTTCCCATTATATTTAACCAAATAATTAACCAAATAAACCCAAACACTACAGCAGATTGCTTACATGGGAACACATGTATGCGATCTGCTGAAGGGGAATGCCTCCAGGGAAGTCTTTTAAGGAAAACTGACTCCTATTTAGGTGTTACTAACGTGAAGAAACCCGAAAAATTCCACGTGGCCAGCCCGATGACGAGGCACAAACCCATGACCAACTACCAGTGTTTAGTGGATATATTTTGTAGCGCCCATCAGTGGCACTCGGCCACTGATGGGCCCTAAAAAACAAAAGAACCCCCTCTATTTCGGGTCCGATACAAACTTTCCCGATACAAGTTCTCGACTTCCTGATCATGGTTTGATTTGATGGTCTACGGAAATGCAATACATGGGTGATCGAAAGCCACTGTTGGGCACTAATCATGGGTTCGGCCAGGCTCATAATGAGAGCGAACGAGTATGAAGGACGGAACTCGACATATCTACCGCCCATGAAAAATTCCTGGAAAGTTGCTCGCCCGATTTCGATCTCGGATTCCCAGAGTGGTAAGGTAATTAGTGGTGTTTGACATTGTCAAATAATCGATTACCGATACGATGTTTTGCGATATCGAAGTCAGAAAAATGAATATATTGGCTAATATCGTTACCAACGTTAAATTTTATCGGAAATTATCGAAATTACCAAGTTAATTATTTTAACTTTCAATGCTAACGACGTTCGAAATTGACATTGTTAACGAATTTCATTTGTTTGTAAGATTCGGTAATGATGTAATGATGTAGATTCGGTGTAAGAACACTTAAATGATTTCTAATTGATCTTAAATTCCCGCCCATTGAACGTTCCGAAATTGAAATAAAGCTTTTTATGCAATTTTCGCTATATCGATTACAGATTTGATAATTATTAATAACAATAATATGTACTGTACAGTACGCTATACTGAATATTTATAGTGGACTGCGGCAGTGGAAGCGCCTGACAAATAAGACTAACACAAGATTTAATGTATATAGTACGGAAAATTTGCTATTGAAATAAAAAGTATAATCCGAATGATACAATCCTGCTTCTCTGGTGAACCCGGGTTCAAATTAGATTGCATATGTCAAATTTTTCGTGGGTTCTCTGTTCCTGTTATGTATAGCTCAGTGGCGTATCCGAGATTTTGAGAATAAGGTAGATTCGAAGGAGACCAAGGCACGTTTTCCTGTCGGAGTATGCTATTCAATTATCGTATAATTACTTTAGTTACCTAATCCTACCTACTGAAGTCATGCGATATGCGTTATTGTATTTATTTATATTTTAAGGTAAAAAAAAAAAAACGGTTGTTTTAGTAATAATGGCGTGCTGCAGCACCATATGCATCCCCTGATTTTGCCTCTGAAAGCACACTAATAAATAATCATTAAATATTTATTTATATATTCATGATTACGGGTGCAAGTTCCCTCTTCCTCCTGAGTATTTCTGTAAACTTAACAATTCCATTAGAAGATGAGAGTTTATTGTTAACATTATTTCAATTTTTTGTACTGAAGTATGATTTTTATGCTACTGTAAATTAGGCATTACTAACTACAGTAGTATTTCGCTAATCTGAACTAATAAAAACAGTGCTCGTTCAGATTACCGAGATGCCACTGTATTATTAATCATTGAATGCGTTATAAATGACATATATTTGAGAAAATAGCAATATAACATTGTGATAATAAGATTTATCTAAAAATTTAAATTATTATCCTATAAAAGAGTTATTGTTTTTTTTTGGCTTAAGGACCTCAGGCGTAAAATCACGATTTATCCTCGTACATTATAAATATATGGATATAAATAGACACACATATATATATATATATATATTTTAATTAGTATTTAGTATATGTTGCTAGTACCAAGGTAAACTTATATTGCTTGTAATTTTGAATAATTAAAATCAACACTAGAACAATATAATTATGGAAACTTAACAAAATTAAAATTAATAAACAATTTAAGAGTATATTAATCGACCTTATATCATTTTTTTTTTTTTTTCATTTGTGCCTTCACCGGAAGGAAGTCCTGTAACGTTTTGAATGGTGAGGCGAATGAGCAGCCACTAATAAAAGGTCGAGGCTGTCATTTTCCTGAAATGTGAGAAAGGACATTGAAAGATTCGTTATTGTATAGTCTTAAATTGATTATTAGTGCAATTTTATCAAATACCAGTTATTTCTTAAGGGCATTTTTCTTGATAATCAATCCATAAAAAATTATAATTCTTGTGTGTTAATAAGTAAATTATTAACTTATTAGCACGAAAGAAACGACTCTAATCCAGGGATGGGCATAAAATATGAATAAATATATCAATTTTCTAGCTTAAGGAAGTATGCGTCAAAAATTCAAACGTTATTTTCTACAACTTATGTATGTGAATTGTCTTTTCTCAATAAATTTAGTAAAAATTAGAACAAGAAACCGGCTAACAGACACATCGAATCTAATTTAAAACTAGTAGTGACTAATATTTAACCAAATATTTCCGGTATATTACGTTTACATCAGTTTTCAGAAGCTAAAGTAAGTATACCTATGCTAATTTATAATTATACATGAACAAATAATTGTGATTTACTGATATCTCCCCTCTTTTCTCTTGTATTCGGCCCGCGTTAGTTCAAAAGCTTTGAAATGTGGCCCTTACATAGAAAATGGTTGTCTATCCCTGCTCTAATCAGTTTGCCGCGGAAACTTACGATTTTCCATGTATTATTCTGTACAGTACATTTAAATTTTTTTAACACCGTTTATTAATATTAATATGAAATAACCATAAATACCTAAAAAACAATTATGCAAAAACTAATATATGCTTTACCATATTTATGCAATCGTGCCAGACTTAGTGTTATAAAATTAAAATTTTTTGGTATTTATTTAATGCAATTATTACGTAGATGAAACAAAATATTAACGCAATCTCAATTATTTATAAATGTCTAGTTTGAAAAAAGCGTCAAGATTAATAAAATTATGCCAAATTGTGCAATTTTATATTGAAAAAAACCCACTTAAAATTCAAAAAGTTTTTTCTTTAAGTCTGCATATCGTTATTTTTTTTATTAATATTTAATTGTATCATTTATTACAACGGGTTAATGTTACCTATGGTTCCAAGATGGCGCTCGTCTCTGATTCCAGCAAGGAAACAGTGGGCACGCACGTTCTAACCTAACCTAACCTATTCTAATAATTTTGTTGGTAATAATTATGGTAATTTATTAGAATAGGTTAGGTTAGGTTCGAACGTGCGTCCCCACTGTTTCCTTGTTGGAATCAGAGACGAGCCGCCATCTTGGAACCATAGGTAACATTAACCTTACAACGTATTCATGATTTAGTTATGTCCAAGCTTATAAAACATATTTTATGTTCTCTACGCTCTCTAGGCTTGTACAGTGTATATTTTTATCATGTGTATATCAATTTAATCTTTACAATTGCATAAGAAAGTGTCTGATGATGATGGATGAAGTGGAAATGGCATCCCTGCGAACTAAAATTATTATATTTCATTAAAATTTCTTGGTAAATATTAATATTGTTTTTATTCTTAAGAAGTGTTCAAGGTTTAAAATATTTTGAGAAAATATCATTTTTTCAAATTACATTCTCATTTTTCAAGATATTTTCAAAATCATAAAATTCAAGGATTTTTTTCTATTTTAAAAGTTCCTTGAACTAATCTAAAATCTTAATAGATAATTAATTTAAATCAATACAAAAAAAAATTTTTTTTAGCTTATAGCTATGTAAATTTGTATTTTAATAATTGAAATATGTACGGTCGAACCTCCAAGCAGCGGCCACTTTCAAACAGTAGCCATCTTTTTCCGTCAGTGGCCGTTGTTCAAAGGTTTCATTGTAGCTTGGAGAAAATGTACTCAAGAAAACTAGTTAATATTTTTTAAAAATACTCGTATAAACTACATTATATATATATATATATATATATATATATATAGCTAAGTATAGAAGCATAGAGTGAGATATATTTAAACCATTAATTAAATGAGTTATACATATACTTCTAATTTTAAATATATACTAGAGGCTCTCTAATGAAACATAAAATTTAATTTAGAATGTGTACAATTATAGATTTATTTGTTGACAACTCGAAATCTAACTTTAGCTAAGAGCTGTACCATGTTTGAACCGGTTCCACAAAGTGCAACTTGTACTAATGCTTTTAAGTACATATGTACTTTCGAATCAATTTATATATTATCTCAAAGCAATTAAATATATATATATATATAAATGCAATATAAAAATAGTGAATATATTTATTATTTATAACAAATACTCAAGATTTACATTGATTTTGCTTTAAAGTATGAATGAAAGAAGCCATTCAAAACATTGTTTTATTTAATTTTTTTATGTAGGTCAATTTTTTTATATATAAATATATTTTCAATGATAAATATATTAACTTTTTCCTATAAAATTAAAAAAAGAAAATCTAAATTTAAAGGTATATTTGTATAGAATCGATAGGCATATCCTTAATAAAATAGAATGAAAACTTATTTAAGATTTATGCATTGGAAAAGAGGGAAAAAATAATTATAAACATACAATTTTTTTTTGTTTTAGTAAAAGTAAAGAGGACAATATTCTTAAATCTCGTAGATCATGTTGTTTAGAAAAGAATGAGATCGTTATGAAATACCTGTTTATGCAATAGAAAGTTGCATGTTTAAACTGTAAAAATATTTAAAATTTTATTGTTAAACACTTCTACTAGTGAAAGTTTAATTGTTTTTAATCTATATTTTAATAATATATATTATATATCAAACTAGGAAGTAGCTGTAGCAAATCAAGCATGCCGATAACAATGGGTACGAGTAGCGATATCAATGGGATTAAGCATTATTAAAGCTCGTTATCATCACCAGTATGTGTTTTCCTTGTTGCTTGAAGAAGACGGATTCATAATTCAAGTATAAAACCTTCAATTTTCGTTAAAAAAAAGAAAAAAAATTGATTTGATTATATTTTACAATTTTTCATAGCTTAAGTAAGTAGTTTTTATGTAGAATCATTAAATAAATTTCATTTAATTTTTAAAAATTAGTATTTAAACTTTCAAAATTAATTAATTATTTTAAAAAAAATATTGTTAAAATATGCTTTACAGGACGTAGAAATTTAATTGGAAAAAAAATGTCATGTAAAATTTTTTTTAAAATTAAATTTAATTTATTATACTTTAAAAATAGAAATCCTAATTTTTATTTGTAAAATATATAATTTACTTATTAAAATCCTTAAAATGTCCTGTAAATTAGACTGTAAGATGCTTAAAAATTCTTTTATAAGCTATTGTTATTATTCGTTATTAAATTATATAGTTGATACTTTGGTAACAAATTAAAAATATATATAAAAATTTCGAAATTTAATCTAATATAATAATTATTTCGAAAATAGAAAAAGTGTTATTGACTCATAGGCAGAGAAATAACAGAGAAAGGAGTTTCAAGGTCTTTCCTCCAACCAGTTATAAAACTGCTCTTGGGTATGATTCTAGTCGGATCAACCATACCAGTTTGAACACAACCATGCGAACGATGAAGTTGACTCTCATATATTTCCCTTTGCTAATTGTGTTTGCTAAATGCCAACAAACTGTAACTAATGCAAACTTAGTGACATCGAGAAGCCACGATGATACAGGAGAAGGTGGTACCGATGGATCTTCGATGATAAATACGACCGTAGTAATTTCGACTACTGAAATCCCGACAACTACTACGATGACTCCAGAGATGCGAGCTGTTAAATCATGGGAAGAAATGGAAAAATACTTAAAAAGTACGGTCGAAGATCTCATCAAACAAGCTCTACCATTCTTCCTAGAAAAGGGTTCGAAGCTGAAGATATCGGGACGTTGCCAGGCTCATTTGTTACAATTGGTGTTTGCATTGCAGAAATTAAAACCCTGGGCATTTTACAGTAAGTATTTTATTTCCCTTTTAATAAAAATATATTCAATAAATATTTAAACCAGTTTAAGCAATCGGTTTCGTTTTTATTTACGGTTAAAGTTTATATTTATAACCAGTCGTTCGTTTATTTAAAAAAAAACGTGTATTTTTTTAATGCTAAAAATATTTTTAAACTATTAAAAAGTGAAAGTTGTTGGTACACTTTTTAAAGAAAAGTGAGAGTGGAACCTGCACGTGACTGTTCCACTTTTATATTTTCCCTAAGGGAATAAAAGGGGGAAAAACTTTTTTATTTTTTCATTTAAGTTCCTGCGATTTATGTTATAAATTTTAAAAAAAAATTAATTATAAAATTAAATATTAATTACAATTTTTTAAGTTTTAAATTCATTGTAAATTAAATTTTCTAAGAGAATCTTCCATTTGTTTTGTAGTAAAAAAATAAAATAAAATAGGACAAGTAGGATATTCTCATTTTGTCACACTTTATAACTTCCGCTTTCGAAAAAGAAGTGTTTTTGAATTAAATGAAATCGTTAAATCTAAATGATAGGCTTTGAAAATGAAAATGAAAAAAAAAAAAAAAATGGTGTCAAACAATAAATGCATCAAAGATTCTCCATTGATGTTTACTCAATGATAGATTATAAGAACATTCTTCTAGCAAGTGGAGCATAATTAATCTGAAAATAATTAATATTAATTATATATAGGCCTATATAATATAAATGCATTAAATTTTTATAGGAAATCCTTTATTATTATTTTTTTTTTATTAATTTAAAGCAAACTGTTCCAATTGGGTTAATGTTACCTTAGGTAGCCAAGATGGCGGCTCGTCTCTAATTCCAGCAAGGAAACAGAGGGAATCACGTTCTAACCTAACCTATTCTAATAATTTGGTTGCTAATAATTATGGTAATTTATTAGAATAGGTTAGGTTAGAACGTGCGTCCAACTGTTTCCTTGCTGGAATTAGAGACGAGCCGCCATCTTGGCTACCTAAGGTAACATTAACCTTAAATTGTATTAAGCTCCTATTCGAGAAAAATAATGATAATTTATTATTATTTTTTATCGTTAATGAAGCTTATATTAATTTGCAAGAAAATTACATTTTAATTCGTTTAAAAATAAAAACAATTATTGCAAAATAAGCTTAACTTTTTTATTTTAAAAAAAAAAAAATGCGATTTATAACATACTTAAACATTTCTTACAATATATTTTCTATAGATGTAAATATAATTTAGGTTATTATAATGTAAAAAAGTTAATTTACTTATCCTTGACGTTAAAAAGTAGTGTATTGAAGACATGTTAAACGTATTATATTGCAGCTTTTATACCGATTTTAACGAATCACTGACCCAAACTGTTTGTTAGGAAGATAATTTTGTTGACAAAGTTTAACATCCCACAACGAAACGATAGTTTTATTGTATATATAGAAGCCACTATACTATAAATATAATAGGCCTTTTAATATACATTATAATCAAACGATTTAATTAATTAATTAAAAATTTGAAGCTGGATGCTTTTGAAGTTCTTTTTTTTCCTTTAAAAGTAAATTGTATGCGTTAAATGTAGCATTTCTTATAAATTTTTTCTATTTTTTTTTTTTTATAGTAACAACACATTAAATTCCTGTATTTTCTAAGTGTTAAGTTAGAATTTAAAAATAACGAATGCATTGTTTAAACGTGAAACTTATAATAAACGTTAAAAAAATCTATGAAGTTATATAGAAATTATCTGATCTTAAACACAATTCGTTTAAAAATACAGCTACTTGTACAAGGAAAAAATATTTTTATTTTGTAAACTTTCAAGTAATCGAATTGTTTATTAATATTACTGTCTTTTATGTTGTTGGAGAGCTTTCAACTGCTCATATATTTAAGTATAAAAATTTGAATAAAAGGAAATAAATTCCTGTTCACAAATTAATAATATAGCTCACGTGTTTGTATAACATATGCCGGAAGTGGCATTGTATAACATACACACGTGTGTATTTATGTAGATAGGGTCACACCACTTTATAAATTTTAAGATAATTTTATGTCTAGAAATAGATACTTGTTACTGTATATGTAATTAATATGCTATTATAATATTTATTTAAAAATATAGGTTAAATGTAGATCATTCACGTGAGATTAATGTATTAATTAAGATAAGGAGCCTCGAAATAATTAGCTTTAATTAATCCTCTTAGGGAAAATAATAGAAGAAAATTACTTTTAGAGAGAGAGAGAGCACTTAAGTTTCTTGAATATTGTTGATAGTAAATATAAAAATTTTGATAAGAGATATATTAAAAATAGAAAAGAGTTTTCAGTTACTTTGGCCTACTTATGTCATTTATTTTCATTGATTTTCATGGTTTTTCTGTGTTGCATTAAATATCATTGATGAAATTGGAGCATTATATTACTTATTTATTCTCGTCGTAGCAGAAGGACGTATTAAGTGAATTTTATAGCGTTTACATAATACTGAACTAGTTAATTTTTCTGATAAAATTGAAGTTAAACAGCATATATTTTCTTAAAGTGTACATTTTAGTAGACTTGGGTGCTTTATTAATGTTAATTAAAACTCTTTTATTTAACATGCTTTGTATCATGCCTTCAAATCTTGCAACTCAAATTTCCTCCACTTCTAATTAAGATACAAGGCTGAAACTTTGAGGGCATATCTAACTTCAACGATAATGCATTGTTTTACGAGGTGGTCCACCCCTACCATTTTCTCCATTCCCAAATCCGATAAACACAAGTAAACGTTGTAGAATTTAATCGTGTGTGTTTATATATATATATATCTTCTAATGATGTATACTGTATACTTGGGATTGGGCCACCCAATCATCTCTACCCCCACTCTCGAAAAACGCGACCAATAAAAGCCTGTTTTAATAAAATTTAAATAAATTAAAATTACTGAATTAAATTAAACCTGTTTCTAGACGTTTAGAGCGTAGATAGGAGGAAAATTACTTCAAAATGTTACGCTTATCGTGGTAATTTTTAAAATATAGAACATTATTTCTCTTGAAGCAATGCTCGAAAGTGCCCGGAAATATATTTAATTAAAATAAAGCGTTTTAAAAGTGTAAATTCCTCCACCCTCATAACTAGAAAACAATATATTTATATGATGTAATATAATCATATATAATAATTAAATTTAAAAATCATTTAAAATTCCCCGAATACATGCCAGAAGGTTAATAAATTATAAGTGTACTTTCATCTCTTCTCGTCACTCTATACACTTTTAATACTCAATTTTCATGTACAAATTAAAATAAATAAGATTAACATTTAACATTAACTTAACAGATTAACATTGTTAAGTTGATATTTAAGGAATCTTTAGCTGATAAATAATAAATTGGGGATTAATAATTGCATTCTTAATAATATTATCCCTGCTGTGCGCTTATCATGAAATCCTTTAAACGTTTGGAAAATTGTTTGGTAGGTAAACGAATGACGTTTTCTATACTTTAACATGTTTAACACGTCTTGTATTTTCTTGTATAATTTTAATTACACAAGAAAATATATTTTAATTATCTATCAGCACTTCTTTGTTGAAAATTTTTGATTATATTTTATACCTACATAAGAGATGGATGCCGAATGGGTACCTCCAGGAGGGCTTTCTGTGGGAAACAGGCCCCTATTTAGGTGTTAGACATGTAAAGAAAACCCGAAAACACACCTGTCAGGCGCGAACCCACGACCAGTGTTCAATGGTTTTATATAAGCTTACCTGGCTCTAATTAAGAGTAAATTCTTGAATAATCCTCTAAAGTTTCTTGCTAAAAGTAAACCGTAAATTCTAGATTCTTAATAAACATTTGTAAAATAATTCGAAGACACATCGAAAACTATTTCTAAATTTACTGCATCGTTCATAGCACCCCATTAGAATGAAAGTGAAGAAAAATTTACAAAAGATTTAATCTTCCGTGTTTCTATCGCCTGAAAGGGATGACGTGAAGAATTCAGAAATATTATTTTAATGTGTCTTCGAATGGCAAATGTTTATTGTTAATTTGTCCTGGTTTTATTGTTTAGATTATTCTCTTCTTATCAAATTTTCAATAGAAAAATTTGGCAATGGCCACAACAACACAAGTCCTAGAAAATACAAAGATTTGTAAATTTGTTTTTTACATAATATCAAATAACGTAATGTTTGACTTGTTTTTCTCTTGACAACTGAATTAAAAAGAAAATAGATCATTGTCATGTAAAAAACATGTCAGTTTACACTTAAAAATTATAATTAATTTTCTTATGTGAAGTTGTGATCGACAAAAATGGAAACGTCTGGTTAACCTTTTCGGTTAATGTTACCCTTGGTGCCAACATGGCGGATCGTCTCTGATTCCAGCAAGGAAACAGTGGGATGCACGTTCTAACCTAACCTAACCTATTCTAATAATATTACCATAATATTAGCAACCAATTATTACAATAGGTTAGGTTAGGTTAGAAAGTGCATCCCACTGTTTCCTTGCTGGAATCAGAGACGAGCCGCCATCTTGGCACCAAGGGTAACATTAACCAGATTTTCAAATTTCCATTTTTGTCTCAGCAAATGAAATTACAAAAATATTGCTTCACGAAACACGAATCTATCATCTTATTCAGGATGTTTGAGTTGCTTAAATTTACACGGAATCAATCATGAAATAATTTAATCAAAACCATGAGCGACGTTGGAAATTTCTTCGTTTAAGAGATATATTTTCGAATAATGTGTTCTAAATTGCGTCTTAAGAATACCAGGAAGTTCAACACTAATTAAAATGCGGACTACTGACATTAGACACCGGTGCAAAATCTAAGACATTAACAAACGGGACACAAAGATGATTAGAATATACGAGGTACGTCCAAAGATCAGATGACAAACTCATCAGAACAATATTCAATTAAAATAAAAATAAGAAATAGAGCTTCCGGGTTGTCCCAGTAAAAGTTATAAAGATACCCCGAAGGAAAATGAACTCTGGTCTCAACAGACAAACTATCTTATACGTAAGAAGAAAGACGGAAGAAAGAACATAATATTATGTAAATAATATGAGAATTACTACATTTACAAACTGTATTTAAAAATCTTTCATAGTTCAGTTTTATTTGTAAAATACTAAATTGCAAGAATGTAATAGAATAGGATTCAATTATGCGTATAGGAGTTTTTGAAATGTGTACAATAAATCAAGATTTTCTTTTTATTGGGATATTATTTACAAAATTCTATTCTAAATATAGAAATTTCCATATATTTTCATCCAAAATAACAAAAACTCAACATTGCCTTAGTGGATAACATCACTGAACATTGATACTTGGTTATTACGAGTTGGCGCATCAACCGCGTGGAATTTTCCGGGTTTTCTTCACCTAAATAAGGACCAGTTTCCATGGAATTTTCCTTCCGGGAGATACTCCTTCTTTGGCATATCATCCATATATTGTGTTGCCTTATTTAATTCAATTCAATGCAAAATAAGAAATGCGGAAGTTTCCATACTTTCAATCTATAAACTATTTGTATAATACAATAATAATACAATACACCCTCGATATAACGGACACTTGGTTCCGAATGAATCCGTTAAATCGAGGTTTTAACTTTTATTGTTTTTTAAAAAATTTTAAATTTATTTTTTATAACAAAACTATATAAAAAAGGAAAAGTCAATGTCGTCTTACCTGTTAGTATAGTTCTTGAGATGTTTTTTTTTATTATAATAAAATAAATAATAATACTGTCATTTAGCCGTTATTTTAGAAATGCGTTAATATTTTATTATTTTCTAAAGAATTCGTGTTTTTTATTATTATTATTATTTGTAGCTGTGGAGAATACAATATAACTTTTAGGATACGCAAGCGTTCATGCGTATCCTGTAAGATGCTCGAATGATTTTTATTTTCCTCTTTAGTCTGTTATTTAAGGATTTATATCGATTAATATTAATAATTAAATATATATAATTTAATAATTATTGCGCTTCACAATTGTATCGACAGTTTGAGTGTTCTTAGGATAAGGATTTTATATTATATTAAATTTTTTTTTGTCTCTATAAATACGAATATTTCTCCTTTCTGCTTTCTTTTCTTATTATAAATAGTGTCATTTCTGTGTGATTTTAATATTAATTCGGGAGATTTTACTTTTATCTTTGAAAGGAAGTAAGCTCTTATAGAGATTTTTTCAGTTTATTAAAAGATACTATTATATTTAGGAACTTCTATCAACATTTATTACCCAAAACATTTTTTATATCTGGAAATTATTATTTTACAGTTACGAATTCCTTTAATAGATCGGTTATATTTACAGTGTTATTCAATAGAACTGTTGGTTCACCCGAACACCTTCGCACCCGACATACAAGCCGATGGCATAAAGTTTTCCAGGTTTTCTTCGCTTCTCAACATTAAGTAGAGTCCACTTTCCTACAGAAAGTTCTTCCGAGATGCATTTCCATTGACAGATGGCTATTGTCTTGCGTATGCCTTGTCCCACCAAACCAAGACCATTACAAGGATCTTATCATTTTATTTATTTATTCTACATTTATCGATACAATTTAATTCTCTGGGGACCCAGGATCTTATTCGGGAGAGCAAGAATTTTTCGTTGGATAGTCTGTCAGGGCCCTTTACCTCATTACTCGACCGCCCCATTGTAGTCCTGGCCGAATCTATAATGGACCTAGAAGAAAGGCTCTCTTAGTGTCCATAGGGAAAAAGAGGAACAATTAATATGTAAACAACAATCTATTATGTTTTTTTTTTCTCAAAAATTATTTCATTAAGCTGCATATTATCTGGAAGTAATTAAAAATTCAAAGATAAACCAGATTATAACATTATTTTTTAAAGATACATTTAGTTCAAGGTATAATATTATCGAATGTAGAAATTTTATGACATAGCGTACTTTTAAGAATATAATTATCTTGGTATAAAATTAAAAAAAAAATAATAATAATAATAAAAAACTTATTCAAAAGTCGACCTTCATAAATACGTCCTTGTGTTACGTCAAATCGATTGAATAATTTACTGTAATAAAAATAAAAATATAGTAATCGATACTGCAATAAATTACGCTTATCTTTAATAATATAATTTGAAGCTACTGCAAGTGTATATTTTTCATTTTACTCGAGCGTTGGATGATACAATGGTCACTTTTCTGTATATATTTTAGTACATCATTGTACTCGATGGGGAGAAAGGGGTCGAGGCATTTTTAGTAGTATTAGCGGTGTACAAATTTGTTCTTGTAAATATATTTACTAGTCTTATGAATAAACTATCGGTTATAAAATATTTGAAGAATTTTTTAAAGTTATTTCTTCAATATTAGGAGGATGTATTGTACACGTAATTGAAGGGGATAGGAGTTCGCCAATAGTACATCATTGTACACAATGGGGAGAGAGGGAATGGTTAAAAAGTGGCTCAAATTTGTACACGTAATTAATGAATGACCCTTGATATGTTTTTAAAATCATATTAGAACAATGGAATTTTCATTTTATAGAATTCCACTTCCAGAGAACTGATAAGAAAAACTATAAAATCGCTTGTTGACGAAGAAAAATGTTACGTTTTTTAAACTTTGAATATGTTACGATGCATAAAACATCATTTAAAACGTTAAGACAGATAATAATAATTAATTTTCACAAATAGTTTTGCTGTTATAGAAACCAAGACTTGCAGAAAACGTCATAGAACAACAGCTCGAAATTGTTTTTGTCAGCTGAAAATGTACGCAATTGAAGGCTATTAAAGTATTATATACGAAGGAACGAATTATCCAAAAGTCGAGGATTGTCTGTACACGTAAAAAATATAATAAACAATATAAAAAAAATGATTTAAAACGAAGAAATACATCACGTCGTGTGAAGAGGGAAAAGACGACTAAACACATACATTTAATATTTATTTACGATATCTTTATTAATTTGCATAAACTTTAATATTTTCTACCTTTTTAATAACGAATAAACATTTCGGTTTTTATAATTATATTTTATTTCAGAATAAATCTTTACATTAATCGAGACCTTGAATTATGATCGCCATCTGCAAATTTAAAAGTTTCACTTTCGGTTAAGGTCCATAATAATTTTTTTAATCGATTAACCTTCGTAAATTTTAACAATACTCACTTACAAAAAATTTATGTTTCCATTTTAAAAATAAAAAGAAATCTAAGAAGTACGTTTGAAGAGTTCAAGGCTCTTCTTAATCCTTAAATAATTTATATTATAAACTCGACTGTTTTGTTATAAAATACGCATAATTAGCTACATTTTATTAATATTAAGCATTCTTTAAGTATATAATATTACAGAAAGATGCGAGTATCTATTTTAATTTAGTCTCAAATAACCGAAATTGGTGTCAAGGCACAGAAATTCGAAAAGTAGGTTATGAAAAATAATAGTGTTTTTGTATCTATTACGGTTTAAAAATTAAAAATAAAAAGAAACAAATCATTATTTTAAGAATTGAACATAAATTAAAGCAAAGTGAATTGTCGTCCTTGCCTTTAATTATATTTGTCTAGCCTAATACTTTAACATCCTTGAATGATCGTCCGTGTGTTAAAGGAATGATTGATGAACTCCATAATCGTTATTATTTTTTTTAGATATATTCAGTCAGGATTGATAAAAATCAAGTTTTATTTATTGCTTTTATCTAAATCGAGTGTGTTGATTTATATAAATTAATATATATAGTAGCAATTCCCGTTTTTGTATGCTAACAAGAAACACGTGTGTTAAAGTACGAAAATATACGGAAGTCAAATAGTGTTGAAATACAAATTCCTATATGGAAAACACAAGGAAAACAAGGAGATTATAAAGCAGACCTCCAACCTGGAGATATGATATAAGTAAGGAAAGTAACGTAATTTATGTCTGACTTTTCCTAGAACTTCACAAGTTTCAAAACTTTTCTTTATATGTCATCAATTAACTACGCAAATATTACATAACATCAGCATTTAATGTCAAAATGCTATAGAAAGTTTTTTATAGCGTAGATTTAAAAATTTTCTACGCTACGGATGTAACTGAAAAACAATCTACAGAAACTAATACAACTACTAAAAGATATTAACCTAAATATCTCAGCTTCTAGAAAAATGTATGACAAAATCAAATACACTATCGAGATGTAAGTTGGAACTAGATTAAAATATCATACAAGTTTTAAGATTAAAATATCTCGGTTCAACGGCAATGGGAGAATACAAGATGAAGTAACGCAACGAGCAGCCAAAGCAACAAAAATTAGATATTGAAATGGATACATTTAGAAAAATAAGCGGGCTACTTACATACTGAAACCAAAACAATGTAGAAGCAACAGAGGTCATAGTAAAGAAAAACAAAATGGGACGAGTATGTAGATAGAAGATATGTAAAACTAACATTATAAAATTAAAGTATAACAAGGAGAGGATATAAGGATACTGTCCAGGAGTACGTCAATTTGGTCGCAATAGATAACACGTCTAATACTTCAAAAATAACAAATTAACCATTGTATCTCCCTGACATTCCTTCTAAGATTTTATTGTTTATATATCTAGAAGAAAATTGTGTAACTTTCATTATTTCGTGTTTATATTAATTTTTATTTTCTTTTATTTCTCATACCTTCTATTGATGAAATTATTAAGTTAATTTAGCAGGGAAACATAATTTATATTATATCATGACTACTATTAAATGATTAATGCTATTCTATTGGGATCAGTATGACCACACGTGTTTATTATTTTTTAAGAAAAATTATCTGAGAATTTATAACATTTTCTGACTTAATTTCAATATTTTACATTAAGAAACAAACTACTTTTTGTTTAGATTTTATTAAATTTTTCTGAATATTTTCCAATTCCTTGCGGTAATGCTCTTGCTATTTTCTTATTCTTAAAATATGAGCCTGTTTTATACTGGTTACATATCAAGTTTGTAATTGACTGTAGTATCCGGTATATAAATAAATCGCACTGTTGTTCATTCCAATCATTTCCATTTCATTGGAAATGGCTCAGTATAGACTATTGAATGATGTGCATTTCCAAACGTTTGTAGAAGCTTTCGAAGCTTGTTTTTGAGTATTTCATGATTATGATACGAGCCTGAGAGCATGGGCGTAGCCAGGAAGGGGCATGGGTGGGCATGCCCCTCCCCAGAAAATTACAGCTTCTACTAGGCTCCCTCCATAACAAAACCCTGGCTACGCCAATGCCTGAGAGCAACCAGCATTATCGAGTTATACAATACGTCTGCAGCAGAATTAGTGAAGTAGAATTTTCATTTAAGCCATGTTTTCTCAGAGTATTGAAAATAAAATATTAGAAATGAATATTAAACCCTTTCGAAGGTAGCTTCGTCGTTGGTGTTTTTTCTCCCTTGCATTGTTGATGTGTAACATTCATTCAGAATTTGTAACTTCAATTTTGAAATTATAATTAGTATATTTTTTTGTTTAAATATAGCAATCCTGTTAATTATAATTGGAATCTTTTTAAGTATCCCTACACTTCTTCTGAAATACTGGCTTATACTTAGAACACAAGCTTAATTACAGTGTATTCGGAGTTTACAGTACTTAATATAAAATGCATTCCTGTATTTTAAATAATAAAAAAAAATATATTTTTAAGAATTTTAATAGCTTAGAGGAACTTTACTTTATCCTTGAACATAGACTGTAATTATATTGTTTTATGCCATAAGCATTTATTCCTTATTATAAGCCATAATTCCACGTAAGCAATTAGCATATTGTTTATACCATCAAGTAATTGTCATTGAATACATATACGTTTTCATACAAAAATTATGGGCTATATTGTTACCATAAATTTTGTATAAAATTCTTATATTATTTATTAATGAATTAATAATTAATTTATTATTTGAGTCATAAATTATTTTATTTTGACAGAAATCAAAGACGATAATCATATAATAATTTGTTTGTTATAGTGTTGGATGCATTGGGTAAACCATTAACAGGAACGTTAATGGGTTCTGTTTCTTCGTTCGGTTCGTATGACGAATGCCTCGACGTTATGGTTAATAACGAAAGAAGTGGAAAATATTTGTTCCAAGGACAATATTGTTCGTTAGAATTGCATCTTCCATTACCTCCCAAGCCTAGATATTATCGAATTCAAGAAACGTTAGATGCATTTGCAAATTTTAGCGTCGAAAAAGATACTGTAAGTATTAAATACCACAAAATTTTATTAAATTCAATATTACCAGTTAATATTGACTAGGTTTAAGGAGTTTTTATTAGGAAAATCAAAAGAATATAGACACGAAAAATTCCGTGAAGTACATCATCCATGAAGAATGCACTTCACAAAATCCTTCTTCTTCGAATTATAAAATAAAATAGTTAAATTATCAGCATTCTTTTAATAAAATTATATAAATTGTCGTATAGAGTAGGCTGTGGAGTTAATGATAGGATGATTTTAATCACTTTACTGTACAGTAATGAAGCATAACAGCAGGATGAACTACAGTATGCCTATATATCTCATCTTGTAGTTCAAGCAACAGCGAAATACACAAGAAAATGGTACTCGGGTGGGAGCAAAATACAGTCTGCCATGTCGACTGATGGTTTACTTATAATACTTTTTCACCGGGGTGTCTGTATGTTTTTATATATTTATAATAGGACCTTGATTCACCTCGTCTCTCTCGCTCTCCGATATTCCTACTGCCCATCCTACCAGCAGGATAGCTTGCTGTCCACTCTATCATTAGTGTAGCCTGAGTAATTTGATTGTTAGTAATAATACTTACTACGGAACAATTGCAATCTTAAGAGTATTAATAAATTTTAATTATACCATTTAATGCTCACTTCTTGGAACCTTTTTATTAAGTATTTTCTACTCGTAACTTAAAGTAGTTTTTTTTATATATAATAGCATTATATAATATAATGCATATAATAGAAGCGATATATATTACGGTCGATTAAACGTAATAACATTTAAAAATTAATCTTTATATTAAAGGAAAAGTATGATGTACTGTACTGTACAGGGGCAAGCCATTACAGTACTAATTTGAGGTGGAAAGCATGAAATAAATTAAAAATTGCAACCCTACTGACAAATACAATTAAGAAAACCCATTAATTTATACGTTATTAGGATAATAAATCATCATTTTATATATATTATTGTGTCGACATACTTATAAAAATATGTAAAGTATTCGATATTTTTCTAAAATTTACAATAGTAAGCTTTATATAAATGTTTCAAGAATATTTTTGTTTTGTTACAAACCAGTCTGTTATCATGAATCTCATTTAATAAAAAATGATTTTGCAGTTAAACTTGATTACCTTGAATGTAGTCGAGCGATATCATTATTTAATTAAATTCCATAACAATTTTAATTGTTATTTACGAAAATCGTACAAAATGAACTCATTATTTTCTGTTAATTTTAAAATAATTAAATGATTCTTATCTTATTCATTTAAAGTTTTTATATCCTGTAATTATTATTTTGATAGATTCTTAGAGATATATCCAAAATTGCCCATTTATTTTATTCAATTCCCTTTCGTTTGGATCTCTGTATGCCATCAACGTGTAGTAAAGATGATGTCGAAGAAATAATTCGAAGTTGTAAGTTTAATTTAATGTATTAGATGATTATATTATCATATAAACGTTGTTATTTATTTATTTAATTATTTATTTTAAGTTACAAGTGAATACGGCATAAGATCTGTGGTAAAAAGATGCGAGATCAAAGAAGAGTGGAGTGCAGATAATTATGAAATTGGAATTTTGTATGTATTGACATTAAAAATTTCTTATAAATATTCATTAAATTTTTAATCGATGCATCTATTTTCAGCTGCGCTTTTGGAGTTATTCTTATAATTGTTATCTTAGGATCTTTATTAGAAATGTTTTACTTATGTTCAGGAAACTCTCATCAAGATTATGATGAAAGTATGCAGCGTTGTTTTTATCGTTTGTAATTAAGAAAAATATGTAAAATTAATAAACATTTTACATAAATTTCAGAGAGAACAGTTTCGAAAATTTTGCTTTGCTTTTCTCTATATTCAAATTCCAGGAAGTTATTTAATACGGAAGTAAAAGAAGACAGATTATTAGTCATTCATGGACTGAAAGCTTTAACTCTTATGTGGATGATGTTTGCAAATGTCTATTTTGCTACAAACAGATTATGTTTTAGTAAGTGATTTTTAAATTAAATTCTTCTTCATTAGTGTGCTCTATAAGACTGAAAACAGAGAAATTGTTTTGATATTTGCGTTACTCTTTTACAGTTAAAGCATGGCTCTGAATAAGAAGAGACGAATTCAATTGGCTGGTATGGGTCCACAGTCAGCATGAAATTGCCAAATGGTTTAATAGACTGCATTCATACTTTCCTTCAATCAAACACACAGCAGTGTAGATGCAGCCTGTTAAACTCTGGCTTATTATCTCTGATACCATGCCTCACTATCAAAATATTAAATTAATTTCTCATTACTCAGCGCCATGCTTTGTCTGTAAAAGATTAAACAGAGAGCAACATAACGCCTGCTTACAAACTCCATATACTCTTGTATAATGATAAAAAATTCATTAATGTTTGGTTTTAAATAATGCGTAGAACTAGGCATTTATTATACTAAATGTTTTTGTAAAGCAAACATAATAACAGGGTTTTTTTCGGTGTTGATAGGGGTGACTTACTTTGCTCATTGCGCATCACTATACACTTTATGTATAAAGAATACCTTATGAAAATATTTGTAAATATGTATAAATAGTTTAAATATATCCTGAATAATTCTGGTTTTGGATATCTTCCATTTAAGTTCAAGGTGATCTTGATCTGTTCATCCATTTTTGAGATAGTCAAGCGTATATTTTAGATGATTTATATATAATTGAATGACTTATAAGGACTCTTAATATAAAAAATATATATTTTATATTTATAGTATTTTTATTGTTATTGTATAGTTATTATTTTAAAAATTTTGAAGATTAATTAAAGAATTTCTGAAAATTTTCAGGTACTCTTCGACAAATGATCAAATTTCCTGACATTGAAATATTTCAAGTGCTTATAAATTTTTCTCTTTCTGTTGATAACCTCTTATTTTCCAGGTAAATTATTATCTTTTTATATTTAAAACTATTTTTTTAAAAACATATATATATTGCTTATTCTGTTTTTATGTTTATAGTGGAGTGATAGTAGCCTATATGAGTTTAAGATCTGTAGAGAAATTTAATCAAAATTTTTCTATAATTCCCTTTTTGTTAAAGAGAATTTGGAGGTGAGTATTTCGGCATTTACACGTATATTTTAGAAAACGTATTAATTAAAGCAATTGTTAGGACTCTGCCGTCTTTGATGCTACTTATTGGAATATCGATACTGATACCGATGTTTGGATCGGGACCTCTGTGGAAAGAAGTAATGAATCCTCATGTCGAAAATTGTAAAAATAATTGGTGGACAAATCTGCTTTTTATTAATAACTTCATCACCAAGCCTGACAAAACTGTAAGTAACATTCAATAGCCTAATTATATTTTTAAAGTAAACCGATTTCATTATAAACTTATTTTATTCTGAACATTCTAAACTTCAGAGATTGTTAGCTAAATGAAATTAAATTCTATCAGTATTTCTTACTTTTTATTTATTGTAACACAATGATTCAAATGAGTTTTTCTCATTTGAATCATAAAACACACTTATTAATATTGATATAATTGATTTTATATTGACTGACTGAGCATTATTGATACTGTACACGTAACTTGAACTCATTCCCTATTCATGAAACGTTCCTAAATGGCCACCTCTGAAAGGCAGCCATGTTTAGGAACGTTTCTTTCTGAATTGCACACAAAATAAAAATGGTTGTTGTTTGGAGGTTTGAATGTATTTAAATGCATATGAGAAGATGCCATGTAATTTCTCTAGAAGCTATTGTGCATTACTTAAATTAATTATAGTTTATTTTATGTTTAACAAAATTGACATGGCCATATTGATTTTTCCTTTATTTTTTAGTGCTTTACAGATTCTGTATACTTTTCTGTGGACATTCAACTATATATCATTTCGTTAATTGTATTTATACCTTTACACATCTTCAGGTAAATATTTTATAAATTTGATATAAATTTATGTAATTTAATAATTTCGTATAGCAAATATGAATATAAATAATAGAGAAGGGATGGATATTGATAAATTTTTAAAATATATAGTTAATGAAATGTTTAAAATTAATTTATCTGTCTGTAAATCAATAGATAAAACTAGATTTTATATCATTTAGCATAATTTTAATGTTAATTTTAATAATTTAATGAATGTACTTGTTTGTTTTTATATTCACTCTATCTAGGTATGTTTCACTGATATAGCGCATTGTATCAATAATATGTCAGGAGTTAGAAAGGCCTCGAGGTATTCGAATCCGGGTCATAACTGTACATGGGACTTTTGACAACTCAACTCAAATGGTACATACATGCGACCTTTGCAAATCTCGTGGTGCAAGGATTGTAACAGGATTCGAATCCAGGCTTTTATATGCTTCCAGGCAGAATTCAGCGTGTATTTTATTACTAAATTCTCATTTCTTGATAGTCTCAATGTAAGGAAATGAGAATAGGGTTTTCGTATGTCATTTGCGCTATATAATGAATAAATTACGGAATTGATAATAGTATAATTCGATTTTTTTCCATTACTAACTATTTTTGTTGTGTTTAGATCCGACAAATGGGCCATGATATTTAATTTTCTTTTAATAATTGGATCAATAATATCAACAAGTGTTATAACCCATGTCTACAAATTACCACCTACAATGCTATTTACATATTTGGATCCAGAGTAAGAGAAGGAAAAAATATATAAAATTATATAAAATATAGATATATATTTTTACAGTAAATAATATTAAAGAATAATTATTTTAGAGATCTGAATGATGTTAAAGATAAAATTTTTCATAAACCCTATTGCCATATTGGAGCTTATTTTATTGGGATTGCAATGGGATGGTTTTTGTACAAAAACAAAGATGCCAAAATGAAAATGGTAAATATAAACTAATTACTTATAAAGTTCTGATGGATTTTTATTAAACGTAAATTGAATTTTTATAGTGGCAGCATATGATAGGATGGCCAATTTCTCTAGCTACCAGCATGGCCGTTCTATTTGGAGTTTACGAATGGAACAGGGGTAACGTTCCCAGCGATTCTGTGTCATCTTTATATGCTGGATTACATAGAAGCGTGTGGGCTTTAACTTTAGCATGGTTTACAGCTGTTTGTTATTACGGTCAAGGAGGTAAAAACACTTTTCGTCGGTTATATGGCCTCTGCTATTAAATTTCTCAATTAAAATCTTTCTGATTTTTAGGTATTTTCAGGAAGCTGTTCACATGGAAGGCATTCGTGCCTCTTAGTAGATTAACTTTCGTATCATTCTTAATTCAGTATATTATATTATTAGTCATCTGTGGATTTCTGAGGGAGCGCATTCAACCTAATCATATCATTGCGGTTAGTTAATAATTAGTTAATAATAATGTTAATATTTCTTTTTTCACACGTTATCAACGATAATTTGTTTTGTTTATTATTTATATAGTTCTTTCTTGCCTGTGGATTGTATTTGATTTCATATTTAGTAGCGTATGCGTGTTGGATACTCTTTGATGGACCAGTTGAATCTCTCAAAAAGATGTTTTTCGATTCCCAAGAATTGGAAACAAAGCATAAAGTTCATTTTATAAATGATCAATATTTAAACGAGAAAAACACGAAAAAATATGATTTATATAGAATTAATTCGGACGCTTAAAGTTTTTAATTATTAATTAATTTTAATGATAAAAACTTTATAAAGTACTGTACATATCATTCTAAATGGCATTTTATTTTCTTGTACTGTATTTTATATTTATGTACAGATGAATCATTAAGAGGTAAACGATTTTGGGAGATGATATATTAAATAAAATTAAGCAATACAAAATTTCTTTTACAGAACTCATGAACTGAACTGTGCAATTTAGCAATATCGCTACAATCAACGTGAGCAATATTGCTTTCTGTATTTACTAATACAAAAAATGTCTATTCTCCGTGGATTTTCGTTAAGAAAATCATATCTTTAATTAATCGTTATTCGAATTTATCTGTATCAGAGGATCTTAAATCTTTTTTTGTGCCATAGATCTCTTTGGAAATCTTGTGAAGCTTATGGATCTCTCTTCAGAGTAATGTTTTTTAAATGTATAAAATAAAATACGTAGGATTACAAAGAAACCAATTGTATTTAAATATATACCAAAATATTAAGAAATTATGTTATTAAATTTGTGATATAATAACATGTGTAAGCGTCAATGGCATAACTACTGTTAAGCGCAATTAAGCAACGGTAAAGGGCCCTTGACATAAAGACCCAGCCTCTGTCTCTACCGAACAGTATATCAGAATTTTTAAATTATTATAGAAAAGTATTAACCTTTTTATTTGTTCTGACTAGGAACGATTAATTTTAAATGAATGTATACCATTTATTTTAGACAGTTTTTACTGTTTACTTTTTCCGATTACACTTATCATTTTGCAATGGTGCAAAATGACAATACTGCATTCTATATTATAAAAGTATATTATACAAATAATAACAACAAAAAATTTATAAATAGCTGTTTATTTTTGCATTTGTTCCTTTGTAGAATTTTGCATTGTTTTACCCGAAAATATTGCAATTTGCAAGCAAATTTGAAAAAACAACGTAATATGATTGTAATTAGACAATAATATAACGAGAAAGAATAGGCCTATGCTGTCTAATCGCATCACTTATTCGAGGTACAAATTTTTGTTTTTACATTTCCCCCCTTCATTTCTTGACGTTTCAAGAGTCCAAAAATGTAAACATCTTGGGGAGGGAGTTATTTTGACCGATCGCCATTTGTTAAACTGTATATTACAGTCGGAAAAGTAAAATATAATAGCCAATCATTGTTTCATATTATTTAAGGATCAATATGTTGATTAGAATTCATTTATCTTCAGACAGATGCTTCTTCATTACACAGTATGCCCTATAAGACTGAAAACAGTGCAATTATGTTGATCTTTGTGTTACTCTTTTACACGTAAAGCATGGCTCTGAGTAAGAAGGAACGTCAATTAATGATGTTGTAATTGGTTAATATGTTGATTACAAATAATAATAATAACTATTCCTCAGATCAGACTTAAATTTAACATCATAAACTTAAATAATATTTATCAATTTACGCAAACTGTCCTTTGTCATCAATATTTACTTTCTTGTCACATTTTTATTTATCGGAAAAATGTGGCAAGACTTGTTTGGAAATCAAATTTAGACTTCCTTGAATATATAGGATAGGTTATTTAAAGTTCTGCCTTTAAAGAAAGTATCTGTATTTTCAATTTAAGTATTATCATGAATAGGGAGGAGCTGGAGTCTAAGCATTGGAGAGCCCTTTATCATATTTTATCTAAGGGTCTAAAATTTCTAGTTATGCCACTGTTGCCTAAATTTATAATTGAAGGAAATACTAAATTTAAGGTTAGTGAGAATAAAGATGTACTTTTTCCCATTTAAATTCATAGATCAACTAAAATTTATACTGTGTATGAACATTCAAGTGATCCATGAATCCTAGATCTACTGTATAGAGTAAATGTAAATCTTGTTTGAATTTCAGAAGGTAAGCAAATCATAAAGCTCATTTTATTTTATAAATGAGCTTTATGATTTTTTGCTTGATTTTATCATTATCATCATCCCAAATTTATTTTATTAATGCCATAAAAACACATTCAAAAACTAAGTAACAATATAGAGCTGTATAAAAAATGAAATACCAATTAAAATATATGTATATTTAATTAAAACGTTCAATATTCATATATATATATATATATATATATATATATTGAATGTTTTAAAACTTTATAATTAATATTTTAAAATAATAATATTGTATATATACTTTAAAACATTGTATTTACTGTGGATATTCTACAGATAAATAATATAAAAATATTAACAAATTGTGCCCAATTTTAATCAGGAAAATGTTTGTTTTAAATGTTTCACTAAAATATAGGATTGTTTTTATTATTTTATAATATAAATAAAGTTTATATAAATGTTTATAATATATTCTTTGCCTTTCAAATCTTACTCAATATTTATAAAGATGAAGATACACAATAGTCAACAACAAAATAAATATAATAAAATAAAATTTATTACAAACAACATATAATAAAAAGCTCATAAATAATACATATTTCTTATATTAAATTTATTTTAATTTTCTTTACTTTCAGAAACTATTTAGACAACTTTTTACACTTGTCAAATGTAATAAGAAAATGGTTTGTATACAAAATTTTCTTATTACATTTGAAAATAAATCAGTTCTATACTTTTAATTAATTAATTAATTAATTAATTCTACAATTTAAATTTCCTCTTTCTTCTCTTTATGAAATGATGCAGAGTTCCTTTATTTATTTTTATGTATATAAAAGGACTCTCAATACAGAGTTCATGTTTAAAGATAGTAAAGGAAATTGCAATATTTTATAGTTTTGTAACAAGATTTTGTACTTCAATTCTTCACTGATGAAATTTTATTTTGAAATTCTTAATAAACAATTATTTGTTTATGTGTGTTTACATTGTTTCCATAAAATCTTTCTCTACATTATATATACTGTATATATAAATTTACATTGCAGAATAAGAATGAATATTTACAAATGAATAATCGCCAGTACTGTAATTCTAATATACTAAGAACTATATATATGTATATATATAAAACATAATAATTCAAATGAAACACATATAACATACATCAAATATATTCAAACCTTTCCAAAAGTTATCGATCTCTGCACTCCTGCATTATTTTATACTTTATTTTTTACTGAAATATTCATTGTTTTAAACGTTTTAACGTTTTAGATAATAATAATATATATATTAATTGATGCCTTACGCAATTTAATATAATTGTGAGCAACGTAACGCTGGTGAAGCTCACGAACAGGAGGAAGAGATCAATATTTTGGATAAAAAGTGGCACGTTTAAATATCTTTCATGCTTTTTACAATGACAGTATCCTTCATTTCTGTCTGGTCACCTTCGCTATGACCCCATTTATCGGCAAACTTCTGTATGAATAATTTTTCCATTCTCACAAATGGTGCTTCGAATATTAACGTATATACAAATGCTAATCCGAATGTTACACATAAATGGCCTAAAAACATGTATACCTAAATGGAAGAAATTGTTTGTAGTATTTGTTTTCTTATAAAATTAAGTATA
This sequence comes from Centruroides vittatus, assembly GCF_030686945.1. Classification (NCBI taxonomy): domain Eukaryota; kingdom Metazoa; phylum Arthropoda; class Arachnida; order Scorpiones; family Buthidae; genus Centruroides; species Centruroides vittatus. Next base: position 472,829 of record NW_027122591.1, on the reverse strand, counting down.
TTTTATAATACTTACCATAACATATTGGCTAAAGTGTATAGGAGATCTGGCATAGCTGACGTAAAGATACATCATTAATGGATGCAATAAATATGCCAAGTAACATAGCCGACTTAACGGAACGAAGCATTTCCATGATAATATCTCGTTGATAATGCCTGTAATTTAAATTTTTGTAATGTATACAGTACACAGAGTTGTAAAAATAAAACTTATTTAAAGAATTGTCTTACCTCCATGGCCCGTAATGCATATTATGGTAACCCAAGCAATACATAACGTCCAAATTGGGCGGCATGTAGCGGCGTAGAGTAATGTTATGGGCAAAGAAGGCATGTAACCGGAATTCCACATTAATGTACCATATATGATAGTAACGCTAAGAATAATAGACACAGTCCATCCCAGAATTTGGCATATCTGTTTAAATTAATTAATATTAAATATATAAATATGTTAGATAAATTTCTTTATAAAAATACTCACTGTTTTAATAGTTAATTTGTTGTGTGTTACAAGTAAATATCCCGCTGCCATACCAATGCAATAAGAAGCAAAGTGTGTATAAGGTTTGTAACCCACCGTATCTAAAAAGTCATTTACATCTCTAAAACGTAAAAAATTGTCAATAAAATTATAAAATACTGGCAGTATTGTAAATTATTTATAAATATGTCACCTTGGATCTGGAATAGAAAATAGCGAAACAGGAGGTTGTTTAAAAAATAAGGTTAAAGTTCCAACAATAGCCATGGATAAAACTATCCCCCCTGCAATAAGTAATTTTCCAAGACTCGGTTTTCTGTAAATAAAACAATTAAATAATGCTTTTTAGAATAATTATTATTTTATTTTATTAATTATCGAATGAAACATACTTGTAAAGTGTTAAGAATATGAGAGGTGATAGAAGATAGAACTGCATATCACACGATATATACCATCCGTGTGGAACACACTAGCAAAAAAAATAAAACCACTTTTAAAATATTGAACAAATATAAATTTAAAATCATTTAAATTTATATTTTGCTTACAGATTCGGAAGTTTTAATAATATTGCTAATGTATAATAGGTTTGTCCACCAGTTTTTCTCGCAGCCTTCGACAAACGGTTTTAAAGTTTCCTGCCAAATTGGCCCAGATCCATAGATAGGTCCCATAATTATAAGGCCGGTAGCCAGCATAAATGCAGGAGTTAACCTAGAATTAAAATAAATTTAATTTCTCGAATTATTAATTGTTGCAATAATGAAAACAGCGAATTACCTCCAGTATCTACGGAAATAAAAATATACGATATTGAATCTTCCATTGCACTCTTGCATTTTTTGTAATGTCGTGTAGACAACAAGCAATCCGCTAAAATGAAATTCATTTATAAATCATTTTTAATAAGTATCAAAAAGTATTATTTTCATATTAAAGTAAATTAAATTTTAGTTTTTTTATGTCCTACTACAAAGAGATTTATCATTTAGGCTGGGACTCATAATTATGACGCCTTAAAACATTCTTTTTTATTTATAAATTAAGCATTCCGTTACATTTTTCTTTGTCAAATGTTATTATTTTTAAAATATAGCACAATATTTTAATGCCGTTCTGTTTTTTTTCAATATACCGGGGGGCCTAGAAAGGTAAAGAGACCCGGGCCTCTCTTGACCTCTGAGAAGTCCTAATTTCGTTTTATACGAGTAGATACAGATGTATTTACGACAGAAAAAAATAAGAATAACACTACAAGTTTGTCAATTATTAATTATCAAAGAAAATTGTTATTTTGTTCCGGAATATTTATTAAATAATTTTTTTTTAAATACCGAAATAATTATAAATACTTTTAATTCTTTGCTTAATCATAATTTTCCCTCATCTATGAAAACAAACTCAATTTTTCTATTGTAACTAACCTGAGAAAGAAGAACGTATCAGCCGCAAATCCTGCATTAAGTACAACTTGAAACATGATTCCGTATCCTAATTCTTTAACCTTTGACAAAGCAGCTTAAAAGAAATTTAACAATTATAAATTGTTTAATTTTAGTTAATTTTAAAGTTAAATAATAATAATAATAATAATTAATAAGATAAACAAGATTTAATTGCTTTTTTTTATAAGAATCTTGTAAATTGGAGCTTTTCCTTATTGTTTTAACTCTTTCACATCTATTTCCTGGTGTCTTGATGATGTTATTTAAATTCCGTTTAGAACAATTGTGTTTGGGCTGCAATTTTCAGATTGCAGACCTATACATTCCCCACTGTCGTCCGTCCGTCTGTCTGTCCTTTATTAATTTCAAGAACGGAATTAAGTAGATGTAAAACCCAGAACAGATATGGAAAGTTTAGTATATATTTTTTTTCACATTCCAATGGCCAGAGATAGTCTTGTTCACCTACCAATATTCTTGCCTCTCTTCAAGCGTTTTACCGCGTATAACATTTCAAGAAATAAATTAAACTTACAAGACAATAGCAATTTGAATGTGTAAAACCTTACAACCGAATAAATATCTATTATTTTAATTTAAACTATACGTAATATTATCTAAATAATATATGATAAAGCCAAACTTCGATATAGTGCCACTTCCGAAATTGGCACTAAATGGAGTGTGGTGCTAAACCGAAGAATTTCACACCAGAGAAATCATTTAAAACAATGAGATCTACACACAAATTTGAGGTTCGAGTTGGAAAATCGTACTATTTGGTAATAATAATGTTCTTTGCAATGCAAAATCTTACATTTAGTAATTCAGAGATAACGAAGGATTTATTAATTATAAGCACGATCCATTCACGAGCATTAATTGGCGGTGTAACGAGATTTGACTGTGTTTAATAGACTATCTTAAGGGAAATTAGCAAGGTGTCTAAGAAAAAAAGATGAATATAAATTATTACGTTCGCTCATCATTTACGATTATGTGTTACGTTATTCTAAACTGTATTTTGTACGTATTGAAGGAGTGTATAAGTTACGTGTTTACGTTTCTGTAACGTATTCTTTTTTTTTTAAATTGCCCATCAGACTAGAACGTATTTTTACAGTATAAAAGATATTTTACCTATTTCGATGTAATTCTTGCAATAATAGGTATGACCCAGAATTATCCAAGTGCAGCTAATGAATCGTATACCATGAAGAGGCCTTAAGGAATTTGTAGATGTTTCCGTTGTTAAAATATACTTTATGTTACTGTAAACTGAACACGCTTCGGTAAATCTACGTAAAGCACCTAAAATAAAATATAAATACATTTTAAAAAAATTAAACAGATAATTAATTAATATTTAAGAATAAATTACTTTGTTTTTCTTCTTTGTTTTTTAATGTTTTTGTTTTGAAAATCGAAGAATAAATCCTTGGAATAACGTCTAACATAGTCACCAACACGATGAAGATTGTAACGCTAAGTATAAGTGAGCTATAATAAAAAATACATGGAATAAATTAATAAAGATTTAAATATTTTATATAAAATTTAAGCTTAAATGCTTTTATATAATTAATTACCCAGTAATTATCTGTCCTTTAGACAGAATTAATTCCGTTTTGATTTCACAATGTACGACACTCACGTTGATCTTTATGTGATGAGATGCTATCAAGAAAAATCAAATTAATTTTATTTTAAATGATTTTTAATGTCGTATATAAATTTTACTAAAGAAAAACAAGCTTATTATCTTCATTAATATAAAAAATATTAAGATAAAAATTTCTATTTATGAAAATGACAAAATTAAAAGCATTAGTGTAATAGAAATTCGGTTATCAGTGCCTGTACTTATTGTTTTTAAAAGTCAAAATATTAGGGAAAAAGATGAACTCATTTATAAGAATAAATATTGTATTTTTAATAACATCATATAACTCTTCTTGACTAATATAAAACACTATTAATAAGCAAATATTGATCTTATCACTAATACATAGGCGAAAAATTTTGATCAGACGATTAGAGATGATTTAATACAATGAGGATTTACTACAGTATAAAATTTAATTATTTGGTATATGGAACCTCTCTAATACACAAACCTCCCTGCAAAATTTCAGAAATTTTAGATCAAAAAGCACAGGAGTTATTAAGCTTCGAAGAGGGTGAAAAAATTCGTGCCTCCCACACGCACACATACAAAAAAAAAAACCCAAATTGTTTTTACATTTCTTGATGTTCCCCGAATCAAAAAATGTAAAAAATCTTGGGGTCATTTCTTGACCGATGGCCATACTTTCCCTCTGTTATACTATAATATAACAGCCGGGAAAGTAAAAATAAATAAAGTTTGGAATCTGAATGATCCTAATGGCTTCTTATATATAATTCTGTTGATAGATCAATAAAATATTTGCTAAAATAGGTTTTTCTATTTATAAAATTAAAATTTTATACAATTAAAATGGATCGATAGAAGACCGTAATATTTAGATATTAAGCTTTTTATTTTCATTCACATTATAGTTCTTTTTTACGTTTTCTTCCACATCAAATTATTATTATTTTGAGGAAAATGTTATATATTACGTATATTCAATCTTTCTTCTCTGCATAATTTAGAAATAAGATACATCTGTTATGTCTATTGTTCAATAAAACAGGATAACGATAGTAATGCCCTTTTATTTTCTTGATTTCCATTGATTCAAAGAAGAAACAGATGTACAAAATATCGCAAAGAGAAGTTATTATTGAATAAATAACATCTGAAATAATTTAAAGAAATGATTGGTAATTTCTTGAAATTACAGCATTGATCAATAAAAAATATTCTGGATAATAAATATTACGATTCACTCTCCGAAAACACAGAATCATGGCTATAACAATAATCAAAGATCAATTGTTCACGCAAATTTGTTAGGTCTTGGTAGTTTTGAAGGAGGTGGAGAACTGAAAAGTCTTCAGATTGGCATAAACAAGAAGGGTATTTCCAATGAGGACTCTCTATGAGAAACTGGCCCCTATTTAGGTGTTAATTAAACACGTGAAGAACATCCAGAAAACTCCACGTGGCCAGCCTGTTGGTGTGGGCGATAACTAAGTCACTGAGAATCTTTATATTGTGCGTATACAATTATAAATGTGTAGAATATTTTTCTAATTTTTATATAATAGAAAATATTAATCATTCGGAATAATTGAAGAATCGCCTTAAAATCTATTGATAGCTCTTATTGTTAACTGTAAAAACTATTATGAGCAGTTTATAAATAACGAGTGACAATATTCCTTAATTAGAATATGCTAGGAAAAAATGAATGGTTGACAATGCATACTTTTTTTTTAAATTATTAAATTATTCATCCGTGTATTCTAAATAGTCAATTCCGAAAAGTTGCTTATTTTATTTTCTAACATATTATTCGATTTAGGTTATTGTTCAACGAAGTATGAGTAACTAGAAAAATATTTTGTAATGATTTTATGTAAATTTATAAATAAATAAATAAAAAATTACTTCTAAATCATTGTAATCTTCTAGCTTCGGGGCTTGAAAGAGGATAGCTGTGTTTCCGGGTCAATCACTAATGTGGACCTCCCACTCTCCCCGAAAGAAATAAAAATACGTGAATAAAACAAATAATAATAAAATTTAATTGATAGTAACTTCTTATCGCGTTTTTTTTAATAAAAAGTTTAAGTTTTGGGGTCCTTTATGTCCGGGTTTGAGCCAAATGTCCTTGACAGTCTTCTCTACTTAGATTTACGTGACCTTAATAGTGTTACGTAATACAAAAGTATTATTAAAATCTATTAATATTCCATGGTAGAATAGTTTAATCCTTATTAATCTAATAATGATTTACTTCATTTGGTTTATTAAAGTACATAATGAACATGCTAAATGAATAGATATATCTTTCATTTAGTGATTAAAATATACCTATTTAGCAATCTAAATGCAAACAAATTTGGTATAGTGACATTTCAGGACTGGCACAAAACATTTTCATAAAAGAATTAGTACCAAAATTCACCACTGTGGTACTTTTTAGCTCTGTAAGCAATAAACATTTTATTTATACAAGACTCGTGCTATATGCTGCTTAATATGGTTCCCGTTCTGAAGTAGTGAGGCGATTAACAGCGATCGCCTTACAACAGCTGATCGTAATGTGTTAATTAAAATAATATATGCATGCTAGAATAAAGTCGGCTCTCCGCTACAGTAGCTAGTAATAGACTGAAGCATATGGACGTTCAATATCAACATACAGCTATAAGAAAATCTCTAAGTGGTCCAAGAACAATGAAGTATTATAGCTTCATGGGACCCAGCGAATTTGAAATAGGGACCCCATGTACTGTACAGTGTTGACTTGAGGCATTTTTCTTGATATAATTTAATTTTTTTTTTTTTTAAATTGATTAGAAGAAGAACTAGACTATAAAAAACCTATTAAAAAAATAATTTTCTGAATAAATTATGTATTTAAATTTATGGCTATTTCTATAATATAATTATAGGTGAACTATATAATTCACAACGTGGATAACAAGTTATTTTTTATTTGTGTTTTGCTTTCACATACACATTTTTAAACTCTCAAGCAGCAGCTTAAAGTAAACTAGATCAAGGCAATCTTTTACGCGATTTTAATATCAATTTTTCCTACTAAGAAATATTTAAATATTTAAAAATTATAACTTTTTATATTAAAAAAACATTGTATTGTTCATCTTTTATCATTTTTATTACATTAAACATAGTTATACTTTGAATAACTTACGGAAAGAGAGACGTAAGCTCTCTTTTTCGTCAGAATTTACGACTTCTAAGGCTGGATTTAAACCAGTTGTGGCCTTAAGCTATAACGTAAAACAGGCCTTTTCTCCTCCATCAATAATAATACATATAAAAATGTAAACTATAGAGGCATAAGCTACAGTTTGTTTAGTATATGATGGTTTCGTTTATTTTGGGATCTAAATGAAAAGTAGATGGAGAGATCAAGACAAACACTTCAGCTTAAATGGCAAATGTTTGTCCTAAATCGTTCGTAATAAACAGTAATGATGATGTAGAATCATGATAATGGTATCAAATTATATTTAAAGTATAATTAAAATGATGTTGTTATTACAAAATTTGCTTAAAATAGAGAAAAACATGGATAGGTAATCATACCTAATGAAGTCATCTCTTCGACATCTTTCCTGCTACATGACGAAGGAAGACACAAACCGAATCGATGTTGGATAAAATAATAAGAAGGCATCAAATCACTCATGTGCATTTCCTAAATTATAAGAAACGTAGATAATTACTGATATAAACTTTTATAAATAAAATAATACAACAAAACATTAAATCTCTGTTAATATATAATTAAATATAATCTCTGAAAATTCAAAACTTCATAAATTATATATTAAGTTTACTTTCTAGAATCTCTTAATCGACAAAGAAGAAGAGCAATAAAACGTCGTAAATCGATTATTATAAATATAGGGGGAAGGGGTCCATTGGGGATGGGTAGAGGTTCCATTGATACTTCACACGAAAGATGCCCTCTTTGGCAGATTGCTCTTGTGTTTCGTTGCCTTACCCCATTAAACCAAACTAATATTTTATGAATATTTGTTATTTATTATAATTTCTGCCCATTTATCTCATTTTCTAAAAAAAATTTGCTTGTCTTAACCTTTAAAAATTGTGCTATTAAGCTACATTACACTGTATATTTCATTGTGATGTTTCGATTTAACGTAGTTAACAAATACAATATTTTGTATTTAAAATAAAGTAGCCAATTATAATCAATTCATTAATATTTTTAAGTAATTACATTTAATATTTATCATTCGAGAAAATTATTTTTGAGAAACTCTTTATGCAAACCATATTTAACCAGGAAGAAGATATGAAAATGTATTTTGCAGATGGTTCCGAATTCGATTCTTCCCTCAGACTTCTTTCCTTATTTAATATTCTTTAGATAAAATAATAAAAAGTAATTTAAGAAAAAGATTGTTCGTAATAGGAAAGCATATTTACGTCCAACTAACGTGAGGATTGACTTTTGCCAGAACAAAATATTCTTATTAACAGGATCCTACGATATAAACATTAGTTGCTATCTCATTAAATACAGATTTCCTCTGTTTATTTATTATATTCTTTTACAGTAAGACGAATGGCTCGGTTTATCAAACCAATGATATGTCTACGTGTTTTCCCCTATATTTATTTAGGATTTTATTTAGAACTTTTCAGAAAAAAAAAAAGACAAAACGAAGGATGCACTTCTTAAAGCGATTCTTAGTACAGTGGAGTACACACACACAAGCGCGTGTACGCCACTGTACTAAGGCATTGTCTTCGAGGAATCACGCGTGTGAAAAACGTCTCGTGTGTATTTATCCTTCAATTTTGCAATTCAAAATTCTAGTATATTTATCTTTTTTTTTATGAATGAAATACATCCAATTTTATTAAATACAGTTTTGTTTACAAGAGATTTTATCATATAAAAATAGGAAAAATCGTTTTTTAAATGCGATTGACCCCGTGTCTTCGATTTAAATTCATTTTCAAACTCAAAATATTCATGCTGTATAAATTTCCTCCAAAGATAAATGCTGCCATTCAACTTTAGTACACAAATTTGTTCCTTTAAACCAGGATAATCTTAATAATAAAAAGATTTCGTCCCTACTATTTATATACATTTTGACTGTCATTTTAATAACAGAGAGTTAAATTCAGTCAATGACTTATTTCAGAATGTCACGATTATAATGAGATTTGTCTCTTTTTTTCTCTCTCTCTCTCGAATTATCAACTAAAATATTTCATTAGACTTATGCTAAATTTGATTATTAATACGTAAAATTACGTTAACTCTCTTATTCGAGTTCGTTCACATTTACCTATTTAGAAAAATTAAAATTAGAATTTTTAAAATAAAATATTGTTATTAGGGAAAACAGGAAGATAAATTAAAACTCTACGAACTGAAAGTTTAGATTCTCATGGCACAGGTCATTGAGTAATCCTCACGATTTGAACAATAAACTCTTAACTTTCTCGTCATCCGTTCTAAATTGCAATTAATGAATAATTTTATTAAAATTAAATTAGATTGTGAACAAACTAAAAGTTCAATAAAGATCTGTGCACGAATTTATTTCTCAATTACGAGTATTGTTATTAAAAATTTAACGGTTCTTGCTAATTTTTAAAAACAATATTTAGATTACACTAAATAAGAAAAGGCAGAATTATCTCAGGTCTGACAGACATGTGGATAAAACCGCTAAATACTGATAGATGTTGATAGTGGGTTCCTGTCTGACCAACGAGCTTGGAGTTTTCTTCACGTGTCTAACACCTAAATAGTGGTTAATTTCCTATAATCAACGAACTGTTTATGTGTCTAACACTTAAACAATAGTCAGTTTCCCATGGAAAGTTCTCTCGGGAGGCACCTTGGCAGATCGTTCATATTTGTCAAGTTTATTTTATCAATCTAATCCTTTGTTCTTTTACAAAATAATTCTTTTACAATTTACAAAAAATCTTTTGTAAAAAGATTATTTTTCGTTTAAAAAGTGCTTTACTAACATTTACACACATAAATTTCAATACTTGTAATTGCAATTACATTGAAAAATATTAACATTTTGAGCTCGTAAATTAAAATTTTCTAAATTAATTAAATAAAAAATTTTTTATAAAGTTTATAAATTCATTTTTTTAAAAAAAAAAGAATATTTAATTAAGATAAAGAATAATTAATTTATTCTTTAATTCTGTATTGGCGAATTTCAAAAATAATCCATTAATCAAGTTCATGGCTAATGGCTAAATTGTTTCGCTTTGGCAATTACTTTTCTATTTTCAGCTATAATAATAAAGCAGAACGCTAAAATATTTCTGGTTTAACACGTTAAAAATATAATTAGACGAATTATTTTAGCAACGTAGGAAAATTTAAAGATAGAAACTGTATCTTATAAGGATAAACGTTAAAAATACACAAGCCTTCTTTCCTAGTTAAGTTACTAAGATTAATTTTACGAGAAAAAGAAAAAGTTTACATCTCGTGTAAAGACTTTAATTTTATTTACTACTTACCTGGAGTTTTTTCTTTAAGACGGGATATTCTTGAAATGCCGAATCAAAAGTATATTGCCTTGGTCTTGGTGGGAGATATGGACTAATATTGATCGAGCAGTATTGCCCCTTCATGGAATTAGGATCTTCTTCATCTACTACAACGCTCAGACATTCGTCGTAAGAGCCAAAAGTGGACATGGAACCATATAAAATTCCTTCTGGTATTTTACTATTGGCATCTATCACTACAAAGAAAGAAATTCGTCTACAGACCCATTGACATATATTAATAAGTTTATCAGATCGTTTATTATCTTTTATCTAATATAAAGATTATAAAAATATAATTAAGATACTTTTCTAAGTAAATAAAGCATAAAATTATATAATGATAACTTATTTAAAATTTCGAACATTTAGAATTGTAAGCATGCTTAACAATAACTGTTATATGGAGTGTCCTATAAGTCATAGAAGCTGTATTGATCTTTGTTTATTCTTTTACAGATAAAACACGGGGTAAGGAAGAATAAATTCAAGTTGTTTTGATTGTATAGATCCACAGTCAGAGAAAAATCACTGAAGAGTTTAAGGAATTGCATCCAGACTGCAATGTGTGATCTCGTAATATTCATAACCCATAACGGATTTTATGCTTAAATTCAAACTGTTTTTATTTTTTCTTATAGAAAATATGCTGCACCGATCATTTTTATTTGTATATATAGGCTATAAAATGTCATAAAGATGCGAAAAAAAAATTAACTAGTTGAAGTTAAAATAAACATCATTAGTACATTTAAATATAATAAAATTTTTATCAGAAAACATTTAATTTTTAATAGATTAAATATTCGAACAGGGAAATGATTCAGTTACTTATAATCAGTTCAGCACTGATAATTTTATATAATGATAATGCACGTAACATGCTTGTTATTTATGACTTTACAATATATATTCTGTACACATTATGATTCATTTGAGCATATTGTATATACAATAATAGGTACCAGACGGTGACGGTAGGCATACGAATATAATAATAAATATACGTTTTACAATCCGTTTGAGTTTTTCTAATCTTATTTTCTAATGGATAATTATTGGAATTAGAAATTGGATGTATTTTTAGAATAGTTTAAAAAAAAAATTATGTAGGCTCAGCCTGTATAGAATTTCTTTAAAAAAAAATAAAACATTGTTAAAATTTCCTTCAAGTTTATGTAAAATTTGTATATTAAAGCTAGATATATTGAGTACTCGTTTCATTAAATTTTGGTAGGTCAATTAAGTACTTAAAAATTAGAATTTTATATCGAAAATATCTTTAAATTATGTAATTAATAAAACACTTACATTTCATTGTCCATGGCCGAAACTCTCTTAATCCCCTGACAACTTGAAGAAATGCAAATGTGCAATTGTTAGATAATTTCAGTTCAGAACTCATGGACATGAAGATAGGAAGCAATTGTTTTAAGGCTTTATCTGACATGTCTCTAATGAAACCTTTCATGGAATTGAGAAAATCGATCAGTTCTTTTTCGGGATCTTCTTCTTCTTCGGGCTTATTATTCTCCTTCTTAATGCCAAAATGTTCATTTTCATTCGATATTGATGGTTTATTATTATTAAATTTTTTGGAACTAGTTAATTCTGCTGTTCTATTTACGGGTAACGATTCTAAAGTAATACCCGGTGAATGTGTAGTGGTGGCACCCACCAGAAACCACGAGAGGACTGTGGTTAAAATTACGCAAAAAAACTTCTTAAAATCCATCTTTACTAAAAATCACGCATTCTCTTGATAATCTAAACTTTAAAAAACAGTTATAAATCTTTATCTTAAATATGATTAATTAAAAAAATATAATACAATTTAAATTGCTTCATTTTTATATTTTAGTAGTATAAATCTCGAGCCTATTAAAGTAGAAATAACGTAAATAATTATATAAATTCTTACAACTATCGGCACTTATCTACGGTGGCTATTACATAAGATCTGAACAGAACAATAAATGATTACGTTTATTTAAAGTAGCGAGAAAATATAGCAACTTACCTAGAGAAGAGTTGAGAAGGAAATGAAGGGAGAGGTAGCATGTAACCCATATACAGGTTGGTTTACTAGGATGTTGCACTGACCTCAAACAGTCGGTTTTTTTCGGTCACACATCCAAATGGCATACTGATCAATGAACCTTACTAAATCAGAAGTATCGATTCTGTAACGTTATATATATATATATATATACAATGCGTGATCTTCACACAATTTATTAGTTTTTTCATTAGTTCAGCGAACTTTATGAAATCAGAAGTATGTAAATAAGGTAATAATTGCCGATGTAATCATACTTATTAAGTGATAATTCGTGTAAGTATCTAAGATTATTATTCATAAAATTAATTTATATTTAGCTAAATTTTATTCGTGGCTGTTTAAAAAATAAATAAATAAGTGTTATGTACCATTTTGAATCTTACTCTTTTTGTTTAGTTCTATCTTTCTATGCTTTAAATAGAGTTTTTTCGAGTTATTATGTATGAAATAAACTTTAATTTTAATTCTTAATAGTGAAAACATAACCTCTTTCTTTTTTTTTTTTATTAATCATAAAGCATAAGTTAGTTATAAAGTCACATGCTTATGTCATGAATTACTTTTCCTCGTGAATCGCGGGTCAATGTTACTAGAGGAAAAGAAAGGTCGCATTTTATTTTCAGTTCAAAGAACTTGTATTGACATACGAGAATCATTTCTACTCAGAGTTTTGTAATTTCCTTAAATAACCTTTTTCACTTTCTTCATTAAATTTCGGTTATTTGAAGCACATTTTAAAGATCTTTATCGTGTCTTTTTGACTTCAAAACATCAATAAACTATAATTGTCAAACAGACTCGAAACAATTGTTTTCCCTTTTTTACTCTATATTTTTATTTAAATTATTTAATAATTAGTTCAAATTTTTCAGCAAATAAATATTTTAACTATTTTCTTCCTAAAAAGAAACAGGTTTCTAAATAGTACGCGTGATCAATGTTAATGTTCTATTTAGGAGGATGTTTAAACAGTATAATCTATATTTTAATATAATCTACGAGTGTTTTTTTTAAATTCAAATTATAGAATTTTTATTAATATTTAATTCCTCTTACTTAAAAATGGGCTTTATTCCAAAGCGATCCATTGCTAAATCAACGAGACAATTGAAGATTTTTGTAGAATGTCTTCAGTTGATTATTCAATTTTAACAACAAATTATATAAAAATGCATAAATCAAATAATAATTATGATAATTTAAACACGAACAACGTTCCCTTTCCATTAACCATTTAAAAATCATGTCAAGTCGCTCGCGGAGATAACAAGGTTGAAGAACGAATTGGCACCAATCTCTCACCACTGTTGACCGATTTGTGGTTCTAAATTCGACTTAACCAATTATTTCCACGTTTTCACAATATAAGGAAGTAATTATTTTTGTCGTTCTCAGAGTAACGGACTGGACAAAAGCACGAGGGGAAAAAAATTCAATAAAAACGTTTGTTTTCTTCTTAAGAATGATTGTTTTTTACACGATAAAAAAAATATATTATATAAAAAGTATTCGTTTAAATCAGTTTTTTCCATTATATTTTCTTAGGACTTAACTCTTCGTTAATTACACTTAAAGTTACTCTTGCACACAATCAATATCTCAACATAATTCGAACCAAAATAGATAATGCTCACTTCCAAATAAATTGAATTTAACTTCGATTTAGGGCCGACAATTCTTCGTTCCTGAAATTGTCACTAAATCGAGTGTGGCGCTAAATCGAAATAACTCGAACGATAAGAATTATGTTTAATAGTGAGGTGTATACATAAGTTCAAGTTTGGGAGTTTGAAAGTCGTGTAATTTGATGATATTAATGTCATTTTTTATGCAAAATCGTGCATTTTCGTGGAGGATTTTTTGAGGATATTCCCGCTTTAAGAGGATTGCTTTAATTAGAAAGGCATTACATCGAGATTTGACTTGTTATAAAGTATAAATCTTATTCGAGTCCGATAACAAATTCAAACAATTGTACTTCAAAGAGAATAGTTAGAATTCGACTAATTAAAATATAAGATTTGTGAAACGAATGAAAACACTAAAAATTAGAATTTGATCAAAATGTAATATTGGGAAAATATAAATTGTTTTAAAATTAAGATAATGAATTATCGACGTAATAGTATGGGGCGCAAAACCCGTGACCAACTACCAGTTAAATGGTTTTATCTATAGGCCACTCACTGGTTGGCCGATAGATGGAATAGGTTACCATACTTAGAAATAGTTTAAAAGATTGATTATAGAACATGAGTTGTTAACTGAAAAAATGGATTTATATAAAATATATAAACACTATTTTTTATGTGTATTTGTATAAGAGAATTTAAACAATAACATTAGAACTAAATGCAGATAAAAATAAACATAAAGAATGAAAGATTTTGATATAAACAAGTGAGACAATACTCGTGATGTAAGTATTGTGCAAGTGGAATCATCGACGTTTGAAGAGATTTTAAGTAAAGTTGAGTGAATAAAAACACGAAAATTATAATTATATAAGCATAACATTTAATTAAATTAATGGATATTTGATTTGATAAATAATTATTTCTTTTATATGAGCCACTGTCAATTACATATACTGCACATAATTTACAAACGCGTACTAATCATTATGTTATGTATATTTATATACAGGTTCATTCGCTACTTCGGAGATAAATTTGACGTTAAAGTACCGGTTGATCGTAAGAGACCGTGTTCAACGCTATCTAAGAGAGATTTACAGAGATCTTATATTGCTCAATGTGGATTGGATTGATCGGATAAAGCAACGAAGAGGCGATCTGTCGAAGAGATTGTCTCCCGGAAGGTCTTCTGTGGGAAACTAATCCCTATTTAAATGTTAGATACGTGCAAAATCGTGGTAAACTCCGTGTGGCCAGCCCGTCGGTCAGGCACGAACCAACAATTACCTACCAATGTGTCGGTTGTGTTATCCACTCTTGTTCAATGTGGTTCTGATTCTGAAGGCAATGAACCTACCATAAATGATCCTCCTACAACTAAAATTCATTCGGATTAAGATCAAAACGGCTTACAATACCAAAAGCGCCAAAACATCGATTTCGGTACAAATTTTTTTATGGAAATGTTTTCCGCATTTCCTGAAATGTCACCATGCCAGATTTAAAGCACTAAATATCTCTCTAAACAGCGTTCAGTAGGGATACCTTAATTACGATTAACCAGTATTTGTATTGGTATTTAACGTCGTGTGAAGTGCATTCGACGTTTGACTACGGAAATTTGTACTTGAATAATCCTACTTGACATTAAACCTTTCATATGATATTTGACATGATGACAAGTTGGTTTTTCGTATTTGTGATAAATGGTTTTCATTTCTGCATTTGTAAATTAATTGAATGCTAAAATATTATTAAATTGTTAACTATAATCCTTTAATTTAATCATCGTTAGTATCGAGTATTTAAAAAAATATAATTGAAAATTCTTCTTGGATACGTAAGAGAGAGGATGAAGTAATAAATGCGAAATGTTTTCATAATTATAAAATAAATTATTTAATATCTTAAATTGTTTTTAAATTAAATTATTAACTTATAGTAAATTCCGTTCAGCCATGATTAAAAATAGAAACTATTTATTTAAATTCTTAATTCATGTCAATTCAGTTTTGGTCTTCTGGATAATTAGGAAAATATTTTTTATTATTTCCACTCTCTTTGTTTCTTTCCTTAATTATTTTTTCTCCATATTTTATCCAGAAATAAACATTTATTTCTTATAGAGTATATGAATTATAAATGCCAATTTTAAGAATACAAATGGATGATCACTAAAAGGATTAGATTTAAAAATTTTCCTTAAAATATTCTTCTAAAAAATGCATTTTTCAAGTAATTTTCTCAGCAATTTAAGCGTTTTATCATCCGAAATATAGGTAAAAGATTTTTCAAAATTATTCTTGAATTTTCATGCATAAGTTGTTCGCTTAACAGTCGTTCTCCAATAGTAAATTATAATCGAAGGGATTAGGACCCTTAAAAATATCTTTAAATTCCATTCGAAATATAAACGAAGAATGTAACAATACACATTTAAAAAACACTGGCAGGGGAAAAAGCAGTATAATTCAATTTGGCTCCCCCATGATTAAATCTTGAGTGTGCCACTGTTCTAAACCATGTTTTAGCTATAACCTAAATCGTGTAATGAAAAATACCTAATGAATATTTAGTGAAGTCATGTATTGTTAGACGATCATTTAAAAAAAACAAGGTCTATATAAGAAGGTCAGGACACGCGTACTGGAGCCGCCATTTTGGGTCTTAGTGAGTGGCATGTTTAAAACAAACTTTTACGAGCAGTCAGTTTTATACGACATTAATTTAAGTAAAATTGCACAAATTAGTTTAATTAATGTCGTATAAAACTGACTGCTCGTACAAGTTTGTTTTAAACATGCGACTCAAAATGGCGGCTCCAGTACGCGTGACCTGACCTTCTTATATAGATCTTCTACAGTAACTCGTGCTGCCACCTGTTAGATACCATAATATTTAACGAGACTCGTAAATTTAAGACTGTGACAAACTGTATTTATAGCGGGAAACTATTTGTGACAATTTGATGTAAAATTTGCGCTCGAGAAAATAAGAAGTAAGTCTATTATTATATATGTTATTGAAATGTATATCTTTATTTCAGTTTTGATTATATATTTTTGTATATTTAACTGTTAGTAATGCACATCTTTAACTTTTTCGTTTATCCGTGAATATTGTTGATTAGTAATGTGCTTAAGTTTATTGAAATTTAGATATTTTCGAAGGTTTATCAATTCATATTTTCAAATATCTTCGGTAAAATTGTTTATGTTTTGAAAAAAATTCAATTATACGCGCACAATTCTTTCGTTCTTTCTTAGTCCTCGTCCTTCGGAATAAAATTAGTGCCATAATTTTGATATGATCAATAACAGGCTGTATCAAAATTATGGTAGGCCGTTATTTTTATATGGACAATAATTCAGTTTATGTTCGCTTCTGCCATTTTAATTGTTAATATCGAATAGTGAATTAAAGTTTCGTTTATATTTCTACAACTAGCCTAAAACTATTTATAGTATTAACTTGCCTGGTTTAATATTTTACAAATATTTTTTTCCTTATTTCCTTCAAAGAAATCTAAAAGGTAATAATTTTAAATATTGTGAAAGTACTTTAATGAAGATGCAGCGTTGATCATTTTTAAATATAAGTTCATTACGACAAATTAAAATTTCGATTTAAGAAATTTCTATCTTTGTTAAAAGATTCGCTCCAAAAATGTTGACAACTTTGTACTACTTTTTCTTTCACTTTTTAGTGAAAGAAAAAGTAATTTATAGAAGCTTCAAAATTATATTCACTAGTTCTAGTTTAATGATTCACAATACATCAGAAAAAAATGAATATAATTGCTTCTATCCGGTTCATTTCGTCCTAATTATAGAAGAATGATAATTATAAGAATGATATCTTTTTCAGTTATACAATTTCTTCCTTAGCCAAAATCAATCGGAATTTATTAGATAAAAATACTCTTTGTCGATTCACTTTAGGAATTAAAAGATTAATATTTACTTTTTCAGGATAAATTTAGGGGAGAGTCATGCCGTATCGACCACCTTAATATTTTTGGTTGTAACCAATGTAAGATTCCTGGAACAACTAATTTTACAACATTAATATGATATTCTTTTGCATGTATCTGTAGAATGCTGCTACCTAGCTCCAGTAGCAAAAAACTAGTAATGGTCGATACTGTAAGACGGTTGGCGCTATACGACTCTCCCCTACATTTAATACTTTTGTAGGACCACCTCTTGCCTGAATACGTGCAACGATACGATTGGACACGTAGGCATAGATGCACCTATGCTATCCTGCGATAGATTTGTCCACAGTGTTGCAACTGCACAAATGCTCAATGGGAAACAAATCCCGGATCTTCCAGAGCGGTGAGCTGGTGCCTTGGCTTTCTGACCTATATCAAGGCTTTAGTTAATGTAAAATATATCTGACAGTTATACAGTAGTAATTACATGATATTACATGAGATATTTAATATAAATTGATAACTGTAATATAACATTTAATTATTCTAACGTATTTATAATCTGAATCTACGAAACTTTCCGTTTTATATGATTTTAATACGGTTGTTGTAAAAAGAGGATTCATTTAATTTTAATAAATAAATATTATCTTCACTTGAAAATTATCTATAAGCACTTAAACAATCGCGTATTTCCGAGTGGATAAAACCACTTAGTAATACTTAATGGCCGAGTGGATAAAACCACTTGAGCACTGGTAGTTGGTCGCGGGTTCATGCTGGCATGTGGTTTTCGAGGTTTCTACGTACCTAACACCTAGTAAAATGTTAGTTTTCCGTAGAAAGTTTTCCCAGGTGGTACCCCTCCTTGACAGATTGCCCAAGTGTTACCATATCTTATCAAACCTTAAATAACCGCGGTTTTTTCCCATTTTAATGAGAAATGTTGAAAACTAATTCTAAGTCTTTATATAAATATTTTTAATGTTCCGTATATACGCAAATGCATTTTCACGTTTTAGTCGACATTTGTTTATGACATATTTAATTTAACTGATTCTTTCATGCTTATGAAAATGAGGAAATCCAATAAAATTGGAAATGTCTAAATAATTTGATTACTCATTTATTAAGTTTCATTTTTCATTGTGTCTTTTAAACTGATCTAATTTTTAATTACAATTTATTTTTAAAGCCTGTTTAATTTGTAAAATTCCTAATTCTTACGAAAGAAAGTTAAAGTTTTCCGATTTTCTCGATACGTATTTACTTATTTAAGTAGCCCACTAATTCTCCCCTGTGGGACCAGGAAGAACAGAACCAACATATCTTCTGTATGTCGTACCAGGCGACTAAAAGAGACTGGTGTTAGGAAGGACAATTGATTATGAAAATTTAATCCAAGTCTTTAATGATGGATGGTTCTAGAAGAAAAGTTAGTGAAAAGCAGGTTATGATGGTATGATCATATGGTGAGGAGACCAGAGTCCAGCTTGAGCCACCCCGAGTGGTTTTCTTCAATTGCCGCTCTTTCTTTGGGAAATACATAATACACATCAAACCTATTCAAATACAATTTGAAAACTAAGTTTTAAAAAAGAAATAATTTTATTTCTTTTATTTATAAATTAAAACACAAAATTACAAATATATTTTACTTGTTTTTTACTAGAAAAATATATTTGTATACTAGTAAAATCATTTATGATACTATCAAAATCGATTTTGTTTGTTAGTTGGTGTTATGTAGATAATATAGAAAGTTTCCTTAATCAAAAATGCCGCCCCTTCCGCCCACTCGGATGGATAGATGGAATATGGTAACGCAGTATATGGGCGATCTCTAATGGGGGGATACCTCTCGGAAAGACTTTCTACAGGAAACTGGACCCCATTTAGCTGTTAGACATCTGAAGAAAACACGAAAAACTCCACGCGACCACTCGTTGGCGAGGCGTAAACCCGCGATCAGCCTTCGATGATTTTATCCACTTGGTCACTGATGGGTACAGAACAAGTAAAAGCCTAATCCCAGATATGGGAAACAGGAGAAGGATTTATACACTAAACTCTATCTAATTTATCGTTACATCAAGGGAGTTTTATATTTAATACACTCATTAAATTGTATCGTATCGTATTTTTAAATTGGATGAAATCAAAACATTTAACAATAACGGAGACAGCCTAATATTTCCAATTAATTTTTCTACGCAAATTTGTGAATATACGTGGATGAAATAATATATAATTTTAAGTACAGTATAAATTATCATCAAAAAATAAAACATTCATATTTCTTTAATAATGATTCATAGATTTTGACATATTACGTTATCAAAAATGCTTCTTCAACCAGAAAAAAGAGGAAAATGAATCAATAATAAAGTGGGCCTATCCGAAATCGATGATAATATCAAATAAGAATGCTTAAAAAATGTATTAATTCTTATCTGTTTACAAAATCTTCTCATATGATGAAACAGGAGAAAGGATTTTAGAAAAACTTGTCAATGATTCACTTCTATCGCCCGTAACTGAATCACGCATTAAAATAGATATCGTTAACTAATCCTCGATATATCCTAACATATGGATGAAATTAAAGTAAAATTAAACGGTTTTATCCTCTCTTTTCAATCTAAGTGAATTGTTACTACCGAATTTCTAATCCCTAAATTACAGACAACAGAATGGCCTAGACGGTTAGACCATTAGCCTACTGCTCTGGGGAATCCGAAATCGAATCCCGACGGGTTAAGAATGCGAAAACCATTGAGAAGTATGATCTCTGATTACAGCATACAAATAAACATTTGTTGCTTCCAGCGCCAAAAGTGCCATAGTGGTGAGTTTTTACAGTAATTTTTTATGGGAATGTCTTTTGCATTTCCTGAAATGTCGTAATACCAAACTCGGTTGTATTTGACTGTTAAGTATCTCCGTAGGCAGAGTTAAATAGGGTTATTTTAATTACGATCACTTTGAATATATCAATAGATGATATGTCTGTCGTAAATAAACCTAATTTTAAGTGATGTTGGTTCAATAAAAATCCCTAAAGCCTAACGATACCCTTATCTGAATTATCCATAGAAGTCCGGATCAAACAACATGTAGGATTCCTCATAGTAATAGGACAGCAGTAACGTGAAAATATGAAAAATATGTTGCTTTCAGACGTTAGTATTTAAGACTGTCACTGTATTTTGGTTTTATAGATTAATCTTCGTACTTACTAAAGTTTATTTAAACATTTTTTAGGTAAGTGTTATTAAACTTTTTTTAACTATAGGTATTACTACGAATGATTACTTCATTCATAAAAATGACGGACGAAATACAGCTGTATCTCGGTACTCGAACTGTTCCAAACTCGAACAATTCTGTATTCGAACACAAATTCTAGAGAAAAATCGCTCAGTACTCGATTGAATGAATGAGAAGCACCTAGAACAAATTTTTGATTAATAACATTCTTTTATGATTAAAGAAAATAAGTAATACAGTACTTTTAATTGTGATTTTTAGTTAATTATTGATTGGAAATAAATTATCGATTGCTTTAATAAATATATTTCTTTTTCTAACGAAAAAGAATAGTATACTCTTGTTAACTTCTGGAACGTAACACCATGTTTTGCATTAGTACTTTGTTTCGTATAGCACGGCACTTTTTCGGAATGTAATTACCGTGTTATACGAGGGATACCTTTAGTGTTATAGGCTTATGAAAATGATAATAAAAAATTATATAGCCTTTATTATGAAAAGTTAAATAACATTTTTAGATATTTTCTCTGCTAGATGAACATTAATTTTGTGACAATAATACGTAAAAATAATCGCCTTCATTACCGGACATCATTGTTCTTCCATTCAAACGTTTATTGTATAGTGTTTTATACAATAAATCATTATTATTATTATTATAAAATATTGTTTTCATAATGCAACATATGTACATAATTATTTTTTCGCCGTATGGGTACTAAGATGGTTATTTTATAAGCTTATTATCTATTTGACCAAGCTAACAATGAAGTGCCAGGTGGCGAGGAAGGAGGATCCGAACGGACCACTTCCTGAAAACTGAGGTTCTTCAACCCGTACCGCGTCCCGTAGATGGCCGGATGGCCGAGCGGACAAGGTGGCAGCCTACTGCTCTGGGGGCCCGGGATTGAATCCGGAAAGGTCAAAGAATCCGGAAAGGTCAAAAATTCCCCAGGAATTTTTCGAGGAGTGGTCCGTCCTGATACGTTGGGCCTCCCTCACCACCCGGCCGCCCCATTGTGGGTCTGTCCGAATCGACAATGGGCTTGCAAAAAGAGGTCCTCTTAGTGCCCACAGGACAGAGTTTAAAAAAAAGAAGATACCGCTTTCCCAAAGCGATAAGTTGCCACTCTAATCATTCGGACGCCCTACAATGATTTTATCTTAATTTAAAAAATTTTAAATGTTGAAAATTTATATCGATTTATTTTATCTTTAGACAGTTTAGATTTTCATCACGAAGTTATTGTAATATTGAATCTAAATATTTTTCAAATAATGCTAAAAAGATACTGAGGTTCCTGGGAGGGCGAGACGGTAAAGGCGCCAGCCTGTTCTGAGGAGAAACCTGGTTCGAACCCAGGTCAGGAATATCAGAAATTGATTATCCTAGATATGTCAGGCTCGTCAATCACCATTCAGTCGCCACCATTAAAGCTGGTGAATTGTGATTGGCTCTACATCTTCTCTTTGCTAAAGGTTCCATGAAAATGACCCTTTTATAAGAGCCCACGGGATGGAATTTTAAAAAGTGCTGAAGCAGTTTTTTTGAAAATGGGATTGTTTTCTCTTTTAGTGTATTAAAAGTTTTCATAGTTATTTAATCGGTTATTTTTTACGCTTTAAAAAGAATCACTTTTAATCAGAATAATCCAAATCTACGAATAAAATTCTCGGCAATTTCTTTTACTCTTGTTAAATTGCTATAAGAAAATCATTTCCTACTGAACAGTTCACTTCGTAGTTACATTTCTTCTACATCACAACTTTTTAAAAATACTTTCCATTCGACATGTTCTTTTTCATGTTCCCATAGTTTGATCAAGCCGCAACGAAGCAGCCGGCAGATAATAGCGGGCTTGAGGCCGAAGTTTTAAACGCGAAAACGTGTACGTCGGACGTTCAGCGCCGCTTTCTAGTAAGCCTAGAAGTTTGACAATGGCGTTTGGAATGTCGAGCACGATTCCACTGATCATTGTCAAACTTCTAGGCTTACAGGAAAGCGGCGCTGAACGTCCGACGTACACGTTTTCGCGTTTAAAACTTCGGCCTCAATCTCGCTAATAAACCGGCCAAATTATCTATGAAAACTTCTGAAGCTTGGAGCCGCCCTCGAAAAGGGGTTTGAGTGATGGTTTTTGTCAATTCTGAAATGTTTTATAACTGGGATACTTAACTCGAAAATTTTGCCGAATACATCAAGACTGTAATCCTTAGGATACGGTAAACGATAGCGAAACAATGGAAAAATTATAATTTATGGTATTCCAAGCGGTTATGGCATGTTGCGTAATAATTTCCTACCCGTTCACTTTAGTTTCTTATTGCAGTGATGAACGAGAATTATGGTTCGCTTCTATATGGCAAACAAACTTTGTTTACTTATCTGCTATGAAGCACCCATGATTTTCAGCGTTAATTACAATATATGCTAGATTATCCTCCGTTTTTACGTTTTATTTTTGAAGTCTTACTTCAAAAATAAAACGTAAAAACGAATTGCAATTCTTCAATTTTAATTATGGTACCATTAGTTGTACCATTCTTGTAAATTTCACGTAAATGTATTCATTAAATCACGTTTTATACAATAATGTTATTTAAAATAAGTGATAATTTCTCATTATTTAATCATAAAACAGTTGCAAGTACAATATTTAAAAATTTTTTGACAGTTTTAGGAACATATCACTGGGATTGATTGCCAAATTATGGGTTTCATATTCAGTTTATTATTAATAAGGTCTTAACAAATTCATTACTATTGAAAACTTTTTTTTCTAAGTTTTCAATAATATTTTAATTAAATTTGAGAAATTTAGTTGTATTTAAATATAATAAAACAAGACACAGACGAAACATTTGAAATAATTGTATATATTATGCACATGTACAATGTGTAATGACATTTTTGCATTTACCATAAGCTTGCTGTACATTATCATAGTCATATTCAAGTACAATTCAAAATATGTTAGGAAAATCAACATAAAATGAAAACAAACATTTGAATAATAATTTAAACATTTACAGCACAAAAAATACTTCAATAATTATATTAAAGCAAAAATAAATCACCACAATGTAACTTCTAAAACAGCTGCAACTTAACATTAGCTTTATATTAAAAGTATATAAAAGACAACTACCCTATAATCTGTTTTTTTTTTGTTTTTTTTATGAATTAGAGAAAAATATCTCATCTACATTTTCAATTGTACATTTTTCTACAATATAGATTCTTGACAGACAGATCTTGGCATATATCATTCTTAATACATTCATTTCCTTAAGAAATTCTTCTAAAATGGAAGGAAATATATAACATTGGACAACCTAAGGGTTATAAAACATGTTGACTTAAATGTGTATAAAAATCCATACTATGCAAAAACATAGGATATTTTTTACAGACAAAAACATGTACACATGATAGTATAAAATTAACAGTTAAAATAATATTTGTATACAGAGTATACCATAAGTCTCCCACAGGATTTATGTTGATATTTTATTTATTCTTTTACAGATAAAGCGCGGTGCCCAATAAGGAAAAATGAATTCGAGTTGTTTTGACGGTGGGGTTTGCAGTTAGCGTGAAGTTGCAAAAAGTCGACGGGCCATATCGAGACTTCCCGCAAATCGCATACAATAATCTGGATCGAATGGTCTTTTAAACTTCGCACTGACTTATGGTTCCTCGTCAAAATAACTCGAACTCGTTCTTATCTATTTAGCGTCGTGCTTCTCCTGTAAAAAAATAAATAAACGTCGACGTAACTCCTACGGGCCCAGATTTATGTGACACCCTGTATATTTATATATAAGGTATATATACATGTGTATCTATACCATATAAATTTAAGCTCTTTTATTATACATTACTAATAGGTTTTTTTAAATTAAAACACGACAAACGGAAGAATTATATGCATAGTTGATTCAGGCAGGAAATCCGATAAATTTAAAATTTAGATTTTACTCTTTTGGAATCAACACATTGTGCAAGTTAACTTAAAGGAAATGGAAGTCATATCAAAATTATTCAAAATTATTTCGACCATACCAAATCTTATTTAAATAAATATATAAAAGTGATAGAAAATATTTGTATAAAATTGATTTTCACATTCATATATGAAGATTTTATCAGATCTGACTGTAAAAAACACACAAATATTTGTAACTTTTTGGTAATAAATTTATAAATTCAGCAAAACTAAATTTTGTCACAGTACATTTTTTAAACTTTTTAATTTAAAAAAATAATAAATATATTTTTACATTAATTAATATTCAAAATTTCATTATTATTATTATTGTTATTATTAATTGAACGGTCCCCAATCAATAGCAATGCTACACAGGTAACAGTCTGTTTACATCAAATATTCAGTTATTTATAAAATTTTTTATTACTTTTTTATTGTTTAACTTGGGCTTGTGCACATTTTTCTTAATAAAACTGATCCTAAATTTTTTTTTTAATTATTCTTTAAAGCTTTTGACTAAAGGTTGGGGACATTCTAAAATATTTGGCAAACATAAATTAATATTTGTACTATTCTGTAATTAAAAATAAAATGAGCATTCTTTAAAAAAACTAAAATAAAATAATATTTTATAGTAAACATTACTTTAGCTACACTATACCATTTCTAAGTTGTATATTATTTAAATAATTAAATATGGATAAATTATATTTGGCATTATTTATTCAATTCTAACAAACTGAATAAATTAAAAACAGATAATTAAAATAAAAAATAATTATAAATATAAATGCTTTTTTTTAGAGTCTTTTAAAAAAGAAATTGAATATTCTTTATATAAATCCCTTGATTGAAAAATATCCTTCCAAAAATGTGTAAACAATACTGTTATCCCACTTCTCTTTCTGTAATTGTGCCTAAAAGTTATCTTTAAAACATATAAAAAAACAAAGAAAACAAAATAATATAGCTGGAGTTCTCAGCTAACATAACTATTTATATATATAAAAAAATACAGCACAAAATTTACAAGGCACTCTATAACTATTTCATTTTTAAAAAATTACAGTTAAAATAAAACCAATAGGGCATTGTTTTTTTTATTAAAATAAATTTTAGTTCTATTTCTTTTATTTGTATGTGTAGATATATATATATATATATATACTTGCATTATATATATATATATATATATTTAAAAGCAAAGAAAATGACTAGTGAAGATGACTCATTTGAGATTTCTGGAATAAACATGCAACTATACTGACTAGCACAACAGCTTTAAATATAACAAGAAATGGATAAAAACATCCAAATCTAACTAGATAAAACCTTTGGCAAAACTATATACAAATAATAGCATTGTCAACTGTCAATTGCTATTAAAACATTTTATATAGAGTACTGCAAAAAACCAAGAATCTTGGTGCAATCCAATTTAATTGGAGAAAAACATCTTACTTTTTAAAAGTTAAATGCATTTATACTATCGCATATTTTTTACTATCTGAACTAGAAGAATCAATTTTCTTTTCTTGGAACTGCCGTTTTGCTTTTAGTTGATCGAAGGTATCTGCTTTGTGTTGTAGAATGTACGGTCTGTCTGGAATGAGATACAACGCTTTCCATGGAACGAAAATGTCGATTGGAGGAAATTGGTCTGGGCAGCGATGGTCTGCCTGAAGTATTTTTGTGATCTTTTATGGAATGTTCAATTTTTGGTATGCATTTACCGCTTGTGGTATTTTGGTAAGGAGACGAACGCAGAGATCCGCCGGATTGACTACGTTCTCGAGATGGTACTCCCGATGGTTTTTGAATCGAAGACTTGTGTAAACCGGTCGGCCTTGTTCTGGAAGTAGGTAGTTTCGGTGAGGTACATTCTGTAACGGAAGTGGGAGCAGTTCCTCCGGTGACGACCTGTTGTTGTCTTTGTAATTTCCGAGATAATTCTTGTTCCAACATTTCTGCCTCTTGGAGACAGTGACTTACTAAACTAGAATCTGCATCAATTTCGGCCACGAGATCTTTTTGACTGTCCGGAGTGCCTGTTGCAGGCGTTAGCAAAACGTCAATGGAATGTTTATTATCACAAGGTAAAGTATGGTGATAAGATTCGTTATGAGAAATAGGAGATTTACAGTCATTTTTCACTGTGAAAGGAGGCACTTTGGCAACTTGACTGTTTTTGACTATATGTGTATTCATATTATCTGTTTTAATATCTCTGCAATATCTGGTTTGATTACTTCTGTCAAACTGTTTAGAAAAATTTGAAACATGCTTCATCTTCTTCTCTGGTGAATCTGTACATCTTTCAATATGGCAATTAGCTAAATAAGGAAAAAAAATTAATTTTAATTATATTATAATTTTATAATATTTAAAATACTGCAATTTTTAAAATTAACATTCTATTTTTTATACAAATTATGTAATTCAAAGTATTTCAAGTAAAATTTTTAAATCAACCATAAAAATAATACAGAATGTTCTCAAACTTTTATTTAATTAACCACAATCCAAAATAGATGAGTTGCCGTTGTTATTATCGTCGTCGTCATCAAAGAAAAGGAAAAATCTTTGTTTATTAAACATCCAAGACTAGGGTTAAAAATTAGATAGAAACATAATATAGAAGTAAACAATTATTTTTTGTATGTAATTGTTGAAATGCATTTATAATTCTCTAAATATGTACAATGAGAAAAAGTATTTTTCTCCATTTATCATTAGCTATATATATATATATATATAATAGAATAGTTGTATATATCCTATTAACTCCTAAATGCTTTGACCAATCCAGACTAAATTTTTCTTAGTTACTCTCTAGGTTCCCACAAAATATATAGATTCAAATGAAACTGGAAAACCCCACATTTCATCCCCTCAACACTATGATAAATTAAATTTAGTGTGTTATTATATAAGTAAGCATTATGTAATAATTAATGAAGGAGCCATTTAATTTTAAAACGTTATAATGTAATATAATTGTTGCAGTAAAAGAACAACAGAATTTGTCTTCCATGGGAGACTATTTATGTGCGGTATCGTAACCATT
Source organism: Centruroides vittatus (assembly GCF_030686945.1). Classification (NCBI taxonomy): domain Eukaryota; kingdom Metazoa; phylum Arthropoda; class Arachnida; order Scorpiones; family Buthidae; genus Centruroides; species Centruroides vittatus. The sequence continues at coordinate 444,736 of NW_027122591.1, read as the reverse complement.
CAATGAATTTTCCTATAGAATAACAAGTGCATAAGTTTTAATACTTGTCAATGATATGATTGAAAATATTATATTAAGAAAGAAATCTCCGAGGTTGTAAAAACATGGTTCTAATCTCACTGATGGATACGTTGAAACAAAATCGAAAATTGTTATGTACTCATTATCCTTTAACACAATACCCTATAATTCATTTATCAGTTCTTTTGCACTGGCTCTGGAGTATTTGTAATGTTTTAGGTGTTCCAAACCTGAAGGTGACCTTGCCTTATCCACTATAGGATGTAATTGTTGGCCCTGTTTGTGTATCTTTGCAAATGGAAATAGCCTCAAGATGCCTGGGGAATGGATTATGGCATGCTTTAACCCTAATAACCCAGCCAGTTTTGTGCATGCAATTCTGTTAACTTTGCTCTGAAGGTTGGTGAGGAACTCTTCATTAGTATGTTGACACTCCATCATCCTTATGTATTGCTCCAATAAAAATGTGTAGGACAAATTTTCCTGTTATCACTGGATATATCTACAGGGTAACTCAAAAGAATAGGAAATTTTGTTTTAGACATTAATGGAAGAGAATAAATACTTTAGAAACATTTATTTATGCCAGTTAATAATACAGAGTATACCATTGATGAATTTCACACCTACAATTTATTTCTTGAAGACATTGGATAGATGGCCACCTTCTCTGCATACATCATTTGCATGACTTAACAGGTTGCATTTGCAGGACCATCTGTAACTTATATGGATGGAACCTTAAATCCAATGATGGTATTCTTTGAACACTCAAATGATGCACTGTAGCAACACTACATGAAGTCAAGCTGAATGCTGTAGATTTATGATAGCAACTCAAACAGTCTCAATATTGTCTGCTATACAAGCGATTCAGGTCTCCCCACAGATTTTTTTCAGAGATAAACCTGTCTTCTCAAAATTATGGACTCATGTTAATTGCATGTGCTGATGGAACACAACAATGCCATCCTATATTGAAATGCTGATAAAATTCTTTACATGCAATCTCCACACTGCTCTTCATGTAATATGCTTTGACTGCAATGGCATAATAAGCATACTCCATTTTTCCACAATCACTAAATGGTAAAATGTTGATAGCAGAGTTTTATATGTCAATTATTGCCACCTGTTTCCCACAGCTGCCACAACACATTTAAAAATTTCCCATTCTTTTGAATCATCCTACATTTGCATTAGACTTAAACATCACTATCTAGACTTAATGAAATTTTACTCAATTACAAACTCTTTATTTTACCAAATGATATGCCAGATTTTTATCAGGCTGTATTAATGCTAATTAATGAGCTGAAACAAAGCAATTTGGCTAGACATATTTGCAGTTAAGCCACCATCACTCAATTAATTATAAATTAATTAATTTTAATTTAGAGTACTCTGGAAAGAGAAGAATTTGTCTGGAGTAGGACTTGAACCTGTAGCCATGTAGTTAAACTAACAAAGTAAGCAATACACCTTTAACAATAGGTTAACATTTTTCCAATTTTACCCACTGTTAAAAGGTGTATTGCTTGCATCACTACGAAATCTATCTAGAAAAATATCATAATCCATTTCATAGTAAGAAATGATCATTTCTCAAATATCAGAACAAAAGTACTTTACAAAAAGCAAGATATTTGTATAATTGTGGATTTATGAAGTATATCAATCATTTTGAAAAATCTATGAGTTAAAATAACTGATCAATTTAGCATTAACAGTTTACTTTCATGTTAACTTTCACGTTAAATAGTTTCTATAGGTTTATCAAGTTCATTTATTAATAGATGGACGTAGAAAACTTAAAATATTCACATAAAAAAAAATATTAATTAAATGAAAAACTTTAAATATCAATCTTAAAACAAACTAAATTAAGAAATATTTCATTATATTTTATTTTTATAAATGTTTTGTAATAAGTTCTACATAACAGATAATAAGAGTTATGGTTTTTCAAATAAACATCTGCATAACTTTTTACATTTAGACAAATATCATAAATTGGCCTACTCAAGAACATTTTTATTTTATCACACAAATTAAATATAAGTTTCACAGCGTGGCACATACACTTTGGACTCATTGGAATAAAACTTCCTATTTTTGGTTTATGCATGTTTACTTATCATTGATCCAGATCAACAACAATGTAAAATCATTATCATTTATATATCTACTATAATACTTATAAAGAATGAAATTCTTTAATATTTAACTTAAAAAAGCAATCAAACTTGTATCATTTTAGTTTCTAAATGAAACTGGTTCTACTTTTTTTGGTCATCAGAATATAAAATAAAGAAAAAAAAGAATTTTGACAATTAATTTTACATTTAAGATAAATATCTTTATATTGGAAAAATTAACAGGAATTGTAAGTTCTATTTATTACTACAGATATTTGTATACTCTACACAAAATAATAAATATTCACTACTATCTAAATATATAAAATTACATGTCCTGATTGAATGATTGATTTATCATCGCCCAGAGTAAACTGCTGAACCAAAAGTGGTGAAATTTGGTACACAGTTAGGGTACGTCGTAAAAATGCACACTAAGAAGGGATTTTTCAAAATTCCCCTGCGGGGGGAGAGGGAGAGGATTGAGGCTTAACCCGAAGAATGGCTTCTACTGTACTGTTTTAGATGCGATTTTCTATTTTAAACTACATTTAGTATTCATTGAGTTTTGTATTTATTGAGTACTTATGTGTATTAAATTGATAACATTTCAGACTTTGTTATAAATATTTTTATATATTTTGATTTTTTAACTAAATGTTCGAACCGTTTTAAATTCAAATTTGTTATTGCATATTGGTTCGATTATAAAATAATTGTAAACATTCCAGAAAATCGATCAGGTTGAAGACGTTCATTTGAAGCAGTAAAATGATTCTCGGCAATTAGAAATGTGTGTTATATAACAATTACTATGGTTGTTGAAGATTACCGTTGATAGTAATAACTTAATTTCCAAACATACAATATTTACCAAATCATCCAAATCATTTGCCCAAACAACACCAGGCTCATTTGCTAGTCTAATATGAATAAAAATACAAAAATTTTAAATATTTTCTTTTAGACTTTTTCATAGTTGCTTATTTACATCAAGAATTTAAATGCATAAAAATAGTATTATAAGAAAAAAAATGCATGAAAACTAATTTTATATGAATGATTAAGTTTAGCCAAATCTGCAAAAAAATGTTTAAATTATCATAATCGACAAAGTACAATAATAAAACATGTTCCAAGTTGAGATGATATGCCAAGGGCGTCGCCAGCCAATGGGCCAGGGGAGGCAAGATGATATAAATTGATAGAGGATATGAATTGTATGTAGGTAAAATAAAAACGATTTATAAATTTTAAGAAGCTTAAGAAGATTATTTTAATTAAAACATAATCTTCTTGGGTTTTTTGCGCGGGAATTATAAATCGGGCAATAAATGACTTAGCATTTAAATAATTTTTTTCGCATGTCTAGGGAGGATCAACTGCCCCTCTGCCCCCCTCTGGCGACGCCCTTGTGATATGCATATGAGTATATGAGTTCTATGAGTATATAAACACAAACATATAGAATGTGGTATTCCAGAATTTAGAAGCTTAAAAGATATGTTTTAATTGAATCTACTAAATTCTGAGTTATCTGATAAAGTTTCAGCTTACTCTATCATAAAGTACACATTACAAAAATTAGTTATATGAGAAAACTGCAAGCAAAGTGTTATATCAACAAATATTATGTCTACATTACATTGGTCAGCTTTCTTTTCCTCAATTATTATTTACATCTAAAAATCAATTTAAAATTTTATATTTCATTAAACACAAATGCATACATGTAGGATGGCCACTCAAGCATCTGTCAAGAAGCAAAAGTCTTTCCAGCATTGCATGAATATATGCATGTTGTACAAGCTTATTCTAGCACTAAAATAACCAAAGGGACTCACAATTTAAGACAATTTTGCATAACATAAAAACTCTATGATTGTAAAAGATAAAATCAATATTGCAGAAATTGACACAAAAAAATGTACTTTATTTTGTTAAAGAACATGTTCAAAATGATTGCCTATACTGACAATAAAAAAGTTGTAGATAATCAGGTGTGACATTACAGAAGACACACACCATTTCTCAGACCTGTTGTATGTATCTCTCTGGTTTGCCAACATAATGCAACACTGCTGGGTATTCAACACACACTGATGTTTTTACATGACTCCATAGAGAAAAACTCAGTGGAGTTGAGCCTGGAGAACATAATGGCCATGGAACATGGAACATCTTGGTCTGAAAATTACCACAATTCATTCCAGCATTACCAGCAAACCATAACAATTGCTACAGAAACAACATGAGGCGTATTTATCACACACAGAACAATCTGCCATCCAGATCATCCCCATTAAGAAAAGTAGAACCAATTCAAATTCAACTCAGTCATTCTTCAGTTTTGATCTGATGTCAGGTTTTTCACTTGAACACCAAAGAAGGTCTGAGTGGTTCTGTGCTCACAATGACTGCTGACAACTTCATTGAATGTACTGTACATGATATGCTTTCAAATTCACTATATCTTCAGTCAGTCTCAAATTAAGCAGCACTTTGCGAGCTGCAATTGTGAAAATTATAATTCAGCTTGGCCATTCTTGGTTATTTTACATACTTAATCATATATCCTGAACTCTCTATTTGCTACTACAGAATAAATAGGAAATGACCATGATACAACATGGTCATTTTTAACAGTTCTGACACAAATTTTTCATCTTGGCATTTTTTTAAATGCCAGCATGCATTGCGGCTCTTTGTAAGCAGTCAGCACACGAAATTTCTTGTTATGGCTATTTCAGTAAAGCTTCAATGCATCTGGTCATTTTTTCTACTCAATGAGCATTTTCAATCTTTGAACCTAACATTTATATATAAATCCTTTTGTCATAACATTTTAATCATTAATTTCTATATATTTAATTTTTGTAAAAAGGCTATAACATTTAGTAAACCTGGCACATGTTTTTTAATTTTAATTAACTAATATTGTTATATAATGATGAAGATTTAAAACAGGGTAATTATGGTTCTTGCATTAAATAACTCTAACAAGAGATTTTGCCAGAATGTATAAAATAATTCAATCAGTCTATCACATAAATCCTCATTTAATAAATAACAAGTAAAGTAAAAAAATGTTTAATATAATAAAATTTAAATTTTATTTTATGACATGCTTACTATTTAACAGTTTAAGTAACTGCTTTTATTTTTCTAGAACTGTGTTGATCATTTATCATTTCTTATGGAGTATTGTTCCACACAAAAAGAGTTTTATTAACATTATTCAAACATTTATATTATTTAAACTATTACTAAGCTTCATTATTTTTGAAATTCAGTATGTGCACTTAGAGATTCCATACAAAATATCTTGAAAATTCTCCAAGTTATATAAAAAATTGACAAGGAATATTTTAAAGTAATAATTCAAAATATTACTTTTCAAACTTCAGTTATTTTAAATCATAAAGTCTTGTTTGTAAATTGATACAAAATACTTACCTTTATCAGTGAAGTATTTTTAAGAAAATTGTAATAATTGACCTATCATTTTAAACTAGCCATATTTTGTTTATTTTATTAATCAATTTTATTTCACAATGTTATTTTATTTTGTCTAATATGACATTTCAGAACTTCAGATTTTCTATAAGAGATACATATATATTTCTTTTATATACCAGTATAATTTAATTCAAAGGATATATGACTATCAAAAAGTACAAATCAATTAAATAACATATATATAGTTCAAAAAACCAGATGCAATTATCAACAAAATATACACATAAAACCAGAAAATCCACTAACATTTCAATGAGTAAACTAATGTTTTTTTTAACTGTTTTCAGTCATCATCATCAGGTTTAATTACATTTTATAAAAAACCAAAATTGAACAGAAATTTGAAAATGATGAAACAAACATTTGATTAGCTTGTGAGCATCACTGTGATCATTTACAGATCAAAAAACATTTTAGGTGACTTCAAAAAAGGCCCTTCATGCTTGCAAGATAATTCAGCATTCTTATAATTTATGGTCATAACTTTTCTATTGACTTTGTATATCTCAAGTTTCTCCAAATGTTTCAGGTGGACTTCTCCCTGGTTGGATGTATAATATGTGCCTTGTAAAAGGAACTTGAACCTTGTGGTCTGTAGTGAAGGCTGTTAGTGCCATGATGGAGAGACCCATTTTAAGGAAGTCTCATGTTCTTTCAATTGAAGGCATAAGGAGTGTGCGGTAATGCCTATGTACTCCCATTTTTGGCTGACTCTATTATTCATTTTCAAATAAATTAAAAAAAAAAAAAAAAAAGGTAACTTTCTCTAAAAAATTTGCTTTATTTAATATATTATTATTATATCACTTTTATTATATATAATTATTCTTATACAACTTTTAGTAAACAATATATATATTTTACAATTTAAATAAGATACATCAAAAGTCCAGTTATAAGAGTCTCATAATATTTTACGAAATCTTGAAAACAAAATACAGTCAAACCTGTTTTTATGCGGGGGATAGGGACCGCATTAAAAAAAACGCATTAAAAAAAATCTCACAAAACTTCACGAATGGCTGTAAATAATAGTTTTCGCAACACAATTAAAAAAATAATTTTTTTATGCGGTCAACAGGGACCGCATAAAAAAAGTCTCACATAGAAAATAACTCAAAACCGTACGAAATAGAATTTATTGACAACAGATGTCAGCACTTGACTGCATCGTCTGGTCTATCGTCTGTTTTACATATTTTTGTCCAGGTGGTGTTTTGTTGACTTAAAAAGTAAATTATTTCATTTTTCGCATATTCATGCAATAATATTACTATAATAAGTGCATTTATGCTATAATAAGTTTATTTAGCTATAATAAGTCAACGTAAGACATGACGAATCGCACGAGACTAGTCGCCAACTATACCGCACAAATTAAAAATTCGCATTAAAAAAATCGCACAAATAAAAATCGCACATAAAAGGAGCGCATAAAAACAGGTTTGACTGTAATTAATGCATAAAAATAATTTTACATAATATGAGAATAGTTTACACATATACTTCAAAATCTATTTTTTTTATATTAACTTTTATCATAGATTTAAATTTAGTAATTTAATTTATTAACTTTTATTAAATTTTATTCTTTGACAAAAGTAATTAAACAATTACTTTTGTCAAAGAATAAAATTGATCAAGCATCTCTCATTGATAAATTCTCTTTAACTTGAATTTTAAGCATCTCTTTGTTAGTATTTTAGATGTAAAAATTTGAAAAGACAAGTTCATCTTTTCATGTTCAAGTCAGTCAAGCCTGAAAGACATCATCTTGGTCCTTCAAAATGTGAAGAAATAATAAAATGGAGTCAAACAGACAGACAGGAAATATAATGTTCAGAACCATGAGTATTAATTTTTATATACTATAAAGACTTATTTCAAAGAATAACAATATCGAATAATGATCATTATCATTAACTGTTATAAAGTCATAGGAACATGCTTTTGACCTAATCACCAATTATTTTAGAATTTATAGTATATAACACATTCGTCTAAAATAAAATTGTAATCAAAAGCTTTATCTGAGATTTCTATAAATGATAATTTATGGTATGGAATTGATTAAAACTCTTTCTGGAAGAATCCATTTAAATTAAAGTAGCTAATATTGTGAATGGATTCAAGATCAATGGATAAGAATTTTTTTGTATAGAATCCAGAATGCTTTTTTGGTATGTTTTAATAAGAAAAAATTAAGCTCTGAAAAGGTTTGATAAGAAAAAATAAGAAATTAAGAATATACTCTTACTCTTCTAATATATATAAAAGTGATGCCATCACAATGTCTCTCTGAAAAAGAGACTATAATAATAGTAGAGTTCTAATCATTCAAGATAAGATTGCACTTAATAAATCATTGATCTGCACATCTTCAACTGGATCTGATTGCTCAATAATATACTCATGAGATGCCACAACCTCCACTAATACCTTTCTATAAATGTAGTCAGTTTCCAATATTCATCCAAAGACATCCAGGAATTAAAGCTTGTATCTCTTATAGTGTAGAGCTGATTGTTCAACTTATTTTCAGTATGAATCACTGCTTAAATCCTATATGTTCATAAGAAATGATCATATACCTCATTAATTTTTTATACTACTTAAAATTTTTTTTATAATAACCATTTTCATGTTCTGTTTAAGAACATGCAAATAGTTATTATAAAAAAATTAAGTAAATCAGATGTTTTGTTTATTTATACAATTTTTATTGTATTGTATTATAAACAATCTTTGTACAAAATTTCTTTTTAATTCATAAATGTACTTTTTGACATACTTAAAAATTTTTGATAAGAGTAATGTATAAAGAAATTCTACTTGCAAAAACTTCCGACTGTTGTTTTTAATTGCAAATTTAAACTGCCATTGATTTAAGACATATCCCCATTTTAGACTACAGAAAAATGTGTAAAATATGTATCTTAGAAAAGAAAATGCAGTAATTAAAACAATTAATATTATAAATAATATATATTATAATTATATACTAAATAAAATGTTAACACTACCAAAAGCTGGAAAATAATATAACAATTCACAGACACCTTCCATACTTATTCTAGCAGGTACATTTTTTAGAAGAAAAGAAAAAAAAACGTTTTTGGTCACTCTGAGGGACCTTCATCAAGGTTATCACATGTTCTACAATCAAATGCATTTAATCAAATTCCAAACGAATTTCTAAGTTTATTCTAGTAAACATACCTGCTGGAATAAGTATGGAAGGTGTCTGTGAGTTTTAGTAAAATAGATATAATAAATATTATAAATGAATAATTTTGTATTTTATCGAAAGATAAACTCACCATTATTCACTTTAGAGTCACTACCAAAAGCATTTTTCTTCATTTCTACTACTTGCATATTACAGTTATCTATCTGATTCAGTGACATGCAAATTTTCCTTTCCATATTACTATTTTTTATTCCTTCACATTTAATAAACATATCATCTTCATCTTCCAAAGTTTTTAATTTTGATAAATCATCAGAAATTACTCTTTCAAATGTTGGCACTTTTTGACATAATCTTTTTTGACTAGAGAACATATTATCTTCAGAAGCAGAGCAAACTAGTCTTCCAGACTTTTGAGATCCTATGCTTGATACATTTTTCACAACAGTTTCTGTTGACATGCTGCGACGTGGTTTTTGGGAAATTTTAACCTGTGAATCTTTTACAACTCCTCCCTTTTTTTCTTTATCTTCTTCAATAATATCATTTTGACGTGCTTCTCGTTCAAGTTGTTCATCATGACTAATACTTCTTGGTCTAGTTTGATCATTGCTCCTTCTACTTGTTTTTCTTCCTCTTACAGATTTTGTTTTTCGTGGATAAGTAGAATACTTTTCATCTCCAGATTGTTCTTCATTATCTTTTTGTTTCTTCAATTTCTGAAAGATTTATATGAATTTAGATGAAAACTTTTTATACACAAGATAGTGTATTTATTATATATATATATATATATATATACACTATTTTCCTTAATATTTTCCTTATTTTACCTTAATATTTTCCTTTTTTATTAATATTAATTTTAAATAACATTAATTAGTAATAAGTAATTCAGTTAGTCCATAATTTATATAAAAATTAAGCTGTTAAAATTCTTCTTATTCTATTTTTGTCAGGAGTACCTAAAGGCTATAATGTGTTAATTATCAAAAGTACTTGTGAATAATATTTTTAGTGTGTAATTTTTGAATAAATTTATTGTTTTTGTAACATATTTTAATTTTCATATAACTAGAACATATTGGTGAATGCTCCTAATATTTTTATTATTAATTAACAAATAACATTCAAAATATGAGGGCAGTTTTTTTTCAAGCTTTGATGGTCCATAAAACAAAGACAAGTGTAAATAACAAAATGAATTTATTAACAAAAGTTAGGAACAAACATGGTTACTTTTTGATATAATCACTGTGAAGATTGAGAAATTTGTCATATCTGTGGACATCCCCTTGTCATAGAATGTTGTTGCCAGTGAATTGATATGGTCTTAACAACATTGTTTTGAAGAACATCATTAGTCTCAAACCTCTGCCCTGCTAACCACATTTTCAGTTCAGGAAAGAGGTGGAGAAAGAGGAAAGAGGTGGCTTTTTAATGTGTGAAGACTTCTTCACACATTAAAAAGCTGGATGGAAGTCTGAAAGGTAGAAGTCTTTACCACCTTTAAATAGCCCCGATTTAGAACCGAGAGACTTCCACCTCTTTCCTGAACAGAAAAAGTGGCTAGAAGGGCAGAGGTTTGAGACTAATAAAACAATGTTAGGGCCCATCTCAAGTCATTGGCGGCAACATTCTACGACAAGGAGATGGAAAAGTTCGTCCACAGATACGACAAATTCCTCAATCTTCATGGTAATTAGGTCAAAAAGTAACCATGTTTGTACTTAACTTTTGGTAATAAATTCATTTTGTTATTTACACTTGTCTTGTTTTATGGACCATTGGAGCTTGAAAAAAAAAAACAGCCTACATATCAATTTTACTTCACGAACAACATATTCATCCAAAGAAAATCAAACAGAAAAAATACATTTAGTCCTGATGAAAACTATATCTTTTTTGTAATTTATTAACTGTCCTAAAGCTATCAAAACAGATTTATTTTATATGGAACTTCTAACTTTACTCTAAAAACATTTAGCTTTAATCATATCATTTGCTCATTTGACATAATTTATCTAACAACTTCTGCTAAAAATCAAATATAATTTCTTTATTTTGGTCTTGGTTTTTCTTTTCGGTAGAGATGCAGTTTATGTGCTAAGATTTATATTTGGATATTATTTGCTTGTTATTTATAAAACTTTTATTAAACTTTTATTATCCATTATTATTTTATAACTTATACAAGAACTCTATAAAGTTTGTTGTTTTGTAGCAATGATTTCCAATTTTCTTTTTGAAGACAGCATCCCAACTGGCTTATTTTTGTGCATAACACCTTACACCCAATAATTTATTTAAACTTTAAATTACTGAATGTTGGAAAATCTTGTAATATTCTCTATAAGCTTATTGTGACACTCTGGATACTGCAAAACCAGACTAAAAACCACTGTTTTATGATGTTTCTAGAATATATAATCTAAATAATAAACAAATAGTTTTTTTAAATATCAGAAATATAAATAGATAAAAAAAAATATATATATACATAATGCTTTGTTATGTCATTAGCCTATCCATGAAAATAATTTCTGTTCAAAAATTAAATAACCAAATTTAAATTTACTGGTAAATTAAATTTTCAGTGGTGTATCATAAAATAGATTTAGTCTATAATTCAAAATGTTTATTTTGTGTTTCTTCAAGGAAATCTTAATTAAAGGAAATAGAAATATGTAACCTTAATGGTTGTATTGAATGTAATAAATATTATATCTAAATTAGAGGTGTAATCCCAAAATTTATGAAATATTTTAGATTCATTAAAGAATCTACAAGTTACCTATTCAAACAACTAAATGCAATTCTAAAATGATTTAGAAAAAGTTGGAAAAAACCTACAAAAAAAAAAGGAAAACAGGAACATTTTTAAGCTATACAATCAACTATTTTAAAAGAGAAATGCCATCTCTATAGCAATATAACACAAACAATAGGTTGTCAGGGAGTCACTCAATTTGAATTATTAATGTTCAACACATATTTGAAATAATAATGATTATTTCCTACTTTTTTCTTCTTTCAGAATCAATGATTTGATATAGGTTTACTATATTTTTAGATTTGACAATAAGAAATGAGAAAGATTAAATGAAAATTGCTTGTTTTCTTGAAAAATTCTTGTGTTTTATAATTAAAAAATAATAATTATTAATTATTGATTCAAAAATAAATAAAAATCTTAAAATTTTTTTATTATTTAAAAGAATATTTTTTTGTCATATTATTTTATTGTGAAAAGCAACATAAGTAAACTGCCATAAAACTAAATTGAATATTTTTTAAAATAATTGCAGTTCAAAGTTAATAAAAAAATTGGAGAGAAAAATTATTATGTTAAAAATTAAAATTATTAATATGAATTAGTTATGTCTAATAATATTAATATTCATTTAAAAACTTTATTGTCTAAAAATAAACATTTTTTCAAGGAACACATTTGTTACAAATAAAATACAAAGGATAAGATTAATTTGAATACTATAATTTAGCAAAAAATACATCTTAAAAAAGAAACCTGAGAATAATTTAATACTTTCATTACAATACTTGACCTCAAAAGATTTTGAAAGCTTTCAGTATGTAAAATTTTTCTGAATATTTTCATTTACAATGCTTAATTAAAACTTACTCTTTGTAAACTAGACAAACGAGGTGGTGGTGCTGTAGGTTTCTCAAATTCAAAAACAATGACAGCAGCTGAAACAAAGATGAAAAACTAATTACATCTATATGATAATTTTTAAGAAAACAAATACATACAAGTTTATATAAGTAATTTTAAAATATTATTATTTAAGATTTTTTTTATATTTATTAATATTTTTTATATTTGCAATTTCATCTAAATAAAATTGTTCATAGCAACTACAAATAAAATATTTAATCTAAAATATTAAATATTTTAACTATATAATAAAATATTTAGTAATCACTTAATACACTAATTTTTTTTATACAGTAGAGCATCGATTATCCGACCCCTCGATCAACCGTTACATCGGTTAACCGACCGCATTCTAGTCGGCAAATTCAAATGTCCACTAGTGATGTGACGCCACAACATTTGGCTGTCTTGGCTACTTTAATATTACTTTTGTTAAATTTTTGTGTGTTTTAGCTGGCAACTCTGGCTCGACAATGAAAGGGAGGCCAATATTTAAACCAGGCTTAATTTTTTATTTTTCTTTATTTTTGTATTTATTTTGTGCAAACTAAAGAAATAATTTTGAATGATACAATAGCAACGATTATTATTTTTAAAAAATTTTTGTTAGGCTTAACATCGATGAAAATTCAATGCGAAGTAGGTTAATAGCGATATACTAATTACATGGGATATACTAATATACTATACTAATAATGTACAGGTATACCTCGCATTACATTGGTAATTGGTTCCAGGAGAGATGACGTAAGTCAAAAAATGACGTAAGTTAAATTTACTTGTGTAGTTACAACGTAAGTTGAAACTACGATGGAAAACACCAATAATGAGCACTTAAAGACCACTAAATAAGACGACAACACAGAAACAGATATTTTCAAGTTTTGTTCTTTAGGATTTATGATGATTATATTAACATTTACTGTAAATGTACATATTTTAATATGATTTTATGTGCTTTTAATGCTTTTCTAGTGATATTATGACTTCAATATTTGTGGCGGACGGATGTAAAGTCAAATAAAATGACTTATACTTGATTTTTATTTTTCCATATACTTTTTTGACAAACGATGTATAATCGAGAACGACATAACTCGAAACGACGTAAGTCGAGGTATACCTGTATTTTTTCATACTTTTTGGTTATCCATTTTTTCAGTTATCCGACCAACCCCAGTCTGCAATTGAGTCGGATAATTGATGCTCTACTGTATTTTAAAATACAAGAATCTTTTATAAATTTTCATTAAAATTTTACATTTAATAAGAGTTATGAATAGATTTATTTAAATACACAGATAGAATATTCTAAAATTTTTACACTAATAATTGAAGCCCTCAGGGATGTGTAGTGCTAACCCTCGGAATCACATTTCTGAGGTAATTGAGTTTGGATGTTTGAAAAAAATCCTAAAATGAAAAATCCCAAAATGATGAGTTGACAGCCACATCTACAGGTAATGTTTGAAGAGCAAAAATATTAACACACTCTTATTCATATGATTTTAGGATTTCTTCAAGCATTCTAACTCGATTAACTCATAAATATGATTCTGACAGTTAGAACTATACTTCCTGAGAGCTTCAATTATTAACTAGTCAAGTAATAATTTGGTTACTAATTGTGAAGATGGTTATTGGCTAGCAAATGCAACAAGTGTTTCAAGAATTATCTAGGACTATGAACCCAAAGTTGAGTTTTAATTAAACACTTGGCTTTATTTCCATCTTTATTTAGTTGATACGTGCCGTTTGCACGTTTCGGGCATAGAGCCCCTCATCAGTCAACATTATCATATTCGATCTGCCATGCATACAAGGTTTAATCTCAATCGACACATGTATCTTTTTTTTTCTATAAACGGAGTAATCCCTTTTACACACAGTATTTATATCTGTTGTACTGTATATAATCTTTTATGGCTGTTTTTGCCTCATTTTTTGTGATGCAGCGTAGTACTATGCTGCAGCACAAAAAATGAGGCAAAAACAGCCATAAGACATTAATGAAAAAGAATTTTTATGTCCTTGTGAAAAATCACTTATTATATTCCGTAATATGAACACAACCACGATCTACATCTTCTAGATATTGTGATAACTGGATATCGTAAAATAAGCAAAAGATTATATACAGTACAACAGATATAAATACTGTGTGTAAAAGGGATTACTCCGTTTATAGAAAAAAAAAGATACATGTGTCGATTGAGTTTAAACCTTGTATGCATGGCAGATCGAATATGATAATGTTGACTGATGAGGGGCTCTATGCCCGAAACGTGCAAATGGCACGTATCAACTAAATAAAGATGGAAATAAAGCCAAGTGTTTAATTAAACTCAATTTTGGGTTCATAGTCCAACAATCATCAAACATGGTTTCAAACAAGAGATAGAAATTATCTATTTATTTCAAAATAAAAATTAATAAAAGCTAATTCATAGCTTTAAGGGTTGTTCTGGAAAATTTTAAAATATTGCCAACCATTTTGTCACTTTAAATTTTTTTTTTGTCATTTCAAATTATTTATCGCTACCAGTTTTACTTACTAATTAATGAGGGTGCTGGTAGCCATATCAGTTTGGCATGTGGAAAGTTTAAAATAACATGTTAAGCTATAACTTAAAATGCGAGGGCCAGACATTCAAGTCACTGATTTGAATGACACTTGAACACGTAGCCTTAAACACAAACATTTCTTTGTCCAAATAATAGGCATTCAAACTGGTGATGCAAATGCCTGGTCCTCTCCTTGTTAGCAATAGGAATCATTTTTGAATAATTTTTTTAACAAATAATTCCAAATAACACATTTGATCACAATGTTTAAACAGTGTTTCACATGTTCTGTCGTGTCAAAATTTTTGTTTTAGTATATTGAAAAAGATCAAAGTGAAAAAAAGCCATCCCAAAAACATCCCCAAATTTTCTGTCAGTCAATAAAAAAAATATCCAATTTGGAAAATGCTGGGTAACATTGCATGAAAACTGTCTTTAGTTTTCAATGTAACTTCCTACTCTTCTGCTTGAGCTTGTAACATGACATGACAAAATTGCTAGGTTTGTGGTGCATAGCACTCTCATCACATGAAAGCTAGACATTCTGCTGTTTTTCCTAAAATGTGCTTTGTGATTCAATTTCATGCTAAATGTCAAAATAAGCAGACTTAGAATTTTTATCACCACTTACTATTGCCAGTATTATATTTTTATTGCCACTTTAATAAAAATATCACCAAGTGGTGACTTTGGCACTATGCAATGCAACTCCTGTAGCTTATTTCAACTATTTCTGTTAATCAAAATTTAATAATTTAATATTTATTTTTAAAATAATTATTATTATGCATAAAGATATCTTTATAAACTTAAAACTAATATTTAAAAAAAAATTAATTGTTAAATTTTTAAAAAAATGAATATATAAATTTTCTTTAAATACTCACTGATAAATTAAATTAAACTGCTTAATTTTTTTGTAGTAATAATAACTGAACTGGTATAGTTATTGAATGAACTCACCATCTTTTATTCGTTTCTGTACTTCTGGAGTTAATAAGGCCCAACTTTTACAATGTACCACATGATTAGCATTATGTATTAAAAATCTTTCACACTGCCTTTGAATCCTATGTAATAAGTCTATAAAATTCTGTTGGAAATTTAAAGAATTTATTTAAAGAATAAAACAAATGTATATCTTCTAAATAAAATCAAGGATTTTTATAAATAAATAATTCAATCTAAATCTTACTTGTGTCCACCTTCCTGATTCTTGACTGTTTTCAGATTCAGCAGCAGGAAGTATTTCACTTATCTTCACATAAGATTTGCAAGCAATATCAGGACTTAAAATTTCTACTGCAGATAAAACACTATCTTCAAGTGAGGTTACATTCCAGCTTTGACCCTTTTATAATTTAAAACCATATTTAAAAATTTTTTACCATAATAAAAATAAGATTTATATTTTTATAAAAGTTTATTAAATTCAATATCAATAGATGTAATGTCAATATTATATCAAACGACAAATATCAATGTTATTTTCCATAAATTTTTAGTCATTATTCTAAATTACAGTGAAAACATTTTACTGGTAAATCATTTATTTTACATTGTTTAAAAATGATTTTTCTTTGATATATTAATCTTCCAATAATTCTGGCTTCTGATTATTTCATTATTTATCAGAACTTTTGTAAGCATTCTCTGTATATAAAAAGAATTTGTATATATTAATTTTTTAAAATAATTTACATATATTGATTTACTGTGTGTATGTATATATAATATTGATATTGATGGATAATTTAACTACCGTATATCTCGGCAGATAAGACGATGTATAAATTTTCGTCGAAGTTTTATAGTTTTAACATATACCGTATTTTACGGACTATAAGACGCACTTTTTTCTTCGAAAAATTGCCTCCAAAATTCAGTTGTCACAAAATTGTCTTATAGTCCATAGCGTCTTATAGGTATTTTTTTTTAAAAATTGCTTAAAAATTAAGGTGCGTCTTATAGTCCCTAGCGTCTTATAGTCCGTAAAATATGGTATCTGTCCTATAAGACGACCCCCAAACTACCAACGGCCTATGAATTTAGTTTAGATCAGCAATCGTTATCTGAATAATAATACTGTATAGTGTATATGGAATTATGTCCTATTTGTAATTTTTCGAATGAACAAATTTTATTTTCTTGCATCTGATGATTTTTGCAAACATTCGCACTAATTCGGGCATTCAGGTAATGATTTTGACTATTTACAAAAACATCCTATGAGCTATTCTATTTTGTGCACATACCCTACTCTCTTCTAGTAAATAATTACGGTTTGTCTGTCTTTTTATAATGGTTTTAATTTATATAAATTTCAATCTAATTTTTTTGTATCTGTCCTATAAGACGACTCCAGATTTTTGGGGCCATTTTTTATGGTTCAACTATTGTCTTATCCGCCGAGATATACAGTAGGTATTTTTCTCACATTACTTTAGGCTTATTTGATATTCTAAAAATTATAATAATAAACAAAACAGAATAAACAATAAATTTACTATTTATATTAGATACTGAAATATTTAACCTACTACTAGCCAAATTGCCAAAAGTTTATAATTTAAATTTGGCAAAAAATTTTTCATATTTGTAATATATGTTAATAATTTAAATAAACATTAAATGTAACCAAGGTGGCAACAGGGTTGAGAGACGGGTGAGGCAAAAATGGACAGCGAGAGAGTCGCTCGAGGGAACCAGCTGGATGTACAAGTGTTTAGTTATATTAATAAAGAGTTATTCGTATTATATTATCTAGTCAGTTGAGTCGTTTATAATACAATATTGTTTTGCCAAAAGATGATAATCTATTTCTCAAGAACTATGCATTTCAGTATTCTAATTTTCCAGCACTTTATTTTTCCATAAACCCAATTTGGTGACAAAATAATATAACATGCTCAATACTCAACATTTAATGCAGACATGTGTACCAATTAAAGCTTTGATTCTACTTGCACATTTCCAGTAGTAGCAATAAACAGTGGCAATGGTTACTATGGAAACAATCCCACAAGGCATCTAACAGTTCACTGTGCCTATAAGGAAAATTCTAATGTTCTGAATATTGCCACTGCCACTAAGACTCACCACTTTTGATAGCCAATAAAGTGATAGCATATATCTGTCATCAGAACCATAGATCTAGGGTCAATGTGGGTAAATATGAGACACTTTTCAAAACTTTTGTAACAGCATTTGTTAGGATCAGTATTTTCCAAAGAGAAATACATGACAAGGTTTACAGTTGGTATTAAAATCTAATGGAGTATTCATTTTTCCTGTATGTATGAGAAATGTTGAGCAAAAGATTTTTTTCTGTCTCATAAAACACACTAGGAGGTGAAAAATGAGACACCCATTATATCACCATAAGGATTTGCCTATGCCAACAGGGAGGTTAATAATGAGGTACTACAGGTTAAATGCAAGGCATTAATGTATAAAACATTGCTCCATGATATTTAGAAGTAAGTAGATAAGATTAAATATTCATCAGTTTTGAAAAGTGTCTCATATTTATCCACATTGACCCTACTTTTTAGTTTTTCTCTGATAATTGTTTAGCATCTTTATTATTTCACTCAAAACTCACACCTATAAGAACAATGAAATATTTTTACAATAATACAGCACAACTAAAGTAAAAAAGTTTCATGGAAAGTAATGACTGATGATAAAATCTGGTGTGTCTCATTTTTTATCTCAACTTTAAACTACTGGAAATTAGAATTAATATGAAAATTTGCACCTTTAATCATCCAGCAACAAATGTTTTAATAAATTAAAAACGTTTTCGATCGTTTTTAACGGTCTTCTTCAGTTACAACTCAAATTAATAAAAGAACGATAAAATGGAATACATGCAATTAAATATGAAAAAATAATAAATGCGCATGCGCAACTATAAATATATCGCGCACGATGCCTAATATACATATATTACAGAATAAATGAATAAAATTATATAATAAAAATACGTGGCCGCATCCCTTGTACGTTGTTATTGTTTATCTTTATAAAACGACTTCCAAGCGGTCGATAAAGAGTCCGCGTCCCTATGATTGATACATCCCGTTTTTTCTTGGGCTTTATATATTTCTAGCTTTTCTAGATGTTTGATTGTATGTTTATTGTTCGTTGGCTTGATGATGGAAGCATGATCCCACAATACCTCAATATCTCGTTGCCTGGCGTATGACGCTAGTAACTGTGGATGTCTAGATTCTTATTAATCGAGTACTGGTGTTCTTTGATCCTTTGTTCAAGTGCCGTAAAGTAGCTCCCACATAAACACTATCCGAATCAAATCGTTGGTCCTTTATTGGTATGGAGTAAACCCCCGTTAACGAGTTCCGATCTTCTCTCTTCTTGTCATTCCTTAACATTTTGTAAACTGTCGGATTACGTCGGTAAATGATACGTATATTATTGGCTTTAGCAACTTCGTTTATTATTTTGTTCAAGAAGGGATAATAATTGATTATCATCTTTTGTTTACCGTTATTCGTGGGAGAGTGATTACCTTGATTCTGGAACGTTGTGATAAGTTTTTCTACTATATTTCTCCGGTAACCTTGTTGTGTTGCTGTCTTGAGTATGTAATCTAATTCTTTGTAGGTATCACATATGTTTGTGCATCGTGTGCGATATATTTATAGTTGCGCATGTGCATTTATTATTTTTTCGTATTTAATTGCATGTATTCCATTTTATCGTTCTTTTATTAATTTGAGTTGTAACTGAAGAAGACCATTAAAAACGATCGAAAACGTTTTTAATTTATTAAAACATTTGTTGCTGGATGATTAAAGGTGCAAATTTTCATATTTTTTATCTCATTTTGAAATGCACAAAACTCAGACAAAAGATGATATATGCAATAAAAACAACTAGCAGATGTAAGCTGTGTTTATATACTATATACAAATTTCTAATTAAATATTCATGTCTTTTGCAGACATTATACAGTGAAAGTTAGTTGAACTGACAGAAATGTTTTTGCATCTATTTTTGTAGTGTTTCTTATAAAAGTAAAAAGACTCAATGAAACCATAGTCATTTTCATTCAGAAAATTATATGTTAAAAAGCACTAAATAAACTTTATTTTGTATTAGTATGGGACAGATCATACATAGATTAAGTCAAATTTCACAACCGTCTCATATTTTTCCATTTTTCAGACTATCTCAGATTTACCCAAATTGACCCTATCCCATGCTTGGAAGTGTGACATTGCATCTACTGTTATTGGCCAATGTGTTGGTGTTTCTAATTGGTATGTTTAGCATAGCTGCCAACAATACCACTTTTGATAAAACAATTATGCTCATTAAGCGAGGTTCCACTGTAATTGTAATTATAAAATTCATTACTACATTGAAATAAACAAAATGCTTTCATCTTGTAAACATTAGAATACATATAGTCATTATTAGATACTGTTCAGTACAAGAGAAAAATACTATTATACAGATCAAAAAATGGAGTATCCAGCATTAATAGATGAATTACAGGTACTCCTCACTTTACGACCGAGTTCCGTTCCGACGACTACGTCGCTAAGCGAATTGGTCGATAAGTGAGGAACTTGTGCCGAGAATATAGGATCATTGTAAAATTATACAAATTATGCAACAAACTTCAAATTTATTCATAAAAAGACTATTATAGTATGCTATTAGCCTATTATAGTACGCGCAAGCCTATTATAGTACGCTTAGTGCACATGTCACCATTTGCCATTGACCGACACTCGAGCAAAAAAGGGAATTCCCCAAATTGCAGGTCGAAACTCGATTGGTCGTTAAGCAGCTAGGTCGTAAAGTGAGGAGTACCTGTATTCAATTTCTGTATAATAGTATGTTCTTCCTACACATAATAAATAATGACCAGATGGATTTATGATTCAAGAAAATGTAGTTAGAATTTTTTTACTTGAATTAGCCACTTTTTGTACCACTATTAACTTTTATATATACTGCTACTTTTAATTCTATTTTATATATTTCAAGACTTTCTTATATTTCATTTTTCAGAAAACATCATTATTTGATTTAATCATTCTGTCATCAAATATACAGACCTGAAGATGATCTCCAATTGCAGATCAAAAATATTAGACAAAAAAAGCTTTTTTGAATTAAACATTACTAGAATACAATATAAGGCTTTTGAGTGAAGTGTTTATTAAATTGCTCCAGCCCACTGCAGTTGTCAGAATTAGTAATGTGGCCCTCCTTTCGAAAAGTTTGGGGACCCCTGATCAAAAATATTTCTTAGGAATGATCAAAATTTTTCTAAGCATTTCTATGTAATAATTAAAGTTAATCACACGAGTCAACAATTTGTATCAAAGTATTTACATAAATTTTATATATTTATATAGTTTTCAGTAATAAACATATCATCATTAAATTGGTATTTTTAATACTAAACAAATACAGTATATAAAATATATTTTATTATGTATAAATAGAATAATTTTTTTAATAATTATTTTAAATATCAAATAATGAATGTTAATGTGAAAAATTACTTATATTTTATTTTGATTGTTATAATGGTAAAGATTGTCACCTCCATATAACAAGATTATTCCTTAAATTATAAAAAGTTTACTGATTGATTGATTATATATTCTAACTTCTATTATATAGCAGTAAAACTTAATATCATATATTTTTTAAGAATATTTAAAAATAAATAAGACATTTCAACTAATAATTCTTATCTAAAGTGTTTTGTGTGTTTTCTTTGTCAATTGTAAGTCACTGTGCTTGATGATAATGTATAAAATGTAGTGATATATCTGATAAACTTTATGATCTAAACATTCTATCAATATTGTAGAGTTTATCTAAAATTTTTTTCATTTTCTTCGGGAAAACAATTAAATTTCAATTTTTACTTATTAATTTTTAATCATTATTGAAATTTTTACAAAAAATTCTCATTTTAGAAACTAATTTTAAATTTCATTGCTTACAATAAAAATAATCTTTATTTTACCTTTCCTAGAGCTAAAAACCCATCACAGGTTAGCATTTGATCAAAATGAAGTGCCATGAAAAATATACAGTCTTGAAGAAGTCGTGTCACCATCTCATAAACTGGTTCTGTCCATTTTACATGAGAAAGAGTAGTTATCAATCGATCACAACAAAGTATTGTGTCAATCAAATTATTTACATTCTAAAAGAAATAAAAAATCAACTTTTAAATTTTCATTTTTTATATTTAAATTTATTCAAAATAAAGATTTAGCAACATACTAAATTAGGTAAGGTATTTTGATAACATTCTTCTCTTATTTCTTCTGGAAGAGCTGCAAAGCTTTTGTTGGGCCAAGTCCTAGTAAAATATTTTCCTAACCAACGTATGCATTTCTCGTATAACTCATTCAAACCACATGAAATAGCTAAATGTAGACATTCAACAACACCTTGGATGCATTGATTACATGGCTAAATAAAATATAAATCACAATTACAAAACTTATAAAAAAAAAGTTAATACAGTTCTAAATCTGTTTGATCTATAAATTGAGTTATGCAAAAGTTATCTTGCTCAATCAAATTTTACATCTTAATATTTATATATTCATGATTAATTTTATTATTAGAATGAAAAGAATCTTATTGTTTAAAACTTAAATTCTTCTAACTTTCTACATTTAATCCAAATTAAATTGTTTCACAAATAAAATTTCTTAAATTTTATCTTTAAGTTTACAATATATACTTCTTTCAAATCTTTAAGTTTATTGCATAATATGAATTGCTTAAGACATAAATAATAGATTATTATTATTTATAAACTTTTTTTATATTGAATATAGCTTGAACAGACTATTATTTTATGTTAAGCATTTCATATTATGCAAAGACGTTTTTGGTTATTATACAAATGTTCAAAATCATCATCAGATGAAATCAAAGCATTACTCATAACCAATATCAAAAATTTACTTTTTAAATATGCATTCATTCACAATATGACAATAAATAAATTGTATTAAAAATATGTTAATATTGTGTTATCAAGGTAATAGAACTTCTTATGAAATTGCAATGTAAAATCATAATGTCACTTTAGATCCAGGACAGTCCCGGATTGTGTGGGACTGTCCCGGATTTGGGTTGTTAGTCCCGCATTGAACACCGTCCCGGAAAGTGTCCCACATTTGGTCATGTGACATTTTCAACACGTTTGCAAGTAACTTACGTAACTTGCAAACATGTTGGCAACTTGTGGCAAGTTGTCAAGAGCACATAGTTGTAGTTTTCTTGTACTACTAGTAGCCCGGGACGCTCCCTAGTGGGCGTTCTAGCAGCAACGGTGTCTTTCTGTGGTATAAATAATAAATTCATATCAATAATTCAATAATAAATTCCTATTGAAATAATAATATACTGAATTTATTATTAATTTAAATAATATCTAGGGGTGCCTCTAGTGGCTGTTCTAGGCATACCATGACAGATATACAGCGCCATCAAGTTGTGAAAAAAAAAAATTTTTTTTTTACAACTATAAAGAGTTATTTTTAAGTTTACTTATGCATTTATGTATTTATATATTTTGCTACTAAATTATTTATTAATGCATTAGTTATTATTATTATATATATGTATGTTGGAGGTCCACCCCATTTTTAGCTCCCACAACACAGAAGTGTCCTGCATTTCAACCTAACATATCTGGTCGCTTTAATATAGACAGAACATAAACCTAAGCAGGCAAAAACTTTGGTAAAAAATTTCATAAAAGATGATATTTTACAAATTTAACAATACTTAAATAATGTTTATACATCAGATTGAGATCAAGATCAGCATTATTTTTAACAGAACAGATTTTTGTGAGATTAACTATCACATGATCTGGATCTGACAATTCCTGATAGAGATATCTTGACAATAACAAAAAGAAGCATTTCCATTACTTCCATTACATTCTTACCATAACTGCCAAATACATGAAGCAAATCCTATCATTGCTTTGGAAGAATGAGGAAAAGTTATCATTTATTCTTCCAAAGAGTTAGTAATATTTTTTTAATCATAGAGATATATTGCAATCTTTAAGATTTTCCTAGAATGGTGGGTTTTGAAGCATGGAAGTCATACTAAATGTATAATTTCCCAATGCATTATTTATTATCAGTAAAATTCAGTATGTTATATGTTTAATGTTCTTTTTGTTTTCATGCACAATTTCCTACATTTATAATTGTCTATTTCTTGTCATATTGTATCTTAATTTAAACTGATCCATTAAAATTATTAATTTATTTCAGTATTATTCATATCTAATAATAAATTTAAACTAGCATTTATTTATAATCATTTGAAATTTTTTAAAACTGAAAAGTTTATAAACTTTTAAAAATCTTATTTGTAGTATTTTATGCCAAATGAACTGCTAGATTCATAGCCAAACAATCCTCTTAAATACTCAGGCTATAAATCTTCTAATTTTAATAATTAATACTAAGTAGTTTGCTACTACAGGTAGATGTTAGGTGCCATCTCTTATCTAAATTAATAATTATAATTTAAATAATTTAGATGATTCTAAATTATTTAATAAATCTAATAGAATTTAAATTTAAATACATCTGGAAGCAAAGGCTTGCTCGGGGTCCAAGTAGCACAACTGGCAAGCATACCACATAGCAAATGGAGGTTGTGGGTTCAAGTCCCGCCTCAAACCAGTTCTTTTCTTCCAAATGATTCTAAATTATTTGAATTATAATTATTAATTTAGATAAGAGATGGCACCTAACGTCTACCTTTAGTAGCAAATTATTTATTAAAATTAGCAAATTTATAACCCGAGTATTTAAGGGTGATCATTTGGCTATGTATCTACATATATATATATATATATTGGGCTTTAGATTGTTTAATGAACTGCTAGATTATTTATCAGACTGTAACAAGGCAAATTCAATGGTTAGATATAAATTGGCTATAGCCAAACTGCTTTATATCTAATCATTAAATTAGCCTTGTTATAGATGAATAATCCAACAGTTCATTTGACATTAGTAATTGAATGAGATTGATGGAATGAGATTGATATTATGTAGTATTTTATATCCGCACCCTTCATATCATATTCTAATATAAAACATTGCATAAATTTTAATATTCTTGAATGATCCGTACTAGTTTTACTATGTCCTATCATTTTTTTATTTCTTATTCTTCACAATAACCTAAGGTATTAATTTGTTTTCACTTTTTGACATTCTTTATAAGAATGATAGAAAATGAAAATACAGCAAATTTATCAAAATAAGTAAATGTAACATAATTGCTTAACTATAGTAAGCAAGATGTGTAAAATACTTTAATTTGAATTAAATGTAGTAAGAACCAGAGCATAAACAATCCAATTAAATTGACAGCTATCAAGTTCTTACTCTATGAAAGAAGTGACAGTAATTCATTTTGAGATGAAACACAATAACTTCTTTTAAAGTATCCAACTGTAGCATATCTGCCAACAAAGCTATTTCAGCTATATTGACGTCTGGTGGTAAATTAATTGCCCCGCTATAAATATGACACAGAGCAAAATATACTGCCGGATAGGTGAAACTGAAAAATGATACAATTATTAATTTTTAAAAATTAATTAATAAGTAAAATTTAGATAATTAATACTTTTCTTACAATTTCTTCTTTTGATGAATACTTACCCTTGTAAATTAATTATTTTATCAACAGTTTCAATCCAAGATCCTTTAAACATAGCAGCAAAATATTTGCATCTAGCTGCTAAAATGCATCTATAATTTTTGAAAATATATATTTGATTAATATTAAATTTAAAAAAAAAATCAATAAATAAAAATGTATTGAATACATGTTTGCATTAGAAAATATGAATAAATTTAAAATCTAAAAAAGTTCTTTAAATTCCATATTATTGTTAAAGATAAACTATTCACAGATAAATGTTTTCTGATCATATTCTAAGTATGTATTATGTGGAAAAATAATTACATCTCTAAGGGAATTAAGAAAACCAGTATCTTATAGTATTAATATCAATCTTGTTTGTTGATATTTATTATTATGCAAAAGAAATTCTGACATTATTTTTGAAAATGATATATTCTTGAAAAAATAATCTAAAAAATTCAAATCTATAAATATTAATGCAAAAACAACTACATTCTTTAAAACTAACAAAAAGTAAAATATAAAATAAAAACAAACTGCTTTGAAGATGAACTCCAGCAAATCAGTTTGTTTTTATCTTTTGTTATCTATAAATATTCTGATGTTCGATACAAAAGATATATTTTCTAATCACATCTTTTTCTCTACTTATAGACTTTTTCTAGCTCTAAATATTAAATCCTTGCCAATAAATCCATCTCTAGAAAAACATTATTCAGTAAAGAAATCAATAACACAAATATAAAAACTTCTCAAGAACACTATCTAAAAGTTTCGCTAGAAACTCCTAGATAAGAGTTCCTGAATAAACCTTAAGACGAGAAGAAACTTCTCAAAGAACATTTAATGCATTTTTCTATTTGTTTTGGTAGTTTATTGAATAATGTTTTTATTAAGATAAATATATTTTTTTCATGCTAATATTATGTATAAATATATAACTAAATACAAAAACTGCAATGTTCAGTTTTTGAATTGAATAAAATAATTTAATTATTATTCTTATTGTTGTTTACTTTAAATTGCATAAGTATCTATGGTAATTTTAAACTTAACACATTTTGAAACTCAAATTTTAAAAAAATTTGTGGAATAAACATAAAATAATGCAAAATGGAAATCTTTATATCAAATTATTTATCAGGCACTAATAATCTGGAGTTAGAGTGAATATAGGAGAAATATACATCATGTGTTGAGTCAATAACATACTTCTATGTTCCTTTTCATATTTCATTTTTTATATTCACATTTTAAAACAAAGATAATTTAATTCTATTATGAAATCTTACACTACAGTAATATATACACCCAATTCTGTTGACAGCGTTTTCTACATGATTTTGATTTAACACATTCTGGAAAAATTCAATTCTATTACATAATTTGTTTTGATTTAATACATTTCAATAAATACAACCAAACACTCATTAAACCTGATAATATTAATCCATTACATCACCAACTGCCGTAATTTTAATAAGAGATGGCGCCTAACGCCTACCTCAAGTGCCAAATTTATTTATAATCTTTAATCGTTTATAGCCCGATTATTTACGGTAGTTGGTGATGTAATACATTTCAATAAATCTGTCTTCTTATAAATTTCTATTTAATTTTAATTCTTTAAAACTGAAAAACTTTTAGACTTTTAGACAATTTCTAGACAAAGATTTAAATTCTAAGGAAAAAATATTCATTTTTTTCCTTAGAATTTAAATCTGTCTAGACAATTACACTTTAAAAAAATTCTTAGAATTTTTTATGACTTATTTAAACATGTATAGCAACAATCAGTCTTTCAATTTCAACTTTTTCCCATGATTGAAGCAGTCAGAATTCAAAGTTTGATTATTTGTTTATACAATTGATTATTCCAATTTCTTTCGATACAGAATAAGTTTTGTACGCCGTTTAGTGTTAAAAGCTAGAAAAAAATGAAATAAAAATAAAATTTTGCAAATAATATAAATTTATTAAATTTTGCTGTTAAGTTACAATTGTCTCTCTTCTGATTTATTAACTACAATAGAAATATTTTGTTTAAACACATCCTATTATATTAATTGGTTTATCATATCATTTCTACTGGATTTTAAAATCTGGAACCAACAGACAGTATGTTTACACATGGATTTTTTGGGAACATATCTATCATGTAAAAACAAAACTAAGTGTATTTGTAAATTATAGTTAAAAAAATAATGTTGTAGAATTTATCTCAAGAAATCATAAAATAACTTAATGCTTTTGAGCATACTTTGCCTTTATCTTCAGAATTTTATTATATTAGTAAATTATTTCATAATTTTTGAAATAATTTACTAGTATGATGAGATTCTGAGCATTCTCTATTAACAATCTTCCAACTGCTATATCATAAAGATCTACTACCAACAAAACAAGCTAGCACACTAAATTATAAGCTTAGAGAAATATACTGCTTATTAAGCAGTACATTTCTATAAGCTTTTATTTCTGGCTGTGCTAATGATTGTACAACATTCTTTTGCTTTCCTAAGCATTCCAGCCACTTTGGTCATAAGACGATATAATGACTAGATAATTTCAGAAGTGACTTGCTGCTGTTGGACCCTGGATTTAGAACCAGATCATCAAGAATTTTTTATAGTAGCCTATTCTAGATGCATTGGTCTTCATCTCTCTCCACTTATACTTATGTTTGAATGTTTTGTGAATATATGTGCCCCAGCACCAACAAAATTACTCGAATTACAAAAAACAGACAAATATTTGCAAAAACAGTGGCATAGATAGGACATAATATTTGTAGACTAGACTAAGGATGCATCTTTAAAAGGAGTAATACATAAATATATGTAGATTATATTAAAAATAAGTTTTTACATTATAATTTAAAAAATAAAAATTTCTGTTCAAACTTTTGCCATTATATTTAAGCAGATCACTAATTTAAAAAAAACTAAAAAGTGATGAGATATCTACTAGAAAAAATAAAAGATATTCTCACAGTTAAGAGACTTCAATTAAATCTGATAATATTGCAGATCAAGAACATAAAAAGTGACTTTTAATAATTTATTCCTTAGCAAATGAACTATTTAACATTTAACTAAATAACATATTTAACTGATAGCAGGACAATGACACACAATTCTGCATAATCATAATCATATTTGTACATACATACATATTTCCATGCTCATAATCCAAAAAGAATGAGTAATGAATACTGCATGTGTATTTTCTCAGAATTACTCAATGAACAAATTTTGAATTACAAACATTATCATCATCAAATCATGATTTTAAAATTCTCAAACTCAAGTGTAGATCTCCTTGTTATATATAATTCTTTTCATTTGAAATGCTTCCATGTATCAACACATTTGATTTAGTGCAAATTTCAGAGGAAAATAAATGTTAGTGCTAAATCGAAATTTGAATGTGTGTTTATACATATGTGATTCTATGAAACCTAAATCAAACTTTTAAAATAACTTTTATTATGTTAACCATATAAATATTTACAGAAAACCATCTTCAAAGTAAAAACCTCTTCTGTAGCTACATACTTCTGTTAACATTCACACCACTGATTAAACAGTCTTGCAGCTCATGCTGCATTACCTCCTTGAGTTTGAATTTTTTTTTTTTTTTAATTTGTGGTTTAAGGCCCTTTACCACTCAAAGAGAGTATAAAAAGGCCCCCTTGAGTTTGATTGTCACACCACTCTTCACCTTTTCTGCTTATTTGAATCTGCAATTCTTCAGTATGGCTTTCATTTGATAAAGATGTGAAAGAATGAGTGAGATTCAGTAAATAAGGGAACTATGGAAGTACAGGTATTTTGCCATATATTTGCTAACCAGGAGAGCATAATGCACCGGATATTGTAATGATGGAGAATTCAGTTTTACTTTCCCAGCACTTGTTATATATAACACAAGAAAAGTACGGTGATTGGTCAAAAACTGACTTCCCCCCAAGATTTTTACATTTTTGGAATCAGGGCACCTTGAAATATTGAAAAATGCAAAAAACTTTGGAGCTTTTTCCTGTATATATGAATGTTAGTGTGTGTGTGTGTGTGTGTGTGTGTGTATTGGGGGCACAATTTTGAACTCAATTTTACTCTCTTTGAAGCTTAATAATGCCTGTGCTTTTTGTCGAAAATATCTGAAATTATGCAGGGAGGTGTGTGTATTAGGGGGATTAATGCTATTAAATTTTGGTGGTTAAAGGTTGATGGGGTAGGTAAATAAAGGGGGAGGTCGTGTCACATTTCCATTAGGGTTGGACTTAATGACGATTTTACTCATTATTAGCATTTACAAATTTTTTTATAAAACCCATCCCTACCTTAAATTAAGCTTTTTGCTATTTTATAACAGTTAAAAATATAAAAAGTTTTTAATAATAACATATAACACATGCAGTTTACAATGTTGCTGGAAAAGTTAAGCAACTCTTTGCTGGATCGTTTTTGTTTGCCAGTGTTGAGGCAAACAAAAACCTGAATTCTCCTATTTTCAACAAAACAATGATTTTCATCCTAATGCATCATGCATACAACCAAGAATGTACTGTACCTCTCCTTGTAACAGGTCTACTCCCAAGAACAAATTCATAATACACCAAGTCTTTCACATTAAAGAAGTGCTGTAATGAGTGAAAAGGTACCTTTTCACTCATTACAGCACTTGACTATAGCACTCAAAAAGGTAATGCAGAATGGGTTGCAAGGTTGTTTAATAGGTGGTGTAAGGTAGGTTTGGGAGCCAGTGGAACTCCCCAACCTACCTTACATAGATTTTTATGCAACAACAGAGATAAAGCTGACTTACTGGAAAAATCAGAGATATACCCAGATACCTTTCAATACCATCTCTCAGAAATGGTATAAACTTTAGTCAAAGTGTATAGCTGCAAATGATGTTTGTTTTGAAGATGGTCTTCTATAAATACTTACACATTAACACAATAATAATTATATTAAAAGTCCAGTTTATTTTTGACTTGTGACACAAAAAATACGTACATATATACAGTAATTTAGATTATGTTATATATACCAGTACTAATACACTTGATTATATATGGAATATTAAATCTTTAAATTTTTTTTACTAAAAAAACCATTTTGCAAGATTTAATAAAAAGTATTTATTCATTCACATATTTGTTTTACTTTTTACTTGTTTTGCTTCAGATATCAGTGAGATTATTGTTAAATAACTTTAAAAAGTATTATTGATTTAAGCTTCTAAAATACTTAAAAATAAATTTATAAAAGTATTTATGAAAGAAAATTTGTTATTCATAAAATTTCAATACAATACAAATATTTTCTATTTGTTTACTCAGAGGATAAAAATAAAAAAATATATATACAGTTTCTTACCTATGTGCTTTTATTTCTTTATCTTGAACTTGAACTATTATATCTGAATCAATTTCCTCTGTAAACATTTTTAATAGATCTTCTCCTAATTTAGAACAGGCCTGAAACTTTCTTTGTGATACTGATCCACCTAAAATACTTTCAAGTTCTGGACTCTGATTTTCTTTAGATCGTTTTCCATGACCAGAACTATTGCTTAGAGCTCCAAGAAATGAAGAACTAATATCAGATACTTCAGAATAAATAGTTTCTGAGTCATCATCTATTTCTCCAGACCATGATGGTGGCGATAACAATTGTCTCTCTTTTAAAACATCAGATACAGATTGTTTATCTGAAGACATAATACTACTTTCAATACTGGATGTAACTGATTCTGAAAGATCTGCTTGCGAAACCTGTTTTGGTTGTGAACTCAGTTGTGCTTCACTTCGTCCAGAAACTTTTGTCTCCAATGTTACTTTTGGTGTTTCAATGCCTGTAACTTGTTTAATTTGTCCAACAGGTTTTTGTATTTTATGTGGAGAACTAAACCTGCTGTTGCTTTGTTGTTCATCAGTTTCTTGAAATTTTTTAATTTGAGATTCCTCCTCGCTTTCTGGTCTACGAAATGTCATAGCACTTACATCTTGTGGTCTTGTTGATGCTTTTACAATGACGGGTTGAACTGGAGGTTTAGGAGGTTCTTTTTTTGGTTCTTTTCTTCGAAGAATTGGACTCATAGGAAGAAGACCTTCTCCTTGATCTGTAACATTACATTCTTTCTTTACATAAACTTCTGCATTCGTCTGATTTTTGAGTGTTTTACTTGGAGAATCAGATTTTTGAATATTTGTTTGCTTATCTGAAGATACTGTTTTATTCTGTTTATTTTCTATTTTCTCATCATTTGATACAGTTTCTTTAATTAATTTATTTTTGTTATCTTTCCCTTGATGCATTTTATCACTTTTAAATAAATCTGTATTTAATGAATCCAAAATATTTGTCAAAATGTTTGAACATAAACTTTTACAAGAAACAGTACCTTTTTTTAATTTTGATTCTTCAGATTCTTTCTTTGATTGTAAATCATAATCATTATCATCAGTTAATTCAGATGATTTTAACATGTCTAAATTGTTACTAGTATTCTTTTTAATATCTACAATGTCATTTATATCGAATTTTTCTTCTTTTTTCACTTTTTCGCTATACTTTTGCTGAGCAGATACCACACTTTCATTCATATCTTTATTTAAATCTATAAACATTGAAATTGATTGTGTTTTATTTGCATTTTCCTTTTTTAACAATTTACTATCTTCTTGTTCACTTTCTGCATCAATAGATTCTAAATCTATAAACATATAACAAGATTGTGGTCTTTTCTTAATATATGTTTCAGAATTTTCTGTTAATGTGTTTGAACTTTTAACAAGTGTTTTAGAGAGTTGAGGAAATGAATTTACTTTAACTAATTTATTATATAAGAAATTACTAGTTTCTACTGGTTCATAAGCTTTTTCTTGGAAAAAAGGAGAAAAATTTCCCTGGTAAAATTCTTCTTGCAATGAAGTTTTTCTCATTTCTTCTTTATCCTCATTTTTGGTTGCATCAATATACATGTAAACTGACTGTGATCGCTGACTAGATGGTTGCTGTGGCAATTTTGGATTAGCGACATCTGGCGTAAGATTATCAATATCAATATAAAAAGGAAACATTGAACTAGATCTTTTATGATTTTTATTAGAATTAGGTAGATCTTCAGATCTTTTTCCTTGTGCAGAAGAACAATTTGAACTGCCATCAAATGATGTAACAAGAGATGATAATGAACATTGTAATCCTGCTTCAGAAACCAAACTGAATGTACTTTGAGACATAAATCCAGAATCACTCATAATACTTGCATCCAACCTTCTTCCTGGTGAATTTGTTCCAGTTGCAGATTCTTGTTCCATATTTCTAACTTGTTCATTTTGAGTGGAATCCTGAAAATGTTCTCCTTTCAGTAATTGTGGATTTCGGTGAAGAAAAAATGATTTCATAGCATCTTGTTTTCTTGTATGAAATAATTCTTCAGAAATCATATTTTCCTCATCGGATGTTTTATTTAGAGATGTATCATTTTCCTGAGAATTCCATGGTTGAGATTCAGAATTTAATGTTTCTTCAAGAGGCAACTGAGCTTGCAAATCAAATGTACCACTTCGTACCATTCCACTACTTGGAGAATCTGAACTTGTTGTTGCAGGAGTATTAGCCACATGAGAATTTTTATTGCAATCCACATTGTAATCTTGAGTTTGACATACCTGATCATCTAATGGCAATATAAAATTTTTTACAGATTTTTCATATTCTTTAGTATTTCCAGTTCTAAACATAATAGCATTGTTATTATTTTTCTTCTCAGTTATTAATTCTACACTGCTCTTTTCTTCTTTATTGGAGTTGTTTGTTTTAATGTCTTCCATTTGTGTTTTAGAAGAGTATAATTCATGTTCTTGAAAAATGCAAGCAATATCTTTTTTCTTTTCAGGAGATAAAGGACTGGTGGTGGGGGTTACAAATAATTCATTGTTACATCCTTTATCACCTTCGTCTTTAACAGAAGATGAATCTAATTGATTATTTACTGTTGTTTTTGATTGTTCATTTGCCAATTCAATTAGTATTTTTCCTAATCGTACAGCTTCACATTCACTTTTCCTTATATCATCTTCAGTATACACTTTCCTTAAAAGATTATAAATTTTCATCAATTAAATATAATAATAATTCTGGTAATAAGTTTTCTAATGAAGCTAATAATAAAACTTTTAATATAATTTTATAATAATTTTTACAATACTATTTCACTTATAAATTATTACTCTACAATCAATTCATTTATTAATATTTTAATACTATAACCAAAATATTGCCACACAATTTAATAATAGATCAGTCATAAACCAATATACTAGCTTTTAATGTTTTTTTTTAAACTTATTATAAGTTACAGTTAATTCATTGTCCAGTTTCTAGTAAGTCTATTTCATCATAGTTATAAAACTGCCAATACTTATTGAGAAAGATATAGATTATATGTAAAAATATATGACATAAATAATAAACATTATTTGTGTCTACTAACTAAATATTGCTGAAACGAAATAAATTTCCATCTTTTTATAAACATAAACTTCAAGATTCATTAAGTTTGGACATCTTTATATTGCACAAAAATATACACTGCATTTTGAATATCTCTTTTTTAGATATTATAATTAATACTCCTTATATTTAATGATGTCTAGGATTTAATGATTAATTAATGATTGAACTACAATGAAATTTGGAAGATATATTTTCCAAATAAAATAATTTTGTAAAAAAAATTAAAAATTCTATTGTTGATCATCATGAGAAAAATGATGTACTGTACAACATGAAAGGTATCTCTTCCAATATATCTAAATATAGTGAGATAAGTTGAGCAATAGCTATGCCAGCTAGGTTGTATAAAAAGTGGGTACAGTAGAGCATCGATTATCCGACTCAATTGGAGACTGGGGTTGGTTGGATAACTGAAAAAACGGATAACCGAAATGTATGAAAAAATACATTATTAGTATAGTATATTAGTATATCGCTATTAACCTACTTTGCATTGAATTTTCATCAATGTTAAGCCTAACAAATTTTTTAAAAATAATAATCATTGTTAAATTATTTCTTTATTTTGCACAAAACAAATACAAAAATAAAGACAAAGTAGAAAATTAAACTTTGTTTAAATACTGGCTTACCCTTTCATGGCAAGCCATGTTGCCAGCTAAAACAAGCAAAAATTTAACAAAAATAATATTAAAGTAGCCAAAACATAGCCAAATATTGTAGCGCCACATCACTAGCGAACAATTGAATTTGCCGACTAGAACGTGGTCGGTTAACCGATGTGACGGTTGATCGGGGGTCAGATAATCGATGATCTATTGTATTGGTCTTAGTGAGGACAAGGGCTACACTGGATTTTCTAATGGAATACAAACACTTAACACCATTGAACCTGAAGCAAATCTCGGTGGGGATTCGAAAATGTTTGTTCACTCAAGTAAACATTGTAACTTACTGAAAATACAAAGGTTTTGAAAGAGTTAGTTACAAGATTCCAGTAATCAAGTAGTGAAAACTTGGATAAGTTGAGCAAAAATGAGAGAAAGAAAGCTAATATAATTTATTCTGAATGCATTAATATTACTGAAAAGTTACAACTATATTATTATTATTTTGGTAATGAAGCACTATGAAAAAGTAAAACCTAATATAAGTTATGTGCAACTTTTCAGCTGTCTTTGTACAGTATCTTTTATATTTTATTCTGTCATTTGCATCTTAGAACATCAACAAATATAAATAATTGTATTACTTTTCCTTGAATAATTAATTGAAACTAACTTGGATTTCTCCTTTCACTAAAATGCTCTATACACATTCTGGAGAAAATTTTCCAGATTTCACAGTATCCTGTTCACTGGGTCAGATGTCTAAACAGTTAAGGTGTGAGCCTACCACTCTGAGTGGCCTCGGACTGAATCTGGACATGTTCAAAAAACAACAAAAAATTTTTCATGGGGGATCTAACCTAGAAATGTTAGACTCTGTCTCTCATACCTAGCAACCTACTTTGTGCCTAGCCAAACCCACAATGGACTTAATTAAAAAAGGACCACTTAGTGACCAAGAAGGAAATGAGTTAAAAAACAAACTGTTCATAACATCATAATCTAGTTAACACTGAAAATAAGTTTAATTATAACTATGAAACTATGAATACTTTTATATATATATAATATAATATCATTTTGCCTTATATCTTATGGACATGAACATAATAAGTTTTATATTATATCATGCCTGTCATCCTTGAGTACGGCCGACATCTTATCCTGACCTCACCAACCCTCCCCACTACACTCTAATACTACGTTCACACACAATCCATGACTCACTTCGATCTTGATTTACCTACAATCTGGATTATGACTGTCGCCTGTCGAACGTCATGCTGTTTGCACAGACAGTCCACTTGAGAAAAACCCGGCTATTACACACAATGATAAAACTGACATAATTATGCAGTAAGTCACAAACACCAACAAACAAAATGGAAGTTTTGGTTAGAAATAAATACAGAAGTTTTTCTTGCCATATATCTAATAATAGACAGATGTCATCGTCTCTCCAAATACAGTATCTTTTTTATTTCTCTGTCACTAGCTCGACACGAGTTCCACAGTCATCTTGTATTTTCTTGTGCGCGTGGGATTGTGGGATCTCTCTTATAACTGTATCTCATTTCAAGAACTCTCTTGAGTCGATTGCGATTGAACCTTGTTTCAGTCGCGATTGAAATGGTTGAGGGAGGTTGCACCAAGGCATAGTTGCCGCCCTTGGTCACCATCTAGATTGAAATGCTCGGTGCGAACGGGGTATAACCCTCCTAAGGCCAATTTCTGACAGAGAAGCTGGTAACTGGGGTCAAGCTTGCTGCTTATCCCCCTGGTTCTCACACCACCATTACAGTTTAGTAGTCTTGTTATTGACTTTATAACATTTATTTTATCTTAGAATTATTTCTGAAAATCCTCTTCACTACTTCAAATGTGCTTTTTTTTTATCAATGAATTTTCCTATTGAATGATCTCATGATGAATATATTAGAATCTAAACTGATTAATACATTTGATGAATCTCTGTTTTCAATTTTAGATGCTTTGTCATTTCATAGAATTTATTTTATGCTTTAGAGAAATCTTGAGTATAAATATATCTATTTTAAATGTATCTATTTTTTACAAGAATTACAAAATAATAAGAATTTTATTTTATTTCTAACATTTAATATTTGTAAAATTTTAATATAAAAAGAATTGTCTTAGCACTGTGGTAAGCAATTTATATAATTAATATTTTAAAATATATATATTTATATTTACTTTAAAAAATAAAAAACACAATTCTACTATGAAAATAAACTGTAAACTTATTACAATATTTGAACTAATTGAAACTATTGAAAACTATTACAAATTTAATATTAATTATTATTAACATTTAATTCCTGTTAGACAACAATAGTTAATTTTGTTTTGTCATTGTTTTTATATAAAATTTTGTTTTAAATTATTCATACTCGATCTTTTGGTAATTTACTTAGCAATTTATATAAGATATGATGAATATACAATTTTGATTACATTTTATACTAAGGCTTTGAAAATTTTAAATTAATAAATAATCTCCAGAGAAATTTGTAGATTGTAATTTATTTATTTATTTAAAAATTAATGATTTAATTATACTTACCTCAGTAAAGACAATAAATGTGTTTTTCCAATAAATGATTTAAATGCTTTATTATCATGAACTTTTACTTCATTTTTGCACAGTTCATTATATAATGCAGGAACTCTGACTTTTAAAATAGCCTTATGTGATTTTATTAAGCTTAGATGCTCTTTTTTTGTTAATTCACATATATTTTCAATGTCATTAGAAGTAAAATATTTATCATTTACAGCAATGAGTACATCAGGAAATAAACTTTCTTCAAAAAGTCTGTTAAAAGTAAAAAAAGTGTGTATAGAATT
Source organism: Centruroides vittatus (assembly GCF_030686945.1). Classification (NCBI taxonomy): domain Eukaryota; kingdom Metazoa; phylum Arthropoda; class Arachnida; order Scorpiones; family Buthidae; genus Centruroides; species Centruroides vittatus. The sequence continues at coordinate 406,907 of NW_027122591.1, read as the reverse complement.
TCACAATTAAATGTTATATTTATAGTATTAATTAAGATATATGTATTCAATATAAATGAAAACTATAAATAAAAATGTGAATAATTACAAATTTATTTAATAAGCATATGATTTATTGTTGGATAAAATAAGTTCTCTAATATTCAAAATGAAATAAACATTAAGAGATTTATTTGTTTTACTGTAATAAATGAGTGGTTGATCCAAAAATATTCAATAAAAAATCAAAAATCACTTACTTTATAATCATATAAGTTGCATATATAATCAGATAAATGAATATTTACACAAGTGAGCCAATCATTATGATTCACTTTTAAATTACATTAATTTAATGTACATATTTTGCTAAATTCATCAATATTAGAAGATAATGTCAAATAGTATAATTTAGACAAATCAAAATAAATAACTATTTCAAACAAACAATTAATAATCTACTAAATTATGATCAAATGATTTTAATTAGAAATTTGGGTTCATAATTGATCATTATTCATTAATTCTGCAGACTTTATTAATCATATTCGACATAGGAGAATAATCAGTTCTAGCTAAATTTCTAAATTAAATTTAGGTAGAACTCATCACGACAACTTGTTAATTTAACAGATTATTAATTATATTTGTTTAGAATAATCCTATACAATCATCACTTATAATGATTATCTTCATTTATTTAAATATTAATTATATCTTATAAAATTATCTTCACAATTTAACATATCATCAATAGTCAATGATACCTCTTGGTTTCACATAAACAGATATTGATTGGTACTTATTCAAACTTTTAACTTTGTTAACCTGAAGTCTAGTTCAAAATAGTAAGATACAACTAAATTAAATTGTAATACCATCTTTAAATATTGATTACAGATAAATATATTAAGATAACTTATGTTTTTTAATATTATGTTTTAGATTATAGAACAAAAAATATAAAAACATAAAATAAAATAAAAATATATAGAACAAAAAATGTAAAGAATATTCTAGAATGTGTTCAAAAAAGAATGTTAAACAGAGACTTCACAGTGCAAATCGATCAAAAAAATATTTGGTGACAATAAAGAAATTTTTTGATTTGTACATAACTTAAAAATTTCTTATTTTCAATGAAGGAATTTCAATATTTTTTAAATATTAAAATAACAAAATGTAGACTATCCGAAATAGTGTATTCGCTCATCCTTTTTCACACCAGGAACACATCTAAAACACACTGAGGTTCAAACTTTTATTTGAGGCTATGATTTCAGTAAATTATGTAAAAGACAATATGGTGATTGAATAATATTACAAAATAAATTACATTTAAAAAATAATAACCCAGGATGTTATAGTTCATTAAAATAACAAACATAGACCATCTGAAATGGTGTATTCACTCATCCTTTTTTTTCTTTTAATTAAATATGTCAGAACTAATCTTATTTCAAAATCTGTGTGTAGAGTTCAATTTAGACGTTTTGATAAATAGTCAATGATTTTTCTCAATAATTATAAACTTTTTCAATTTGTAACATTGGAAATAAACTGAATAGTTTGTAGCCTAGTTCTATTTTTATTTAATTTAACAAATCATATGTCGTTGTTTGGCCCTCAAACTATTTCAAAATCACCCATATAATAGCAAGGTTGAGGCCAAAGTTTTAAACGCAAAAATGTGTACGTCAGACGTTCGGTGCCACTTTCCTGTAAGCCTAGAAGTTTGACAATGGTGTTTGGAAAGTCAGTGGAATCATGCTTGACATTCCAAACAGCATTGTCAAACTTCTAGGCTAACAGGAAAGAAGCGCTGAACGTCCAACATACATGTTTTCGTGTTTAAAACTTCAGCTTCAACCTCGCTAATATTTTGATTATTCATTAACACTCTAAACTTCAAACAACACACAAAAACTACCATATCAGAAAAATTATTCTGAGACTTAATTGATAGTTTTTAAAATGGTCATGATTAAAAATATATTATTTTATTATTGTAAATGCTTATAAATAAATGTTAGTAAATTATACAGAATAAATAAATAAGTAGTCTCAAAAACATTACTGTGTAGATACAAATTAAACTTAATTTCCTGAAGAAATTAAGTTTAATTTAACACAAATTAAACTATTTTATAGTTTGTAGATTTCTATTTGTTTTATATAGTATTCATAATAAACATATATAAGCAAGGACGACGCCAGCCAATGGGTAAGGGGGGTAAGATGATGTAAATTGATAGAGGATATGAATTGTATGTAGGTAAAATAGAAACGATTCATAAAGTTTTAATCATTTACTATGTACCGGAAAAGAAATATCTCAAATAAAACATTTTCTTTAACTTACAAGAAGCCTAAGAAGATTATTTTAATTAAAACTTAGCATTTAAATAACTTTTTCAAATTTCTAGGGGAGGGCAACTGCCCCTCTGCCCCTCCCCCTGGTGACGCCCTTGTATATACGACAGATAGATATTCACAAAGTATAAAATAGATATATGATAAGCCTAAGTTAAAAATAAAAATTTTTTAAAATATTCTCTATAATCAAAATTGTTTATAAAATTTGATAAAAACTTCTTTAATACTGAAAACATAAAATTTAATTACTTCACTTAATACTTGTATTTTTAAATTATTTCTATCAAAATTATACCAAAGTTAGATTTTAAAAAATAACAATTATTGTGTCATCATCACAATGCTGGGCTAAATTAAACATATTTTTAATTTATTTAATTTAAAATATATGCTCTCCACCTCAAATTAGTACTGTAGTGTCTTGCCCCTGTACATCATACTTTTCCATTTGCAATAGAGTCATGCGAGTCATTTATCTAATTCCTTTCAGGGGAAATTTTTGAACTGAAATAACATGACTTCCAGTTTACATCTTAAGTTCATATATAGTTAATCGGGGCCTCCTACCCCTAAACTTTCCACATCCGTTCTTGAATTTCATTTACCTAATACCATTCTCGAGATTAAGAAAAGGTAGATGGATGACAGTTGGAATTTATAGATCTACAATTTCTTTCAAATTGCAGCTCAATAATGACTTTCAGGTTGAATTATTAGTTCTTTCAATTCATTAATCAAGAACATTTTATGTAATATTTTCAAGTTGCAGTTTAATTTATCTTTAGTTGTTACATTTTATATATTTTTACATCTCAAAAATTTTCAGAAGAAATCAATTTCTATAATCAAAATCAAAATCAGAAGAAATCCATCAATTTAATATAATTTAATATCATTTTTATTTTTTATTTTTTAAACAGTTAGCAAAAGCAATGTATAAAATTCCAATTTAAATGTTTTTTTTTTAATTAAATAATTCATTTTAAAAATTTAAAATGTTATATCCAAATTGTAATTTCTCTTATTTTATTTGTTATTTTCATATTGCAATATAAATGAAACCTTCAAAATTACATGTCTTGTTTCTATGATATAATTCTTTAAAGTTTAGATACAAACATTTTTTTCATAACAGAAACTTTCAAACAGTCAAATTACAGAAAAACAGTCTAGAATAATATATTAAATAATGTTTTTATTAAGTATTATCATTTGTGGAGATAAAGAAAAAGAAATATCTGAACTACAAATAATAATATCTTGAAAATTTCTCAATAACTTCTTTCTGTAATGTTATTATAAAAAGAAATTAAAATACTTTATTTACTCAATTAAATCCTTGGATTCAAATAAACCCCGGTCTTTGAATAAACCTTGGGAAATAAAAATGCTGTTAAAATTAAATGCCTGTCTCAAATAAACTGTGTTACTGAAACATGGAAAACATGGTGAAGTACTGCACTGTATAGGGTAGAGTGTAAACAGCAGCGTTGAACTGCAAGCACTTTCGACACTATTATTTCTCTGTGAGCATTGAAAGCGCTAGCAGAAAAATAAAATATTCTTTAACGCCTTTTTATGTTGAGTTATTATTCTTATTTATGTACATTTGTCAGCATGATGTCCACCCTACGTATTTATGTTACTTTACAAGATTGATTGGGTTAACTATGAAAACTAATTATTTCAAATGTTGTAACTGTAACCCATAAATATAGTCAATAAATGGTTTTGATAGTTAGGAAAATGTACAAGTAATTAAGGTATTACTTCCAGTTTTTACCCACTCATCTCCTATTTCAAATCATAAACCCCAGAAATAAGTACATTTTCAAAATAAACTCACAGGGTTTAACTGAGGAAATACAGTAAATCAATTACATCTTCATTTCATAAATCATAAGTATTTTATTTTAAACACATTTTAAATTAAATTTTCAAATCAATATGTAACTTACTGAAGCATATGATCTTGCAACTGTTTTTGTAATTTTACTCTTAACTTTTCTTGTTCTTTGGCACACTTCAAAACAAATGCTGCACTTGGTTGAGATACAGACCATGCTTTTGCTCCACTACTGGCCATTGGTGCATTGTGGCAAAAGATTTCACAGTGCTTTGTTTAAAACATTCCTAAAATGAACAGTTAAAATAAATTAATATTATGAATAATTAGAAATATAAGTACAAAAATTAAATTTTAGAAAAAAATTATTGTAATATTTCATAAACAAAAAACTTCGATATTAATAATTACATCATCTGTAATTGATTTTTAATATACAAAATAAGATTTCTGCAGTATTATTTTAATTACAAAAAATAATTATTATTTATATTAGTTTCGATATTGTCTCAGCTCTGCTATACTGTTCAAACATTTTTGTAAAAAATTAGAAATAATGAAGATATTAATTAATCAATTAAATTCTATATTGACATAGAAAACAATTTCCCTAGCTATGTGGAATACAAACAAAATACAAAACAGGAATTACCGGTAACATAAATTTTCATATTAGTATAATTCCTACCAACTCCAAAATAACTAGATGAAAACACTTACTTTTTTTTTATTAATCTTAAAAACTACCATCATCAAGTTACAATTGTCATTCAAAAATGAAATGTATTACTAGAAAACTTTTTAAAATTTTTTAAAATGTCTTCTCCTGTCTGGATAGAGAATACTGTGACATTGTTAACACTACAGTGCTAGTTATGAACCTCATATAAAGCTCTAAAGGCTTGTGCTAAATGTGTTATCTTTAAAATTAGTTTCTGGACCTTTATGAGTAAGATGTAGCCTGATTTAATCCAGTAATTGTTTGTTTTTGAAGCAAAAACATCAGGTCAACTTAAACTACTGACTCAGATCTATACTAAACTTCTTTGCCAACCCCACTGAATGAAACTATAATTTATAGACAATAAATAGATAAAATGCAAATGACCATAATAACTATTATTTGATTTGTAACTGAGTATAAAACTGACTCCATGAGTTAAAAGTTAGTACACAGATTAAAATATAATTTGAATTTAAAATACTATTAAGATAATTATAAAACAATGTGACATCAAAATAATGAATGCAATTGATCAAAAGAGGAAGGCCAAGATATATGCAAGCAATATTGCTATTCTTGATGTAGAGAAGATGACAGAGATTGTTGAGAAAAAGATAAAATTTGTTAAGATTGAATATTGTCTACATTAGAGTCTAAAGTCATAGCACATACTGGAAGGCTGTAATCAATGATAAATTGGATATTAGCTAAAAATAAAAAACATAAAACTTTCAAGTAGCAAACTGATTTGCAACTGCATCAAGTAATTTGTAACTTGCCTAATCAAGTAATTTTTAAGTAGATGCTGAATGTGACTGTTAAAACTGAGTTTTGAATCAATGATGATGCCTAAATCATTAAAAGTACTTAAATAGTCACAATACACCCCCTACTTTAATACAGTAAACGTTTCTTTTTCTAACATTTTTGGCTTTCTTAATTGACCTTCAAGAAATAACTTATTTATTTATTTGCTGGTTTTTGGTGTTTATTCTCAATATACATTCAGTTTATCAAGTGGTTACTTAAACTTACACTTTACAAAGAACAAAGTCATAACTTATTCTAGAACAATTTAAAATTTAACCGTTTTAGAACAAAACAAACAAATTTAAATAGAAGATGTGAAGACCACCATTTCCCCCCCTCCAAAAATACCTTGATGTTAGCATTTGTGAACTACTATTTACCACATTTGTAATAATTTTTGCTTAATCACTTATTTTTACTTTTTTTGCTAATTATATATTCGCGTGAACTTTGTTAGAACTTTAACTGTATCTTGAATAACAACCGAAGTTGTAAGAGGAAATTCGCCTATACTGATCTAGAGACTCCCCTTTTTACAAATTTTAATATCAACTTAAAATGATTTAAATAAATGAATTAGAATAAAACAGTTTATTATCCAAATCTCACAACATACCAAGGAAAAGAAGAAGAAGCAATTAAGTAATTAAACTAATTTATAAAGGATTAAAAACATAAAAGTGGGAAACCTCATAAACCCCCCTTTTGGACTTCTACAATGTTTACACATTAAACGAAGAACTTAGTCAAAGCATCAATGAATAATGAGGAGAACTGTCACAAAACAAAAATGAGTCACACCAAAGCAAGAATGACTCTACAAAAGTTCGATGTCATTACCAAATAAACAAACAACAAAAAACCCTCTCATCCACCCGATAATGAACCGCCAATTGATCATCACCGATGACAAACTTTCTCATGCTGAAAGTGTTTAAAAAAGGAGAGCTTCAACCTAATCAGACCAGCAAGTGAAAGCAGTCCAGAACGTAAGACAAAGGCAGACAAGAGAGTAGACCAGAAGCGGTCAGACAGACACAGGACCTAAGCAGCCAGAGAGGGCAGTCCAGTCCAGACAGTACCAGAGCAGTACGAGCAAGAAAGAGAGAGAAAGTGAAACAGGATCAAGAGACTGACCAACTGTCTGAACAGATGAGAGAAGACATCTTGTTTACCTGGTATGTTGTGAGTCACATAGTTCGAATACGGGGGCCTCCGTTAGGTACCCCCTCGTTGTATAGATAAAGATAAGCAAATTTCCAAAAATCGGATTTGATAACTTTGTTCTGAATTTCCTTTTTTCTTTGCTAATAAATTCCCTTTAATTGATTATATCTGACTCTGCATTCTTCCTCCCGAGAGGCTCATTCCTGGACTTCGGAGTGACTCTTACCCTCACGTCTTAGTCATTTACTTCGTCTCAATCGGTGGTGTGTCTGGTAAAACACACCTGGTGGCAGGACTCTACTTAAAACATACTTGATAACACATCTTAACGGCCCCGAACCCCACAAAGATTTGGAGGCCAGAAATGTATAAAAGGGGAACAGGTAGGAGAATGACTACAAGAATAGCATGTAATAAAGGTTTTCAACAAATTGATCATGTTCTTTTTAAGGAAATAATTTCTGGAAGAAGTATTGAAGAATGTAATAAATAGTAAGTTAACCAGGGAAGAGACACTGTAAGGCAGTGAAGTTAGAATTAATTATTTTAAATTCTTGTTGGCATAGACAAGAATTTTTGAAAAACAGTGGGACAGTGGGAGGAAATTACATTTTCATAATATCCACTAATTTCACAATATATTATAATGGTTACATTTCAAGACTCTCTCTGATTAAATAATAATATCACTAATTATCTAGTCTTATACAGGTATCCCTCATAAAACTCAGTAGTTACATTCTGAAAAAGTGCCATGCTATAAGAAACAAAAGACTAATACAAAACATGGGTTAGATTCCAAAAGTTAGCAAAACTATAATATTCTTTTCCATCACCAAGAGAAATATGTTTATTAAAACAATCAATAATTAACTAATAATCACAATTAAAACTATTGTATCATGTGTTAATATTAATTTTGCGTATCGGAATTAAATGAGGATGTTTTCTTTTTACAAAGTATTGTCATCTTCTGAGCTTTTTTGTTGATCTTGATCAGAAATATCAGCAACATCTTAATTTTTTTTATTTTTATCATAATTTTTTATGGATGACAAATAAAAATAAAATTATGTTATCAATTGAAAATTTATTCTAGAGGGTCACACTTATTAGTCAAGTAACAAGATATTTTTTCCAGAATTTATGTTCAAATATGAAATTATTCAAGTTGGGAACTGTTCAAATACTGAGATATAGGACAACAAAATATATACCATATTTTACGGACTATAAGACGCTAGGGACTATAAGACGCACCTTAATTTTTAAGCAATTTTTAAAAAAAAAATACCTATAAGACGCTATGGACTATAAGACGCACCTGAATTTTGGAGGCAATTTTTCAAAGAAAAAAGTGCGTCTTATAGTCCGTAAAATACGGTATACAAATATGAAATAATATATATATATATAAATCAGAAAGAATGTATTTCATTTGTCATTTTTATGAATGAAGTAATCATTCGTAAGTATGTAATACCTATGGTTAATAAAAGTTTAATAACATTTACCTAAAATGTTTAAATAAATTTTACTAAATATGAAGATTAATCTATAAAAAGAAAACACAGTGAGAGTCTTAGAGAGCTAAAGTCTAAAAGCAACGAACGACACCTGGTTGAGAGGAAAGTTAGGACAAGGAAGAAAAAAATTGCACTTATCAGTTTTCATTAAAGGTGAAAGGCACAAAACAAATTGAAAATTTCAATATTCTATTGAAACAACATGCATGCTTACTTGAATTTAAAAAAATATAGAATAACAAAGTTTACACTTGAAAATTGTGAAATTTTGTACAAAGGATTTCCAAAACCATGTTAGAGCAAAACAGGAAGTTGTGCTGTACGGAGATATCCCCAATTTTCAAACAGAGTTAGAGCAAAACCGTATTGCAGAAGTACAGTGTTGTACAAGGGATATCTGTATTTGAGAAATAAAATATAATTTTGCATTCTGATTCTAGAAAGTTATCATAATCAGACTATTCTTATAATGTTCTCATAAAATTCATATTTTCTTTAATTATTACAAAAAATATAATTTTTCACAAATATTATATATATGAAATTTGAATATGAAGCTTTAAATATGAATTTTAGTTGTTGGGTGTACTATAGATTATTCCCTATGGAATTTCAGGACTTTGATTATATATTTGAACTCAGGGGACCGAGTCGAGTTCAACGGTACCCTATTTTTGGACCGGAGACGAAAAATAAAAAAGTTATCATACTTTTTTCGGCGATCGCGCGATGATAGGAGTCGCGTCGCTCTCCGCTAAGTCGGCCTCGCTATCGCGATCGGGAGTCGCGTGCTTGCCGTTAAAATTGCTTTTAGTAGACGTTTCTCCCCTTTTTTTACTTTGTTCAAGAACTACCGTGAATCGATCACTAGTTTAGCACATGGCGGCGTGTGGTGGCTCCCATACGAGAGGTCAGTCGGAGCACGAACAGTGGGAACGACCGCCATGTTTGCGATCGCGCGATGATCGGAAGTCGCGTCGCTCTCTCCGCTCTCGTATCGCGTGTTTACCCTCCGGAAGATGACCGTAGTCCGACGTCATGGTTTGCAGACTTTACCGCAAGATGGCAATACTAGCAACTACGGTGCCGTCTGCATGAGAGCATTAAAAAAGTATGGTAACTTAAAAAGTGTGATAACTTTTTTATTTTTCGTCTCCGGTCCAAAAATAGGGTACCGTTGAACTCGACTCGGTCCCCTGAGTTCAAATATATAATCAAAGTCCTGAAATTCCATAGGGAGTAATCTATAGTACACCCTAGTTGTTTATTGTCAATTAATTGATATTTTATGAGAGTCTTAAAAAAATTACTTAAGACGTAATTTATTACACACACTATATTAAATTTTATATTTTAAGATTTTTTTAGTTTTATTTTTAACTAATTACTATCTCAAAATATGGTCTGATGGCTGAATATCAAATTAGCCTTAATATAATCCATAAATAATTCAGCAATTTATGCTTATATTTTGTTCAAAATTTGGTTTATATGTTTGTATTACTTCAGTTTCCTATCTATTACAAATTTCTTTAATATTTTTTATTGTTTTAGATTTATTAGTATACTATCTTTTATTTTACATAAAGTTATATGATTGACACTAGAATTTAACTGATATAAGGATTATATTTATTACATATTATTAACCGTATTTAATAAAATTTTAAATACCAAATGATCTATCGGATTATCAAGTTACATTAAGGCCAATTTAATAACTAGATATAAATAATTTAACTAGAGATAGGCAATTAGGCTGCCATCTCATGATAAATGTAATAATTAGAAATGATATTGCCTGACAATCCAGTAGATCGTTTGGCATTAATTAAAATCAGGTTAATGGATTTATTAAAATTTTAAATGGTAACATAATTTAAAAGTTATTTCTTCTCAAACAGTTCAGCAAAATTTAATGACGATGATTTACATAATAATATGTTTATGATAATCCTACACTGACGCCGAAAATAATTTTTTGACTACGATCATTAAATATAAAAATGTATCTTTTGGAAAGATATAAATATTATATATAGACTGCTTAATATAGTAGTGTAAAAATAATTAAACAATTCACTTAAAATGTTTATTTTCTATTTAAATTTTTCTCTTTTTAAAAATCAGTATACACATCTTTTATAACTTCAAATGAAATAAATTTTATCTTACTGGTATATAAGATTAGACTTTTAAAATCAGAAAGAATTTATAACAACAATATACATATAAAACAAAATTCAAGCCCATCTAAATAAATTAACAAATTTCATTAAGAAAGCACAAAAATATTTTTGAAATTAAATAAAGTTTTAAACTTTATAGCAAAAGTCATGTCTAAAATTATTCACTAAACTGATAGCCAAAAATATTCGTATAAAACTTATCAGTGAGCAGTGTCCTACTTTATTATTGATTTTGAATTTTAGTTCTTTACCCTCATAATATTACATTCCTTACAAAAACAAAATATAATATTTATTTAAAAAATAATGTAGTATTAAGCAAGTTTAGTTTTGATAGATCTTAATGAAAACAAAAGTTATAATTTAAAAAAAGTAAAAATATACAAAAGAATATTCCACTGTAAAAATGATAACAGCACTTTTTTTCCAGTTACAAAAATATACACATTTATAGTGTAAACATTTCTGAATATAGGACAATAAAACATAAAATAAACAATTTAAAACTATTTTATTGATAATTATGATTCATTAAATTAACAAATTATAAAATTGTCTTAAATTTGTAGTTTAATAATCAGATTTAATGGCACTACAACTGAAGTCTGAAATATAAATAAAAATAAGTTTTTGGAAAGGTATTGACATCTGCAAATTAGCTTACGATTCACTTTAATAAAAATAAAGTACCGTTAGAGAAAAGAAAAAGTAAATATCTTAACACTTTGCTAATTGCTAACAGGTAAAAATTTTAAGAAATTTATTAACTTTTTTTTTAGCTGTAAAGGATATTTAGTTGTAGTTTATCAAATTAAAATAACATTAAAATAAAAGAAAAATTTAATTAAAATAGATTACTGTATATAGAAAAATTTACATTTTAAATGTACATAATTTCACAGAAATTTGTATTATACATTAATTATAAGTACAAAAATAGAAACTTCTTGTATAGAAACTACAAAATTTAAGAATATAATCGAGCAATATAGTCGGAATTAATGAAGACATATTTAATAAATTCTTTATTTTATATTTTCGTTAAATTTTTTTTTAAAATTTCTTCAATTTTTAAAATAATCTTTTAACATATTTAATTAAGATGAAATGGCATTAATATAGTTATTTTAAATAATAAGAACAGAAAATAATCTTTTAAGAAATAAAATTGCCTATTTAAATATTTTCAATAAACACATTTTCTATTATCAAAATTACTCAAACAAAATCTATTTAGAATCCTAATAAGTATATTACTATTATAAAAGTAAATAGTCGTTATTAGAAAATTTTTTGAACTTATACTATCCTCTAATGGCATTTTTTAATATGTGCAATAAAGCATCTTCCATTTATTTTCTGTACGTGCAAACTTCATTTCTTCACGTCCTTGATAGTGACAGATCAGTATTTCGAAGAATGATAAAAATATATAAATTTATTAATAAAAACAGACTAAAATTTGTACTCCAGTTTCCTGAAAAATTTTATAAACAAAATTCTGTATAAAGCACAATTTTAACTAAGTTCTGTGTCTAATAATTTGAATAAACTTAAACATATTAAATAAATTATATTTTTATACACTACTTTTATGTACTGTAATTTATAACGTATTAGAAATTACTATATTAATTACTACATTAAAACAATTAAAATATCATTTTTAATTATCTTAATATACCATAGTAATTAATGTGTAAATTACACAACTTGAGATTTATAAATTCATAAAAATATTTTCATTTAGTATATTTAATAAGAATTCATATGAATTAATTTTAATATAGTAATTCACACTGAATCCATAATTTAACAATTAAATAATGTTTGAAAACTTCATTACTTTTCTAAATAAATTGCTGTTTCTCATAACTTAATTAAACAGTAAATACCGTACTATAATGCTTTACCTATTACATATATAGAACATATGCAATTATGGTAAGTTACGACAATTTCTTGTATAACGGAAACAGAATTTAGATTGATCAATTAACTGAAAAACACTCAACCAACTATGAGGGGTATTAATAACACAGTAAATAGAGCATTTATAACAGTTTCACTTGTGACTATGACATTTTCCTGTTTGTGCTTTAAAACTACTTTCTGAAATTAAATTCAAGTAATAATAATAAATCAATAACAATTTACTAAAATCAGTCACAGATTTTATAAACAATAAGAGTTAAAAACTTAAAATGTTATATCATAGTTTCTTTCAATTTAGATAAATAATAAATATTAAATTTTTGCTGATATGTCTGAACATTTAATACAAAGTTTATTACAGTGTTACTTAAAAAACTTTCTTCAAAACTTTAAAAATCCTCAAACAATGTTCTCAATAAAAAGTTTTCTTGAATTAATATTTATATTAATAATGGAGATTACATTTAACTTTATTTATTTATTTTTCTTTAATATAAATGAAATATCTAAGGATTTTTTTTATTATAATTAAAACTAAAAATTTATATAATTTAATATAAACAAACTTCATCAGCTAACCCGATATACATTAAAGCAATACACCAACCAAAGCCGAATTATCGGGCTAGAAACAGCTATAATAATAATAATAATAATAATAATAATAATAATAATTTATAAGATAATTTTTATTATTATTATTATTATAGCTGTTTCTAGCCTGATAATTTGGCTTTGGTTGGTGTATTGATATAATTTAATAAGAAACACACAACAAACAATTAAATCCTAAAAATGCAAATAAAAATATTATTTTTGTTATTTTACTAATTGATATAAGAAATATCTAACAAGGAACAAATTAAAATGGTTTGTGTTAACATAAATATTTATAATATCAAGTTAATTTTCTGTATTTTACATATATAATTAATAAATTCAACAATGGGAATTGCCTCTTCTCTACTTGTAATTGAAACTAACAAATCATTTCATATTTAAGCATTATATTATTAATTTATTATAATTTTATAAAACTTTCACTTATATAATTATAAAAGTAAGATATAAAAAATATTTTATTAATAAAACAACTGTAATTAAGAAAAATACTGTTCCTTTTACATTACTTGTTGTTAATACATGTACAAATATTAATTTTTATATAAAATTTAATTAAATTGTTAGTTTAATCTACCATATAAAGTTAAAAATAAATTTCAAATTCTTGTTGTAAAACTGACAGTATATGAAGTTTTTTTAATTAATTTGTTAAATATAAATTAATAATTATTTTATTCATAATACGACAAAACATTTTAATGTTAGATACACAGCACTTTACATTTTTCTGAAAAATCAATATATTACTTAAAGAGAAACAAATCCAAACTGGAAAAATGTAGATCTAAATCACCTCAGTAACCTTTGTTTTATTCCAATAATGTCTTAAAGGCTTACCCTGAAATTGGAACAACATAGCAATACATCTGTCTATTTTTTGGATATTAAAATCAAATTTAAAGAAGGGAAGGGGGTATATATACCAATGTGTATTATAAACCAAAATACATTCTTTTATTCATTCCAGCTCACTTGAATGATCCATTTAGATATAAAGTAGCTACCTTTAGATTGTTACTTAGGAGGGGATTTACCCATTGCACCAGTATGAAGGATATGATTATAGAACTTAAGCAGATAGAGAGAATAGTTTACCACATGGGTACTTGATAAAACCTTTAGAACAATTAGCACTAAATTATATATATGACAAGATACCATTCCAAGGAAGAAAACATATCCCAGCTGAGTCTAAGAACATAGTGGTGGAATATGACAAGAAGCTGAAACTAATATACAAAGAAATTACACACAATGGAGGAAAGAGGCATACAAAAGAGCCAGTACTGTACATCAAATGCTGCAAAATGATAAGGATATCATTAGATAGCACCAGAGCTCCTGGAGTTTATAGCATACCAGTAAAAGATGAAAAATTCGACAGCAATTAATTTACATTAAAACCACAAATAGATCTCTTATAAGCAGGATTAAAGAACACAAATATAATATTGAAAAAGAAAAACAAACAACAATGCTATCCATATATGAGGTCTGTTCAAAAAGTTCCTGAACTTTATTACAAAAAAAATATTTCACTTACAATTTATTGGTCAGAGTCCCCTTCAAAGTAGTCTCCTCCCCAACGTATACACTTATCCCAAGGTGTTTCCACTTTTTGAAACAGTCCTGGAATGCTTCTTCCAGAATGCTCATAAGCTCCTCCATCAAATTTTTCTCTATCTCTGGAATAGTGGCAAATCTTTTTCCTTTGAGCGGGTTTTTTAGTTTGGAGAACAGGAAAAAGTCGCATGGGGCCAGGTCAAGTGAGTAGGTTGGGTGGAGAAGCACATAGGTCTTGTTTTTGTCCAAAAACTCACGAGTTCTGAGGAACGAATGAGCCAGTACGTTGTCGTGGTGAAAAAAACCACTTGCCACTCCTCCAAAGTTTGGGTCATTTTCACCTGATTCTGTCTCTTAGGTGTTTCATAACCCCCAAAATTTCACAGAACAATGCTGCTCCTTCGAAGAGCTCATTTCTGCAGATCCGATTTTTCGCTGAACCCCACAAACACCCTATCACATAAACAGCCATAACTAATCACCAAAACAAGATATCAACAAACAAATTGAAGGAAGTTACTCAGGAAGTTTCTGCAGACACAATGCCTCCAACTGGATTAAAATAACCAACTGGAGGCGCACTACTCAAAAAGTTCCAGAACTTTTTGAACTGACCTTGTATGCCTCGAAGCCAGGAATCAAAGCTAAATTAGAGCAAGCAGCACTGATAAAAAAAAGTGTTTTACTAGAGAAGAAACTAAATTTTTAGAGATGTTAGAAACATATAAGACAGTCTTGAAGAGAGAGTGCATTAACATACAAGATGCGGATTCGTTATCATATGCTTGGAAAATTTTTTATGGGGGAACCCTGACAAAAGATTATAATAATAACTCAATTAACCTATAGGATGTTAACATAAAATTAAATAGAATACATTAGTTGTAAAATATAAATAGGTTAAATTTAAATTTTGTAAATTGCAAAAATATTTGAAGTTTGAATTCAAATCGAACGTAAAAAGCAAAAAAAAAACAAACATTCTAAATAGAACACATATAACTGACCTGAAGCAGGACAGTCAAGCTGTTCGAAAATGTTCATCGTTTTTAAGATAATACTGGAATAAAACAAAGGTTACTGAGGTGATTTAATCAATATATTACAGTAATTATTTTAATAAGTATTAGAATTTTCAGAAATTAATCTACTAGAACTGTTAATTTGTTCATTAGTAAAAACAAACTTTTTCCTTCATATTACTCAACAATTAACATAAATTTAAGAAACTTTAGAATTATTGAAACTTATATATATTAAATTTTGTTTTGTTATAAATAATATATATATATAGATTTTACTATTTTAAGTTAAAATTTATTTGTATAAAATAGCACTGTAAATATAATTTTTTTATCCATAATGATGTAAAATTTAACCAACTTTTTATGTTTTCTCTTGTTGAAACATACGACATTAATGTTTATATTTATATATCAACCTCACTAATTTCAAAAAATATATAGAGCATATCTTTAAAATTACAAGTCTGATGAGTCACTGTAAGCCAGTATTTTATTACATATGGTTAAGATTAAAAGTATCACAATATCTAACAGAAGTTATTTTATATTATTTATTACTGTTTTAATATGTTCCAAAATATAAAATATATTGTATATATTTTTAAGTCATTATATTATTGAATCATTTATGCTGTCTTTTATAATTATAATAATATAACAATATTATTATTGTTATAATAATTATAATTTTATTACAAACTTTTTAAGCAAAATAAAGTTTCTCTCAATTCAATCACTATTTAAATATTAAAAAAAAAAAATTAACTAAATACTTTTCCATTATATAAATAATTTTTGTTTCATAATAAACTGTAATTTTTCAAGCTGAAAAATTAGAAATTATATGTTATTTCAATTTATTATTTAAACTTATTTTTCAAAAATAAGTTCTTAAAAATATAAATATAGAAATGAATACATGTGTATGTTCTTTATTTTAGTTTGATTTTACTTTAATAAACTTTAAAGCATAATTATTTTTAATACAATTATTAAGATCAAATTTCTGGAATTTTATATTAATGAAATGTAGTAATCATTTTCAGTACTTGAAGCAAGATAATTAAATATTGACATTCTTCTTCAATCATACTGATTGCTTATTTTTAGTTATATTTATTGCATTAAATCAATCCATGTAATTAATTTATAAGTTTTTGGATATAATATAAACTTTTATTTTGTTTTAAAAAGCATATTCTTGTTTTTACAATTCTTAAAATAGTACAAGAGAAAAATGTATGGTATTTATTGTAATTCAAATATAAATCCTGAAGCTATACAAATAAACAATAAGACATCAAAATATGTTGTATTAACCAGGTTACAGATGAATCTTATAAATTAAAACATTCAACAGCAATTTTTGTTAAATGCATTACTTAAATGTAAACGAAATAAATACACCGAATACATCCTCATTAAAACTGATTGAATTGTCCTTGTTATAACCATGTAACTTTAATTACAACTCTAAAATTTTAAATGAATCAAATTATTTAAACTAAATTCAAATCGGCCAATAAAATTTATTATAATGTTTCGATGATATATAAACACAAATAACAAAAGTAATTATTGGATAAATATTTACAAATTTAAATCTTTAATCGTCCAATCAGTTTATTTATATCGGATATACATCACAATGTATCTCTATGTATTAACCAAAAAAAAAATTAAATTGTATAACAATATTAATATTTTGAAAATTAATCGTAACACGAAGCTAGTTTAATACGAATTGTAAATAATAATAATATATCGTACTTACAGTTCATTTGTGCGAGCGGAGACTCTCCTCTTACCAGTATTGTCAACACTGCCATTCAATTTTTCCATTCATCGCCAAGGGGTCTCCACTGTCGCCTATCGCTATATTACATGCGCATACAACCAACAGCCAAACCTCTGTAACTTACAAAGGAATAAAATAATAATAATAATATATTAAAAAATGAGAATTATAAATTATCAAAGTAAAATCCTTATTTTACGCATGAAAAAATAATTTAAAATTTTCGACATAACCGTCTTACATTAAATTTTAATTGAATTTTAATTACCTGTTTCAGCGTAATTTTATATATATATATATATATATTTTTTTTCCCTACATTTTGTTAAAGTGATTTGAAAGATCTACCTCACAGGAATGAAATAATAATAATAATAATAATAATAATACTCATTTTTCTTAAATAAATTGCTTTGAGTTTGAAAGATAATTAATGTTTCATCCCGCGTGTATTGAAATAAATCATAACATATAAAAATCGATATTTAAAATTTTATATTTAAAGTTAATTTTTATTAATTCTATATATATTTTATTTATAATACATTTACAATATAACGCTACAAGTTGTAATCTCTATGATTTAGCGCAAATGCCGATCTTAAAATCATGCATTTAATAATGAAAAATAAAAAACTCGAGACATTAACATTCCACATAAAACGTTTTCTTAACACGTGTTATTTCAGTGCGCAAAAGAATAAATATTACATGGCAAACTGGTATTTGATCTTGTTATTTACAAACAGGGCGCGTATTGTTATATACAGTGTGTATTATGCCTTATTAATATTCATTTACTTCAGTAAAGTACTACGATTGTTGTTATTATGAATACATATTATAAAAAAGTAACCATATAAATGATTTTTTTTATTTAGTTGAAAATTACATTTCGTGGAACCTAAATTATTGATTTTTATTGAATAATTTATATTTTATTATTTTATAAAGCATATTCTATCTTTTCTTTTATTTTTTTTACATATAATTTTAAATCTTTAAATTTCAATCAAGTCTAAAATCTCTATAGATATCTCTGATTATTAATTTTATTATAAATATTTAATAATATATTCAGAAATTGTATTTTAAATATTTATTTATTTATTTATAAACATATTTTAAATTTTATGATGTATAAATTTTAATTTTAACCTTAATTTTTTAAATTTTTTATTTATAATTTTGAGAAATTTTAATTATTTTTCTCATTTATTATCGTAATGTAATTTAAAATTAAAGTATATATTGTTAAAAGGAAGTTGGATAAAATTTTTCAAATTAATAACAGAAAATTTTACTAATTTACCGTTATGAATATAATAATTTTAATGCGATAAATCTTTAAATATAAATACTTTTGCCTTTATATTAAATACCAGACACTGTATAAAATTCTAAGAAATATCCGTAAATAAATTATAATAAAGAGAAAAATATAAAAATATTGAATGAAAGAATTCCCGCTAAAAGTATTTCACGACTCCCCAAAA
Organism: Centruroides vittatus; assembly: GCF_030686945.1. Taxonomy (NCBI): domain Eukaryota; kingdom Metazoa; phylum Arthropoda; class Arachnida; order Scorpiones; family Buthidae; genus Centruroides; species Centruroides vittatus. Next base: position 387,849 of record NW_027122591.1, on the reverse strand, counting down.
AATAAATATAATTATTTAAATAATATTACTTTGTTAGTTAGTATCTGCTATATGATATCAACTTGACATATTTATTACATACTCATATATCATAATATTTGGAGAATATATTATTTTCAAGATTATAATGTCGCGCTAAAATATTGCAATATATAAATATTATTATTAATATTTGATTCACCGAATTGAAACGTTTACATTAATCTAATATTTTTACAAATGATGGTTTATTTTATTTTTCCTTCGAACAATTTTATGCGATGGAATTTAAGAGGTCAACATCCTAACAGAGAGGCCAAAGTTGTACAAAGATTCAGTTTACGCGGAATAAAGCCAAAATATTCACGCGTATATTATTTAAGGAAGTGCGAACATTATTTTTAAAAATGCCAAGAGTTTTATAATAGATTTGTTAGCATGTAATGCTAGTATTTTTCCCGTATATAAATAAAAAGAAATATATCGAACTATGTAATTATATTTTATCAATAGCCATCAAGAACGACGGCATTTCCATAAAACTTAATATTGCAATATATTAGTGATTCATTATTTTTACTATTAAATCGTAAACATTTTTTCTTTATTTTTTAAAAAACGAGAATTAAATTTTTAAAAAAATACGTCTTAAATTATAACAAGTGCGAGATTTATCAGTTACGTCACAGAATTCAAAAACGTTATTAATCGTATTAAAACGTACAATTTTTATTTTATTAAATTTAAAGTTAATAGAAGATAAAACACATTATTTTCTTAAAATAAATCGGAATTCTAAAAAAACAATAAAAAATAAAAAATAAATTATTGATCGAATTCGAAATTTGGCAACGTTCCTATTTTACTAAACAACGCATGCGTTGGAATTGTAATAGTACAGTCGCGTTGTTTGGGGCGTTTTGTGACGTTTTGCTGTTCTGCTTTTCCTAAAATATATATATATAAAAATATATACAGAATTTTATTTATGAAAATATACTAGCATTTCCTCACCTTACAAATATTTAACTAATACATCATTATATAAATAATCATAATAGAAGTCTTGTTTTTGAATGAAGTGAGTATTTACACTTTGAAATTTAATAATAATAATATTTTATAAAGTTATTTATAAGCTATATATTAATTATCATTTATGAATTTTGTCTTGCTTTGTTTTCAGATTGATAAAGGTAAATCACACATATATTAGTTTGTTTATGAATTTAAAAACACATTTCCTTCTGATAAATTAGTCTGAATGGTTAAAATACACATTGTTTACATTTTTCTACTAAAGTAAATTAAATCACATATTCAAGTCATAAATTACTGTGACATGAAATCTCACTAAACCAGGCCAACAACTATCAAAACAGTTTATCTTGTTTATAATGGAAGATTACGCTTCATACTGATTTGATAAGTTATATCCTTGCATTTAAACAGTTAACTTATTCTGCTTAAGATATAACTTTAAAGATTGTTATCATTTTTGTAATAATGCAATTGCAAAATTTATAAAAAAAAAAAAGACAAAGTTTCATAAACGACAAAACCTTTAACTACCGGTAACAAATATTAATAAAAACGAACGTTTTCGGCCTTTGCCGAGGCCCGCGTCAGGTTTGGTTTTTTAACAAATTCCAAATTGGAACGTTGAAACGATAATATTCGAAAAAACAATTTTAAATTTCGAATAACACTTAATGCGGGCCTTAATATTTGTTACCGGTAGTTATATGTGATTACTTCCAGTAGTTCAGAAAGGAGATAGTTTTAATGATAAAGTTTGCAATTGGGTATTGTAAAAATTGAAATAAGGATGTCTAAATAAAATTTAAGATGATATACTTTATACTTTTAAAAGGTTATACTTATATATGTATATTATTTGGCAAGTAATAAAATATACAATTTTATTTTATATGTAAATAAAGAGATACTGGATTTCAGGAAGGCAACTTTTATTAACTTTTAGAAGAAACATTTTCTTTATGCCACATTATTTTAAACATAAGATTGTAGGTTGAGGATGATCAAATCCTGACCGAAAACATTTCTTTTAATTAATAAAAGTTGACTACTTGAAGTTAGTACTGATTTATTTACAAAGATGGTGGCAAGTTCTATATTATAACTTATTTTAGTAATAATTACATTAAATATTTTAAGTAGTAAAAATAAAATTAAAATATAGATTTTTAAAAAATGTATTAAATAAATAAAATAATTATAAATTTAGAATATAACCTAAAGTGTCATAATTTTGCATTATAACAATAAATTTACATAGTATTGAATAAATCTATAGTAGATACACTTTCTAAATGATGATCATTAAAAGATAAAGCAAGTGATATATACACTAAAAATTTATTATTTCTAATAAATTGTTTGACTTGTATTTTCTTAAAAATAGTTACCATGAAAGATTAGAAATAACTGCCAACAATAATAAATAGCAACTGAAGGTAATGTAAAGACAAAAGTAATCTATTCTTCGTTGTCAATCTTAATTTTATTGTTTTGAAATATGAAAAAAAAAAAATTTCTAAAATATAGAAAATAATTCTGTAAAATTTCTTATAGACAAAGTATTAAATGCAAATTGTATATAATGTTTTATTATTTGATAGTCTCTTTCTTTGCTAAATAAGTACTGTACCTGAAGTTATAACTTTGCAATATTTTATTATAGTTGGAATGCAATATAGATTTTTCTATTCAGATTTTATGTTGTATGAAAACATTTTAAAAGCTTTTTCTTTTAATTATTAAATAATATATATCATTAATAGTGTAATATTACAGTTTTTGTTAAGTTAATACCATAAGTTTTTCAAAAATTTAAATCAGTTTTACAATAAATCTAATATTTGAGGTATTTTAAAATTATCTCCTTAATTTCATACAGATAGGCTTCAAATACTTATTTTGACATCCTTGGACTAAACAAATGACAGGAAACAATTTCCTCATTGATAAAGAGAAGCTGATTAAGCAATTTTTAAAGTTACAAAAAAAATTCATATGTCCATCAGTTATATATATTGAAAATTCAGTTCAAATATTACATATATATTGTTTTATTGAAACTGAAAAAATAACTAAAATAAAGGCAAATCTAATTTTTGAAGATATCCTACATAATTCTTAAATATTCTTTTTGTTGATTTTGTAATTTTAGTGTCTAATGCTAATGACAAAGTTATCTAAATTTATATCTTCATTAAGTATATTATTTAAAAATTTTTATAAATCATTTTAAATTAAATTTTACATTTTTTCACTACAACTATACTAAAAAAGATTAAGAGATTTAAAAATTATTTTCTACTAAACTTTCTGAAATTTTTATCTTAATTTTTAAAACATTACATTACTTGATAAGAAATATTTTAGGTATCTTCTATAACAATATATTTAATTCATTTTAGATAAATTTTGAATGCTATAACCAATATAAATAAAATTGAATTTTTCAGTATTATATTATAGATTTTTTTTCTTTTCAAAATTGTCCTTACATTGGACAAGTTTAAAGTATAAAAAATTATTGATAGATTGAATAACTCTTGTTAAAAAATCAATGGTTAAATGTTACTTATTGCAGAAATAGTCTTTAACATTTTTATTCATTGAATAATGATCTGTCAGCTATCTTAAAATTACTACTAGTCAGCTCTGTTACCAATAGCAGTATGAACAATAAAATGAGTGTGTGAAATGTAAGTAAAAGATAAGATGGGAAAATTGGCATCAGCAAAAAATTTACAGCAAGATTCACAACCTAATTATGAGATTAAGTTGAAAATAAAAAACTCAGTGAAAATTCAGCTAATTATTATAGTTATTGTAAATGAAGCAATTATCATCAGTAAAAGTGTGCTTTATCATTTTTTAAGATCATGATTAAAATAAAAAAATATTCTTTTTGTATGAATATTTGAATTTTAAAAAATAATTATTATTTAACTAATCTTGTTATATTATTTACATTAATTACTATCCTTCATTTTGTTTATTTTTAGTAATTAATAGAATGAAATATTAAAAATATCAAAAAAGAGATAGTTAACTACATTAATTATTTTTAGAGAGATTTTGATTTGTGCAACAGGATGACTTTTGTAGATAATTTGTATCTTGCATTCAATTATCCTAAAAAGTTATTTTATATACTTGCAGGATGATTCATATTTATGTACAGTACAAGTTTTTTATTTAACTATTAACAAATCAGTACAACAGATAGATATTTACATAACTATCTTATATTGTTTTAGAAAAATACATTAAATAAAATTCCACATTTACACCAGCACTTTTGATGCATTTCTAGAAATAATCTGCAACACTTTAGCTGGAGTGTGTTAATGTTTTTCATAAATGGCATCATCTGCAGAAGGAGGTGTACCAGCAAAATAAATCCACAAGCATCAAATCCAGACTCATTATTGCCCACTAAATATCTCCTCTGCATCTTATGTCTAGGAAATGCCAAATTAAATCATTCTATTGTGGTTATGGCAAAATAGGAAGGTGCCCTATCCTGCATGAAATGAACTCCTCCAAAGTGCTTATGATGGGTACATGAATAGCTTTAATATGTTTAAGTAACACTCTGCATTCTTTGTTTCTCTGGTGATGTAGGGACCAAAGAGAATGGAATTTCTAATCTGGCACCAAATGCACACTGATGGGAAAATTGGCAACTTTCAATAACAAATTGTACATCTTCATTGCTAGGAACTCAATAATAGCAGTTATTGGGCTCATAGTTATGGACCTATGAAATGAAACAGCTTTATCAGATGATTCTCTGGAAGATATGTAGCTCATTTTTGAACCAACTGATCATGGATTCTGAAAATTCCATTCATACATTGCAGTCCTCACATGAAAAGCTTTGAGTATAATGTGACACCAATTTATTTCTTTCGGCAGTCTTCGCATGAAGGAAAATGATATACCTACAGTATCAGGCATTCACATTTGATATATCAATTTGATGAGATTCTTCTGCAATACATCTGTAAGCATTTCCTTTGTCTCTATTATTTAAACTGTTCTTGGCTGGCTGGCTTCCTTCTGCTGATTCACTGGCCTGATTGATATTAGTTTAATATCTCTTGATCGGTAATATTTCATTTTTATCTTTATTGATAATTTTCACTTTTACCACTAACATTGTGCTGTTATTAACTGCCACACTTTCATATGAGCTGCAGAACAACTACAACTGTAAGTTGACAGTCTCAATGATGTAATTTTGTCACATTCACTTCACAGTGGTTCCACATGCTAGAACAATGTATATGTGCAATCATGTAATGGTAGTAAATGCTCTACAACAGGGGTCCCAATCTATGATCAAATAAAACCCCTAAAGCCCTAGTTCACATAGCTTTTTTTCATTGACATGTTTTATCATCAACATTCAAACTAGTTTAAAGCATGTAAACTTTTGAAAAGTCAACTAGAATTACTAAATTATAGATTTTGCTTCAAATGATTTTAGAAAAATCTATTTAAAGAAGAGAGTTTAAGTTTTTACAAATTTCTACTAGAAGAGAATTTTGAGTCTTAAGAAGTTTGCACAGAGAATATTTTTTATTTTTACTTCTATATACTTTTGTGAACAAATCTTTTAGAAACTGGAATATATATAAAATCAAAATATTGAACATCATTGTCCAATGAATAATGAATATCTAAAATGTATTTTAATATCAGATGCCACAAAATATATCCCCAATTTTGATGACATTCTTTTGAAGCAGCAGTTGTAAATTTTGCATTGATTTATGATTGTTATCCAGAAATTTAAAAAATCTTAATCTTTGACTGTATCTTTCATACCTGGCTTTCAGATTAGTCCTTTTACACCAGCATTTTTACAGTTCAAATGGCCCTCCTCAGAAAAGTTTGTATAGATCCTTACTCTATATCAGGTGGGAAACCCGCAGCCTGCATTAATATTTTATGCAACATGAACCACACAAAATATTAACCACAAACGTTTTCGGTTCTATACTTTGCGAAGCTGTTTAAGTTTATTGGAATAGATATATTATTCAAAAGAATAATTTTCAACAATTTTTATTATTAATATACATTTCCTTATGATATGCCATATCAATATTTATCTACATTTTTTACTAATAGTAAAGCATAAGTCTCTATATAATTGCAAATTTAGAACAATTTATATGAAATATTTTTAACTTATCTGTATACAAAAGCATTTCTGATAAATAAGATATATTTTAAATAGTGAAATTTTGTGAATTTAACTCACAAAATAAATAAAGTGGTTAATGTTAGTATTTTAACTTTTCATCTACATTGTTTGATCCTTGGTTTTGTATTTACTTTTAAGGAAAAACATTTTAAAATATAATATATATTTAAGTGTATAAATATATTCATATTGAATCAATGAAGAATAAAAAATCAAATATAAACAGATGTAAGCCATCAGACTTATATTAAAGCCAAGCAATTGCTGAATTAGATCGGGCTATATTATTGCAGTAATATGGCCCGATATGGCCCTAATCCATTAATTGTTTGGCTTTAATAAAATCAAGTTCGAAAATAGCTTAATGCCAAATTGTACTTGATTCCTAAACTTTATAAATTGTATATAAATTTAATAGATCTTAATATTATTTAGTTATAAAAACAGATGATATTGTATAACTTTGGATGTTTGATTAAGCAAACTATATATATAAACTACTAAGATAAAAATTTATGAAAAGATGATATTGATATATACAAAATTTATAGTTTATATGAATTACAAGTTTCATAAGTAAAAATAACATTTTTTCTTCATAATTTTTTTATTATCAGAATCATATCTTAAATTTTGGAAATTTATAAAATTTATATCAGAATTTTTAGTAGAAATTTCACAATTATGAGTATGTGTTAGATAAAAGACTTAAGCAGGTGTCAATTGAAGCCTAGTTCCTTTTTTGTCATATGTAATTTTATAGTCATTTTAGAAATATCTCAATATCAGATTGATTTTTTTTTTTTTTAAATAACTTTGAAGGCTGTTTTTAAAACTTATATGCATTTAAATTTTTTCTGATCTGATAAACTAAAAGCATGACTCTTCTTAAAAAAAAAGTAGGTAATTTTATTTTTAAACTTAAAACTTGCTTGTTTGCCTTGTAATTTTAATAGAATGTTTGACAAATAATTTTCTATTAATCAGTTATTTTAATTTGAAGGATTTTCTGAAAACTGAATTTATTTATAAAACACGCCTGTTTTCATTATTAATATCGTAAATAATATAAATAAATTATACTTGATTGTTTATCAACCAGTTCAGTAATTTAATATTTAAAAGTACTTACTGTTTGATATACGCTGCATAAAATATTATTTTATTCATTACAAAATAATTAAATGTCTATGTAGATGTATGTAGATGAATGAAAAGACAATTATATAATTTACTAAAAAGAAACAATGGAAAATTTAGTATGGAATAATTTTTCTATAAATTATTTTGTAAGTCATTTTTGTGTATGCTTGATCAATAAATCAGTTTTATCATTCAAAAGGAAATTCTATTTAGTAATATATTGAACACATCAAAAATTATATTTAATGATAAATGTAAAAGAATATTTCAAATATTTATAGTGAGTTATATTAGTTATTAAATTGTTACCTTAATGTAAATAAAATATTTCCGTTTTTAAATTTTGAAAAAAAAAGCATTGTTAATTTCTTTCATACGGTCTATTTTTTTAAATGTCATAAAAAAATTGCATATGTGGCTAAAAATTAACGTCCTTTATCCGACATCATGACGTGAATAGGTTAATTCTAATCATATTTATGCTAATGTTAAATTTTTTTTATATCTCATTTGTGGAGATAAACATCTGTTAATGATATTTCTGTAGATGAAATAATACGTCCTTGAATAAACGATGCCTACCTTTTTTTTAATTAGCCATAAAGGGGATTCAAGGAACAATAAAAGGAACTGTATGAGTATAATTGTATCGCGAAAATTTAGACATTTTAATATTTGCGTATAAGATTTAAAAGTAACAATAAACAATATTGCATAGGATCAAAGCTCAAATTCGTATCAAAAAAAGTTCATCAGATTATTGCCATAAATCTCACGTATTATGTTTATCCGATACGTCTTAACTTCTGTCTGTTATATAAACTAAAATTCCATATCTTTCGTGATTCAGAAAAATATGATTAAGACTTTAAAGAAATTCTGTTATAATACGAATTAAATAGAAAATTGGCGGCTGTTATCCAATCGAATAGAGGAAAAGATTGAATCAATGCTCAATAAACAGGAAATTACACTCAATAGTCTTTCATCACTTTTGTGGTAAGGAATTCATATCACGGTGACGATTACTAATTTCCAAAGCTGCAAAATCCAGATGACTTCAAGCGATATATAAACACGTATTTTGTTATGGTTGGATTTGTGATTCACCGCGTATATCAACCCACGCCCATTCACCCTCCGGCCCCATGACCTCATCCTGTCTCAACAGCTGTATCAGCCTCTCCTTCACGTATACAGATCTCTTCCAGACTGGAACTACAAGTCTACAATAGCCGAAAGGGTGGGGATCATTTGTGGATTAAAGTTCATTGACACACTGGCTTCCCCCTCCCCATATTATATTTCGCAAAACGGGCATTCTTTCCGACCTTTACGTTATTCCCAGTGATTTCAGTCGCTGACGTCAAATGATATCGGCGAAGCGGAAAAACGATCATATATCAACGTTTAACTATTAAATTACCAATCCACTCGGTACTGAATGAAGCAAAACTTATCTAGTTTTGCTTTTGGTGCACTTGCTGTACATTCGATTAAAATTAGCTGTTAGCTGTATCGAGCCATTTAGAAGTAGGAAAATCGCTGATGCATTCGGTATAATCGTTCGTGCTGATGGATTTTTGCTTTTCTCATTTGACCGGAAACTATTTTCTTTAAGCATCAAGGTTAAGTGCAATGCAGGCTAAACTGGGACAGGATATTGTACCTGCCGAACCATTGTACAGTCTCGGATGTTGCAACCAGTCTCGTTAGATAGAGATGTAGCAGTGCTGGAGAATAACAAACGGTGGCGTATTATTACACGCAGCAGATTATGTTTCAACTACTAACCTTGAAGGCGACAATCGAAAAAGTTGGAAATTATAACTTTTTCTATATATTTTAAAAATCTTTAAATCTTGTTTATGTACACAACGTTCGGTATCTTGTTCATCTGACCATTACTGATATCGGTCACGGGGTTTCCTGCTTAACAAATTACGTGAATGATTTTATTATCGTGTCAGTTTCGGTCGGCCGAATATTTAGAGGGTCATCGTTGAAAGGTGTGTCATAATCGTCTCTTCGCTATCATTGGCGCCGCGGTCGGTACACTAAACGCCGGTGTATAATACGTCATTTCCCGCTATGGAAAACAAGTCGTCTTTTGTTGGGCCTCGTATGACTCAGTCCTGGGAGGTACAGTAACGTTTCGCCGTACGCAAGTCTGCATAGCAGACAAAACATTATCTCAAAACTTTTTTTACTTAGAAGGTGAGTTTATCAAACTTGTAAAATTTATTGGATTTCCCCTCTTATCGATCAGTATAATTTACCGGACGGTTTATCAGAATATTTTCCTTTTTATTTACGGAAAAAAAAAGAATATTGTCACATTTACGTAATTCGTTCAAGTTACGTGTGTATAATCTTACGTCTTGTCTAGCGATGCGATAAAAGTGGTCGCTTTCTTATTTTGAGTGCAGGAAAATCAAGTGTGATTTCTTAACTTGGCAAATTGCCGATGTTATTTTACACCGTCGAAAAATTATTTTTTAATGGCTTAAATGAACGAGATAAAAATGCAAAGTTTTGTAGGTGCGTCGGTCTTATCATGTGAGTGTTATCTGTCATTCAAAAATTTTGTTCAAGGAGAGTAATTAATCTTCTATTTATTTGTTGTTATATAAATTTTGTTATAGGATCATTTAAGTGCTTTATATTTATGCTGATTTTCTGTGTTTTATAATATTTTTGAATATTTCAGATAAACTTTATGACATAACGATATTAAACTGTTAAATAATTAGTCATAATTATCAGAAAGTATCCAACGTTTAGTAAATCATAATTGATTTTTTAATGAGTTTCTATAATTAGCATTTTAAATCGTTTTAGAAAATTATCTTGGTTTTTTTTTTTAATATTTAATGAATTTTAATATATAAAATCAACAGATTCTTCATTAATTTTCAGTAATGGTGAATATTTAATAATTTAAGGTACTAATTATAAATTTATGGCATTGAAGCAGTTGTTTTATTTGTATACTTTTATGTTGTATTTTATGGGGAATTGTTTCATTGTTCAATCTGTGATTTAATTAATGTAAAATAATACAATAACATAATATAGAAAATATATATATATATTTTTTTTCCTAATAATCTCCAATAATCTTCCATGTCTAAGAACACTTAACAATTTTTGAATTCTAAATAGTATAGATTTTGTATATAGTATTAGCTTCTAGAAACAATATATTTAATTAATAATTATTTTTGATTGTAACAAGTAACTGATGATAAAATTTTAAGTTTTTTTTAATAGTTCAACAGCTGTGAAATGATATTCAATTTATTATAGGAAAAAATATTGTGACATAGTAGAAAAGATTTAGTTAAATACGTATGTCAATAGAATATACCCTCGAAAAAGAAAGTGTGTTTTTACTTTCTTTTTGTGTTATTTGGCATGAGGTTCAAGTTGTATTGTGAAATATATACTCTCACATTATTTTAAAAATTTAGTATATCATTTATATAGCATTAAACTTTATCAGTCAAAATATATTAGCATGACTTGATTTATTTTGTTAATCTTAATTCATGTATTATTAGTTTAGATAGTCTAAAATTATAAAAAGCATATATTATGACCAACCGTCTTGCTACTTCCCATTTTGCATCTGTCTATAACAGAAGAAAAAATTTTTTCTTAAGAACAGATGTTTGCCAAATCCCTAGTTACAAATTTCTGAGGATGTAGACCTGCAGGTACTAGTGACTCCTGCAGAGCCAGGTGAAATTGTGCAGCTGTTGTTCAACTTCTTTCTGTAAACTATTTATTGTCTTGAATGGGACAGTATATTTGAAAACTATATAAAGCTGTTACATTTATTATTTTTTTTTTTTTTCATCTTCAAATGCTGTTAAATTTTCATTTTAAAAACTCTAATTATAAATGAAATAGATCATACTAATTTCTTCATTTTTCTTATTTTTGTAGTCATTTTTTTAAGTTAGAAACTTATTCAATATTTTAATTCTTAATGTATTGTGACCTTTTTGAAACAATTATTACAATTGTAACTTTCAAGTTTCATATCATTAGATAAAGTTATTAGTATTTGAATGATGAAATACTAAAAATAAGATATTAACATAATAGGTATTATTTTTAAAATATTAACCCAGTCTTTAACAAGAGAAGTAATTTTGTTAAAATTTTTAAATTATTGAAAAGCAGAATAAAATTCCGACAAGCAAAACATTGAGTCAAGTAAAAATATTTTATAAATAAAATATATTTGTAATTATTAACGAAAGAAAAATTTTCAGTTACTACTTAAGTGTTTATGCTACACTGAAAAATAGATGTACATATCATTACTTTTATCTTTTTTAAAAATTATATATTCTACAGTTTATATTCTACAACTAAAATTTTTACATTTATAAATAGATTATGTGGGTGTTAGCTATTATACAGCTATTTTATCTGTATTAATAAAGGATGATACATTACATGCAAGAATTTAAAACTTTGATAGATATGGGAGTATATAATTTTATTATTATTTACTGATGATTGTACAATATATAAAAAATTGATTTATTAGAAAGATATGGTTTATTGATATTAGTTTATTATTCACATCCTATCACTGTTGTTTTTAACTTATAACAGAGGAAATAAGCTTATTAAATTTTTATACTTTAATGTACTCTAAACGTAATCATTTATTTTTCTAATAATTATTGGAATCTAGAATAATTTGATTAACATTAACACAAAATGCTCAATACAAATAGGTAGCAGTTATTAAATGAAACAATTTGACAATTTGAGAGATTCAAGAATATTTATATATGTATATTTAAAAGAAAATGAATGAAAATTTTTATTTATTTTATATTCGTAGACTGTTGAGATATGATTTTTATTAAAGTGAAGTAATTAAAGTTTTGAGTTTAGATTTAAATAATAATATTTTATTATGATTTGGTGAGAATGAGAATATTAAAGCTATAATTTTTAATTCAAAATGTGATTGTTTCTAAAGCTTAAATTGTGGTCATATTTTAGTTTTTGGTATAAAAAATGAAGTTATAAAAATATAATTATATGAACAAAATAGAGTAATTCACGAAACATTCATATGAATTAGAAAATTAATAAAAGTTAGTTTGGACTTTTTCTGTTCCTGTCTGTCTGTAAATCTTTCTTAAATAGGAATTAATTGATTTTAATTTTTTTTATTTAGATAATGACAGATACGTTAAACATAATAATTTTAAAAAAGAATTGTAAGTAATAAAGGACTTCTACAATACATTTTTTGCTAGTTTTTTTTTTTCGTTGTTTTTAAATACATTAAATACTTATTTTTTTATATTTGTATTATTTTATATTGTATTTATTTTTATAATATCATTTATTCGCTCTTCAATTTATCTTGATTAAAATGGAATTATGAATAAATTTTTTTTGTTGTGATATTTAATTAAAATACTTCCTAAGATGAAAAGCTTTCCTTTAAAGAGGAAAATTCTTTGCCATTATAGAATTTAATGTTTAAGTTTCACAAATGATTAGTAGTAGTTACCAAAAGTTCCTGAATTAGAAGTTGTTAGTAAAAAATATCTGGCAGCACAGAAAAGCAGTGCTGGCAACATTGAACAAAAGAAGAATAGGTATAAAAAGAAAAAAGGGAATTGAGATAGGTATAGGGAAAATGGCAGTACTTATGAAAGAAATGCTGCTATTGACAAATACAGAAGATTAAAAAGAAATATCATTAATTGATTTTTCCCAACAACAGTTATGAATCCAGTACAGTAAAGTTTAGAAGCTTCATGACAACAAAACCAGAATAATTAAGGTAAATCATAGATAACAAAAATTACAATCTATACGAAGAAGCAAATGTTCAAGACAGCTAGTCAAGTATTGATATGGATCAAACTATATTAAAAGAAAAACTTTGTCTGGAAAATCCAGATGAAAGCACTTCTAATTAAAGCCAATTCTTGGGACTACATTTGTGGGAAGAAACTTGAATCATATAGACTACAGGGATGATGACAGAATAATGGGAATCTGCAGATGCAGAGGTAATGTGTCATAAGAACAACATAACTGAAAGAAATAAAAGGACGTGAATGTTTGATATAGATCCATGATTGATGTTTTGATCATGAACATCTAGAAAAGTAAATAATAAAAGAGACTAAACATTCAAATATCTGTATGATGTCAGCTTGATATCAATTTATTCCCTTAAAAAAATAACACCAATTAGTTATAACTTGTCTATTTTTAAAACTGATTTATGACAGAAAGGAACTGAAAATTCTTTATTACTTAATATAGCCACTATTATTACATTTATAATGTAGCTTTTAATTATTAATTGGTATCTTAAATGGAAAAAATTTTGCTAAAATATTCATACTAAAAATACTAGTATCATATATAGACCTACATATAATTTTTATTGAATATAAATATTATAACAATTAAATATTATATTATAATTATTGTAAATTATCTTTAATCATGTGTTGAGCGTCAAATAATAATAATTGCATTAAAGATAAGATTATGGCAACTGAGATTGACTTGTGAGGAATAAAATAAAGAATTAATTTCAACAAGTTTATAAAATTTAAAGTGTAATGCTATGCATTTATTCTATTTCTAGGACAAAATTTATAGTATCATTACTTTTTTATTTAGATTTATTATCTACGAAGCTTGCAAATAATAGTATCTGCAAGCTTCATAAATAAGACTCTAAGCCAAACATTGTTTATTTTTATCTGTTACCAATATTTTAAAGGCATTGTAATTGAGTTTTTACAATTATATCTTATATTCTATATTCTTAGCTATTATTAAACTTGCTATTTACCGTATTTTATGGACTATAAGACGCACCTTAATTTTTAAGCAATTTTTTAAAAAAAAATACCTATAAGACGCTACGGACTATAAGACGCACCTGAATTTTGGAGGCAACTTTTCGAAGAAAAAAATGCGTCTTATAGTCTGTAAAATACGGTATATGTGATCTAATTTATATACACTTGTTTTTGAATTCACCAATTATTTGATACTGTTTGACCTAGGAGACCCTTGTGCCAGAGAAAGTGAGCTTTAATAATAATGTTTGATATCAAATTTGTAAATATGGATTTTACAAATTTTAATACAAATTTTAAGAAAAAAAATTGTTACATTTCCAACAATATATATATATATATATATATAGTACGTATGTGTGTGTGTGATATAACAGCTGCTTAATCTATAAAAATATTTAAAAGTTGCAGAGAAAAGACATCATTATTATAATTTTTTGAAATTAATTCATTATTATATTTCTCAGAAGTTATTAATCTCAGTTGCCATAATCTTATCTTTAATGTAATTATTATCATTTAATGCTCAACACATGATTAAAGATAATTTATAATAATTTTTTTTTTTTTTTAATGTTATAGAAATGTTTTTAATCAAAAATCAAAATATTACACATTTGTTCAAAATGGTTGTCAAATTATGTTTTAATATTTTATTAAATATAAATAAATAAGATTATCAATAGCTATAACTATAACCTATATCAATAACTGTTCCTTGTGTGATATGTTACTGAAAAAAGCCAATAGCTTTTGTCTTTTTTGAAATAATCCACAGAAACCAGTAATGGAATGATTAATTGAGATTATATTTCAAAGTTATCTTTTATTCTTTTTATTATTCATTTAACAGAATGTTTTAAACACTTGTGATTATCATCGTATGTTGAAGTAAACAAGTTTGTACTACTAACTCAATTTCTTCTTTTGAATTAAAAATTTTTATTACTTTATTCTGTCATTATTTATTAGCAAAAATAAAAAAAAAAAATACCTATAAGACGCTACGGACTATAAGACACACCTGAATTTTGGAGGCAATTTAAAAAAAAAAAAAATACCTATAAGACGCTACGGACTATAAGACACACCTGAATTTTGGAGGCAATTTTTCGAAGAAAAAAGTGCGTCTTATAGTCCGTAAAATATGGTATTTCTGTATATATTATTACATTTTTTAATGTGTGTTTTCTCTGTCGAAACTACTATTTATCAACTTTTATCATAAATAAAATTTGATATAATAATATTCGAAAATTATTGTATTTATAATGGAGTTGAAATTGTTGCTTTTAGGATTAGATAAACAAATTAACCAAGTCTATTATTAGCCAAAAATTGAAAAAAAATTTATAATAATCAGAAACAAATAAGCAAGCAAATGATATTTTAAAATTTTTAGTTTCTTCACAACCAATTAAGAACAGCTGAAAATTAAAACGATTGTTTATAGTATAAAGATTGTGCGATGATTAAAATTTTCTTTCTACAAAAAATTAATAATTCTTTGTGTATTTTTATTTCATAAATTTCAGTTTAGTAACCAGAAATTATTTGAATTAATAATAATTTTTATTTTTTCCTTAAGTTTAAAGTCTAGAATAAAATTGTTTGTGTAATGAAAGCTATGGTCATCTTTTATTATAAACTCCAAAGTTCATAAGCTCTAGATAAAATAAGTTTGTTAGACTGTTTATGTTAGTCTAAAGAAATATAAATATTTTTGATTTTATTAAAACATTTCTTTTTGAATTTAAGAGTAAGATTCCAATACTTATTTATGTCAATTGGTTTAAATTTAAAAGAACATTATAATAAATTTGATGTACTTAACATTTAAAACTGAAAATTGAAATTTTATTTTCTTGAGACTTTGAATATTTGTTTTAAAAAATATTAGTTTCAAGGTTTAAATTTATTATAGAATCCATTTTAATTACTTATTTCATACTCCAAGTATTTTGATTGAACACAAAAATACCATTATCGAATTGATGAATTGATATTTTAAGTTATATACGTTACCGGCAAAACCCGATTTTATGCCAAACTAGTTTTGCCTAGGCCAAACTAGTTTGGTGTAAGCGTGTCAGGCCAGACTAGTTTAGAATTATTATTCAAGTATATTAATGGTTAAATATATTAATAGTTAAAATAAAATTAGAAGGTAATCAATTAGATGAACAATATTTATTCGTAGTTTACTTAATTATAAAAAACGGGGTTGATATCAAAGGTGGCGGCTTGTCTCCGATTTCAGCAATCAGAAGACAGGGAACAGCGGGGACGCACGTTCTAACCTAACCTAACCTATTCTAATAAATTACCATAATTATTAGCAACCAAATTATTAGAATAGGTTAGGTTAGGTTAGAACATGCGTCCCCACTGTTCCCTGTCTTCTGATCGCTGGAATCGGAGACGAGCCACCATCTTCAATACCTAGGGTAAAATTAACCAAAAACGGTATTGATTAGAAGTGACACAACACTAGTACAAAACTATAAAATAAAAATAAGCTAATAAGTACTTATCAATTTGTATTTTTTTATTAAGCCATGCACTTTTAAAGGTAATTAACTTTCGAAAATATTTTCAAAAATTCAAACGAAATAATAAAAATAACTTTTAAAATCAAACTAAAATTAAAAATGAACTTATTTGTGTTTTATGATGAACTTAAATTAACCATTAATATACTTGAATAATAATTCTAAACTAGTTTGGCCTGACACGCTTACGCCAAACTAGTTTGGCGTAAAATTGGGTTTTGCCGGTAACATGTACAATCTTATCTTCTGATTTAAATAAAGGCAATCCTAAATTTTCGGAAATGCACTCTTATATACATGATACTTTGATATAAATACTATATACTTTGGATGTAAATTATAAATATCACTTACAAAACCAAAATTCCAGTTCATAGAACAAAACATTGAAGGAAAATATTTGTTTTTGTTTCAACATTTTGTTCTATGAGCTGGACTTTTGGTTTTGTAAGTGATATTTATGATACTTTGATACTTTTATATCCATTTTCTATGTCAAATTCAAAATTTTGTATATTTTCAGCTGACAAATAAAAGTTTTCAGCTATCCTGCAGTGGCCAATTTTTAAGCACTTAGAAAAATTAATTTTAAATGGCAAATTATATTCATTTTTTATTGTGTATTATGTATGATTCTATATTAAAAGCATTTTTTCAGTTATCAGAAGTTATGAGCATTTGAAGTTTTACTGGTACATGCATGAATCTGTGGATATCTATGAAGTTGATTGAAAAGAAAGAAAAATGCTAAAAAAAATCATTCTTTTTCTTCAAATAATGAACTGATGCAAAAACTAGTGCCACAGATAGTAATCAAGCTTGTGATAAAGACAAGACATTGATCTTGATTCCACTGAATAATAATAGTTTCCTAAATTTTTTTTTCCGATGATCTTCACAGATTGTGTGCACTGTATATATCAGCTGTATAAAACTTCAAATATTCATAACTTCCAATAACTTCATCTTTTGAAAAAATGTTTTTGACGTAGAATCATAATATGTGATTAAAAAATGCAGGGTTTCCAGAAAATGAAATTGAACGTGTTTTCACTCATTGTAGCACCATCTACTAAGATTTCTCAAATGGGACCCTGATTGTATTTTTAACCTGGGAAATTTTTCTCATCCCAGAAAATCCGCAAATTTGTTAAAAGTTCACTTTTTTCTTATTTTGTGTTAAGGTTAAGGAAATTTTGCAAATAGAAAGTATAATTAACTAATAAACTGTCAGAATACATTTGTATTTATTAATTTTAAACCTACTTATTAGTTTTTTAAATTTTCGCTCGTTATGGCATGTCACAAATGGTCAATAATCAATACATAGCTTATTTGTGGCTGAACTCTAAAAATTCTTTACTTGTCAGAACCTGTAATATCTGGAATAATTGTGCTTATGTGTCTTAATTTTTAACCATGCCCAGTAGCTTCAATAACTGCATAATGCCAGGTTGTGCAAATTGGGCAAGGATACAAACAAGTATGAAGTCTGCAAGTACAAAGTTTTTCTTCGTAAACCTGATTATTAAAGTCAAACGAATTGCCGAATTATTGGGCTATAAGCTTGATGTTTCTATTAAAGCAGCCAAGGTAGACAAATGAAGAATGCTAGAGAGCAAAAGAAGTATTGCAATCTCGAAAACAAACTAGAAATCTTCCAGGCTACAGGTGGAAAAAACACATAACATTTGTCTTCTCTTAAATGCATTAAACACGACTCCACTCACATCAATTGAATCGAAAAGGGCATTCTTAGTAGTGGAACTTTTCATTACTAAAATAAGAATCAGATTGAGTGATCAGAGTATTGACCATTTTTGCTTTTTAAAATCTTATTATAAAAATTTACAATAATATTTTGTACTAGCAGATAGGCCCGGCGTTGCTCAGGCAAAAGTAATGATAGCAAAGATTAAGATTATTACGTTATAGTCACAGAAGAAAAAGAGTAATTTCATCAACAAACTAAATATTTTTAATAAAAGGTCGAATTTGAAAATCGAATATTGTAATATTGTTCGATTTTCACGACGTGTTCTGATTATATTGTTCGATTTTCATCGAATGTTCTAAAGAAGAAAAGTCGAAAAAAACCGAATTAATCTGTTTAAATTTGAAAATCGAATATGTTCTAACATATTACTCTTTTTTTTTTTTTTTCCTCCAGCGCCCGTAAATCTTGCACGTCGCCTTCTCTTGTTCTCCATTGTTACTTAACACTTCTATTGAGACTTAACACTTCCATTGTTGATGAAAGTGTTAAGACTTAATCCTGTCCCTCTCCCCCGTGGGGAGGAATTTCGAAAAATCCCTTCTTAGTGTGCGTTCTCGTGACGTACCCTAACTGCGTACCAAATTTCAACTTTCAACTTCCTAACCGTTTAGGCACGTCTCGATAATGTATATAGAAGCTTTAATCCTGTCCCTCTCCCCCGTGGAGAAGAATTTCTAAAAATCCCTTCTTAGTGTGCGTTTTCGTGATGTACCCTAACTGTGTACCAAATTTCAACTTTCAACTCCTAACCGTTTGGGCTCTGCGCTGATTATTATTATTATTATTATTATTATTATTATTATTATTATTATCAACTCGTCTCGATTATATATATAGATTATGTTTTATTTAAAAAATGAAAGTTACCTTTTAAGTTAGAAGTTTGGTCTAAGTTTTTTTTTTTTTTTTTTTTTCAACTCAATTCAAAGCATTTTTGTTGTTGTTATTGTTGTATGCAGTTTCCAGCAAACTTTAATAAATTTTTTCTACTTGTGAAAATTTCTACGTAATTCAAAGGTAATTTTTAATATATATCTTATACTGCATTATTAATATGATTTTGGAGGTTGCAGAACATATTAAATTACTTTAAAAAACTAAAAATAATTATATTATTTGATTTCATGATATTTTGTATGTTTTAAAAATAATTAATTCTATCCCGGGATATCCTGGGATCCTGGGAAACGGTTCACTTTTATCCCAGAATCCCCGGGACAAGCAAAAGACTGGGAAATGAGAAACCCTACCATCTACAATGAAACAAATAGGTCCATCTCATGTCTGCTTTATTAAGAACATTTTTCAAGATATTTTGGGTGACTAATTAAAATGGAAAACCCTATATAATTTTAATGTTTTTTATCCACTAGTACCCAAAAGGATAAAAAAAAAACTACTGAACACTGGTAGTTAGTTGTGGGTTTGCATCTCATCAAGTGACCTGTGGATTTTTTGGTTTTTTGTGCTTGTATAAAACTTGTATAAGAACCAATTTACCATAAAAGTTCTCCTGGAAGACATTTTCCATGGCAATGTTGTTGCTTTACCCCATCAAACCAAAACATATTTTTCTTTAGCTCTGTGTAGTAACAGAACTCCTTTTACAACAAGATAGAACTTTATTGATTGACTTTTTAGACATTCTATTTTCACACACATTTTAAAGAATGTATTACATCTAAAATTCAAGGACTCTGCAGTCCTTGAATTTTCAACGTAATACATTTAGATGTAAAGTTTTCAAATTATTTTATACACATTTTTTTAATTAAAATAGAAAATAATTTATAATGGTAAATCTAAATACAAAGCTAACTAGAAAGAATTCCAAAAGTACTTTTTTTAATTCTAATAGTTCATTGTCTCAACAGATAAAGATAAGTAAGATACTGTAATTATGTTTTGTTAGCAGTGAATAGTCAAAATATAAATGCTTCAAATCTTGCTGGCTTTTAATCAAAGAGAATCTATTCAAGTGCATTTAAACAAAAAACAAAAATTTAGAAAGAAAAATCAATTTAAAAATTATTTGTTCTGAATTATGCTTTGTTATGGAGTATTTCAATATGATGTCTGCACTGGGTAGAGGAGATATGTAAAAATTTTGTGACAGTGGGGGATGTTAGCAGAAATTTTTTATTTGAAATAATTTTTTACTAGTGTCATTATGCAGAAGTATTTTGTTCAATGATCACACAGCAAGTTCTTGCTTATGTGAATAGTTGCACTTTAGTAGAAATACCTATACTAAATACATTCTATTAGAAATGCTTTAGGGTAAATCAGTGAATTATTTTTTATTGATCTATTTTAAAAATTAGTCTTGCCTTTGCAGGAAATGTGAATAAATTAATGTACTGTAGATTGTTTTATAGAAATGCTTGATTTCAATATGAGGGTCCAGAGATCAGCATGGAGAAGTGTCTAAAAATTCATGATAAAATGTGATGGATTGGCTAGATAGTAAAAAAAGGACTTAAAATTGTTGACATCATATTTGAATGACTAGTGTAATGTAAATTAATTTTCTAAAATTTGTATTGTTGAAAATTTGTAACCTAAGGTTATCTATTTTGAAAAAATTTTAATGCATTAAGATACTACTGGAAATTATTATGATAATACTGTACAGTTTGTTTTTAAATTAATAAAATTTTATTAAATAAAAAAAAACATCCATTTTGGTGGTTATATCTACCTGAAACTCTGAATTTAAACTAACTTTGGAAAAAATATTTGAAGATATAAGAAAATGCATAAAATAAGAACATATTTTATATTCTTGGCAGTTTTTCCTACTTACATTAATTTTCAGCTCAAGATAATTAACAGTAAATAATCAACTTTCAGATATTAATCAAATGATTAAAGTATTGAGAAAAAAATTAATTACTTGGCACAAATATCTAAAGTGCATGGAACACAAAAAAAATTTCATATGCTTGATTACTTTGTCAATTTATCCTAAATTCCCAGTAATTAAATTTTTTTTACTTTAAATGTTATTTAATATCTTTAGACGGCCATATATAAATTTACATGCTTAAGATTAGTAATTTAATAAAATTAATTTTCAAAGAATAACAATTTTTATTTTTAAATCAATCCTCTCTAAATATGATGTTACCAATGATGATATTAATGCAAAACTAGCTTATAAATTTTTTTTTGTCAAATATAAAATTAATAACAGATACAATGATTAAAAAGAAAATAAAACAGAAAAAAAAACATAATAAATTATGAAAATATTTTAAATTATTATGAAGATGTTTGAAAGCTGTATTTATTCTAAGGAGAGTTTCCTACATCAAAATATAAATTATATTTTATGTATATAAGAATAGTTTTGAAAAGATTTGCAGTCTTATTATTATTACTATTACTATCAAATGTCTAAAGTAAACATGTTCTGTTCATTTCATTTTAAATTTCATGTTTGTTATTGCATGCTCTTTATAAGAATGAATAATAATTTCAGAATTAAATATAACAGTATGGAGACATAACATAATCAATATGAAGTTCATAGTAATATAATTTAGTTTTGTGTAATGTAAGGTTATATACGATTTTAACGATTTGGAAACTCGTCGATTTTCTGGGTGGGTTCGTTTGTCAAAAAAATATGTAAATCAAATAATATGTTTAAAAACTTTTAAAAATTTCTGATCGTTTAATCTTTGTCTCTGTTTACTTTAAATATTAATTATTATATAATTTATTATTGATAAAAAGTTGCATGACTTATTAAAAGAATTTAGGACAAAAGTTTGCATCCACTTTGTAGCAATTGTTACTGTGAAAGACCGAAATCCTGCGAATGTCAACATTCTCCGGTGAATGTCGGCATTCACACAGTCGTTTCGTGCATGTACAAAATATTTTTTAAACATCATTATTTCTCACTTACACAGACATTCAGCATGCACTGATGTGAACGTTGAATAAAAATATTGTTCCTAGCATTTAGTCATAGAACAATTTTTTTTTTTTTTTTGCAATTACAGCATGTATAGCCTTACCTTCCATTTCTCGAATTAGTTGCAGCTGCTTGTCTGAAGTACATTTTTTACCTAACCCAACCCAACCCAACCCAACCTAACCTAACCTAAACCTATACGAACATAACGTAACATTAATAATATCACCAAATATTTGGTCTTTCACCTATGGGCTCTCGTATGTGTCAACATTCTCTAATTTTGGTCTTTCACAGTGACACAATAAACTGTTTTTTCAAAATTAAGTTCATATCTATTATGTATGTTAGTCACAATTTTTAAATACTGTTTGCATTCCATTGGTTAGATATATAGCTTCTAGAATATAATATAACCCTTGCTTTTGAAATTAATTTGCTTAGAATCTAAAAATGGCCAATGAAAGTAGCCAAAAATTTTTGTTCTTATATAAATCTATTACTGGATATTAAAGGTTTTTGTTTTAAATAAACTATAATGATTGAAAAATAATAATAATTAAATTTTTTTCTACTGGTTCATTTTATTTTCAACTTTCTCTCTTTTAAATAATTTTTCTTTTAATTATCATTGTGTATTATTTCACTTCTGCTATAATTAGCAAAGCAAATGTATAATTTATAGAATTTTACATCTGCTATTGCAGTACTTTATGATTTACTAAATAAACATTCTTTAAGGAATGGCATCTGTTTGTAAAAATACTTTATTAAGCATATATTTTTCTAGAAAATAAAAATACAAAATATTTTTTTTTTAAGCTGAAAGTATTTATTTTATTTGATAATCTAAGCAAATTTAGATCTTATAAGTAAATATAAGATTTCTTTATCTTTTGAAAATTTCATATCAATCACTTAATAAATGGGCAAGTACAAAATATTTATTTTAATACTTGTATATACAAGTTACGGTAGTTATGTAGCCTACTGTGACTTTTTCTATTGTAATTATAATTTCTAGATGTAGGTTTTGTAGATAGTAGAACAAATAGTATTTTTTATTTGTAAAACATACAAAATTTTGAAAGCTCAATTAATTATAAATGGAATTTTAAATGTGTGAATATATTAGTTTGAAAAAATAAAGGTGATGCTTTGTGTACTGTGTTTATAAGGGAAAATTTAAATATTAATGGTTTGCATTTGATGATTCGAAATTGATTTAATTGTGTAATTATGTAAATGATGTTTTCATAATATATTTAATTCTAGTAATTATGATTTTTTAGTATTTTTATTTTAAATTATAATTGGTATATATTTATACAGTTTAATTTTGAAATTACCATGTTTGTTCTTACGAATATTTTCGAAATGAATAAAATGTCTGTTGAGGATCAATGAGATCAATAGTTAAGATTTGTGAGAAAGGTCATTGCACTAGATTGATACATACAGCTGTTACCATAACAACGAAATCTAAATTACAGTATTTCTAATTACTTAAATCTTTTTCAATTCAGTTTTATTATATGTCATAATTATTATAGTTCTACAATAATACCTCTTTGTATATAATTTCCAATGGTAAAAATAGTATTAAACACATAATATGCATAAATCTTTTAATTGTAATAAAATAAAAATTATATTTTCTTCGTTATTTTATTAATAAGTTCCTAATTATAAATATGTAAATTAGTAAATTACCAAAGGTTTGGCAACAGTTTTATGAAAATTCTTTAAGTTTAAATCTTCTGTAAGTTGCTGGAACAATGCAATACACCTGAATTGTGTTTTCTGTGCAACTTAAAGGAAATAAATTAATATTAAATAAAACTGGTAAATTAATTAGTTTTATTCAAGAAAAATACCTAAATTATATGAATAATAATGAGAATTTATTTTATAATTAAGTTCTTAACGATTTAACATTTTTTATATGAATGAGAAATTATAATTTATTTATTTATTATATATAATAATAATTTAATGATTCAAGTAAAAATGAGACTATGCTTCATAATAGTGATTTGTCATCATACTATGAGAAATAAATTTATCTATCTCCTTTAAGTTCCAGAGAAACATATTTTGGTATATTTACATTGTTCTATCTTTCAGAACATTCTGAAGAACTATATAGACAATTAGTCATAATATACATACATACATACTAATAATCTTTAACCAAGAGCCCAAAGATTAGATCTGGTGTATTCAGCGTAAGATTTTTAAAACATTTACTTGACCAAATTGTAAGTGAAACTATTCTACTTTATTATTTATAAAATTAAATAGATATTTTAACTTTTTAAATACAAAAAGTGTCATTTATTTTTTCCACTGCTTTTCTGTGGTCCGTGGAATTTTGTCATCAGTCATATTTGATCCATGTGAGAAAGATGAGTGAATCCTGATTCATATCATTAATTTTTAAATTAACTGTCATATAGTTAGATGTGAAAAACTCATTTATCCAATCTTCAAGTTTTATTACTTTCTACTTTTTTGAAGACCTTATGGTTGCTTCTCATAAGTCCTAAGTACTTTAAGACCAAAAGACCTAAAAATACTGTATGTGGGACTTATGATAAGCAATGAACATTTTATATTTTTTAGAAAAAATTGACTTGGAGAAGGAAACATTCGATGCAGAATCTGATTTTAAATGTGAACAGTATCCAGTCTAATGGTTTTTGTAGTTTCTTCTAAAGTTATACCTATGATGTAGACTAAAAGGCATGAAATTACAGTTATTTCTTATAAATCTCAAGTAAGATATCTGATAAAGCAGGAAATAATAGCATATGACCTATTTAGTCGTAAATTGATGTGTGATAACATTCATTCTCCTAAGACAATCGTCGTTATCAATATTTCACTGATTCTAGTTGAAAAATCTTTTCTAATCCATGGAAAATTTTGGTTTGAGTTTTGTTTTTAGTTTCCTAAAATTATCTCAAAAGAGAAGGAATATATTACCATTTAAGATGATGAGTTTTAATTGAATCATTTATCTATCATTCTGCATTTTTCTCTGAATAAGACTTATTCTAGTAGTAAATAAATTTCATTATTTCATTACTATCTAATATCTTTTGTATTACTTTTATTTAATATTTGTGTAAGGACTGATAAATAAAATAAATATAAATAAATTTATAAAATGTAATTAGTCATTAGTAATGACTATGTAATTTCAAAACCAAAATTATGAAATAATAAAAATATAAATTAGAAATGTGTAGGAAAATATATTTCTGTTTATAATACTAATTTGTGTAATTATGAAATTTCTAGAACTTAATATTAATCATTATTAATAGCTAAAGTAAAAAACATAATGTAGATTTTTGAAGAATTATTTCAAATAAAATATTATGTAAGTTACCATAATATTTTAATTATTAAAATTTAACCATATCGAATTTATTACTTTTTGGTTAAATGAATTGTATAATATAATTTTAGCAAATTTGGTTTGGTTAATGATTTGAAATGAGAATATTAAAAGAAACTTTAATTATGGTTTACCTTTTTATATGGTGGTAATTTTCATGTGTGTGTATGTGCGTACTCACATTTTAAACATGATTGTGGATAATCAGCATGTATAAAGTCTCTCCCTCTTATACAAGTCTTAATTTATTAAAAATATTTGAATTTTTATATTTAATTTCTGCTGTCTAATGTTAAATAATTTTTGTTTTTGAATACTTTAAATTATTCTGTAAATTCATTTTTAACATTAATTTTTTCTTCTATATTTCTAAATTTTGATATGAATTTTATCAAAACTGACTTATTATAATTGTATAAACTAAATCTAACCTTTTTTTTTTTAACAGTGTGACAACTATAATATATTTACTTAATGATTTCAACATTTATGACTAAATTATCAGAATGAAATATAGTGAAATGGCAACTGATATTGCACGAGGTGGAATAGAAGCTCTGCATATTGCTGAGGTATTTAGTCTATGTTTATTTATATATTTAGTTGATACTGTAAAACAGTGTTGTGTAAATTAGTCCAATAAATTAGATTAGATTTTAAAATTAAATATTATTTATTTTTAACAATTTACAATATACAGAAATGAAACTATAAATGTATGAGGTGATTCAAAAAATAAGTTAATTGCCTTTAAAGTCAACCAGAATTTACTTTTAGAAGCAACATGCATTGCAACTATACCATTTTTCAATGTAATCATCTTGGCAATTCAAGTACTTATCCCAGCACTGCATCAGTTTCTGGAAACATTTAGCAAAGAAACTGTCAAAGTCCCTCAAGGAAAGTTTTCACTTGCACATATGGTAAAATAATCAATGCCAAATAATATTATCAAACATCAAAGCTGAAGAAAACAATACAGAGAAGGGATCAGATTTGTTAAGCATTAGTGTGCTTTATTGGATGATAATGCTTACCCTTAGCCCAAGAAACCAGGTGTTTTTGTGAAATCGTCACAGGGAACAATTGAGTCATCTCTGGTGCATTCCCAACATCCCCAGTTTTTCATGTGTTTTGTAAGCTGAAATGATAGCCATCCAAATGTTTCAGCAGTCAAAGCATGTATAAAAGCCTTCCACAAGGAACTTGGACCTGATATTTTGCAGAATGTTTTCAGAAACCGGTGCACTGCTAGAATAAGTGTTTGAATCACTAAGGTGTTTATTTTGAGTAGTAGTATAGTGACTTTTTGTTTCTGAAAATAAATTTTTGTTAATTTGAACAAGACAAAAAACTTACTTTTTGAACCACCCTCATAATTTGTTCAGATAGTTTGTTATATATTCTGTTCAAATAATGTCAATATTATATTACAATAAAATTAACAGTTTCAGAACATAGAGGTGGGGGGAAAAGCTGAATTCTATCTAAAATATAAGAATACTAAATTCTGCATGATGTGTTTTGAATAGAATGACTAATTGTATGCTAGAGTAATAATAAAAATCATTTAATAATGTTTAAATTATTTAAAAAGCAATTCATTTTAATTACATTCACTAGTTTATTGCCATCATTAATCAGTTATTTTGAGAAAATAAACTTATAATAATAATAATTTAAATTTGAAAATTTAAATGATTTGAATTAGATATTTACATTTAATATAATCCGAAACTGATATTAACTGTCATTTCGAATTTTCTCAAATTGTTTCATTTAATTATTACTTAAGATAATTTATAAAGTTTAATAATATATTATATATAGTAGATCCTGAAAAAATACGATTTGTAATGCAATGACAAATGGAAAAAAGAATAAATATATATTAATGAATCTTTAAAAAACCTATCTTAATTCTTACAACATATTGCTATAAAATTGTTCCATTGTTAATAACATATTATAAATTAATATAATCATTGAAATAAGAAAGTGTGGTATTTATGAAACAGGGTATCGCTCGAATTTCTTCAAAATCAGAAGATCATTTAGATACACGGTGGAATGTGGGAGTAAATAATATGAAAACATTTGATGCCGTTGTTTTTGATGTTCTTAAAGTTATGCCAGAAGATTTTGCTGTAAGTTTTGATTTTATTTGAATTATAAAATGTAATTCATTTTATATATGAAATTTTTATAATATTTTAAATATTAACTGGATATTTTTTATAAATGTTAAATATGATATAGATTAATATTATATCTTGCACACTTAAAATGATTTAAATTTAAAATATTTAAGTATTAGGTTGAACTATTCTTATATATATATATAAGCATTTTTGAGAAACTCATCTCTCATCTTCAGAACAATTGAAAAAATATGTAGTATCCATCTGTTATGTAATTTTATTTTTAAAAACTTTTTATATTATTAATTATTTTAAAATGCAAAAACCTAATTTTGAGAGTAGAGATGAGTTTTATAAATAAATAAAAAAATTGTAAATGCTAATAGTATGTAAAATCTTTAAAAGTCCAATTCCACTTGAGAAATGACATGTGACCTCTATCTATCTCCTCTACCCCTTTGACACTTAACCATCAAAATTTTATAGCATCAATTCCCTAATAAACAAACCTTCCTGCAAAATTTCAGAAATTTTCGACAAGATACAAAAGGAGTTATTAAGCTTTAAAGTGGTGGACAAAACTATACCCCCCACATACATACAAACACAAACATTCATATGTACAGAGAATAGCCCCAATTTTTTTTTTTTTTTTTTGACACTTTAGGGTCTTGAGTCCAAAAATGTTAAAATCTTTGGTGGGTCATTTTTACAGCTGGGAAAGTAAAAATGAATTCAAAAAATTATATTTATTTTTTAAAATAAAAGTTTTTTCATGATGATGAAGTAAAAGCATACAGTTTATAAAATTTAAAATATATATTCCTTAATGAATCATTTGAGCAATTAATTGCTGTCTAAAAATTGCCGTATATTTTTTATACCAATAAATTGGAAAATGTCGTCTTTCATTAGAAATCATAATTGAAATGGCTATTTATGGTAATGTGTGTGTAATATGTTGTCTTGTTGCACTGTTTTTAAAGAAATTTCTTTCAGTAATATTATAATAAAAATAAAAATTATAACAATTACATTTTTTTTTTTATTGTTATAGAATTTTTTTTATCTATATTTAATTTATAATTTTTCTATAGTTGATTTTATCTTTTCTTTAACATTTAATATTAGAAATACCATTATTACTTTTTGATTTTGACTATTTATATATACATTTCAGTTTTGCACATAATTAAAAGTAAACTTCTGTAGATGCTACATTATATACCATTAATTTAATCTTTATACAAAACAAAATTTAAAATAATTTCATATTGATGATAATTTTACATAAATTAATCAATTCAGAATAAATTGATTTCATTTGAATTATAAATATTCTCTGATTTAACGTTTTAAGTAAATTATCAGAATGTTTTTGATATTTACTAAATGTTTCAATATATTTTTATGGTCTATGTAAGCTACACTTTAAATACTGAATGTTTTTAATACAAAAAACGCCAAACCACACCTTAATCCAGTAAAGAACAAAAATTTAATGACGATGTAACATTTTCAACTTTTTTCAAAGGCCATCATTGGGTTCTAAAGATGGAACATAAATTTGAATTGAAAACAAAATTCAAATGTAACTGAATAGATATATGTTGTGACATGTCACACATGTATGCATTAAAAAATAAATTATTAAACACAAACTGAACTTGATAAAAGAAAGGTTTCAATAATCAAACTTAGTTTGTATTTAATAATTTTTTTTTAATGTGTATGCATGTGACATGTCACAACATATATATATCCAGTTGCATTTGATTTTGTTTTCTGTTCAAATTTATGTTCCATCTTTAGAACCTGATGATGGCCTTCGAAAACAGTTGAAAATGTTAGTTCATCATTAAATTTTTGTTCTTTACTGGGTTAAGGTGTGGTTTGGTATTTTTAATATTGTTATGGTTATTAACATGAATGAAACATCAATTTATCAGGTGACAAAACTTTGCACAAAGCAGTAGAATCCTGTTAAGAAGTTTTTTGAAGGGACTATTGTAAAAAAATTTCTTAGGCAGGAAAACTTTTCATGCTGGAGTTGTAAAAGAGTAATTTTTTTATTTGTGTATTCAGTTTTATTACAATATTAAAGTAATATAACATAGCATAGTGTAACAGTAGAATGGTAAGATGCACTGACAATAGCAAGTGCTTAAGTGTCTGGTGTTGAAATGGCATGTCAATAGTTAACGGACAACATCGGATAGGAAGTGTAGTCAAAATAATAAGACCCCCCAGCAAAATTAGTGATCACCTCAGGTGTGCAGGTGTTTGATATACAATATGGTGAATATCTGGAATTACTTTATTAAAACTTTATTGTTTTTATAAATTATAAAGTTACTGTGAGGAAAAATTACAATTTGTCTCCAATGGAAATTTCTTAAGTGGGTAAAATATTGTTGATGGGACCAATAATTTGGAATTTCTTACATGGGGAAAACGTGTTAAGCAGGAAATTTTAACACACACTTATGATATAAATGCTGGGACTAGAAAATTTGACTTCTTATGTGAGAACTTCTTAAATGGGTTTTACCTTAGTGGCTATTTACAAAACCTACACACATTTTTTGATCATCTGATATTTGTAAAATTTAAAGTTGTATCAGATGAAAATGATAAATTGCATTTGAAAGATAGTGTACAATATTAAATTTGTGTGCTTTGGTTTCATATCCTTACAGAGAAAACTGTTTCATACAAATGAATATTATACATAAAATAGTGTTATTTTATGAAGAATGTGTCATCTAAGTAGAAATATTAAAATAACTTCTAGAACAGTTAAAGCAAACAAGTATATTATTTATTAAATTCAAGTTAGTGTTTGAATATGACACTAAAACTTCTATCCAAATTAAAGATATGATTATTTAATTAATTTTTTATGTGGATAAACAATATGGTCATATTATATGATGTGACTATATTGTTATAGTGTACTGTGTATTGTTTGTAAATGATCTCATAATGCAACCCTTATCTTAGCTTTGAATATTCAGTGATTATTAGTACACTTGACTAAATAACATTGAATGAGCAATTGATGCATTCTTGCATTATGAATAATACTATTATCAGAAAACATAGTTATTTCATAAACACAAACTTTCCATTCAGTTTGGGAATTGTAAACAAATATTATATATAAACCTAATTCTGTTTGACTACTACCTCAAAAACTGTGCTTACAGTAATAATAATAATGTCGCACCAATATCTTTAAATGCAGTAGAATTTTAATTATACTCTAACATTTTTGGTTGTTCTGTTCTTATGCATTAACTTTCAGATCAAATCAATAAGTTCTATATGGACAGCATTTGTTCTGTTTAGAAGATATTTTTTTCTGGAAGAAGGTTGTTAAAAACAGCCAAAAATGTTAGAGTATAATTAAAATTCTACCTCATTTAAAGATATTGGTGTGACATTATCTGTTTGACAACTTTGTAATTAAGCTTTTCATCCATTTGGCGATAAAAAATCAATAATAAGATCCTCAAAAATTTGATAAAAACCAATAAGAAGACATTTAAATTTGCAGTATTAACTTCATACTATAAATAACGAAAAGTTTTTGTATTAATTTTATACTGTCCACAAATCTTTAGTATATAACTCATTGACATCATATCCAAAGAAATCACAACACATTTAGACATAAATAGGATATAATATGCTTATTTGCTTTTGAATGTAATCTGAAGAGGACAATAAAGCTAAAACATATCACTACTACTAGTTTACAAGGTGAATAATGAAGAGTCTAAACTGAATTGTGATTTCTTTACATATATCAATAAGTTAAACACTACAAATTTATGACTGATATAAAATTAGTGAATGTGTATAATTGTTATCATCTTTAATGTGAATGAAAATATTTCATTAGATTCAGTTGTCCTGGAAAAATATAAAACAGTTATCAACTTAAAACAAGATGACAGACATTTATAAAAGCTAATTTTACATTTCATTTATAAATAGTCTACAATGCATACAAAGAAAATGGAATATTAAAAGAAAGATAAAAATTTAATGAAAACAATTATCTTATTTTTACAAAGCTGTATAAAGTAGTAAAATTTATATAATGTAATAATTTTAAAATGTATGTAATACCATATATATGTACTATATATATATGAATTTTAATAAAATTATGATATAAAAACTTAAATTCAACAACAATAATTTCAGAGTCAATTAACTTTAATGGATATGGACGTTTTTAAGACCATTCAACCAGAGGTATGTTATATAAAAACAAAAAACTTTATTTAAGTTGCTAATTATTTGATAATTAAAAATTCTTATTATTAATCTTGCAGGAACTTACAAGTTGTGCATGGAATAAGAGAGAGAAATTAACTTCAGCACCCAATGTTGTAGCTTTTACACGAAGATTTAATCATGTAATTGTTTTTATACATATTACGTTAAATTTTACATAATATCTAATAATATATCTTATGTTTGTATGTACATTTATCAGCTCTATGTAAACTGCTTTTTATTTGTGGAACATGTATTTCTGTGGTAATCATAGAAATTGAATTTGAATTCAGATTTTTTTCAGAATCTGCTAAATTTTAAAAGTGATTAACTGTTAAATTTGCAATAATTTTTCAATTTATTTATATTCAAGAAAATAAATTACATTTGTTGCTATGGCATGGCTTAAAATTGATTAACCTTCTTTCTTAGCGCATCTCATTGTTAAACGTATAGGCCTATTAGAAAAAAATTTTACTACACTTTTTTGTATCGTGATAAAAATACTAGTACTTTTAACAATTCTGTATCGTTGAAAGCACTTGCATTATAAAAAAAAAAAAATTTTAATGCCATCCAACAGTGTATACATCTAGTAGTAAATTTTAACACTTGTTTGCTTAAATGATTTTTAAATTAGTTTTGCCTTCTGAAGTGATTGTTTTATGTCTGTGTATCTTTACAAAACTATTAGTTGCTACAGAAATGAAGAAATAACTTTTTACAGCACTCCAATGGGACTATTGGGTTAAATTTTTAAGAGAAAAGTCTTAATGTTATAGTTGAAAATTGTGAAAGTTGCACCCTACTGTAGTAGTTAAGATTGGAACTTACACTTGTTATGTTATGTGAGGTTTCCAAAGGACAACTTTGATGTGTTTCATTAGCAACTGCATTTGAATGTATATATTTAGTTTAGAATAATTTGTTAAATTTTAATGATTAAGTCATAGTTTCAAGAAATATATATAATTCCTGGGCAACTCAGAACAATTGTGGGGCACATTATTAGGAAGTAACAGAATCTTTACAAATATTATTGTGATAAATAAATAAAATTTCATATTTTAATAAACATTACATAGTTTTAAGTAAAAATCAATTTTTTGATGGTTGTACTAGTGTATATAATATATGAAAGGAGTGCAAAAGTAGGTATACAGTTGTGAATCAGAAATACAAATGTTTGGTGCAGAGTTCTTTGTTATTTATTTTACAACTTTTATTATTTTGTATTTCTTATTTGTGATTTATGTTTTTTGATGATAAAAATATTGTATATATACTTTTGTATTTGTGTGTATACTGTAAAATTTAATTTAAAATAAGTATTTTTTCTTTTAGGTAACATTTTGGGTAGTACAAGAAATACTTTCAAGTCAAACACCAAAACATAGAGCAGAAATAATGACTCACTTCATCAAAGTTGCTAAAAGATTACAAGAATTAAATAATCTTCACTCAGAATTTGCCATTATTTCAGCTCTACAAAGTGCTCCCATTTTCAGATTGACAAAGTCATGGGCTGTAAGTGTAGTACTTAAAATCATAATCTTTTACTATATTAAAATTATAATACTAGCTTATTAGAAATTAAAATTGTTTTGAATAAAATTTATATTGTACTATTAGCTTTAAACATAATTTTTTGAATTATTCTCTTACATCATAGTTTGAAAACTGTAAAATAGCCTACAACATTAGCAGAGTATCAATAGAACACAGCACAGATAAAATTTTACCCATTGTGAATATTTTAATTTCAATCTGGCAAGAATGTTTAGTTGTCTTTATAGATAATTAAGCATTATATGTGACTATACTCTATGTAGAGAACCCTATTTGAATTACTTATTCTGGCCCATTGGTTCGTCACACAAAACAGGAACAACCAAATATCGTAATACAAAAAAAAAACTTTAATCTTTAATCCTATTTTCGGACTCTACCACTTCACTACTCTTCCTCTCTCTACTGTCCTTCTACCTACTCTGACTGTCTTTTTTCCTGTCTTTACTCCCTTACTTTTTATGGTCCTTTGTATACATTTCTTATTACCCTTTATGACTGCATGTAAATGGATTGCACGTGGACTGACAAAACCGCAGTCAAGGGAGGATGAAGAAGTCCAATATCACTACACACTATATTCACATGTAATGCTTAATAGAAGATTAATAGATAGAAGAACCTAAATATGAAAGATATTTTTGTGATTGTTATATTAAAAATTATTGAAATTAAATGAATATAGAAATAAAAGCTGACAATTTATATAATGGAATTGAAAAATTAAGCAACTGTTGCTTATTTTAAAACACGGTAACTCTAGTTTAATTTTAAAATAATTGAATTTCCTTAAATTTTTAGTATGTAAACTATACTATTTTTTATTTTTTGATGAGGTTTAAATGTTTTTTTTTATTTTTGATCATTTTGAAATTTATTTTAAATAAGTTTCTAGTTTTTTCCATGAGAATAAGTTATCTTTCGTTACGTGTTATGAAACAGTAATTAATGTTTAGCAAATATTTAAACTTGAGGATGAATTAATATTAATAATTCTGAATGTTATGTTGCATAAATCTTTAATCAGTTAAATCTCTAATTTAAAGTTTAGAAGTTATTACTAATTTGCTTAATGTTTATTACAATGAAAAATAAATTAAATCTATAAATATAATAATGAAAGTAATATAATATAAAAATGAAAATTTTTATATGTAGCAAATTTCAAAGAAAGATAAATCAACATTTGATAAATTAGCTGAGATCTTCTCAGATAAAAATAATTTTGAAAAATTACGAGATCATATGGGAAGTTTGAAATTACCTTGCATACCATATTTAGGTAGTATTATTTTTATCTTTTATATATATTTAAATGTAATGATAATTATATTTTCTTTGCTAAAATTATACTTTTTCTATTAGGTTTATTTTTGACCGATTTAGTTTATATTGATTTGGCTCATCCTGCAACACAAGGTTTAGATAATCATCAAAGACAAATGCAAATGAACAACATATTAAGAGTTATAGCTGATTTTCAACAATCTACCTATGGTAAAGAAATGTTTTATGTGCAGTTGAAATATTACTAATGAATTTTTTCTGATGGAAAATTTATCTTTCAGAAAATCTACATGTTTTACCTCATATATGGAATTATTTAAAATCAGTTAGATATATAGAAGAACTTCAAAAGTTTGTTGAAGAAAATAATTATAAGTAAGTTAATGAAAGTATTATTATTTATTTTGTATTATTGTATTAATATTTTGTTTTATTGTATTTTTTATAGGATATCTTTAAAATTAGAACCTCCTATATCTCATCATAGTCTTAGTCAAAGTAGAGAAGATTTGTATAGTTCAGGAAAATTTCAACTTGAATGTAAAAATAGTTTACAAGTACCTGGTCAATTGTTACCTGGTTCCTCTAGATCTATGCCTGGACATTGTGGTCCAAAATTTGTGCCAGGACACAGAAAAGCTCACAGTTTAGGAACAAAGTAAGATTCAATGATTATTGCAAATAAATATATTTCAATATACACTTGTAATTGTCAAAAATAAATATACAAGCTTTATTATACAAGCTTTTAACCTTCTGATCGTTAAAATTTATTTTGAACCTTCAAAATATAATATCAAAAGCAATTAGCTGTTATAATTTTTTTACATTTTCTAAATTTCAATTTTATCTAGTCAAATTAATTTCTTTCTATGAGAAAATTTATTGTTGTTGTGAGAGTAATTTACAATTGTGATGATTGAACTTGCAAAGTAAATATTTCAAAAGAAATCTGCCTCGTTTCTCATTCAAAAATGCAGTAAGCATCATTTCATAAGGCAAGTATTATCATTATGAAAACTTAACATTATTTCAGAAATTTTTAAAATATCTAACTAATACAAATGACTTTGATGATTGCCCTCTTATTTGTAAAAAGTTAACCAATTTTTGTAAGTCTATAATAAAAACTTTAGTAGCAAACTTTCTGTAAGTGCATAGTTGCCATAATTTTATATTACACTGGTCAAAACAATTAGTGAATCATATGAAATTTTGAGGAAATGTACATACAACTAATGATCTTAAATACAAAATAGTCTTGTTATGATGTACGTATGTAACAAACAACACAATAACAACATTGATATGCAAATTTAGCTTTTAGTGCACATGTTATAGAATGCCATACAAGAAGGTGCAGGTTCATACAAGAATAAACATGAATATTTGGTCTGGTAGAAAGCTCTAGTAACGTATACAGTTCTCTCAAACAGGTAAAACTGCAGCAAAACTGTGGCATTGATTCAGTTAGGCTGTCAACAAGGTATTGAGGGAGTTGTTGCCACTCTGCATAAATGGCTTTTTCCAGTTCATGAAAAATCAAAGTTTAAAAATAATAATAATTTTATGAATTATAAATATGAATTTCTTCTATGGTTTTAAAAATAGTTAGTTTAGGTTATTCCATATTTGAATGTAGTAATTTTCTCAAATATCAGAAGATTAAGCATTGTTCTTCTTTGCCAAATAGAACTAACACACTAAGCCATTGTATTATATTTTACTTTGTTGAATGCAGCAATCACAGAAAATTCTGTCATACAACACCAACACCATTACATACAACACCATCAGTGAAGTAAAAGTTTGGGCCATTGAATGATGATGAAATTACTTTTCATTTATAATTATCATCATCATCATTTCAATCATTTTATTATTATTATTATTATACAGTGGTGCCTTGTATAACGGATGCTGCAAACAATGGACTTTCTGTTTTGGTCATTACGTGACTCATGCAACGGACTGGCTGCTAACAACGGACTTTCCGGCATAATTGGTGACTGTTCCGAGGGGTGCATTCTTTAATTGCAGTCGCTCTGCGTCTCCACTACTACAGGAGTGCGCTACTGTTTGTAGGCATTTAGGAACGACGGTGAAAGAAAGAAAGATGACAGCACTCGCACTATTGATAGTATCGTGATGGAGGAATCTATAATTCTAAAATATGAGCTTTTAAAGGCAAAAGAAGGGTCCCAATTGTAAAATTTAACCATAAAATGGATTATTTGTTGAAAGAGCATTCAAAATAGCCATGAAAAAATTAGAATGCCGGCTATCATTTGAAAAAAATTCATAAAGACGCATCACTGCATGCACTAACTTGCGCTTTCATGATTTCTAAATTTTCATTCATAAAACCACATAATGGACCCAGAAACGAAACTATCTGAGCCATGGAGGACACCATGTTGCTTTCCACTGTAAACTACTGCTACAAGCGGCCATTTTTGCCATTCGATGGCGTGCACTCCCACCGGAATTCAGGAACGCGTTCCACAGGAATTTTTAAATGGATGTCGCTCACGCAGAGTTACGCGGAAGAATAAAAGAACACACCCCATTTTCATTTTTTTATGATACAGTATGTTATTTTATGCTGCAGAACGAATTAGATGTTTTAACATGTATTTCTATGGGAAAATGCATTTCGTATACCGGACGTTTCACTTAACGGACGTGCACCTGGAATGGATTAAGTACGTTATATGAGGCACCACTATACTATATTATGCTTTTATTACTATATAGTAAATAATAATAACAACAAATATTCAGATCTTATATTCAAATATAACAAAATTTTAAATGTCATTCATTACTAACTAAATATCCTACTCAGCTCCTTAAACAGTAAATCATCTAACACCTGTTGCTGAGAAAACATTTATTAAAGAAACATTAACATTTTTGACCTACTATGATAGGCCATCTTCAGATGTAACAGAAATTTGAACGTATTTAACATTTAAACAGCGGAACATTCGAACGCTTTTTACATTTAAATTTAAACAAAATACTGGATAAATTAACAAATATATACTGAATTAACTAATACAAAAAAACGATTAAATAATGTAATAGAATAAAAATAATAAAATAAATACACAAAAAATGCCACTAAGTGTAATGGCAGGTGCAGATTAAGAATTTTTGTTTTTCTGTTACGTAGAACTTCCATTCACAAGCTAGTCCATCTGCATCTCTGGCGTTAATACAACCATCCTTTACTTTACTTTTATATATTTTGGTTTTTTCTTCATACATTGCCTGTGATAGAGAACGTATAGTCCTGAGGATAGTCGCTTCGTTCCACTTGACCACCGAGTCTTCTGCTTGTGCCATACAGGATAATACTGTGTTTCAGTGCCCTTTGTTGATATCGTATTTGTGCTCCTTAAGTCTGGTAGTTAAATTATGTCTTGTGACCCCAATACAGTCCTTAATTCCTAATTCTCAAACGGAATTTTATATATGCCTGCTTTTTCTTCTTTTTTAATCATGTCTTTGTCATTTCTTAAAATACTGTATACATTAGGTGCTCTTTTGAATGCTTTCTATCCAACACTTCCCTCATGATATTTGCGATGTTTGGATTTCTGCTGTTTAAATGTTAAATACATTCGAATTTTTGTTACATCTGAAGTTGGTCTATCATAGTAGGTTGAAAACGTTAATATTTCTTTAATAAACGTTTTCTCAGCAACAGGTGTTGGATGATTTATTGTCATTCATTACTTTAACAGATATAAAAAAAATCTATTGTAAAAAAACTATAGTACCAAAAACTTTTTGTAAGTGACTACAATAGAAAACGCATAATATAAAATAAGTAAAAATTAAATATATGTAATCTTAATGATAAAGTTGAACAAAAATAATATAACTGTAGGCATCTTCCCAATTGTTGTATTTAAATAAGTAAACTGAAAATATATGCATATGAATTTATTAAGAATTATTTTAAAGACAATATTTGATAACACACGTACTCAGCAGAGAGAGATTACAATATTACTATAACACTTGAGCATTTGCTGAGAGAATTCTTTATTAACAAATGTTTTCAGCTTACTTCCATAGTCCATCATCATCAAGTTTTAAAATAAGCTTAAGAAAATGTTCCACAGATAGAACATTGTTTAAATTTCTTACAATTTGATGTATTCTGAAAACAAATTTAAAGTTAAACAAATTAAATAAATAAATTATTAAAAAAGTATACAGTTAACAACAAATAAATAAAATTAAGAAAAATATAAAAAAATAAAAACTAAGAAAATATAATATAAAATTAAAGCCAAAGATGATTATAGGGGAAGAAACTTGAGTTTTTATGTCCTAATTTTTTTTCTATCATATATTTCTAAGCCAAGGTTTATGCATTTGCATCCCTAGCATTTAGGCACTGTTCTTTAATTGTGTTCTTGTATATATTTATTTTTCCCATATCCGTAGTGATGGTTAGAAAATATACTGTTTTAATAATGTTTTCTTCATTCCACTTTATAACCAAGTCTTTCACTTGTGACAAATGCTACTAACATTGTATTACTATGGCCTTTTTCCACATTACTTGTGCTTGAGTCACATCGTGAGACTCTTTGTGTAACCCCAACATAATCTTTTTTGAGTCCTAACTGCTGGTTCTTTTGGGGTATTTTGTATACTCCAGATTATTGTTTCTTTCTTAGTTTGTCTTTACCATTCTTCAGTAAGTTGTAAATATTAGTTGTTTCATACACTTTCTTTGAGTTCTTGTAACTGGCCATCTCATTTATAATATCTCCCAAACATTTGTTGTATGTAAATTTATTGATTCCATTGATGTTTGTTTAGTTTTATCTTTGTTTTCTTTATAGTTCCTGATGAGCCCTTCTATAGAGGATGTTTCATATCCTAAAGTTGTTGCAGTTTACATCTATTTATTTCTTTTAAGCAGTACTGTATATTGGAACTATACAATAAGGCTTTTCTAATCAGTGCCCTAAATGCATGTGTTGTAGTATGAAAATATTTGAATTGTGATAAAATGATCTAGATACCATATATTTCCACAGATAAGATGATAGTTGAATCATAAAAAAAAGGCCCCCAAAATCTGGGGTTATCTTATAGGACAGATATAAAAAAATTAAATTGAAATTTATATAAATTAAAACCATTATAAAAAGAATGGACAAACCGTAATTATTTACTAGTAGAGAGTAGGGCATGTCCACAAAATAGAATAACCCATACGAAGTTTTTGTGAATAGTTAAGGTCATTACCTGAATGCCTGAATCAGTGCGAATGTTTGCAACAATAGCAAGGCAGAAAATAAAATTTGTTCATTCAAAAAATTACAAACAGGACATAATTCTGTATACGCTATACAGTATTATTATCTAGATGATGATCGCTGATCTAAACTAAATTCATAAACCATTGATAGTTCGGGGGTCATCTTATAGGACAGATATATGCTAAAACTATAAAACTTTGACGAAAATTTATACCTAATCTTATCTGAAGGTCGTCTTATTTGCGGAAGTATATGGTAATATTTTTAAATCCACTGGTAACATAAAATTAAAATCCATAGTTATCTAGAAAATAAATATTGAAATTTCCTTTAAATTCTGATTACTGTTTCATTTATATTTCATGCATAAATAAATTTTACATAAAGCTTTACAATTTTTAAAAATATTTTGTGATTAAACAAAAACTATATAAATTATATATGTAAAGATTATGAAAAATTAAATTATCACAGTCTTTACATATATAACAACAACAATTGAATTGCATTTTGAATATAATATATAAATTTATTTATTTCAGAAATGTTAAACGTTTTCATTATTAATGCCAGCTTATTATAAAATAAGTTATACATTATACTTGTATTAATTTTTAAAAATATATTTCAGTTTTTTAAATGTGGATAATTTAATGCGTATTATGTCATTTCATTTTTAGTGTTTTT
Source organism: Centruroides vittatus (assembly GCF_030686945.1). Taxonomy (NCBI): domain Eukaryota; kingdom Metazoa; phylum Arthropoda; class Arachnida; order Scorpiones; family Buthidae; genus Centruroides; species Centruroides vittatus. Next base: position 346,683 of record NW_027122591.1, on the reverse strand, counting down.
ACACCTTGTGCCCTTCATAATGAAAGGTAAGATTATTAACGTTATTTAATTATTACTTAAGAAATTTTTATTTTAAATTCATTTATATTAACTTTTATAGTTCTAAATGGGGAACATCCAATGGACGACACCTTTTAGATGATAGTGTTTTAGAAGATACTCCAATGTTAAGTAGGCAGTGTTCTGTTAATAGTACTGCTGCTTGTGGTAAGTTTTATAAATAATTTTAAATATAAAAACAATATTAAATTTTTTCAAGTTTTTAAAATTGTGCGCGCATTGTATGAAACTTAATTTTATATGTTTTTCATATTTGTGTAAATATTTTTTATCTGAAACTTGAAGCATTTCAGTAACTTTTATAATACATAATTCAAGAAAACCTTATTGTCACAAAATTATTTCCATACTTAAAAAAAAGGTATTTTAAATATAAAGTTTATTGAATATTATTTTTTAAAGTATATAAACTGAAGATTAGCAAGTGTCTGACAGTTTTTTTTCATAGTATAAACAAACTCAAGACATAAACACAATCATTAAAAATAAATTATTGTTTCATTGTGTTTGAAAAATATTTTAAGGAATGATTGTGAAAATCATACACCAAAACTAATAAAACTGGATATCACTCATATTTAAAGATATATGAAACTGTTAATAATACTTCTTTCTAATATGAATACCAAATCAGTAATTAAAAGTTCTATTTTTTTAATATTTTTTATGACATAATACTGTGTATTTGATATAAAAGCTTATTAAAATTTATTTAGAAACACTCCATTTCTCCTTTACAGTACAAATAGAATTTTATATGACTTTTCAAAACGTAAAGAACAAGCAACATATTTACATGTTTTTACAGATTTATAAAGTTAGAAACTTTTAATAAAATGTTACAACATGGCAGTATTTAAGAGATGACAATTAAGCTTCAGGATTATATAGATTTGAAAGAAACCATAAGAATACAAAAGTATAGAGCTTGTTTGAGAGAATTATTTTGAATAATAATAAAGGTCTTTAGAACTGTTCAAAGGAACCTAATAAAAATATTTAAAAATTTTATATTTTTAAAAATGTAAATTAGTAAAAAAACTTAATCAATTACCTTAATATTCGCTGAGAGATTTTTAATGTAACGAACAAACGTTTTCGTAGGTTAAGGTGTTTGATTAAGTTTTTTATTTATTTAATTCTGCTGGGCAAGGGTATGATTTGTAAATTAGTTTTAAAATACAGCAATACCTCTGTTTTCGTCGATTTTTTTGTGAAAAATTTGTGTTTTTGTCGATTGCCTCGGATTTTAGTGGCGTGCTCAAATGACCTCGCTGCTAATTTTGCGAAAACAAAGGGCGATCCAGGTGTTTTCCAGCACAGTGTGGCGTTATTTCTCATTGTGTGAACATAACCCGTGATGACCCACCATTGGCCAATGGTTCTGTTTCCTGAACACTGGGATTTCAGTCATGGGTTCATGCTTCGCCAGGGCGGGCTGGCACGTGAAGTTTTCTGGGTTTTCTCCACATCTGTAACACCTGAATAGGGGCCAGTTACCCTTAAATGGATTTCCCAGGAGGCATTATTTCCCTTGATACAACCATCATAAATGCATACAACTACTATTACCAAGGGGCGACATAGGCTAGAAGCTCATGTCCGACTAGCTTCTACAAGACAAGACATTATCCCACGTGTCTAGCCGAACAATTCCATTGCTTTCATCTTAATGCTAATTATCTTATCTTTAACCTTAATGCTTTTATCTTTATGTTAATTTCTTATTGCTTTTAATATTTAATGCATATATTAATTCTCTATAAAATGTGTTTTTGGTATGTATTTTGGAGTGTCTAGAACAAATTAATTGGATTTACATTGATTCATATGGAAATATTGAATAATTGCCTCGGTTTTTGTCAGTTTCGGATTTTGCCGATTGTTTTCAGATGGATTAGCGACAAAAACCGAGGTGTCATTGTATTTCATTTACTCACTCAAATCATTGGAAATATTTGACAACTAATTTAAATTTATTGCCATCAGTCTTTGTCAAATTTCTTGTGCTATACTCTTGATCCTTGAGTTGTCTGTAGCATTAATGTTATTTTGGAAACAAGAAATACAGTAATACCTGTTTTTGTTGACTTCGGTTATCACTGATTTTTTTGCAAAAAATTTGTCTCTGTTTTTGTCAGTTGCCTCGGATTTTGTCGGCGTGCCTACATGACCTCACTGCTAATTTTCCAAAACCATGCATTTTCCTGTTCAGTGTGGTGTTGTTTCTTGTTGTGTGAGCATTACCCAAATAATGGGCGTATTCAAAATCTCAGTGTGCAGCCAGCACCTCTCAGCACCTCTGTTCAAAATCTCAGATGACTTATGGTAGCTGTCAGCTTGCTTTCAGCAAACTGCAAGCATCTTTTTCGGTGCTCATTACACCAGCAAACAAGATGGCAGCCACCATGAGGCTCCTAACAGCATTGACAATTTTGAATTTATTTGTTGATGAATAAACCCTGAATAAATTAATATTTGGTTAATACATTAATAGAATATTTTAATATACTAGTATATTTATGTAAGATATCACATAATTTGTTTTAGTTGTTTTAATTATTTAAAACTCCTATGGAAATTTTAAAAATTTTCATTCCTATTTCTCTTTTTCAGATATTCATTTTTTATTAAGCTGTTCTTGTTAAATAAGTTCAAAAATAAATTTAATGTATTGTGGAAATTCACATCATTTGCCTTTTTATTGTTTTTCTCTCCTGAAATTCTCAGCAGTCTGCGTTTTGTGTTCTCTAGAAAATGCCAGCAGTTGTGTCACTTCTCGCAGCATCTCACTGGATTGATGCTGAGATTTCGAATATGTTGAATTCCATTGCCTGCCTTTTGTTTTAGCTCCATCATGGGAAATGCAGTGTTAAATGTTCGTGTATTCTTTTCATTAGTCTTTTATATTCATTTTTTATTAATTTCTTATTATTTTTAGTATTAAAGACTATATTTATTCTCTATGAAATGTATTTTTGGTATGTATTTTGGAGTGTCTAGAACAAATTAATTGGATTTACATTGATTCATATGGAAATATTGAATAATTGCCTCGGTTTTCGTCGGTTTTGGATTTCACCAATTGTTTTCAGATGGATTATTGATGAAAACTGAGGTATCACTACAGTTTGAGTGATAAATCAAAGGAATAAAAGAGTTTTGCATTCTTACACTTTGCCAAATACAGCTTAATCATTAATCCAGAAAGAAACTATATAGTTCTACGCAGTATAAATCAATACATATTTGAGAATTTACTTTAACCAAATAATTTACAAGGATGATTTGAGTGTAAAGATTAATTGCAAATTACACTTTAAACCTTTCTTGGCCTGGAAGAAACAGTATTCTTCCATTCCATGGATGCTCTTTGAGATAAAATTGAGATAGCTCTTTGAGATAGCTCATACATCAGCTGCAAAGGTAGTCATTTCCTTTCACTCATACTTTTCCAGAAACAAAGTGACAGTATCCATTTTCTTTCAACCTTAAACTGCCTTGGTACATACTGAGTGCACATTTTCTGGTTATGTTGCTCATTGTGAACCATATGATAAACACTCTCATATCTGATGTCATTTGTCTATAGACAGGGCTAGCCCAAGTCTTCTATATAAATTAGCCGGCATATAGGTCATTTGTCTGTTTTCGTGAATAAGCTCAGCAATATTTGCAACATTGACTTCCATTTTGAAACACATGATTCTCTGCTCCTTTTTATCACAAAAATGTTTTTCTTTCACAGTTTCTCATGCCACATTATGATTTTGTGATTCATAAAATCTTTTCTGTATACTTGTTGGCAGTGAAAATTATAAATTTAGATTTTTGAATTAGCATATGAAATCAGAATAGTTAGTATTAATTCAGAATCTAAATAACAGTTAAATGCTGGGTGGACAATTACAGTAGTGTATTTTGAATAATTGTAATTGATAGTGTGTCAATTACTTTATTTTTGTTTTTTTCTTAATTGATATTTAATAATTCATGTTATGGATTAATATTGTTAATATATCGATATCAAATATTTTTAGAAAATGAAGAAATTGAAACTTGGGCAGAAGAATTATTTGTGCCATTAAAATATAGGTAACTTCACTTTTTAATAGTTTCAAATTAAATAAAACTTATTTAATTTGAAACTACATAAATATTTGAAATTTTATTTTTTTATTTTTAGTGGATCTGATGATTTCTTATCAGCAACTGCTGATTCCTCTGCTACTCATCAAGGATGTCTCCGTCGCAAAACGATTTTGAAAGAGGGAAGAAAACCAGCTGTAAGTTTTGCAATACAAATGTATTCACATAAAAAAAAAATTTCTGTTTATTTTAAATATGAATGTTAATATAATCAAAAATGAATTAAGAAATTGTTAATTTGCTTCCATTTTATTTCATTTTCTAGCTGTTATTTATTTTCACATTAAATTAAAACAAAGAGCTTTTTAAATATCTGGCTAAATATTAATTTACACTTTAATAAAAGCAGAATAAAATAAGATTGCTTTTTATATGCATTTGTAGATTTAATATACTATTATAATCAAAATTTTAAATCTTTCTGAACTTGTTATGAATAACAAACAGTCGATGGAATATAATATAAAAAATACAATGGAGATCAGATTTTATTAGTTTTAAGGAATCAGTATGAGGTAAAAAAATCTCTCCACTGCTTTAGTAATAGCAATAAGATGTATTTGCATATTATTCTGATTGTAGTTTTTATGTATTTTTAATATTGTCAGCAATGTTTAGTGAAGCACACTGATTTTTTTTTAATTGATAAAAGTTTTCATATCGTTTGTAAATTATTTTTAGTGGTAATTTTTAATTCCTGTATGAATTATTAATTCTATTATGTTATTAAAAGATTACATTTTATTATCAAACTATTACGTATAAAATCATGAATTAAGTTTTAACATGTGAATTACATGTAATTACACTGCATGTAATTTCCATTTTTAAATTTGACAATTCTGAAAAAACCTGTAATGTGTATTCTCTGCACATGTCAAATTTCAAATGTCATATGGTTGGTTAGTTTAAGATTTGTAGTGTACTGGTAGCTGTCAATTTTTGAAACATCTTGGATTTTTCAATTTACTCATTATTAACAATTTTCTCTTTTTCATTTCCATAACATTTACTGTTAGCAGAAATAGTAATTTTTTTTTTTTTTTAGATAACTTTCTTTCTGCATGGCTTTCTTCCTTTTTGAATTTTAGTGTCCTCTTTTGGTGTAAGTTTATAAGAGAGACTCATTTCATCTGCATTAATTTTATCACAATCTTTGAAAATTTTCTTTGATTTTTGTGCCACTTATTTTGCAACCAGTTTTCTACCATGTTCTGTTTATTGCAGCTGCTTCTCCAACAATTTTTTGGCTTCCAATACTATGTCTTTTTTAAACCTCAATCCAACTTCTACTGTATTTAAACTCGTAGTACTCTTTTTCCAATTTTCTTAACTCATCTGCTTTTTAACTGCAATATAGCACCACTAATAGTTGTGTTTTTTAAGTCTCTGATCTAAACTCATCATACACTGATTTTCGAAGCTTTTTAGCATTTTCATTATCATGTTTCGAAACTCTAGAATTATTTTGTCTTTTTCCTTCCAAATGGTTAGCAATACTATATATTTAGTTTATTCATTTCTTTATATAATCCACTTTGCTTTACACCATTTTCCAACTTTTTATATAATTTCATATTTAGTCTGTATACATAAATGACTTTATGTTTCTGTTTACACTGATTTAGCACTTAGTCATCATATTTCACAAAGGATTGTATGCACTACAGTACTGTAAGTTTAAGGCATAATGGTATAGGAGCTCATAATGGCCCCAAGAGATTACAACGCAGTTTTGTGTTATTCTTTATTAATCAATGCTCAGCGAATGGGAATTTTTCTAACTAATTAACAGCCACTAAATTTAAAATATTTGTGACTGGTTTTGAAATTCAGATTTATATAGAAATTTGCTAGCCAATGAGAAAGCATACTTTCATTGCCAAATATCAAATTGGAGGGAGAAATTCAAACAAAATTGTTTAACCGTTAATAGCAGATGAGAAAATAACATTTTAAAATTTAAATTTACAGCCACTAACAAGTGAAAATTTTTTGGCAGTGTGAATTTCTAAGTCCATTGTCAATGGGCCAGTAGATGATTTGAAGGAAATACCTTTGTGAAGTAAGAAAATGGTAGAGAGAGTATAAAAATTTTGTGATGAAAAATTAGGTAAATAAATGTGTGCATTGAAATTAGTTAGTTAAAAGCAAAAATACCCAAATTAAGTAACATTTTCCATATTAGGTCATTTTAGGTCAACCTTTTGTTTAACTCTTTCATGTCACACCCATTATGTTATGGGGAAAAAGTTATTTAAAAACCCTAGTAATAACTTTAGAGTATTCTTTGTATGCATAATCTGTTATAAGTGAAACTTTCATTTTTTTAAATCCAAATATTGTTTGTTTTATGCGAGCTTGTTGTAGCCGGAAAAAATAACATTGCTCTTATAAGTGTTCATTCATACTTTTAAAATTGGTTTGTTATAAATGAACACTACTGTATTTTAAAATTTGCTTATTCAGAGAAGGATTAACAGAAATAATGATATTAAATGATTTCTGTTTTTATCTTAAAATCATTCTACTATAATTTGTCGTCAATTATTGGACTGTTCTAAGGAAAGTGCCTTGTAATTTTTTGTTTTTAACATGTGGATTTACAAGGATGGTGAATATTATTTTATATTAATGGACACACTGTGTTGTATGTCCATAAAAATTTTTATTATGTTTTTTATTCTTACAACTCAATAGTGTAACCTGAACAAAAAATTCTACTGGTAAAATATCAAAAAGGCCAGAGAAAATGATCCCTTGAAGACAAAATTAAAGTGTTCAATCATTTGCAAAGGAGAAGAATCAACAATTACATTTGTGCTTTTATTGTAAATGAAGCTATCATAAGATACATTAAGAGTAGAGACAGAGATAAGAAGTTCGATAGCAAAATTCCTTTACAAAAACTTGTTTTCATTTTCTAATCATAAATTTTTTTCAATGTATTAATCCTAGTTTTTCAATGTATGTTTCCTTTCCGTATTCATGATTTTCATTTTTGTGACAGTTTTGCAGAATAAACTCTGTGAATGTAGAGCTTTTATTGTTACTCATTGCTTTTTGTTCTATTTGAGTTTGTTGAAATTGAGCTTAAAAACTTATTACACAGGAACTTCTAGGTAATTGAACAGACTTTATTAACCAAAAGAATGGAAATGCTGTTTGAGCTAATTTGCTTGCAAAATTCTGTATCTGTATGCTTATATTAGTGTTTTCTTTTACAGATCTGTTGAAATATATTATGAAAGTCATATTATAAAATTATATTAAAGATTACAACTGTTTGATGTATTATATAAATATAAATTACACTATACTTTTAAAATTATAATTACATGGAGAAAAGATTATATTGTGGGTGATAACTGGACAATTAAATTAATATAAAAAATAATGAATCAAAAACTTAAAATATCATTAATGATAAAATAACTTCAGACAAGAATAAAGACAGGAAAAAAATGTGTAAAAATAATACTGATAAAAAGGCTAAAATTGCTGTTAAAAAAACAAATATATAAATTAATATGCTTCACTGAATCATCACAGACTAATCCAATAGTTATGGTACAGTGTATTATTTGAAGAGGTAGTAAGGAAGTAAATACATCTTAAAATGGACTCTCCTTATTTGTGAAATAATGGTTGCCAGATGTCACTAACTTTTGCTTGAGAAAAAACAAAAATTTCAGTAATTTCAGCAAACAATTAATATAAATGTTCTTAAAACTTCACACACACACACAAGAATTTCAAAACAAACATTTTTATAAATGTTTTTTTTTCAAGGATCTGGAATCACTCATTTCTGATGATTTCAGATTTCAAATCTATATTCTGAATTGTGTCATTTATATTTGAGAATGTTTTGGAAAAATTAAAAATATCTAAAAATATTTATCAGTATTAACATATTGCTTCTAATTATTATTATGTTTGAGTTTGAAAAGAACGTGTCAGTTTTTAAACAAATAATTTAATTTCTTAAGACCATTTTTAAATTGTTTGATTGTACGTACGATATTTCTGATTTAATACATAAATGTAAGTTATATACAAAAATCGATTTTCGTGTAATATCTAATTAATATTTAGCACTAATTTCTGTAATAGCAACAAAACAATTATTTATTGTGACAACATCACAATGCCAGGCTGCAATTTTTAACTATATTGTTAATTTATTCAATTTAAAATATATGTTCTCCATCTCAAATTAGTAGTGTCTTCTTCCTGTACATCATACTTCTCCTGATAACAACACTGTCATGCTCGTCATCTATGTAACTCCATTCAGGGAAAAAATTTTTAATTGAATTCACGTGACTTCCTGTCTAGACCAGAAGTTCATATATAGTTAATTGGGGCCTCCTGCCCCTAATCTTTCCATATCTGGTCTCAACTTTCATCTATCTAACACTGTTCTCAAGATTAAGGAAAAACAGAAGACAGTGGAAATTTATAGATCTACAATTTTTTCAAATTGCAGCCCATTTGAATAATGATGATTTCATATAAATTAAAGATTAAATAATCAACTAAATTTGTAAGAATAATATTAACAATAGCAAATCTTATGTCAAGTTTATATATAATGAATAATGTATTTAAAAATATCTATTTCTAAAACAGTGGCTTTTCACAATGTGAAAGTTAAATTAGCTTTACTGATTTCATATTCATAGTTTTATATATGTATAAATGGATTATTGTAATTTTAACCTATTAGAAGTTTGTTTATTTTGTTTTTATTATTTATTATATAACCAAGGTATTTATTTTAGAGGTCAGTGACAAAATATAATATATTAATTTGTTTTTTGTTTAAAAAAAAAAAAAAAACATTTTTAAATGTCAAAAGCATAATTAGAAAACTAGCTTATCTGGTTCTTTTTATTTCAGATTCTCTTCAGTTTGTGTTGTTGGCAATTGTTATTTATTCATTAATACAGGTTTAGATTAAATTAGATATAATTAATTTATATTTCTTTTTGATAGAACGTTGTGTTGAATAGAAATAAATTCACTTATATATGTTTTAGTAATTAATTAAATTATTTAATAAGATATAAATAATTTTATCCTTTGATATCTGAATTACATTATCGAGAACTTTAAAATCTAATTTGAATGGAAATGAAAATAATTTAATACTATAAAATTTAATAAATAAAATACATAAATACTGTATAATAAAATAGAAATTTGCATTTACTGTATCTTAGTGAGGAGTGGCAATGTCCTAGTTATCAAGATTACTATGCAGCTTCTTTGGCTTTCTCACAAATCCTCTGGGTCAAACAGTGCTTCTGCAGTAATTTGAACTAGGTGCACAGCAAAAAATGCACTTACTGCATAAATGCCATCTGTTGTAAGCTGAAATTGTCTCTTGCTGTAAAAGCATCTTGTGTTATGCTTGTATAAACAAACAAGCATTACATCGGTGCTTTTCTTCACATTATTTTAGTGTTTAGTTATATATATATATATATAATCCCTATTTATTAACCATGGCATCTAAGAAGGATCTGAAAGCAAAAAGATTATGGTATGAATGATTAATTGCTATATTAATACTGTATTTGTTTTATTTTATATTGAACAGTCTATAGTAGGGGTGTCAAACTCACTCCTTAAGCGCCAATTTTTTTGTCTCGAGTACGACAGCAAGCCAGATTAAAAATAAAATGCAAATGTATAAGTAAGAAGTACCGTATGTAAAAAATGATTTTATTAAAGAAAAACGTTATAATTTTCTTTAAGTAGAGAGACAGACATATTAAACCGAAATATTGAAAAATAAATGAAAACGATAATAATAATAATTGAATTCATATTGAATTGATGTCTTTGACGTGCCTGGTCTATGGTTAACTGTTGAACATTTTAATAAGATTATATTGAAAATTTATTGAAATATTTTCTGTAACTCTTTAAAAAAAAAGACTATTTCAATGGTGAAATATCAAGTTTTTTATAATTCTGAGCACTTTTAAGCCTCCTGGTTCATTATCAGAGTGAACTAAAACTGTTTATTCAAAAAATTTGAATTATTTAGAATTTTCCACTAATTCTAAAAGTCAAATGTGTTCTAAATTCTATCAAACTCAAAACATCCAAGCAAACTGATTTCTAAAATAGCATTGCCTTAAAGACTGTTTTCCTTTAATTTATATTTTTTGTTTTATTCTTTTCAACTCTAATCATTTACCTTACTCTTCTATTCCCATTCTTGGTGTCATCCTATTCATCCAGAATATATACTACCATACATTTTTTACTCTTCTCTCCTGCTTCACCATCAACTTCCATTCTGTTAAAAATGCTGCTCCATCCTTGAAATTAAGGCTATTTTAGATATCAGAGTTTGTCTGCTTGGACTTTATTAATTTGTTCCTGATGATAAATAGGGAGCTTAAAAGCATTTGAAACTCTTATTTAAGATTTTATTTTTTCATTAAAGTAGTTTTTTTGAAGTATTATAATTTATGAAGAATGATGTAATTTTAGTACATTTAAGTAGAGAGAGATTTAAAAAAAAAAAACAAAATTTATACTTGCAGGTATCTCCATGGATGCGATATTGGGTAGTTTTATGGGGGACTTCATTATTATATTATCAACCAAAATCTTTGCGTGGAAATGAAAGAAGTGACGTTAGTATATTTTTATATTTATTGTTTTATTAATTAATTTATTGATAGTGAAACATTAGATTAACTTAATTAAATATAGAGTAAAACCTCATTTATACGCCTACCTTCTGACTAAACAATTTCTGGTCACATAATTAAGTGAGGTTATGAAAAAATTGACTTACAGAACTGTAATTAGAGTTTTTTACTGAGTCCTGTTAAATATTTAATACAGATCTTGGCAACTAGCAACAAATCTTATTTCTGTTTAAAGTGCTTTAAACAATATTTTGATAAAACCACTTAAAGCCTGTTACCGGTGGGGTTCGCTGAAAATCGTTACAAACGTTTTCGAACTATAAAGTTCTTCTTCAGGTAACCGACGACCGTTAATCGAATGCAATTCGAATAAAATCCTAATGGAATACGATTCCGAATTCTATCGCTTGGATCGTTGACGTCATCCAGGCATGCGCTCTTACCGGCTGTGTACTATCTTAAGTTCTTGTTTATGAGTGCTTGCCATGCCGTTGACAGGGCGATTTCGTCCTTATTGTTGATGCAGTTATCTTCCTTGAGATTAGCCTTATATATGCACAGAGCTTCCAGCCATCTAAGATGGTTTACGCATTGAGTTGTGTGTATTATTTTGGCTTGATTGAGAAAAGGTTCTATTTCCGGATCCGAGGCATAGATAGCAAGAGCGGTGGTTGACCTCGCGTGTAAAATATCACTCTCGTGTTCTTTTAGTCTTACTTCCAGGGAGCGCTTCGTGGATCCTACGTAGATTAGACCTCTGTCTGTTCTATGGTCCATAATCGGGATGGAGTATACGCCCGGAAGACGTTCCTTGTTGGAAATGTCTTTACCGTTCTTTAATATATCCGAAATTGTAGCGCATCTTCTGTAGGCTATGCATATATTCTTTTTCTTAGCTATTGATCTGTATATTGCTTCAAGATATGGATTATATGTGACCGGTATGAGATTAGGTCTAACTTCCTCTTAAAGATACATAGATGATATTCTCATCCTGTGGAGACGGAAACCAGACATATCTGAGTTTGTCGGGGCATTCAATGATAATCCTTACGGCATGACCCTAGAGATAGACCAAGCACACGTTACGGAAGCGCATTTCCTCGACATCAACATCAAAATCGACCAAACGTCCATCCACACAGAGGTCTACCGTAAACCAGAGGCAGAACATCTCTATATACCGGCAGGATCCTGCGACCCGCCGCAATATAAAACAGCAGCATTTAACGCTTTAATTAAGAGAGCTTATACACACTCGTCATCCCAGAGCTCTTTACAAGCCGAACTGAATCGTATACATCACATAGCCGAGAAACATGGTTACCAAGGGATTGCAAGTAAATTGATCCGCAAACACAATAGCCAAGATCCACAACCTAAACAGCTTCACGAGGAAGTTAGACCTAATCTCATACCGGTCACATATAATCCATATCTTGAAGCAATATACAGATCAATAGCTAAGAAAAAGAATATACGCATAGCCTACAGAAGATGCGCTACAATTTCGGATATATTAAAGAACGGTAAAGACATTTCCAACAAGGAACGTCTTCCGGGCGTATACTCCATCCCGATTATGGACCATAGAACAGACAGAGGTCTAATCTACGTAGGATCCACGAAGCGCTCCCTGGAAGTAAGACTAAAAGAACACGAGAGTGATATTTTACACGCGAGGTCAACCACCGCTCTTGCTATCTATGCCTCGGATCCGGAAATAGAACCTTTTCTCAATCAAGCCAAAATAATACACACAACTCAATGCGTAAACCATCTTAGATGGCTGGAAGCTCTGTGCATATATAAGGCTAATCTCAAGGAAGATAACTGCATCAACAATAAGGACGAAATCGCCCTGTCAACGGCATGGCAAGCACTCATAAACAAGAACTTAAGATAGTACACAGCCGGTAAGAGCGCATGCCTGGATGACGTCAACGATCCAAGCGATAGAATTCGGAATCGTATTCCATTAGGATTTTATTCGAATTGCATTCGATTAACGGTCGTCGGTTACCTGAAGAAGAACTTTATAGTTCGAAAACGTTTGTAACGATTTTCAGCGAACCCCACCGGTAACAGGCTTTAAGTGGTTTTATTAATTTAATCCGGTGTAGTAGCAGTTGTCACGTATCAATATTTTGAATTTAGAACATGGATTTTTCCTGTTCTGGCACATAAATGGGGATAAATGTCACTTTAGGACATTTTTTGTCTTGTTCATTTAAGTGAGGTGGCTAATAGCCACCAAGATGGAGTTTGATTCATATTAAAATTTGTGCAGTTTTACTATATTTAAAATTAGAAGTAATAATACTTAGTAAGAAACAAGGTAATTAAATGTTATACACTTAATTCCATTTTTATCTATTTACGTGAATTGTTTTGATCTAACAACATTTGCATAAATTTGCTTTTTTAAACTGTCTGTTTGATTTTAATTTTAAGCAAGAATACTTAGTTTTCTAGGAAATTTTCTGGCTTTTTAAAAAATATTCTTGAAATTTGCATTTAAGACTGCTACAGACACTCAAGTAAATTTTAAGATTCAGCTGGTTTTATGACTTATTTGAACATGTGTAACAACATTCAAACTTTATCCCATCAGAAGCAGCCAGAAATTAAATTTAAAGTTTGATTTGTTTGTAGAATTGCATTTCTTTCAATTCTTTCAACATGGGGTTCACTAGTGGTCAAATGGATAACACCACTGAATGCTGGTTTCAGATTTGTGTCTGATCAATGGCTGTCTTCAAGGAGTTTTTCAAATTTTCTTTACATATCTAACATTTAAATAGAGGCTAGTTTTCCATAGAAAGTCTTCTCTGGCTGCAATCTAGAAAAGTCTCCTTGTCCAGATTGCAGTTTGCTGATCATTTTTCAACATCAGGCTATAGTTTTCTTAATGACTTTGAGGTCATTGATGATGTTTCCTCAAAAGCAATTGCCAACATTTAAATCACATCTTTGATTAATTTTCTTAAGAGCTTCAGTAAATTCTGTTTCTTCATTGGCAGTCTTCTCAAGAATTTCTGGAAAATGATTTTTGCTGAAATGCCTTTTCAGGCCAACATCATGTCTTGATCCACAGGTTTCAACAAAGATTCCAGCTGGTAAAAAAACAATTTTAATATCATCAGAAGCTAGGTTAATTGGGATACACTGGAGTGTTACCAAAGACAAGAACAATCTTTAGTGATAATTTCAAATGTCAAATGTGGATTAACTTTCAGAACAAATTCAGTTGAAAAACCATTGAATTTATTCAAAGAAAAGAATCCATTCAAGCTGATCTCAGAGTGTTTTAGTAAACTGGTAGGGCATTGAATTTTGCATTATTAAATACTCTTGGATTGGCTGATTTTTCCTGCAAAAAAAAGGCAGTTTGTGACTCCCAGCAACTTTTGTACAGTACAGATGGTCACAATGATTCTCTTATTCATGTTGTAACCAGTAGTAATTTTTTTTGTGCTGCTAGCATTTTGACAGAAGCTAAAACTTTTTTTGGAAATATCATTTGTAGTTTCTTTATCTGCTGACAGTTTCTCACAACAAATATCTAGACAGTGATTTCCATGGCACATTCTCCATTGCAAAGTTATCTCTTGCTGGTTAAGAAATCTTCTCTGCTATTGACTTTCTTGTGCCAATTACACTGCCTTTTTGTTAAAAGTTAGTCTGCTAAGAAATCAAATTATTATTTCAGCAACCCAATAGTGCTGTTTTTTCCCAAACTTATCACAATAACTTCTGAATAAACTTTCTTTTTTAAAAAAGAATAAAAAAAGAGTGTTATAACATATAGAAGTCATTGTGATAAGTCTTGGAAAAAAACAGCACTATTGGATTGTTGAAATAATAATTTGATACAGATCTAAACAAGAAGCTAAATGAAGAACTACTAAGAAATGTTCTTTTTTTGTTGTTGTTGTTGTTGTTGTTGTTGTTGAACTGAAACTGTATCCGTAATGCATTGATGACTTTATTTTTTGATTCCTTTGTAGTGTATCTACCTGCACCCATTTCCTGATTTCATTTGCATGCTGATGTCTTGAAACAACTTCAGTTTCTCTTCTAATCATTTACCATACTTTTTCTGACACCTAGTTCATTATATATTTGTTTTTTAGATTCTCCATTTCTGTGATTTCCAGTATTTAGTTGTATCCACTTGTTTAAGCCTATTGTTTAAAATTAGCATAATTTAAAAAACAATTGATGACAAAATTATGTGCACATGAAGTGACTGAAATTCAAACAGCATAAATAGCAAAGACACAGTAACAGTTCTATAACTTTTTCACTTCTAACTGAAGTGAAAAAAGTTATAGGATTGTTACAGTGCACACTACTTGTTTCCAGAATTGATACCAGAAATTTGATTCAGGGAACATTAATCATGAAAAAAAATATTTTAAAGCAAGTCTGGATAAGAGGGTGTCTGCTGTAGTGGAAAATATTAAGCTAAAACATTTTAATCAATTACATATAGAAGGCTAGCCTTTCATATAGAAAGGCTAGCCTTCTATATGTAATTTATTAAAATATTTAAACTTGTGTATGCAACTAAAGAGTTGCAAATTTATTTTATTATGTAATCTCAATATAGAAAATTCTCATGACGTCCTGAAAATGTCGAATTTTTTCCAGAAACAACATGTTTTGAGTGGCTGAGTAAATGCTTTCTTGAGGGCTATTGTTCTTAAAGTGAATCATTACAGGTGATGAAACATGGATTTATGCTTTTGACAAAACACCTCAACAATCAAGTGAATGGCACTTGAAAGGTGAAATGAAACTGAAAAGATCATGTCAAAGTCAGTCAAAAATTAAAGTCTTGTTGATTGTTTTCTTTAATTGCTGAGGTGTTGTACATCACAAATTCTTTCTGACTGGCCAAACTGCCAACAAAGAAAATTATTTGAGCATTTTGTGTCGTTTGCTTAAGCAATTTGTAGAAAACAACCGATTTGTGGTTAGAAAACAAATTTTGTATCGTAATACTGAACCTGTTCACATTGCTCTTGTTGTTTGTGAATTTTTGGCCAAAAATTGAACAAATATGGTTCTGCAAGCTCTGTATCCACTTGACATGGAATCGTGTGACTTTTACTTGTTTTCTTGAATAAAATTTCTGCTTTGTGGTTACCGTTTTGAGTTGATTCAGCAAATTTTGTTTTATGGCATCAAACTCTTGAAGAGGTTTGATGAAAATGACTTTAAAGCTTGTTTCAAGGATTGAAAAGATGTTGGCATAAGTGCATTGCAGTGGGAGGGGATTACTTTGAAAGGGACAAAATAAATTTTGATGAATAAATTCAAATCTTGCATTGCATTGAACCATTCCCAATACATTTTGATTATAGGTATAATATGGGACAGAAAAAATTATTTCAAAATGAAACAAATTTAAATGCACAAGACACAGCAATTCTGGAAAGTCATTGAAACAAATTTAAAGGATAAAAAGGAAATTTATAAAATATAATCCTCAAATTTTATTTTATTAGATAAATTACTTTTACTATTAACATTAACAATTCATTTATAAATTAAGATCCTTGAGGACTTAGTGCTAACCCTCAGAATCTTTTCTGAGATGATTGAGTTTGAATGTTTTTAAAAAAAACCTTAAATTCATAAGAATAGATGTGTGTTGATATTTTTGCTCTCCAAACCACAGAAAATTCTAATAGAAGTTGTATAATTTATTTAGCCTCTCCAAAAACAATGCTGTGCCATCTTTTTATAAATAATGTATGTACAGTAGATGCTAAGAAGTTTGTCCGGTGATAAAAACATTAGCATTAAAATACTGTACCTGTACTTACTGCTCATCTACTTCAGAATAAAAACTAATTGATCAGGAACTTCAGATATATTTTCTTATGTTCTGTGGTTTGCTCTGATTCTCAATCTCCCTTTCTTAAATGCAAAAAGCAAAATTTTTAAGTAAGTTGAAGCTAAGAAATATCTGGATTCTGTACTTTGGAATTTTTAATGTTATTGCATTAGTGCCTAAATACACATTTCATCTCAATATTGGATGTGATTTTTTTAAAAAAACTCATAATTTTATTTTAAATTTATATTTTTGATAAATATTGATTGAATTATTGCAATAAAAGTTTTGGTTTAAAACTTCGGAGATATTCAGTAATTCTCTTGTTACATATTAATTAGCATCTATAGAAGCCATCACTGAACTACTAAAGACTGTGTTGTTTCATATATCATATACTCTGGATTTTGATTTACAAATTTACATCAGTTTTATTCAATGGAGAAAATTGTTGAGTAAAATTGTTTTGGAAGTGAATTTAATAAGCAACAGAAAAATTTTTACTGACAAAAAAATACAAAAGCTTATTTTCAGGTGACTGCAAGCTATAATAATAAAATAGAGGTTTTTATTCTTGAAATTTGATAAGATTTCAATTGTTTTTGATTAAAAATATGATAAAACCTCATGTGTTGTTTCTGATTTAGTTTTGGATATACTGTAATTTTATTCAGTTTGCACTAATTTTCAAAAGTATTTTATTATAAGAAAAAGTAAACTCCAAGTTTAATGGTTTATTATGTTTAATATTTCAGTTTAAATCAAATCCAGGAAAAATTACATCTGTTGTAGGATGGATGGTTATAAGCAGTGATAATCCCCATCAGCCAGATGCTTTTCAACTGACCGATCCCATCAAGGGCAATGTATACAAATTCCGAGCAGGAAGTCAAGCCAAAGCAATGGAATGGTGTAAGTTTCTGCAAGATGCAACAAAACACCATCAGGAAAAGGTAAATTTATCATTAATTTCAGTCAAACTAAAAATTTAATATATATAAATAATTTTTTATTTATCAATGCATTTAAAACAATTCCGTTCATTAGCAGCCAGTCGATAATTTGATGACCTTTGAGTGAATAAAAATGTACAGTGGAAATGGATCAAAGGACGTGTTATTTTATAAAAACAAAAAGGAAAAGAAATGCAACTGAAGTTCATTTTTGGAGATAATCCTAAAATCATCTCAATGTGCCATTTGTTTGTCGAATAGGTGATCAGCTATAAAAGACAATCAAGACATATCATATTTTTAATCATTCAAGCTTAACAAGATGAGGTTATGATCCAAAGAAAATGTGCTCAAAAATGCAGTTTATATAAAAGCAAATCACCAAAGATTTTCTTTTTTTAGCAAAAACGAATTTATTCCTTCATTTAAAGACATTGCTCATTATTCAGATCAACCAAAGTGTTTTCGTAAACAGTTTTTGATGGATCAACAAGTACTCATTTGTGTTGCAAATGTTTATATTTCCTGAATTCTTTGTTCTTCATTGTTGAGATTAATTTTTGGCACACACATTATATATATATAATTAATTACTCTTGCACCATATATTGTTTTCACCACCATTTATCTTTAAAAGAAATAGTAACTTTTATATGAAAACAAGTTGTGTGCACTTATTGTATTATAGGATTATATTTATCATTAGGGCTACAAATTTTTGCATATTGTAATTGTTGATCATTTCTTGCAGATGACATGCCTTATTTCATCTTGGTGATTTTTCAGTGCCTTCAATATTAAGACAAAAAAAGGGGGGAAGTTGCTTAAACTGTTGGAAATTAGATACATTGTTTACTTACTGGTCTTCCCAAAATGTTATTGCTGTGATATTCCTTGTTTGTGATGTATCCAGTTGTTTGAAGTTTGACACTACAAAGTACAGATGTGTTCTATTTGGGCAGCTTGAAATTTTCATACAAGTCCATGACAAAATAATGCAGAATTTTTTTACAAGTTCAAAATACTTGTACAGATTAAAATGTCTCTGACAAACTGTGCTTTGTTTGTTTCCTTTACAGATATATGTAGTTTCTCTGTTATGTCTTAATATATCCTACTGTCCACCTCTGTGTTGTTCAATTCAATGAAATTACTGCTTAAATGTATAGCAAGTGAAAATTATTTTAATTAAAAAAAATCATTGTTTACTTAACATTTAACATTTATTAGAAATCCATATATATCATTTCACATTAAGGAAATAATTTTTTTGTATCCAAAGAAAAACGATAAAATTTTACATGATTGGATTATATGAAATGTAATCTTCTCAGAAAAGAGAAACCTTTTATGCAAATTTGCAAGAACGTGAAATTGTTTACTGATTATCGATTTTATTTCTACTGGAAAAAACTTACTGCAGTAACTAAAGAAGAGACTTTACCTAATCATTCACTTTATAAAGTTTGTGCGAAAAATTTACATCCAAGAAACTATTATAATTTTGGAATTTCCTGTTCATTGATTCGGTATATCCCATGTTTCATAAAATGCATTAACATCAATTAGTAAATTCATGAACATTGCAGTAATTATTCATTTTTTTGTAGCATACGGCAATGTAAAAGTTTTAATTAGATATAAATGATGCTCTCAATAAAATTGGAGATTCCTAGAACTTGTGCATCTTTTATCCTGATTTAGGAAACTGCCATAAACTATTTTAACATAAAATTTGTGTATAAATTTTTCTATGTAGGTTGTATAATTTACTACATACTCCTACTTATTCAGATTTATTGGTAACACATTCGGTATGAATGAATACGCTTATTTAATTTAAAAACCTTTATGAATGCAATGAGATAAGTTGTGAGGATATGTCATTGTAAGTATTTGTAAAAGAAAAAAAAAATTACTGTTATAATTATATATTTATATTAAATTTTAACATACATTAAATTTTATTTTCTACTCAAATGCTGATATAAAAATATTTAGAATTTATTAAAATTTGGATGATGATGATGATGATAATTTATAATGTAATGAATTGTTAATTTGCTTTGTCAAAATGATCTTTAAAAAAAATTTGAAGTTTAATAGATTGTATAAAATTATGTAAATGATTTCATTTAAATGAAATGCTTTTCATCCAATTAAAATCTTTTCAGAAACAAATAAATGAATAAAATGATGTTTATTAGGTTCAGTTAAGTGACAAAATTATTAATACTTAATCTGGAGCTGAAGGTTTTACTTTAAATTTAAACATATATAATAAAAAAATTTTTTTAAACAGAAATTACTACATAAAAATTATTATAGTATGTTGTATCCAATGTACTAGTGTGTTTGTGTAGCCCATGAATTGGATAAAGCAAGGATTAACCTTCTAATATTAACTATATTCATTCAAGGTTTTTTGATTAAAGCAAGTTATAATGTATTAACTTTTGAACTTGATCTGTATAAAGTGTATTTTATCCAAGTCACAAGCAGATAAAGCTGACATTATCCAAAAAAACAGATGATGAAGCAAGAATAAAACTTAAAATTTGGGCTTTATTTGGATCAGCGGAGACTGTCTACTGTTGTTTGGATAGAGCTGAATGTAGATAATGTCTTTTTACAGTTTACAGACATGAGTTTTTTTAAAGCCGTTATGTTGATAGTATAAATGAAGCAATGTTTTCGGGGTTTTAGCCACATACACCTGTGTGTGTAATAATTTAAATACTACTATTAAGTTTACCTTCTTGGATTAGTAAGTACGAAATCTGAGTACATATCAGGCATATTGTGAGGTTAATGTATTCTTATTTATTGTTGAATTCATCTGTATTATTTTTTCATATTATTTGCTATTTTAAATATTTTTGTTTTTAAATTGGACTGGTATTTACCTGGCATTTATTAATATTTATTCTACTTGCATTATTTTCTTTTATGGAGTTTTTATTTTGTATCTTTTATAAAATTTCTCTCAAATAATTACACACTGGATAATTTATTTAAATTGTGCATTGAACAAAAATGCTTTAAGAGAGAACTGGAATTATTTTAAGTACTATGCATAAAGAGTGAACAAGATCAAGAAAATGGGCGTAAATAAAATTCGAAAAATTATGGATACTTAGATTATATACATATTTTTAAATTATGATAAATGTTGTGTTTGGACATTAACACCTCTTTGAGGTGTACTCCTATGATAAAAATATGATGATAAAGCTATTTACGAGAAAGTAGTTACCATTTTTCATATAATTTACTGAAATTTTCCTGATAGTTAGGAATAATATAAATTCTTATCTTATGAAAAATACTTTTTCTTTCTTACATAATCTTGTTTTCTTAAGAAATTCGTACATGAATTTAAACTAAACTAAACTAAAACTATTCTGACATTGATGGAGTTTCCATTGTGTTGATAAAACACTTTAAACGCCATACTCTGTATCCAATAATGAAAATAAAATTTATAAGCCATGTCTAATCTGATATAAAATCAACAAGACAAAATACTGGTGTCCAACAATTGACAGATAGGTGCGTTGCTTTGTCAAGCCTTATCTCTGGAAGATATGTCAACATGACCTCTGTTTGACCCACCGTTTCCGATGCCAGGTGAATAAATTTCAGGTTCCAGTCACGATTCCACGATCCACCTCTCCACTTGATAGTTTTCGCCATAGGGTTAAGAAATTACAGAAAATTATGGTTTTCCAAACCGAAATGCGAATTAGATACTTAAAAATATCCTATACACATTCTCTTATATTTATAAGTTTTTTTAAAAATAATAATAATATAAAAAGTTAATAAAAATTAATGTTATCATCGTAAAGAGTGCTATACAGGATGTATTTGTTGTTGTAAGGTGCGTTACCTGTACCCTTGATAAGGTACGTACTATAATGCTTTAGCCTTCGTCGTCAACTATGCCTACCCCCGTAGGAGTCTGACAGAAATGTGACCCAAAACGTATATCACTTCGTCAGAGACTGACGTAGTTTTATTTATGTTCAATCACCCTGCACCATCCTTTGACCATTAACACTGCTTCCTCCGTAGGGGGTTCGATATCGTCGCGCATCTGATTTATCTACTCAGCCAATGGTGAGAACAGGCGCGAGTTCTATGTGGTCCACTGTGGAGATAAGGGCACTAAGCGATGACAGCGCGTGTGATCGGAATTAGAAAGACGAAATTTTATTATTTATAACTTTTTTCCCGTGCGCTTTTGTTAATACATATCATAAACTTATCCCGTATCAAATAATAAATATTTTAAAATTTGTGGCTGCTCTTTTTATCTTTACTGTCCTAGAATTATAAGCGTATAAAAGTGGCCATCCCGAATTATTAAGTTTCCTAGGTGGCTATCGAACTGTAGGTAGTGAGGAGATGGCTTAATACGAAATTATACCAGCAGATGGCATTACTTTTTTAAAATCATAGCGCGCCTGGTGGTATATAGGAGTATACGCGACTAATATATAATTAAATCTCTTACAATGATCGGAACGTATGACATTCAGGTGGGGGTGGTGATGTCACATTGAGGGTGGGCCTCAAAAACCGGCAGGGGAAAATAAGACGGAAGTGGGAAAGAAGAAGAAAAAAATGCGCTTAGTCATTTTGTTCATTTAGATCTTTCTCCCTCCTTAATTATATCCCTGGTGATTTGGACGTCTACACTTCATCATCCCCTGCTACAAATCACCAGTGGGTTTCCCATTCGAAACTCACAAGATGAATTTGGGGAAAGGTCATCCCTTTACGGAGTCAAAAAGTCAGGCTTTAATAGCTCAATTTAAAGAAGTACGTTTCGCAATAAATTTCCTATGATTTAATGCCTTTACAATGCCTGGTTGATAGCAATTACAAAGGGCATAATTCGCGTCTCGGGGTGGAGATCAATTACCACTAATTAGTTGGCCCGATACCGAGTTAAAGAAAATTTTTTTACCAATTTCGAGCAGTAATTTGCAGAAATGTCACGATCGGTGGCTACGAGATAAACAAAAAAAATATAATGGTAAAAAGAGGCAGACAATCGGTGGCGAGACTTACATTATAGGGTATCTTAACAGTGGCTAAATCGTTTTATCAGCACCATCTTAGCTTCCGAAATAAAAATTCACCATCACGGACACGGGTTAAGAATAGAGAGTTAAACATCTCTACAGTAAAAAGCAGACACTAAAATAAGGGTGTGTTAGGAGATGTACGGAAAGAGAGACCTACCTACCGTACCGTTCATTAATTTTAAACCCGAGACACTTTATTATCTTCAATGGAAAGAATAATACTGTAAGGTTAAGGTCGAACAGAAAGTGCAATTCCGTCCTCAGAAGAAATTGTGAGTACGGGGGCGGTAAGGATATTAAGTAACGGAGACTAGAAGGGGTTCCATTATCTCCGCCACTGTTATTAAAGAGCCAGGGATAAACTGATTTTCAGTATAGCTTAGAGAAATAGGTGCGGCCGGATGATTGATAAGGAGACGACACACAAGAACTGACCCTTGTGCGAATGCGTGCACGGGCCTCCCACTACAGTTCGAATTTATATTTTGACCCTTCATTAAAAAGGAGACACCCCAACTCTACCTTTTTCCACCGTATTTGTAACCACCCTGACGTCAGGATGGATTAGAGAAACTCGGATGATAGTTCTATTGTGGATTTTCTGAATAGACTTTTTTCATTGACTCGTATACATTGTTCGTTCCATCGACTTCGTGTCCAGCCATCTCCATTTCTGAATCCGAAAACTGCAAACAATTTGTAATGCAAGTTTCGTAATTTTCCGTACAAGTGTTTGCAAATATATTTTTAAAAATTGTGCTTTAATTAGCCTTTACAGCAAGTACTCCTACAGTTGAAGTATTTGTAAGGAATTTTATTAATATATTTTAAACAATTCTGACTTTTCCATTGCTGCAGCAGCAAGTTTTCTTTGTGCTTTGTTATCTGACCTGTCTAATGAATAAATTGATATAGCAGATTGCCTGTTTCGTAATGAATGCTTATATATCTATATATATAAAAACTATGGTGAATTCATGAACATGAAAAAGTTCATAAATTTTGATAGATTTCAAATTAAAACGTGGTTTGCATAATTATATCCAAGAAAACTTTTTACATTCTCGTTTCAAGTGCTTTAAGTAATATGTAAATATTTATTCGTGCCAACTTTAATTATTATTATGCTAAATAAAAGTCCATCATTGTGATAGACCCGTTAATAATATGGAATTATCGGCAAGAACATTTTCCCACATCAAAGAGGAAAATTTGTAGTTTCGTCCATAGACTAGAATTAATATTTGCTTCGGTACATAATACAAATAATCGAATGTCGTCACGATATATAAATAGTATTAAAAACGTGTTTGTAATTCGGTATCGTGAGATAAATGCAGAGATAGGGGGATAGCACGCGAAAAGTCATCAACACTTGCGTGTCGCACACCAGCTTCGAGTTTTGTTTACGTAACAAAGCTTCTGGGGTTATAATCTTCCAGCTACTTTATTAATATTCAGTCGGTAGAGATTGCTGCAATTACACACCTCCGTCACTAACCCTCGCCTCTTATCATATATACACACATCTTACAATAGGAACGCGAAGCGGGCCATAATTATTAGACTATAAGTTCAATTGTTATTCAGTGCTTGGTCATATATACCTTCTCTCTGTCTTCTCGTGGTCGGCCTTTCTATTGTGTTCCCGACTTTGGTCCCTGTCATTACTGCACTCCCCGACACCACGATCCCGGAACGGTGTGGTACTGATGTGGTACCATCGCCCGCCTCCAAAAAGGTCAGAGGTCGAGATCGGCCGCTCCGTGGGAGTCTGCAACCAAACAGATGTTACTCGGTTCCGTTTAATCGATTACACCTTTAATAAACGTATAAAAATTAATTGTTAATTTAATTACAGTTAAGTGGACGCTACGCAGATTAAGTAGAAAGCGTTGTTTTGAAGTATGTATTAGAAAAATCTTAGAAATTCTAGAAAAAAAGATTACCGATTCTTTGATTAACATACGTTCAATAAATATGTCAAATTATTGGATCATCCCACACGAAATATCGCGCTGCGGGCTTTAAGTCACAGCAGGTATGTCATTGGTTTTGTCAAAGATCTCGCATTTATGTGATGAGTTCTGATCTTTACACGGGTCTTTGAACTTTTAACGTTATATTTTTGAAATTTAAATAAATATTCACCCGAATTCGAAAATAAATTCTAGTTTATATCATGAGAAAATCTTTTTATGTTAATTCCCGTACGAGACAAAGTAATTGTAATTCATCTTAAGTGTGTTCGTCGAAACGTGTTTAAGACGTGTTAATTAATATACGGCATCGGAATTAAGTGGAAGAGAAAATTATTTAACTTATGTTAATTAACGTAACGAATAAAAAGACGTTACGGATTAAGATTAGATTAGAAAATATTCCTTTTCGGTACGTTGTTACGCGTACAGAGACACGCACTAACCGGTTTATTGTTGTTAAACCGCTTATTGTATGTCTGTATTTGTATCCGCATTAATATATTAAAATACTGTAAAAAACCAACTTCACTAGATTTACAAAAACGACAAATTAAACTCGTTAATCATCAAATTTTTTATTATTATTAAATAATAGCTATTGATTAGTAATAAAAATTGTTTTTCTTGCCCGCGCCATCTTGATATTTAAGGAAGATAAAGTTTTTAATGTGAATTCTTGTCTCTCTCATTTGGTATTCCGTTGCTAAAGGTGAGATGCCAAGAGTTATTATCCAGGTGAATGGCTGATGTAGAAAAATAAAGCACGCTCAACACACTTAAAAATATCCACCCCTCATAATTAGACACGTCTGATTGTCGCGTGGGAATTATTGTGCGTGTCGTTCCTCCAATCAGGTTGCTTCGTTTCGAAATTAAAAAAAAAAAATGGAGTCGATTCGTCTGTAAATAGACGTTTGACCGTTAATTGGGTCTTTGATCGTTTAAATATACACACAAAACAATGTTTTTTAAGTAGTAATTGTAGAAAGATTTGAAAATTTCGAATTATTTTAAAATCGAAACGAATTAAACTAATTTTTCGTAACAGAAAGAGAGAATTTAATACGAGACGAGTAAAAAAAAACTATTAAGGGTCGATTTTAAGATGGAATAAACCTTCCCTGTAGATTCAGCATCCATCACAAAGTCGTGACCGAGGCTATCATCGCTTGCCCTCCCTCTGCGCGCGTCAGCCACGTGCATCGACGTCACGTTTTACCTAGTGGAAAATACAACTGCATCATTGCTTACCTGGTAATTATTCTACTACGAGATGAAAGAGGTCAGTATATGAGGATGATGATAATTTCTTTATCGTAATAGTCTCCCACGAAACAAATTTCGAAAATTAAGTCCTCGATAATGATTTTTTTTTTTGATACAGGAGAATATACAGTAACTGTTAAAAGTACTGTCGAGATAACACAAGTTAATCCCGTTGTCATTTGTGTAGGATCATTTGGCAGAGTTGTGACATATCTGATGCATTGAGTTGGAATCCTCTTTAACAATCCGATCGCGTCAAAAGTTCTTATAAACATTCCCTTCTGTCGTCACTATTCAAGAAGAGACACGACCTAGAAGATAAGGACGGAAGCAAAAGGCGATGGAATTTATTGTTCATGGCGCACCTGTCAACTAGTATACGACAATGTCTAGATGGCACGCGATAAAGATCTACGGAACCCTCTACCCGAGGGGACAAGGGAACTAATCCAACAGAGAGAAGGGTTGTAAATCATGATGTCTTCTTTTACGAGCAATTCGTGAGTCCGAGCTTCATTCGTTGCTTTCTATGATAGAGTTGTCCTCTTTTACTCGTTTTTTCTTTCTTTCTTATATCTTCTTTTGGCTCTTATTCAGAAAAAAAAAAAAGAAAGAAATTGGGCCGGATGAGTCATAATTTATTACATTTCGTGAAATTCATTTAAATATCGTGTTCCTCCCCGTTCAAATCCAAGAAGGATTGGCAAGTTTATCTTCTTTAACCGTAGAAAATTTCGAGTTTTCAGTTGAAATTTCTCGGTTTTTATAATGTTAAAAAGTTAAGAATTATTCGGAATTGAGATTATTGTTAAATTCGATATTTAATTTTAATTTTAAATTGGTAATTTATTTTTTTTAATTGCAATCAAACCTCTGAACAGCGGCCATCCACTAACGGGAACGTAAAAAGTGGCCGTTATATGGAAATTATTTTATATTCATTTCAAAAAGAAATGTTCCTGCAAAGTTGTCCTTCGTTTACAGGTGGCCGTTATTGGAAGTTCGACTGTATATTATAATCATTTTGTACTTTCGTACGATTAATATAAAATTTATTAGATAAGATTCATTTATAAATTCGTAAGTTCTTACATTAAAATCATTGCTAATATTATTACATTATAAAGATTATTAATATAAAAAAAAATTACTACTACGAAGAACCTGTTCTCCATTTTAATAAATATTACTACTAGATGGCGGCACTTTTCAATAAATTTAAAAAACGATTATTTATTTATTTATTTATTTATATATGGCATTTGTATATGGTAAGCGTTGTTTAAATCAAGTAGAAAAGTTAACATTTAATAAATTCGAAACGGTTTTTTTAACTTTTATTGCCAATTTCCGAACGTAAAAAGGGGGACCTTGAATTTGGCCAGTCACCTGACATCAATGATTTGCAAGAGCAATTAAGCTATTTGTCATCAGCAAATGGCGTCTCGGGTTAATCCTTAAAACTACATACTTGTTCAACCGGAATCCGATTCCTTTGGGTTATTAATGACGTCATTATACATCAGTGGCACTAGTTATTGCCGTATTTTAGGGGATTTTCCTTCTTTCCTATGTCACACATCCGGTTTTAGCAATTAATGGAACACTTAAATCTTATATTCCCGAGTTTAATGTTCATGATGACAAATCTATCAAGAGATAAGGATTCTCATTTAATTATCTACTGGAGGGTGGCAGTGTGTTAATTTTTTGCATAAAGATGCTACAGTGTCGCGTAAGAATTGCTATTTTTGACTTTGAAAATCGTTGCCGAAAGTTCAGGATTGTCGTTTCTCTACTAATTTTTTTGTTTTCTGCAACTGATTTGACGATGCCAAGAGTCACATCGATCGGTTCGAACACGTTGATCCTGTTTTATAGAAGTTTCTGTCTGCTCTTTTCTGGTTCTCTGGACTCTTGAGTTTTCCAAATTGCTCGAATGTTTCAAAATATTCTTTTGCTTGTGAAACCTTCAGAAGCTCTAACGAATCTATGATGAAAAATATTATGAATATAACATAAAATTCCACTCTCTGAACATTGAAAGTTGGACGATGTATTTGCATAAATGAATATTTTTTTTTGTTTTTAAATTTTAAAAGAATAATATATATCTATGCACTAAGAAATTATCGTAATAATTCTTTATATAAAACGCGTATCGAATTAAACAATTAAAAAAATGAAGAGAATGGCTGAAAATGAGTAATTTCCAGAAGTGCATCAAAGGATGCCATTACGAAATACTTTGTGAGTAAATCTGTAACTCTGTTTCGTCTTTTCTTCTACAAATTACTATCTAAACGATCAATCAAATAGGCAAATGTAAATTTTCCAATCGAAACTCATCCCTGTACCACTGTGGATGTAGTAACCACTAGCGCTGTGGACGAAGAGTAAATTGTATATACGTATATATAAGTACTGTACATTTATCACATTCAAGTCGTTTACCTGTATTTATTTATTTACAAGCATAAGGGAATCCCGGTTCTCTCCTGGTTACACTACTACCATATCCGATTAAGTAGTGTTTGAATAAGAATGATTAATTAAAAAGAACTAGTTTTCCATAGAAATGTAATGTGTTTCAGAGAGATGTAGATCATCACCGGAATCGAACCCGACTCTTATTGAATTTCATGAAGAAACAAGTTTTGATCTCTTGATTGTAAGGTAACGGGATGGGTTTACAGAAGTACATCAAACCATACCATCACGAAATACTTGCCGAGTAAATATATAACGTTGTATCATCTTTTCTGATACAAATTACGTCCTAAAAGATCCATCAAAACAGCAAATTCGACATAAAGTAAGATCATAAATAGTTGAAAAGCGTTTAGAACGCAACAAGGTATTTATAATGCAATAAAGTTTTAATCGTAACAAATTTAAGAGTAATTAAAATTACATACAAATAAAAACTAGTTAAAATTAAGATTCTGGTATCATAAAATGACTGAAAACTGCATCACCTGTCGTCAAAATTCATCTCCAGCCGGGCGCGAAATAGCGATAACGTACCTGGAGGCTTTCTGAGATAATGACAGCATCGGTGGAATGAATGATGACGCATCGTATTCGTGACAAGCGGATTTCGGGTGGCCCTATGTATCACGTGACGACATGACACGTCACGTGATACAATCGGCACTCAGAAAATTCCAAGGTGATACTGCAGAGTTGACAAGGATCCCTTACAACCTTCGTATGATCGGGTATTCGTAATGCTCATATCTTAAAATGCCGGAAGAAGAAAAACACTTTTAATTTTTACCTATTGGATATGCGTGAGATTTCCATGTTTCGTAAATTCTCTCTTTAAAAATTGATATTTATTTAGCTAATTCTGTGAAAGAATTCTGCAGCTGGCAATATAGCAAACAGAAAGTAACTTTTAAGATGAACTAATTATATTTAAATTAGAAATAAATAGGATTTTTTAAATTAAATATATTGTTTAGAACTAATTTTTACAATTATCGTACATTGTTTTCGCTTGTTTCTTCGAATCAAAGTATCTTTTCTCTCAAATCTCTGATGGTAACTTAACCATCTTCTGTAAATTCAGTTCCATCACTAAACAGTCAATTGAAAATCCCTCAAGAACTTCAAATTAGTAAAAAAATAAATCAAGAATAGCTCTATAAAGAAATCCCATCTCAGATTTTACTACTTAAACTCGACCCAAAAAAAAGACTTTTGATTACTCTGAAAGGCCACGGTAATCCTCGATAATGAGTCCAGGTTACGATTTTAGAGTCCGACTTAAGGCAAAACTCAATAAATTAATTGCATGACCGAGATAAGAAAAATAAGTCGCGACCCTCTTAATAATGGAATTATTGTTTAGATCATTTCCATCTTCCATTTAAAAGTAACTGCTGACATCTTGATGGACAAGCCATTAGTCGAATACAGTAGATTTGATCATCTCCGGCCCTACTTAGTTCTTATTGATTGACACATACATTAGGTTCGTTGTCAAGTGAGATTGACAGCTTCTTTTTTTATACTTAATTGTTTAAAGTTTAGATTCTTAATACTCAGTTAGATATATAAAATTACTGACAAGAGGAATGAGGAAGATGGTAATCGTATCACCAATTGTACTGTATGTAACAATGGTGGTTAACAGAATTAGGTTTTTTCTTTAGTTTTAGCGTAATTAAAGCTCAAGATTTAATAGATTCGTGATTTTTATGGAGATTTTATTATGATTAGAATGGCTGTATTATATTCATCAAATGCATTTATTCTTAATTTATTAACCCGAGCGTAACAATATTAAATAGCGATTAACGTCTAACTAATCCGCGATTTTGACAAGTAACATCTTTTTAATAAAGTTGTTTGTCAAAATCTCCTTGGGTTTTTTTTTTTTATTTGGGTTGCATGCTATAGAAATAACAAAAACGGGAGAGTGAGTGTTTCGTGGAGTAAAACGGGACACAGCTTCATTGCCCCCAACGATAAATTTTCGTCAGTAGATGTGTCCGTCACGAAGATTCTCTAGAAAAAGTCATCTCATCCTTTGACCTCTAACCTGACGTGAAAGCGCTCGTCATTTTACGATCCACTCCTCCCCCGCCGGTTTCTGGACCTCTATTTATCGGATGACTTCCATTAAAAAACTGCCCCGATAATCCAGACGCCAGGGGGCGTGACATGTTACGCCCCATGTCTCCCGTCTCCTCGAAACCCCTACAGCAGTCTATGTGTAATAAAGTATGTACCGGTTACCCGGACACTTCAGTAGCTCTTGTAATAGACGAAGCCACTCTAATCTATCCGCCATCTTCGGTGACCATTTTTGAAGACGGCGGCACTTTTTTGGAATTTCCAAATAAACCAGGCAGGCGTTGGTCCAAATTCCCAATAAATCTCTTCTAGTAAAGTTTAAGTAAACCTGTACGCAAGCCCGAATTTACCCTCGATCGTTCGGATGCGTGGTTCTAAAATTAGCAATGGCCCGGGAAATCCCTACCAAGATAAGTGATGCTGACTTTATTACACGTTCATTTTCTAACAGAAGAATGCTTTTAATATATATTTTCTGAATTAAAAAAATAGATAATAAAAAGGGTTTCGAGTGCGTTAATGGTGGTTATTACGAAAATGCAACATAAATAGGTTAAATGTACTCCTTAGAGAAGGGAGGGACGGCATTTCCTGTTCTTTGTTACACAAATCGGACAGTGCAAGTATTTTGCACGTCAGTGTCTGTAACCCGGGCGTTGTCGAAAATTCCGTGAAAAAGAGAAGAGTAATTATGTGATAGTTTGGTCTTGTGTCGCGTGCGTCCATTATCTTAAATTTCGCCACCGTCCTGTCATCATTTGGCTAGTAAAAATGGGACGATCTGACTGGAATGTTGTCCGCCACAGATATGACGTCACACCCTGGGTGCAAGTGATTATCTACTTGAGATTCCAGCAGTGATGCACCCTTCAGGTATGCCCGCGCTCAAGATGGCCGATAGATGCTTCTAATTGGAATTTCACAAATGATAATTGACTTTATCTGATAAAAACAGTTAGAGGAATTAATAGGCGTTAAAATTTATTATACATTTTTACCGCCATGTAGATTATGTTAAGCTTTAAACTGTTACGGCTCACTTTAATGTAATCGTAACCAAGATATATTCTTTATATAATTAATGGAACGTCATTATCATACGTAAACAAGCGTGACGAGATATCTACGAGTGGTTTTTTAAAGCAGTTTACATAATTTTCATCTAAAGATTCGTAACGCAATTACTTACAAAATTACCCATCGTCGTAACGTGGCTGTAAAAGCTCCGAGAGTAATTTAACATTAAAAAATATATTTTTAAAAAGCCGAACAAAATTAAGCGTGAAATTCGACAAATTTAATAAATAAGGATAGGACCGTCCATGTTCAAAATAATAAATGACTTAGGTTAAAGTCGGGAAAGGATCCAGAAAACGTCTATCCGTACATTAATTCGGGAGGTGCCCAAAGTGCGCGTGCGATGGGGGTGTATCAGCCTGCTCATTTACATAATGACTCCCGGTAGAGCAGACAAAAGAAGCAACAGCCAAGAGAGAGAGGAACCACTTAGTTTAGAAGGTCTGCGGTCGGGCTCTTTCACGGTAAGCCACGGGGCTAGGCGTTGTCATTAATAAGAGTCTTTTTAGGTACTAACATCACGTATGGTGGAAATTGTGGAGGAGGAGCCTATCTTTGTAAGGAGAATCAATAATAATTTCCTTTCCCTTCTCGCCTTATTCCAGATGCTGCAGTTCGGGTTGGCATCCCCACAATTCGAAAGGAAAAAAAAGCCGCAAGTTCAAGACGCCGTGGCAACCCCAAAAAATCGACTTTAGAAGCATTTAAAACGGGTTCTTCCATCCGAAACGGTATAAATAAATAATGAAAGATAATGGTCCGGTAATAAACATTATATCGGTGTGGCAACCCTCAATCACCTCCCATTTTGGCGTCAATCTGCAAAAACAAACATTACTAACAATGTTTCAATCAGTGCACGCTACGCAAATAACGGACCTGCCCTGAGATTAGTCAAACTCCCAATAGCGTGTAGATGGGCGATGGGGCTATAAACGGAACGCCTTGTCGGCCGTTTTTATGTTCCGATTCGCTCAATCTTGATAAAAGATAGCTAGAATCAATCAAAAAACAAATCATAGTCCGCTGTTTAATTACC
This sequence comes from Centruroides vittatus, assembly GCF_030686945.1. Classification (NCBI taxonomy): domain Eukaryota; kingdom Metazoa; phylum Arthropoda; class Arachnida; order Scorpiones; family Buthidae; genus Centruroides; species Centruroides vittatus. Next base: position 313,952 of record NW_027122591.1, on the reverse strand, counting down.
CAAAGGATTCGGCAATAATATCAACACTGCAGTTAATAGTTATTCGCATGTATGCCCTGGAGGCAACCTCCCGTTATTACTCCTCTAATATTTTATTATTACTCCAACAAATGACGGAATAAACGTAACCCACATATTAAAAATCAATTATTAAAAAATAATAATAATAACTAAATTTTCATATAAGTCCTTACCGTACCCGAAAAGCTAAGAATTTTAATCCTCCTATTAGTATGTGTGTCTACCCAAAGGCTGCCTAGTATTACAGTAATAATTTCTATGAATATGAAGATCATGTTCGCCTCATTCTCGCCACTCCGATCTTAATTAAGCCACGTAGACCTATATTTAGCTTAATAGAGATATTATGTCTTTTGTGATCTAAACTAAAGGGGGAGGTCATAATTAAAAAAATGTTTAAAGGGTGTCTTCTACCGTACCTCAGAAGAATGGTAAAAACCTGCAAATTTCCTTGTTAAAATATTTATTAAAAAAATTGCGCGCGGGTTTGGAATTTCCCATTTATTCTGATAACAAAATTAATCACGTTAGGAGGGGGCTACTAATAAGAATTTCGCGTCACGTGACCGCAACCGACCTTAAGCGGCGCCGTCTGTATACACAGCGAGCCCGCAACGTTAGAAGCCAAGTAGTTTTCGAGCCAAGGTAAAATTTATATGGGACAAGCCTTGACTTCTCGATACTACGTGTCAATAAGTAAACCCCCTATTGTTTAAGCAATAAATTCATTGTTTCCTATATGTCATTCATAACTAGAAGCGAGATGTACAATAAATCTTATCTGAATTGTCTGAAGTTGGGTGTGGGTGTTGTTCACGAGAATACTAAATAATCCGATGATTTTTTAATATCAAAATACTATTGTTCTGTTATCTTTCGAAAAATACTTTCATAGCGAATGTAAATTTACTTTAGTGACATTTGTGACTGATAAAATACAACAAATAAAGGGTAAACTCGGTTTTAACAGAAAGGATTCACACAACTTTTACATGCGCTCCTATACAAGAGATAATTAATTTATACATAATTTTTTTTGTTTAATTGTTTTCATTTATAATAAATTAACACGAAAATTATTATTAAATATTATTTTTTTAATTCGATATAACAGCATCTGGACGTCGTTAAAAGGTCTACTTCTTGTTTTTCCTGTTGCATAACACAAAACAAATATGAAAAATTACGAGAAAATAAAACTTTTTTTTAAATTTTATTAAAATGTTTTTATTATTGTCTTGGTGCGGTGGAACCTCTCAACAACGACCATTTTTACGTTCCCTTCAGTGGCCGTTGTTCAGAGGTTTGCCTATTAATTGGAAAAAACGCTGCAAAATCAAAACTTGTCGCAATAACTCATTATTTATAGGTGTAAGGTTTTATTTACGAGTAAATTAATATTGATAGATTGTTATCAGTTAATTTATTTAAAACTTAATTATAATTTTATTTTTAAAAAATAAATAAATTATAAACCACTAATTATATTTAATTCAATGGGTATAAATTGTGCCATTAACAAGAGGTTGTCTTATTGATCAGCCAGAAAAATCACATTAACTTGTTGCAATTTTTATATATTTTTTTAACATTAAAAAAAAGTTAAATTATTTAAATTATAATTATTTAAAAATATCCACTATTAATTTCTCATTTTTGAAATTGTTTTTATACTTAATTTCTCATAATTTAAGTTATTAATTAATAATAATAATAAAAAAAGTTAATTAATTTATATAAAAATTTAATTCTCATAATTATCTTATAGCTACACATTAATAAAAAGTGCAAGAAAATTAATGTGTGTTATTAATTTTTAATTCGATACATGGTAACGTATAGCCTAAATTATAAGATAAGACTGATGATAATATTCTCTTGTAGAGATTTTTTAAATTATAATTAATTTAAAAATTAAAAAAATATATACAGTATATACTGTATATTAAAAGTATATCGTTTTAGCAAGTTGATTTATATTTATCTTAATATTTATATGGCCGATTAATGGGAGAAAAAGTTAATTAAGTTGTATAAAATTTTAATTATCGTTATGACTTTATAATAAATTATTAATGGAATTATTATTCGTCGATTAATCGAATTCGATACGTGTGGAAACCTACATAAAAACGAGACGTCCGTTTGTCTGGATGAAACATTAATGGACTCGGCTAATGAAAACTACTTCTCGCTTATAGGTGTTTTTCATATTGAAGAATGCTCGAAAAGAAAAATTAGTACTACAAATTACAAGGGTTATAAGTCAAAATGTCTACCTTTCTACGTTCTGCTGCCTAAGTAGACTATCTGGTAAAAAATGGCTCATACCACTTACAAGCGACCTTAAAAGCAAAATCATGGTAAGGGGACCGAACACTTACTTCAGAACCAATTAATGATAGATAAAGAGCTGCTAATGATACTCTTATCAAGCTTTAGTAGACACTAGAAGAGGGATGCTGAGTAAAAAAAAAAAAGAAGAAACTTAGCTCGAAACAAAGTTGATAACTGTTATCTTAGTGTGTGAGTCATTAAACGCCTTCGCTCCGTACATCTGCTTGAGACTGAATCTCTTGTCCAAGTTTATCTCACGAGATTGTCTGGGAGTTGATTTCCAATAATTATAGGTAGTAATGTATGTTTTAAAGTAACTTAGATTATATATCATGCTAAGTATTATTTTGAGCGCGAGGATATTCTAGAACGTGATTATAACTTAGCGAAGTCGTTGACACTTGATTAAGTTGACATTGTCGCCTTATCGAAGGCTAAATAAATTCAAAATCTGTGTTAGAATTTAGCTTACGTAAGTTAGGGGTGAAGTTTGAGATCGTTTTGGGTTGTATTTACGAGCACGCGGTAGCGAGGAGACCAACAAAAAAATTGTCAACTCGGCAAAGGTGAGCCAAACTAATTAAAATGGCCTAAATGTTAATGAGACTCGGTTGGTGTCCGTGTCTGGAATGCGTAATGAATTTAAAGCGAGTGTCAAAGTATATAACAAATCGTTTTTTCTGTACGCAACTGAAAGATGAATGCACAGTGGTGAAGTCTACCGATTTGTACTCGATGACGCACGCACACACATACACACTTTCCCTCTTTCTCTTGCCCCCCTTACTCTTTCTCTTCCCTGCAGATATGTATCTATTATTATCTTATTGATTGAATACGTTAAGTAATTTTAAATTGAAATTACTCAATTAATTGATTTTTAAATCGATAACTCGGACCTACAGGAAGGTGTTATAGAGTAAATAAATCGCAGCTTATGGTAGATAATGTCGGTTGGATAGATGATATCGAATTAAGCCGCCGTTCTATAGTCACAGAATGAAGATAGGATAAATTTATAGCTAAAAATGACTTGTGATTATGTTAATTAGAAAAGAATAGAAGATGAGATATGTTACAAAGTACTAAAAAAAAAAAGCAGAAAAAAAGGTTATAGTAAACGACGGGTGTCAAAACCATTGAAGCTCGAGTCAGCGTGACATGCGAGCATCCAATCGCGTGATGTCAATCCGTCACCTCTATCACAAATCTTCGTTTTTTAATGATACCTAGCTAAATAACACATCGCTCTTTGCACTTCTTATCAACACAGCGATCAGGCGACCTTCGGGCTGTTTTATAATATGGTCGTACCTGATGCACACACGCAAACTTTGGCGCCATTGTGCGGATCTTCATCTCCATATATTTTTTATAGTCTCCCTCTTTTTTTCGTGTCGGAAAATTTGTTATCGCTTTCTACCAATCCCTTTTAATAGATATCATAACTTACCTTTCTTCTTTCTCGAGTTGAAAAGTTCGACTCTCTTCTTTAACTTTTTTTTTTCTTTAAGAAAATACCGGTAACGTATACGAAAAAATAGTATAACGTTCTGCCATTTATAACTCGAACAAATTAAGAACATGCGAGGTAAGACATTATTACATGGGGGTAAGAAACCACACCCATAGGAAATGGTACATGATTGGAACGGTAATAGCTGCGATCTATGATGAAATGGAGAAGCTCCGATTACAGGATGTAAACACTTATAACCCCCAAGGCATTCATCGGTTGAATCTCATTTTTTTTTTTTTTTTTTTATCTTATAACTGTGAGATACGTTCCGTTGTTGCTGCAGGTAAAAAGTTACTGCTTAATGACGTTTCGTCTCTCCATCTTCTTGTGGGAGTTTAGCTTAAAAGATGAAGTTCCAGATAAAAAGAATAAAGCACTTCCGAAATTCCGAAACGTGTGGAGGAATATCGAGAATAGAAGATGAATTTTACGATGTTTTTTTTATATTTTTTGCCCTTTTTTTTTAGCTAAGTTACCATGAAAGTACCGTAGTAAGCTTTATTCGTATCGGTTATAAAGTAAGCTATAAAAACATAGTACCGGATATAAGTCGTTCGTTATGGGTTTTATTCAAGTTGACTGTTTATTTGGCTCAGTTCACACGTTAATTATGGATGTGTATAATAATCTTCCTGCCTTTGCTTTGACAATTAAGTACACATTGAGGACTGTTGATGCAAAACTATTTTGACATCCGCTCACGATCGACTTCTCTAATTCTTTATTATTATTATTTTTTTTTTTATATATATACGTGGAATTGTTTAAATTATTTATAAAACAAACCATTGTTTAAAGAGCAATAAAATCTTTCTCTTCAATTTAATTTTAGAGAAGGTTGCTTTTAGATATAAATTTATTCATAAGAGCTTAGTAGAGTAATACATAAATAATTGTATTTAAAGCGAAATATATTATAAAGAAGGGGAAAAAGTTAGGCATTCTTTGAGGATCTACAAAAACAATTGTATTGTATATAGTTAAGTGTAATGATTATTATAAAATGCATCAAAATTCTTTGAAGTGGTTATTGATTTAAACTGGAGACATGTTAATATTTAAACCTCATGCTAATTCTATCTTTAAAGGATACTATTTAAGAAACAATTATTTTAGCTTGACAATTGACTCTTTCCATTAAATGTTTGTTGTCTACAGTTTCATCAGAACGTATCCTACTATTAAGTCTCTCCCTGAAGCATTCACGATTTTCACCTCTCGACCTTCTCTAACGTTTCATCTTACGACTGGTATCGTTAATCCTACAATTCTTTTATTTCTATTATATTTTTAATATAATTTATTTATTTTCTTTCGTGATTCTCTATGGAAATTTCTCTTGTCCATCGCACATGACGGTTTTTCTAAGAGGCATTTTTAGCGTTTTTTGCATGCAAATTAGAGCGTATATAATAAAAATATTTTATAATTGAATTCTAAATTCTTTTTTTAAATACATTTGTTAAAATTTATAAAGATACAAAGTAAAAATATGGACATTGCAAACCGCAGTAATTCACATCTTCGCGGTTTGCAGCCTTCACGTCAATTTTTATAATTGAAACGTACGAACGTATTAAGAGCCGTGTTATCTTCGTTGGTGTGTGCGCTTCCGTAAAAATAAACATTTTCGAAATTTATCTCGACAGAATGAATTCTATTTTGTATTATGTATATAGGTAGTGCGAGCACGTGCACGGAGGGGCGTAGAGGCGCGCCCCGGGGCGGAAGGATCCACACAGAATAGTTGATAGAGGAGCAGAATCAGATAGTCTTGCGCCCAACTACATAATAACAGTAATATGAGAACAGCGAGAAATGAACCGGGTGGATGTAAAGCGATTCTCGTATGCTATGCACGATAGCTCTTCTAGTAGAACACTTCAAAAAATGCAATTCGTATTTAGAAAAAGATACTAATACTGTTCTGTCGATATTATACAATGATGTTTGATTGTTTTTATATAATTTAACTCTCAATTTCCCGTATATATTGTTAAATCAATGAGGGAAAAAAAGAACGTCTAACACACACTGGCTGGAAAGTTACTTCAGACTTTACGTCCTCGCAATTTTTTAATTTTAAAATAATAATTTGAAGTTTATCTGTAAAATTTTGATTATAAATCCAAACTTTACTACTTTCTTCTCAGGTTTTCATAGAACGAATCACATAGAATGCTATCCGAAAATAGGAGAGAATGTTTAACTCGTTTGCACCCTGTAACGATAATGCACGCAAGTAACGTTTGTACAGTATGATAATAAAGTAGGCCCGGGTATAAAAACAGGTCTAAGAAACGAGTGAAAATTATATTAATTATCGAAAGCCATTTAAGTAGGTTTACCCATCAGACAATGAGGGAGAGAGAGGGAAAGTGCTGAAAAGCGACGAGGGATTCCAACATTCTTCCACACCATCAGGTTAAGCAAATTCGGAGCGGCATCAGTTTGGAGAATAATGTCTAGGCCCGGGGCTATGCCTCGATGTCATTAGATATCCTCACCTCGCAGTGGAAAGAGTGCGGACATTTACACGGTATTAAAGAAGTCGTTAAAATTTTTACCGTCCACTCATTAAACTGCGAAGCTACTTAGAGAGCTTTACCTGTCGAGCTTCTTGCTTAAAGTAATAATCTGGTTTATGTGGTGTCCGAAGGCATTTCGAAAATTTTCAACCATGGCCGTTCACGGTGTCGAACGAATGCTGCATCTTAATTTTCAAACAGATGCTCGAGATAATCATCTTCAATTAGTTCATTTTGAAATCTTTAAACTGTGTTTAAATATTTTTTTAAGCGCTTTCAATCTTCAAATTGTTAACTCGTCGCTTCTTTCCTATACGAGATACGATCTTTCATATTTATTTATTTATTTATTTATTTTCTACACTCGTCTGGGTGTAAGTCGCCTTATCCTTTGTAGAAATTTATTAAGAGACGTTTCTAATAAGTTCACATCAACTGAAAGCATTACTTTGCATGATACGGATTAGCAAGAATGTACTGTACTGTATACATCTACAAGTCTAAACAGCGGGATAAAGTTTAGATCCACTGAAAAAATTCAATGGTTGTTGTATGTGTTTGGATAGAAAATACAATTTTATTCGAAATGTTTGTAAAAATTCTACTTAAATATTACAAGAAATTGTCTTAGAAAGAAACTGTTTCCTGTCACGTATCTGTATTAAGCTTAATTGGTAAGTTTTGTAAGGCCTTACAATACAATATTTCTAAGAGGCCTTATCATAGGATTGATAGGACCATTTGGTTTAGGCAAAGGCTTTCAAAACATTTACTTTTTGTCAAATTGTAATATTTAAATAAGCATAGATTGGTGGTCTTTTCATTGAAGAGAGATACATAAAACTCACGCTTCGCCATATTTTAAAACAGTGAAATTTAAAAGTTAAGTTGTATCGTTCTCTCTCCTTTTATTTATTTATTTATTTATTTATTTTAAAGAAAAACTAAAATTAAAAAATAAAGAAAATGAAAGGACTAAAAAACATTTTTGTACCTAAATCCTTCAATTGAGAGGAAAAATTTGAAGAGGAAAAGCAAAGTAATAAATTTCTTCCGGACTCGAAGCAACTGGTATTATAGGTATTCGTCCCGTTCCCAATATCCCTATCAAGCTAAACGCTTAGGGTTACAGACAAGCTCAAGTTATATCACGTCTCGTGTATTCATTATCTCCTGGGTTTATTGCTGGGTCCCTTCCTTTCATAAATGATTAATAGGTTGTCTGGGGGAAGGATAAGAGGTGCCCCTTCAGACTGGGAGGCACCCTTCTTTTCCGGGATAAGTAGACACCGTGCGATGCTTGAAATGAACTAAACGATAACCATAACTGTTCCGTTAATCGCCGACCGTCCATTGATCCAGAAATCAATACAAATGTAACTTTCGATCTTCCAATTTCTTTTCAATTCTAATAGCATTGACTGCAACTAATGCATTGACTGCGACGGAAGAACGCCTAAGAATGAAAGAAAAAAAATGGATATTAGTGTTTTATTCTATTCTAAATTTAGAATAATAAATTCTGGCTAATTATAAACATCAGAGACCGGTACAATTTTAAAAATTATTTAAGTTTGTTCGTAAAAAAATCGCGTAAAAACTCTCGTAAAATTGGTAGCTGGTTCGAGTTTCCTTATAAAATATGACTAATGAATTAATAAAACCTGATATAATTACAATTATACCTAATCATTATTTCCTTGTACACTTTTTAAAAGTATTTTTTGAATAAAAAGAAAGTAGTAAGAAGAGAGGAGGCGTATACAACCCTTTCTTCACAAAGGCTCCTTTAACAGGCTAACGAGACAAGAGATAAACAATAATTGACAGGTAAGGTCAGATTGATCTTGACCACTTCCTACTGCCGAAATGTCAGCATTTGAGGGCCACATGTACAACAAAACGTTTACGTTAAGGGGTTCGTGTTGACTCCACCCTGACCACACCCATCAGTTGTTTTCAAATTGTACACGAGATAATCTCGGTGGCTGATCGTATTCGTTTAACACAAATTGACATTTTTTACCATTGAAATTAATAACTGGAAATATCATTTAAACAAAACAATAGGAAGTACTGTAGTAACATATCGTACAACTCTCTCGACACTCCCACATCTTAACTTCGGTAGATACAAGCCCTACTTTTTAAATGGCCGGAACAATGCTAAATACATTCAATTGACGTTAAGTTTAATTTGTATTTTTTTACTAAAGCAGTTAAAAAAAATAATACAAGACGGATCAGCAGCAGTGGCATGGAGTTCGAAAGAAAAAAGATTCATTGATAGACTGGTTTTAACCATAAGACTCACGCTGTGAAGGTTAACAGTTTGCAAAATTACATATTAGCCTTTACACGTCGAACGGATTCCACTCAGATTATTTTTCCTGTTTTTTTAAAAGACTAGTAATTGAATACTTGACATTTTATGTTGCTTAAAGGAATAAACCGAAAACAATTTATTACAATTGATTAGCAAAGGCTTGAAACTTACATAAAGTATAGAGGAAAGGCCGAAACCGAAATTCCTCAGAAAATTGGGATTAGAAAAGAGGTAGCCGTTTGTGGTGTTTTAAGGTAGCATTTTTCTTCAACAATCCCATTTCGGAAAGTGAGAGAGAGGTGACAAGTAGGCCAATGTGAGGCCATTGCTGTTGTGTGTGTGTATTAGTTTTCCTGCTGCGTTTGCGATTGCCTATCTACGGGGTGAATGATTATAGCGGTGAACGGCCATCGGTCAACATCAGAGAGTAGGCTTTACGTGTAATTTCGGCGAATTTATCTTACTTTTTTTTCCTCTTCTTCTTTTTTTTTAAACGCGTTTTAATTAGTTTTTCAGCTTCGATCCGAAATTCAAACATTCCTCTATCGAAATTCGTTTTTTCACACTCGAGTTGTCATATTGATAAACGTTTTGTATACAGGAAATGGTTGACAATCATGTTTCCTTTGGTGATTTACAGTTTGGTGAAATATCACTGAAAGAAACCGTTAATATGGTATCACAGGAAACGGATGGATGTAGTACAATAGCGTCTATAACCGAAAACAATGTAACGAATACACACGATTGATCACCTTCATACCTCACTCTAACAACCGACTGCGCCTCAATTCAGAAGTAATTATTTTAAAAAATAATAAATGTAAGTTCATTAATTACTCGGAAAAATTCTAACGATGAAACATCTATACGACACTCCTTACATTAAATACGAATAATGTGTTAGATTTTTTTTTTTTTTTTTAATGTTTTAAAATCAACGTGTTTATTATAAAGTTACATCGATAAATCACTTACTTAACCTACTCTTCGCATTAACTTCTCATAAAGTTACCCTGTAACCGCAGCGGTTTCTCTCAATTGCTAGTTGTTAGTCCCCCAAAAAAGTATCGATAACGCGATCCATATTACCGGGAAAAATATTTTAAAGTATCTAATTTTAACTTTATAAAATAGGGATTTATTGAGAATGTAAGTAAGGGAGAATACAGTTCTTTTCTTTTTTTTTTTTTTTTTTGAATTTGGTGCCATGGCAGCTGATTAAAGTTTCGCTGATTACTTGATCAAAGAAACCCGAGGCATTGACTTTTATCGTAAAATATGCATAAATAAATATGAGGCATTTGCTAAATATTTAATAACAAAATTTCATTAATTATTCATTAGAATAATTTTCAAGTTTGCCTAAAGCTGACCTTTTTTTTCTAATTCCTACAAACCGATATAACTTCCATGTTTTTTTTTTTTTTTTTTTTTCTTTCTTTGAATGGTAGATGTAAAAACGTACAATTATAATTAACTAAGAGTAAATGCACCTGCAAGAAATCCACAATTTATTGTATTTTCTTTACTTTTCTTTGTAGTACGTTTGACTAAATTACCATAGAACCTATATAAATTCTTGTCGGAAGTCATCAACTAGTATTATTGGCCTGAACTTAACACTGTCAAACTTGCGCGGAATTATAAAAAATTTGAAGTAGTTTTTACAGCATTTTATGTTGTGTGTCATGTACATCACTTCTGTCGGCAGCATGTGAGACAGGAAGGAATGATTACCTGCGAAACGGGATTCGTGAGCTTGAGTCATAAACATCTATTGGTTCCAGTTGTTTAGAGACCACCTGGTATGTCTCTCACCTTAAATATAAGTACCTTTTGCAAACTTCGCTCCGTTAGTTTTAAACAAGGGCCGACATTTGGACTTTGACTATGTCCCTCTACCATTAATACAAACAGTGGTATATTTTTTTAAGGCCTTTCCGATCCGGGAATCGTTGAATATTTTACAACAGCCGCTAGCTTTGTTGTGAAAATGAACACGCCGTGAATATTGAACGGGTATTTTCTTTTTAACCTCTTCTACTAAACATCTCGTCCTTCTTAAACAGGCTTCATTTATTAACTAAACACCATAGAAAGAGAGTAAAATGCGGGTTAAGTAAGTCGCTAAATCCTTACAGGGTTTAATTTTTGATAAATAGTCTTTCGGTAACGGGTAGGTAATTCTCGAAAATGCATTAGTAAAGACCCGATCAAGGCCACCCACGTCATTAAAGTAAATTATTAAAGCACAGTTTTCACATTAGTGATTAAGGCGTTTGCATCGTATTCATAGGCCTCTGCACGCTGCTAAATACACATTGTTGTTGCTAATAGCAAAATAACATTGTTTGATTGATGGGTATTATTGAAAGAGTAATCATCAATCTTAATTCTTTGAAGAGTTGTCACTAGCAAAAATAATCGTGAATCGTATATCACCTGTCATTGAGAAAATCTCCAGATAGATTTTACATAAGATAATCTAACCGAGATTAAAAGTGATTAAAATAGATTAAGTCATCGTTGCCAATGTTGAAATTACTCGATTAAATTATTCATGGCTTTAATTAGTATTTTAACTCGAAAGATATAAGTACTATTAGGGTCTATAGTTTGTAATTTGTTCGATATGTGAAGGGGCAGGTGTTTTAATTTCACAAACTTGCCCGACTTATTATAAATCATTTTATATTTATTATCATATAGAATATATTCCTGTATTATATAAGCAGCGATAAACTTGCAAGATCGGTTCCTTATTTGAATCAAAATCCTGTTTCTTGAAGGCTATGGAAATGCTTTTTGTGGCATCATTTACGCCTTGTGACTAATTGTGATTTAGCTGTTGGACCACATTTTTCATTTCTTTGCTGTTCTGCATTTCTGGTCTATTTCCAAGACTCCATTTTTCTAGATAAGTTCTTGATTTTTTTGAAAAAATTTCACGCAAAAGCAATTTATTTTCTGAGAAATTTCGAATTAGTGCGGGAGATTTAATTTCTTAACGTGAAAAACTTAAGATTTTCTTAAGAAATTTTACAGTCAGAAGCAAGATTTATCTCCGAGTGGCTCCTCAACTAATAATTTGAATAAATTTTGTAAACAGTATTTTAAAAATACAAACCAGTAGCATATGTATATAAAGAATAATCATTTGGCGATGCTCATTTTACGTAAGGAAACTAAACAAAAAAAAAAAAAATTGAAAATTTAATGATATTTACAAGGGCATATGGTAATTCATCAAAATACATCCGAGCTGCGATGACGTCAACGTGACGGCTTCACGAATGTCAGTTACAATGCAGCGTACAATCGGCTGCAACAATACAGTTAATTTACGACATGCCTACCACCCACCGGTTAAGAGTTACCACAAGTCAACACCACCCACAGCCTTACGAAAGCTCAAACATGTTGGTTTAAGTCGAACATGTCTGATTGTACCAAACTTGACTTGCGTGACTCTACACTCTTCACACCAAATTTCCTGTGTAGGCGTCTGTGAGTGTATAGCGCATGCTCCATGACCGGACAACCTTGGTCCGTCCCACCATCTGCTACCGAGTCTCCGGGCTAAATGTATAGAAACAAGTTTTGATGTAAGTTGAGATAAAAAGCGAAAAACGTGGTAATCAATATGAAACGTTGTAAGTAATTTGTAGGCTACACGTGATTCACATTGCTCACAGGACGGCCGTCTTTATCTGTTTTTAATTCGTGATCTCATTTACTTATATCTGATTATGTACAATAAATGATCGAGAGAAATTTTTTAAGCTTTCTCTGTCTCTCCGCTTGTTATATCCACTTTAAATGGGTTAACTTTCACCCCACCTTCGATTGTAACCGTTATTGTACGGTTAATGTATTCAAATTTCGCACTTTTAAACGTAGAATATCGATAAAAATTTTAACACGTGTGAGTATTTCATTGCTCTTCCTTTCTTCGTTATGTTTTGTGAGCATTTTAATATATTAAATTGTTTGCCCTTGTTTAAATTAGTTAAGAATCTTGAAATTTCACATATTTCGCGAGAAAAATTTAAAAGAATGAACAAATAGAAAGACAATAATTAGTAAATTTCACTGAATTAACCAGAAATAATGCAAGAATTCTTAAGCTGGAACGATAGTTATTAAGTAGAAAAGTGTGTTGGATTATAATCTACGATAAATTAATAGAATTTTCATAAAAATTTCACGAAGTAGAATTAAATTTCACAGAAAATAAACAACGAAAAAAGCCATAAACTAATCAAAGAACTGATAGAAGAAGAGAACTGAAAATTCACTTATTCTATTATTGTCTTTTTGTGTGGTCCACTTAATAGACTCGTCACGACCCCAACTCCGAAACTCCAAATTATTTTAAAAAGGGCCATTTGAAAGGAAAAAAAAAAAAAAAATAATTAACCTATTTGAAAATTGAGTTTTGCTAGAACATTCCGAGATTAACTCTGATTTACTTTCTGAGTAATGGACATAATCAGAGCTTTCTTTTCCAACTTCAATTGGGTTTGATCTTCAACAACAATAGGATAAATCACGAACTAGAAGCTTCGAATAGCTTAAAAATATATTAAAATAGCGAAATACTTTTATACAAAATTTTCAAATTAGCAGCCGAATAATTAGGCATATATATATATATATATTTAAACTAGAATTTGTATACCCTTCTAACTGTCAATGTGGCAGCTGGCTTCACATAAAGTAATTAAATCTGACTTCGTATTATTATTAAGATGTCTACAGCATCATTTTTCATGTGCCAACGTCCTTCTTTTTCGTCTTTTGAACTAACAACAATAGTTCAAGAGGTCCTAAATGGCCTATCGAGTAAATAAACTGGATATTCTTGACACTTGCATCTCTTTGATTAATATCAAATATGCTAATTATTATTTTTTAAATCGAGTTTAGAGGATTGTAAACAGTAAAGAGAGAGGGGGGAAACAAAAGTATATTTTTCTGTAAGTGAATAATAATTAAAGCGATAAAAATCTTGTTTCCACGTCCTTGTTTCCTGACGAAAAATTCCTGTTTCTTAACATGGAGGACACCAAATTACTACGAATAATATTTCTCATTATCAGTACGGACAGTTCAAGTACGAAATTAAATATCGCCACAGCTTATCGACTTACGCCTACAGGCTAGCATTTATTCAGATTATATTAGCTCTAAAGAGGTTTTAAATACTCTTATCTGATGATAAGTATGCATAATTGTAAGTTGTATGGGTAATCGTTGGTTATACTCCTAGGCTATGTTTAACGGTACGTTAAGAGGTTAAAAATGAATGAGTGGGTAAATTTGTTTAGAAAATTTCAGCTCGGAAGATGATGTTACTGATTAAAGAAAAAAATAAAGCCGTTAAATTCTGGAATAAATTTAGATTATTTTTTCGTCTCCAGATACGTACTTTACGTGCTGTAAGTCTTAATTTAAGATTCTGGGGGTGTTACTAATGACAGATGCTCACTATTTACGTCAGAATTTACGTAATAATTACGTAAAACTTAATTATTTTTAACTTTTTTTAATTGTTTTAATAAGCAATAACTTGACGAGATTCCTTATAATTGAGTAACTCACCCCCTCCCTACGAAACAATCGTGTGTTAGAAGGCCTATATAAAAAGTAAATAAAATTTTTTACGTGTAAGATTTCTATCCACGTAAAATCGGAGAAAGTAATTAGAGAGAAAGAGTTTTTTTTTTTTTTTATTGGGGGGTTACAGTTAACCAAAAGCAAAAGTGGGTCTATCGGCGATGGTTTTTGTTTCAAGGCCTCCGTCGACTGATCACTTTCATCGTTCAAGCATCATCCATCACTCTCGGCTGCAATCAGACCGCTAACAAATTACTCAGGGACACCTGTCCTTACCTGCAGAATCACAAAGAACACGTGAACAATACAAATCGTCAATCGTTATCCAAGCTTACTTTTCTCCGATGTTCTTTCAGCTGTTCACTCTTGATAAATGGAGCTTACATTTCCGTAATGAATATTTTATAAACCGTTGGAATTATTAAAAAATTCTTTTTATATCGACTATTTTTCTATATCTATAATACTCAAACGCGTTTAGAATACAAACAGAACCTTGAAAATATATAGAATTTACGGAAAAAATAGGTTTTTTTGCATAGAAATCGTACTTTTAGAAAGACAAAAAAGTGACCAAGGGCCTAGGAAGAGTGAAGAAGTGAAGGTCAACAACTAGTGAAGTGACTTTTGCACGGTGTCTACGATATTCCCACTTCCTATAATTCATTCTGACCATACCTTAGTGCCTTTATCCCGAACGTGCCCAGAGGTGTTGCGATTAAGCTTAATATCGTTTTGGGCATTTTAAAGTATGATGAATTTTGTTGATATTCGGAGCAGCTCTATATGGAAATCTTTCCAGTGCATAACCTATTTACCACACGCTTGAATTACATGCAAAGAAGAAACCAAAAAAACAAAAACAAAAAAGTTCGGGGGTTAACAAATGATCAACGATTAGACTGACATTCAGAAAACACAAAGATGTATATGTGTAACCCCCTTTAAAATATTTAACTAAGAAGACAAACTCGTTTTAAATTACTTAAGAGGTGCCCTCACACTTTCTTTTATCTCTTTAAGATAATTTTTTTTTAAATCTCTGGTTAGGGGTTAATGCACAAACACTCAGTTTGATAATGCTGGATGTTATTAATCGTTCATCGGATCAACTTCTTTAGGAATGTCTGTAATTATCTTCATTGTTGAACATCTTCTAGCGACTCGCTTAATATTCTACACTTAAAAAAGTAGAAAAGTATAGGGTTTGCTGTAGATAATCGGCAACTCTTAAGAGCTTGAAGCCTACTGATGTTTATCCTACATATGGTACAAATGCAGAAAAGGGGTTTGCAATTCTCTTGTGTTTTTACGTATGTGTTCTTAAAATTAATGATTTTAAACCGTGCTAAATGCTTAGGTTTGCCTTTAAAAGTGTAATTTACTTTAATAGTGGCTTAAAAGATTGTAACAGAACTCAATTTGCGGTTAAACTAGGGAGGAACCAAGCTAAAAAAGAAGGGGGGGAAATAGCAATAGTCATCTAAAAGTACACCCCACGGTCGATTACGAGTGAGATTTAATTATATTTTTCAACCCCATAAAATTTAATCAAGTCAAATAATAGAGTAATGCATACATAACACTCTTTTATTTTTTTAAAAAAAACTGCAGCCGTGATTATTTTTATTCACGAATTTTATGTAATTACTTCGAGGTAAAAAAATTAATTTCGTTGTAATTTACTTCAGATATAAATTTCAAACGAAAATTTAAACGAAACTCGCCTACTGTAACTTAATACCAGCAATTGGAATGCCGGAAAATGTGGACTATGTGTGTATAACAGGCCCACTACATCATTTTTCATCCACTGGTCTTATCATTAAGGCCTACCCCCTTTTTTTTATTGTCTAGTGGTATTAATATCATCGTACACCAACAGCATGGCTTACTATCTCCTTCTCTTCCCCAACCACGTGTTTAGTAATTTATTAGTACTATGACCGTACAAGGACAATAAAGAAGTACCGCTTCGAGTAACATTAAGGACACTTTAATGGTCGGGCGATACGAGATGTGCACTGACTTATAAAACTAGACAAGTTATCGGATATGAATATCACGTACTTTATCATATTCTTCAATTTTATAAAATTCACTTTGACTTTCCTCCCCTTTCTTCTGTTAGATCGGAGTGTTTACTCAACAACCTGTTCTTCTACGATATCATTTATCTGATACTTTTACTCATTCACCACAAATACAGATAGGCTCTTCATCAGTTTAGATCTCAAATATTTAAGGTTTCGCGTGTAGAATTACTTAATAAATCAAAAATATAAGAACGTTTTTATCCCCCCAGCTAAGAACGGTTATTCTATCGTCAGCTGTATGCTAGAAAATTAATTATTTTCACGTCTACATAATGATCTTCTACGTTATTGACGATGGTTAGTAGGTTAATCTGTTCTTCATCACTTTATTGATACTGTAACGTCGAAGACGAAGACATGAATTTGATGTAACATCAACCATACATTTTTTTATTTTAGTTTTTTTTATCTAAGTATCGTAGGCGTTGTCGGTCACGGTGCAGTAAAAATACACGAATAATATCACCGAAAAAGTCGTGTAAGTTGCGACGAATATGGTTTAATTGGTCGTCAACTATGTGGCAGTGAGTTTTATCGCTATTAACAGACGGAACTTTAGTATTCCTGGCTCTCTTCCCTCCCTGTAAAGAAAATATGTTAGTATTTTCTCCCTCCAGGGAACGAGGGATGTTGTTCTTACTTAAGTATAGACTCTTCGGTGTCACGTAACACCAATAAAAGTTATCCCGACTCAACTTATTCCATTAAGTTGGTATTGTGATTTGTCATATTTCTTCCCCTCTTTTCTGGTTTGTGTGTGTGGGTGTTGTCTGAAAACTCTTATGATTAGATACGGCATGGAGGTACGAGCGGTGTCGCAAAGACCCTCTCCATTCAGCACAACTTTCTATCTTTTCCCACTTGTAAGTCATAAAATAATGGGAAATTATCCGTAAAAATAAACCTTTTTTTTTTCTTTTTCTTTCTTCCTTCGTCCCTCTGCAAATATATCAGTTTTCTTCATACCAGAAACAACGGTTCGCCTACGTGCATGATAATTTCTGAACTTTGTATTATGTATGATAATTCAACTCTTCGTTGAATCATGTATAAGTTAAGTTTCCCTCCACTTCTTAGAATAATAATATAATTTTGTCAATTAATTTAATCTAGAATTTAAAAAAAAAAAATATTTATGATAAAAACAAGGAGAGATAAAAGGAATTTCTGAGCGTAATATTTTATTTTTCCATTTATTTTTTATATCTACAACGTCATAAATCATATAATAAATTCACTGTATGATATATGGATGAAGCTGCACATTTATAAATTTAAGAAACAAATTTATGATTTAAATCGAATTTTTCTATTATTTTTAAATGATTTATGAATGTATAAGTGATTTTCAATTATAATTTACGTATAAACCTTTAAAATTTCATTAAAAATCTCTTTTACGCTTAAAAAATGCAGTTTAAAAAGTATGTCAAGCAGATGAGGTCAAAGGTCAAGTTCTAAAAATAATTTAAGACGTTTAAGCTTGATTCTATAAATGGAAAATTAATATATATATATATATTTCATTAAAATATTATTTAATTTTATTTCTTGAGATAAGAATTTAGAATGCAAATTAAATTTCAGCAAATGCAAAATAATGTTTGCTAATTTTATTCCATAATAAATTAGTTTACATAGAAGTTTATTAGCATAAAAATTATGATTTATTACTTTAATTTTCTATTATGGTTCAATGAGGTGCGGATCATTTTTATTTATTATTTTTATACATTTTAATATCCCAAAAAACTCCATATTTTCCTCATTATAAATAAATGTCATGGTTTAACCTCGGCTATAATTGCCTTGCACCATTTCTTTATTCAGAATTCCCAAGTGTTAATTATCATTCTGTGCATTTTTCTAATGTTTTCAAATTAAAATAGCCTAATTCTATTTTATTTTTATGCCATAGATATTTAAATTCGTGTTAATACTTTAATTTTTCTCGTCATTTCATTTATATATTTCTAATTGTATAAATTTCTTTTTATAGATTTAATTTGCTATTTTAAGTAATTTCTCTATTAAATTTTATAACGTAATTTTCTTCGTTTTAATAAAACATTGTGATAAATTTCAAAATTGAAGATAAAATGATTGAAAATTTCTAGATCAAGTTAACTTTAAAAACCTGATTTCTTTCCTCTTTTTTTTGTGATAATTTAAACAATATTTATTGTTCGAAATATTGTTATTTAACTTGAATAATGATTAAGCTTTTTTCCTTTAAAATTCACTGATTTTATTTATATAAATGACTACCATGTTACATTATTAAACAATAGAAACCTGTAACCTAATTCTACAAATCATGAATTATTCAAAAAAAATAAAATAATAATAATAATAATAAATGATATATTTCCATAGAAGAAAGGAGATAATTTCTTATAAATAATTAATTTTCAGTTTATTATTATTTAAATATAAATATTATCTTAGTATCACAAAGTTAAAACGTGAATAAATCAAGGATTTTTAATATCAAATTCTTCTTCTGAGATAGAATTAAAAATAGTTTTTATGCCAGAAAATGTATAAAAATTATAAATTAAATTTACAGAAGTAGGAAAATTAATTAAAATGAATAATTTTTTAATGTTTTTAAGTGTTTAAAATGTATTTTAACTTGCGAAAATTGAAAGAAATGCGTCACGCCTTGTGTAGTTTGAAGCTCGTTTATGGAATTAATACAGTAAAAATAGTATAATCTAATAGAAAAGAAATTAATCTGGTAAATATAAATTTACTATTTCCTGCTTTATTGTAGATTTTAAAGACATTTCTCATACATCTTCAAGTCTCTCAACTCATCATCATAAGTAGTACAATACATTGACAGAAGAAACTTCATAAATATCAAATTTAATTCGCCTACTAAAAAATTAATGTATAAAAATTAAATTAAAGTAGATAAATAAATATTTTTAAGCAAATTTAGATAGATTTGATCTACCGAGAACGTTACAATATGGCACTTTACATGAAGAGAAGGTATAAAAATTGTAAGTTGAATACAGAATTTCTTTTCAGGAAAAAAAAAATAATCTGTACTTTGGCAAACGGCTTACGGGATAAATCAACAGAATATAGTAGAAGGCGGATTAGATTGAAAATTTCATGAGGTCGAATAGGCTCTTATATCTTTCATGAATCGAAATTGAACGAGATTGAAGGGCATTTCTACTATAAAAACTTCAGTTTTGTACTAAATTTTTGTACAAATATCCAGCAATCTTAGTAAATTTAATGTGTATTTATATAAATTCAAGCTAAATTTAATCAAATTGAAGACATGAATATATAATAAAATAAAGTTCTATTATCAAACTTTGTACTCTGTCATTGAGAGAATATAATAGAAAATAAACCTAAATGTTGAATCTATGTTTTCGATATAAAGTATATATAATGAGTGACGTAATACTTCCCGGATGTATTAGTCAATATAGTATCTGGTATAGAAGATTGTCCGTTCAATCTTGGATAGGAGACATTTTCGGTAATGCATAACCGCTCGTGCGAATCTCTCACGATTGGGCGTATCTTTGATACGACAATAAAAACATTTCGACTTATACCAAGATTTTTCTAATTAATAGCTTCATTTACCGCACGAAATTTATTTTATATTAAAACATAAAAACAATAGTCAATATTTTGGTTGTCTACTTATGAAAAATATAGAGGCTTCGATAGTTGTAGGCGAAAATAAGATCTTATTGGTTATCCGATAATTGACGTAATCAAGAATAACGAATCAGTTACGAAAATGAATTCAAATTTTAAAATATATTATAATTAATTTATTATTATAAGATTACGAAGGCGGATAATAGTTAATTGTTTAAGTTACGTGTTTTATGAATTTAAAAAAAAGAAAAAAATAGACAAAACAAATATTACAACACCATTTAAATTTATTTAAAAATAGTATTAAATTAACGCTGTACAAGATGATTTCGCAAGTATTTGTTTGCATAATTACTATTTTACCTGTCCAAATATTTATTATGATAATTTTCATTTGAATAGAATGACATTTAATTTAAATGAATTTACAATTCTTAAAAATTTATCACGATCAACCTTGAATTTCTTCGATAAATCATCCAAATTTTTTTGGTTTTTTTTTGTTTTTTACTGATTAATTTCACAAAATATAAAACTAATCTACTATTTTTCAAGATTAATTTTAACATTAAAATACAATTCAAACATTTAATTTTGTATATTTACAACGTTCACATACAGCCACGCATACAATATATCGTATATATATACAAAGGTTAACATAGTCTCTTACCATAAAAAATAGGGCATATTCATTATATTTAACCTGTCAGTTCTTGTTTTTTTTCCTTTCAAAATATTTAAGAAATGAGTTTAAGTAGGCCTATTTTGGCAGATAATTGTATCAGGTATTGCTCTCGTTGAACATTATGTCTATAGAATAATTTGTCTTCTCATAGTTTCTTGATTTCTGTCGTAAAATTCGTCTTCCAGTTGTTGTTCGTGAGATTTTTAGATTCGATGGCGATCTGCAGAGCGATTGACTTGCTGAAAGAAAGTATAATATTATTATAACTAAGTTATAATTGTTTTTATATATAGACTATATCTATACAGAGTTTATACGATGATTTAATGGAGTTAAGATTAAACGTTGTTCTAGTATGGGCTATGATCAATATCACTCCGAAGATATATAAAAAAAAAAAAACAATTGATGTGATATGGGCGATGCCAAAGGGAAGATTTCCAAAAATTGTGAAGGTAAAGCTTAAGGGGAAAAGAAGAAGAGGGGGACAAGAAGAGCGTGATGATATAGAGCCACAGCAGATAGAGGAATGGGAGAAGTGTAGTATGACAGGTTAAGATGGAAAGAATTCCTGGAGATAAGGAGGTATCATCAGACGCCATAAACCGACAGAGAAATATAATATTTAATAACTCGTTTAAGTCATAGAATTCTATAGAATGAGCCCATTAATAATGTAATATAAAATACGCTATGAATATAATAAATAAAAACCTACATTTCTATTTGTATAAGCTTACATAGATTCGTAAATAAAACATAAGCTTTAATGTGAATTAATTGTAAAGTGAAAATGCTAATATATTATATTAAGTAATAATAAAGCGTAGGACCAGTAGATGTGTCTGAAGTCAGCGTTAATTATAACTTATAATTTGCATCGAATCGAGAATTAGTCTATCAAAATTAGTGTCTAATTTCAATAACAATTTGTCTGTGCTATGACACAGACAATCTGTTATTAGCTTATTGTTATATAGATAAGTTTCGAAAATTTCTGTAAATAGTTATTATTCTTATGTCAAAATATCTTAAATGTAGAATATATTTATAGATAAGCTTTTTTAAAGAAGTTTTCTTGTCTTCATCCCCCTTAGAGAGAAACAGCTTCATTCCTTTGCATTATTACTTCGTTATTTATCCTGTACTTATTATCTATAAGTTTTTTCATACTTTCTGATTCACCCTATTCTCTCAGTACCTTATTAGAATCTTTTCTTCTCTTTCTCATCCCCTCCTCTCTTCCTTCCTCCGATCTTCACCTTTGAATAGTCTCTATCCTCTAATAATCATAATAATTATAACTATGCCTCTTTGTAAGAAAATAAGAAATTATATATAATAGTCCTACTAAAATAATGCTAATATTCTGTATATTATCTGCATAAAAATTTTAAAAGAAGAAAAACGACGATCTTTCTTTGGATCTTCAAAAGTATTGTCTAATAATCAAAGTAGTTGATAATTTTTTTAATATTTTATTTGTTCAGAAATGTATAGGCTAATTATCATAATTTTTGGATTGGAATAATATCAATTCAATCTCTACTTGAAAATTAACACATATAAATCTTCCTTTTTGTGTTATAATCCGTCATAAACGCCTGAGAATGCACACAAACTAAGATTCTATATAACTTTAATAATAATTCAATTAATTGTAGACAAAATATAATTTATTATAAACAAGTATTTTAAGCACTATTTTTTCTGAGGAAGATAAAAATTATCGTAAGGTCCTACAAATATTTTTATTCGCCATTTTTCCGAGTCCTAAACACTCGATTCCATAGCATGAGCATAGGATATCAAGTCGATCGCTCACCCTCAATCAACAGTTTAATACTTAAACTGCATAAATTTATCTAACATTATTGTTTTAAAATGTGTAGAGAATGCTTTAAAAAAAAATGGCGGAAACAACGGAAACAACTCCGTTGCAAAACAGTTTTGAGTGGGAATTACATATTTAAATGGCAATTAATTATATCAATGGTCATAAATTTAATCCCGTACAATTAATTAGAATTAAAGTATATTATTTTGTTTATATAAAATCATATAAATAGTAAAAATCTATTGTTTAATGTAATTTAAAAGGTGAGAATTATAAAATATATATTAAGAAAATAGAGTAAAACAATTTACAATACTTTAAAATATTATTTATAAATTTCTATTTAACAGAAGCTAGTAAATTGTATTAAAATTCACAGCAAATATTAAAATCTAGAGGGAGAAAAGTAATTTATGTAATAATTTTGTTAAATATACATAGATTAGGACCTATAATTTCTTATTTAAGAACAGTGAGTAGATATATTAAAATCGTGATGCGGTAACCATAGTAGCAAGTTTTCTATTATGTTATGGGAGATCGAAAGAATGGACAGAGATAAGAAGACACAGCATTGGCCTAGAAGATAATTCTTCCGATATAAGCTATATTAAACGATATAAACAGTGTTAAAATGTACCTAAATTACATATATATTTTTTTTAATCTTCGAACGAAAATGCCTACGTAAAGGATGTAAAATCTTCAAGCGAAATCGCAAAAAATATTATTTTTTCAAATTTAATATTGTAAATAATATAAAAATGTATTTTTTTATTTGTTTTTTTTTAATGTTTTCCATCTTCCATCATCCTTCATCAAGCAAAAACACTATAAGTATGCAGCTACAAATTATATTGGCCTAAGGGATGCATATTTTATATTATGAGAGAAACTATTCATAAATGCATTTTTAAATTATTTAAAAAAATGTGTAATATATGTTTTGAATATTTAAAATAACAATGAATTGTAAAATAAATCATTTCATAGTTCATTCCGCTGATTTATATTGATGCGGATGACATGCCGAAGCGTGGTATAGAATCTTATAAATTATTGTGTAAAGTTATTTATTAATTCAGACAATTTTTTTTTTATCTTGTATAGAATAAGAGAAATTTATTTGACCTACTTAAACAAATAAATAATTTATATGGAGTTTAGATAAGTTTAAAATTCATTGCATTTCACTAATATCACATTTTAAATAATAGAAAAAAAATTATAAGAATTTTTTAATATTAATTTTAAGTAAATTTTCGACTAATTTTAATTCTAATATTACTGTTAATTATAGATTTTTATTTTGTGTGTGTGTGTGTGTGTGTGTGTGTGTGTGTGTGTGTGGTGTGTGTGTGTGTGTGTGTGTGTGTGTGTGTGTGTGTCATTATCACTTAATTTTTCTATGAAAATGCTGGTTGATAAAGTAGAGAAAATGATAAGCCCATTTTTACTAATATTTAGCAAATTAAAAAATGTTTTAAGCGTGAAATAATGATTAATATATTCAAAATTCATGGTTTAATGATTATTTAATCGTGTGATGTTTCATTATACAAACTGGGCAAATTTAACGATCCGTAAAAATATGAATAAACTTAAAGGATCGGATATTAAACCAAAATTAAATAATAAAAATATTAATTGATTTAAATACGTGATGAAAAAATAAAAATATATAAAATATTTTATACATTTTATAAATTAGAATTTGATAAAGAAATTGTAAAAACGTGGAAGAAACAAGGATTTTATATTGGATTTTTTTTTTTTTATAAAATTGAAACAGAAATTGTCTTAAAAAATTGAGGAAAACGATAAAAAATATCATTTCTTATACTGAAATTTTGAATTAAAAACATAGAAATATCCGTTTTAAACAGAGTCCGATATGCATTTAAGCTAAACAATCCGCAATTTAGGGCCTCATAGTTTATTGTGTATCGTTATTTAATGGAGGTGAAGGGCCTGGTTTTTATAGCTTAAGGCCACAACTAGTAAGTCTGGCCGTAACTAAATACAAACATTTTTCACTAATTTAAAAACAAATTATAAATAAATCTTAATATACAAATTAAAAGCATCGCTCCTTAGAAAATTTGATGTATAATTTTACGTCTTCGCTGTCTAAATCCATATTTCGAATCGTCTCATAATCCAAATTCGAGTTAGGCCTATAAGCAGAAATTTTTAAGAGATATATTAAGGTTTATTATCATTTCTTATCCCGTCTTCAGTCTCCTACAGCAGTGTTTCTCAAAGTATGGTCCGTGGACTACTGGTGGTCCAAGATCATGAGCCAGGTGGTCTGTAGACTGACCTAGTCATTTTTTTAAAATGCAAATTTATGCTATTCAGCCAGAGGAAAGAACATTTTCACGCATTGCATGCCTATTACATTAGGTTACCATCTATGGCACACATCTAAACGTGATATTTACAGGATAAGAAGGGGCGGAGGCATGGGTAGTCCGCGGTAAAATTTGCATTCTGTATACACAAATCTAGCGAAAATAAAAATTTGATCGATAGACATAAAACATAGAAACTAATGTCTAAGAAAAATAATAATTTTAATTAAATTTTAACAAATATTAATAGTAGATTGCAATATCTAGTCTTGTTTCTGTACATAGAATATCGAATCCGATTCGCATCCTTTCTACAGCATCCTTATTTAAGTAGAGAGCATTCTAGGAAAATTCGAAATTAAATTAGGGGGAAAACTTGATGATAATAATGAAGCTAGACATAGAACAGTTCTAACAAAGATTAAAAAGAGATCTTTATCAAGGTTTGAAAATGGAAATTTGATCTTAGATAATCATTAAAAAAAAAATTACTATGACCTCTAGCTGGGTACAGAAGGATATCTTAGATGTGATCAGTTTTCTGATGCGTTTCAATATTAAATCCTAACAGTTTTTTTTTCAACTAATCATGCAAACTAAATTTTCATATTAATCAATTTAGTTTAATATCATAATTACTCATTTCTTCCCGAATAAAACTAAGCAGACGGATGATTAAATTAAGTACGGAATCGACTTTTTATATAAATAAACGAAGGCCTAAATTCTATTATATCAACCTGAATAATTTAGTATTATAAGTCTATTATCAGTATATAAAGAATTATCATAATAATAGTTATAGAAAGAATGAAACTAAGCCTGACCCAAATTTTTCTACGTTCCAAATTTAGTATCGTAATATTCAAAGTGAATCGATTCGTATTGTATAGTTAAAGGATTTGAGGACGATAAAACATTCTATAGAAATTTTTATTATTACTGTACAAATGAATATTTCATTGTCTCTAGATATATAAAACTCAATATTTATAGGCTTATAAAAGACTTGTAACAAAGGCGTTAAAGGAAAATATTCAAAAATTATTTTCGATTCTTCTCTTTTATATTAATTATTGCAAACTTTTAGAGCAGGGGGGTTCTTGAGAGGTCAAAGGTTAGATTTCAGGGGGTTGTGTTCTTTATTTCTGTAGATAATGATGTAATAATGGCGTAAAAATGCATAAAATGTGTTAAAATTTTCTTAATCATCATGTTTATAACAGAAATGCAAAGGAGTAATGTGTAATTTGTAAAAATTTGTCATGGTGTTTAATATTAAGCTTTTATATTTTCTTTTATTACTGTTTAATATTAAACAGTAATTTAAAATATATATATATGAAAGGATTAGAAAAATATTCGTGTATATAAATAGGCTATATACTCCTAAAATATAAAAATGAATACATTTAAACCTATGAACAACGAACACCGACGGAACATAAAAATGGCTGTTGTTTAGAGGTTATTTTGTGTACATTTCTTATTAAAAAGAAAACAGTTTCTGAAAAATGTCCGCTGTTTAGAGTGGCCTTTATTGGGGGTTCAACGGTATAAATATTCACTACATTCTATCGTGATAGAAATTCAAGCGTTCAGTTTTTTATGATGAAATATTTAAGTCACTACGGTTTAAAACTCGATATATAACTCAATAAAAATTAATATAAATTTATTTAAATCTAATGTTAATAAAGAATTTATATTTTAATTAGATCTATATTAAAATTTCTAAAGTTAGAATCGGATAAAATTTGTTGGACGTTCAACTTTTGAATAAACAGAATGAAATGGCCCAAAACGGAAATTCCCTGCATAAGCGTGTGAAATCCCATTAAGCATTTGTTTATTTTCTTTGGCATTGGGATATGTATCAAGTCACGCATTTTTATTAATATAAATTAACTACATTCCCTATTTTTTTAATATATTGTTTAATAATATTTTCATATATCTAGTCACATCGCTTCCTTGAACAAACTCTGTTCTCCCTTAATTATCCCGTCCTTACTTTGATTTTTGAGCTCAAACTGTAGTAAATTTATGAGTTATACAAAGCTCATAAATTATAAAAGAAGAATTTTGATGTTTTGATATTTAACTGTATAAAAATTTGTGATCAGAATAAATTTTTCTCGTGGAAAATCTACTTTTCAAGTAATTTCTCTTTCTCCTAACAACAAAAATCGTATAAAACTAGCTAAATTTAAATTCAATACTTAATTAAATTACATTCCTTCACTTAACTTTAAAAGTTCGATGCGCTAATTTCGTAAATAATCCTACATTCGTGTTAATTTTAATCAAAAATGTCGTTAGTAATAAAGACTTAATTGTCATTTTCGTAATTATCATTAATATATACAATTAAATATTTTAAGAATGATAAATTTGCTTAGTTTTGCAGTTACCTATACACAGAATTTCATGAAATATAACCGAAAAATTTTATTGTAAGAGCAAGTTTTAAGGTATCTGCTGACCTGCTATTATTCCTAGAATTATTAATGTTTTTGCTTATAAATATAATGTAGATAACTAAGGAGGAAGAAAAAGAATTTCCTTTACTTAACCCGATTTTGATGTCTAGACATAATTTATCGCCTATTTGTACAGAGTGATATATAAAAAAAAAATATTGAAAATCAAAGCTAATGATTTAATGATAAATATCATACATTGAAGAATATAGGCCTACAACATTAACATTTAAAAATAATAAAAGCAATCTTTCACTTTTAATTAGCCCATTTTATGTGTTGTTTTTTTTTTAAATTTTGTATTAAATCCATTCTCATACATTTATATAAAATTTACTAATTTCACGTGGATGATAACAGCTGAACACATGCAAGCTTCTAACATACGAGATAATGTAGTATAAAAACTCTTCAATGTTATAGACGTACACAGGCTAAATCTCCTTTTTTAATTCTTAAAACTCAAATTTTACACTTTAAAGTGCAATTTTATATCCTAAAATATAATATAGATCCTATTCTAGTAAGACTTTTCTATAAATTCCACAAGAAATATAAGGTTGAAAATTTCTTTTTGGAGATTTTTCGGTAATAACCATCGATATCTTCACATTTTAGTCGATTATTATTCAATCACGTGGTTCTAATCACTAATCTAAAACGTTTTAAATAATGCTAAAATGATAAAATTAGGCTATAATCAGGGATTTTACAGCATCAAACTTTAATTTATTCTCCATATTATGATAAACATATGAGGGGTAACTGTTTATTTTGAAGAGATAAAATTCAATGTTCTTATCGGAATTTTCTCAGCTGATTGATGTACGAATTTAATCATATATTTAAAATATTTGAATAAACTAATGTAAATAATTTATTTAATATTCGAATATTTAGTCAAAAAACAATTTTTTTTTATCGTCGAAAATATTTTCTCGTTGTAAGAAATATACTTTGTTTATGAGTTTATTTATTATTATTTAATTTAGAAATTTTTAAAGTGTCTCTTAAGCTCCAAAATCTATAAAAATTCTGTATAAAGTGCTTATTCTATTGCCTTATAATTTAATTTAAAGAATTTTCTAAATAAAATCGTAAAATTTGTGCTTAGAAGTTTTAAATTTCTTAAAAATTCAACTAAAATTGGATCAAGATAAAGATCAAATAACATATTTAGTGTTAGGAACTATGATTTAATGGAGTTTTCCTAATAGAAAAATTGTTACTTGAATCCATAAAATGATTTACGAGTGTCAATTATATATCATATAAATTTGTAATACTCAAACTACAGAATCATAAATCTAACAGCGCTATAAAGGCCTATACTGTATACATCTTCATACTTCACTCGTATATTCCCCATTAATTTTAAATTAAAAAATAATGTATAGAATAGACAATTAGAACACCGAATCTTTACAAATAAATCAGTGGTAAGTTTACAGGAATGACTCAAAAATGTTAACGTTATTAATGAATAATTAGAATATGTAATTATATATCAGAGGAGTAAAACTGTAATTGTTAGTTAATTAAACACGTGTTTTTGCGTGTTTAATTAAGCTAAACAATACATTTGCATACAATACAGATCTGTACACTTATTATGCATAATTACCCATAATTCTTATTATTATATCGTATTTTTCTCTATCGATTTACGACTGAAATGAGTCAATTTTCTTTTTTTTTTCTTTGTTTTTTTTTCTGGAGCAATATTAATCTGCTAAGAGGGGAAAAGTACTTAATCCTAATCGTTGCATTCCATCATTAGGACACGTACGGTAGGATGGGCTGGTTTAGTCGAGCAATCAAGTCACCAATTAATAAACATCTCCCAGGATAACGTCTGTCATTGCGCCCTTCTCAAGCCTCACCCCCGGGCCTTCTACTAAATCTGTTCGCGGATCGAAGCTACAGAAGCTGAGCAGCTCGGAACAAAATCCATAAAAATCTGAACATAATTATAGATTTAAAAAAAAAAAAATATTATTACATAGACGCGATGTTAAAAAAATGAAAGTTTAAAGCTTTGTAGTGTTGCGCAGAACTTGTATTTTTTACAGAAAATACAACACTACAAATACGCAAGTACAACATATACTACACAAAGTACAACACTATTTTCTATAGAAAATAAAAGTACAACATTGTATAAGACCGGATGTATGCTACATTTTGTACTTCTCAGTAGGCCGGATTAGCCGGTTTCCGTGAAAGACAACATAAATCTGTAGAAAGAATGAGATTGAAAATAGAGGGTCCCACTCGTTTCATGACTTTCTCATTGTATGGTTGCTATTAGTCATTTCAAAGCCAATTTAATTAAATAGTTACAGTAACAGAAACACGCAAACATACACAACAATCAAAATTCCACTCCTCGAAAAATCTATCAATTTTATATATATAATTACAACGAAAACAAATAAAACACTTGACGTTATATTTTTCACGAAATTGATTTCAATTTATTCATTAATTTTTTTTTTAAATTAATTTTAAAGATAAATATATCGCCTATAGGCAAGGCGAGAGAAAAACGTTCCTAATGACAAATATAATAGTAGGAGAAAAATATAGACAAGCAAATGATGTGACTTTTTTTTCCAATATCCTTGACCCAGTTTCAAAACATAAGTTTCTGCTTTAAATTGTTACTAATTTTATACCTTTAAAAGCCTCTTTTGTTCATTCCATAACATTTTAATCGCATTTTATCATCTGCTAGTAGCATCTGACGTGCCTCTGGGTTGTAATCCTGTCAAATGAGGCCCTAATCATTTTAAAAGACAATAATAGAACAATAGTCTTTAACAATTTCTTAGACGAATCATTCGTACTTTTTTAGTATTTTTTAAAATATTCCTATTAATTTTTGAATGACACAAGTAGTAAAAATTTGCATAAAGGCTAATTTTTGTCTAAGTAGAGCCTTTACTTGAGCATAGCGACTTAGAAGATGATAAATTTAACACGTCTTTTCTCTACTCTAAGCAGAGCCTACAGATTTATCTTGAATTATAATCAGAAATATGCTTGATAATTATCATTTCCGATGACAATTCTAAGCCATACATTTAAATGTCAAAAATTCTGGGGGGGAATAATTAGGAAAAAAAAAACAATTAAATCCCATATCCTACAGGCTACTTCAGTTTAAATCTTAGCTCGATAGTAATTATAATAATCTTTATATCGAACAGAATAAATATATAAACATGTAAATCTATTTAAATTAATTAGAAAATAAACTGGTTAATTATAATTTATAATCTGGAATTATTTATTTTTTTAAATGCCGTAAAGTATATACTCGTACGGTACATTTGCATTTGTTCCAATGAAAGTCAACATTGCATACTGTAATTATCCATACTTTTTTAGTATGAAATGTAATTCATGGGGTATAGGCTACATCTGTTTACAGTCTAATTCATAGCAATTTAATATTGTTCTTAGCCTAAAAACATTTCTCAAGAACACAAAAACTATAGAATGATATAAATATTTATCGTCTGAAAGATATAAACTTATATTTAAAAAAAAAAGAGGGGGCTTACTATTATATAAATGGGTGAAATAAAAGTGGCATTCTTGATAATAAATTAGTTTAAAGTGTTAAATATGCAAAATACGAATGTCTTTTTTTTTTTTATTTTGACAGTGATGATTCTCCCTCCATCCGACTTATATTGTATCTGTCGTGTTCTACATTCAGATGTCACTCAGGTAAGTACAGAATGAGTGTTCTGCTTCGTGATCTTTTGTAGCATGATAAATTCTGTAATTTTAACTGTAATGAAGATTTAATAGCGGATAAGATATTTAATATAAATCTAGAAGCGGTTTTATATCTTGAGGTTTATATTAATGCGTGGACAACTGAATGAATGAACGTCAAATGAAAAGAGAAACGCATTACACCCACTCTACACTAATATTCTGATAATAATTTAAGGCTTATTTTAAAATATGAGATTATCTAATATATTTATGATACTTGTAAAACGCGTATATTTGTAATTTATTCAAATTTTAATGGGTTGTAGCCCAATATCAATATATTAATCAATTAATCAATATAGGCCCAATGTAGGCATTTTGTTCTATTAGTTACAAAGCCGTGTAGGCCTTTTAGAATATTTTATGAGAAGCAAAAATGATATAGTAGTTGTATGCAATTAAATATAGCTTTTTACGACATTAAATTAATTATATTAAACTCAGTTTAGATTGATTTAAGCCTAGTTTCATATAATTTATAGTGACTAAAGATTTTAGTGTTATTGTGGATTAATTGATGAATTAGCAGTTGTAATATGTTGTAATAGCTATGATATAAATTTATATAGTTATATACCAATTGTACGTACCTTCACAGCAAATGCTTTTGATCAACCACGCCCTGTAGATCAACATTCCAATGGATTCTTTGCGATTCAATAGTTCAAACGAAGCCTCAAAGGCTTGGCCTGGAGGGTATGAATTAACAGTCTAATGAATTGAAGACTAGAATATGTTTAAATTTTATATATGTTATTGGCATCTAGACAGCGGCATGTCTCTTCATATGCAAAGAGAGATGATCGGAACGAGAGAAAGCCCTTTCGCACAGTCTACACTGGAAGGGCCTATCGCCCGTGTGTTTACGAAAATGTCTTGTTAGTTCGTCAGATCTGGCGAATTTCCATCCACAACCTTTCCACGTACACTGGTAAGGTTTTTCACCCGTATGGGTCCTCAGATGGGCCTTCAGATGAGAGCTCTTAGTATAAGTCTTGTTGCAGGCGGGATGTGAGCATGTATGAATGGTTATCTTTTTCCTACCGTTGCTCCTACGCCCTCTTCTAGATTTCGCAGGCGGTAGAGGTTGGGGAGGTGCCAGACAGACAGTGGCACCTGTTGATATTCCTCCATTGTTATAGACCCCGTTGTTGTTGGCTAA
Source organism: Centruroides vittatus (assembly GCF_030686945.1). NCBI lineage: Eukaryota > Metazoa > Arthropoda > Arachnida > Scorpiones > Buthidae > Centruroides > Centruroides vittatus. Next base: position 281,548 of record NW_027122591.1, on the reverse strand, counting down.
AAGGTCTGCTAGATGGGGTGATGACGGTGGAGTCACCATACGCAGGTGTGACACAGTGAGGTAATGAGCTGGTTTGATAGACCGGGTGCTGTATGACACTCGGTGGGCCGCGCGGGTGTGTTACCATTTGAGCTTGACTATAGTGGTCGATGGAATTTGTCTGTGTTACGTAACCTTGAGCTGACGTTTCGGGAGAGGCTGGTGGTGACATGTGCGAATGAATTGGACCTCCGTAAGTTCCCCAATGTCCTGTATATACGGGAGGAGCTCCGTATGATCCTCCTGTAGCTCCCATAGGTGTTCCGTAACTTATAGAGTAGGAAGAAGTAGTAGATTGTCCATATTGAGGATAACATCCGTAGGATAAATCGTGAGTGGTGGCAGTTGTGTAGGGTGTGTAATTGTTCGTTTCTCTTTTGTAAGTGCGGTAATTATTATGGGTGCTACTCGAGTAATCTGTATTCAATCTGCTTACACTTTGTTGATGTTGATTTTCTGTCGGCGGATAATTTTGAAGAGAAATTTGGCTACTTCTTATCTGACTGGGAGAATACATGTTTCTGACTTCTTGATGATTAGAATCACCTAAAAGAACACTTTCTATATCTTGCCACACCTGAAATGCATATGAGAATATATTAAGAATCATTATTCTAAAGAAAATTATAAACTTACCTATTAAAATTCTGTTAAATGTTGGTAAATTGTCACAGTATAAGCTAAATAATATTATTTGTAACACATATTAACATAATTTTAAATCAATAAACTTGTATCAAAAGCGATCATTAAATACACTATGAAACGAAAAAATAAATTATTCAGCTTAATATTATTAATTTAAACTTCAAGTTTTTTATACAATTTCCAATAAAAACTGTAAATGTTTGTTAAATAGATTAAAATAGAGAAATCCCATTATATTTATTTGCCGGTTAAATCAAAGAATGAAAAATCAACGCCTGAAAGCCTATCGAATATCTTTATTGGTAATAAAGATATTGAAACTGATATCATACCCTTTGTTTAAAATCTATTTTATAGGCTATATATTATTTTGAAAATTCAACAATGGAATTTTTACATGTATCGTCACACTATCTCAAATTAGATTCGACATAAATTGAATAATAAACAAGATAGTAGCGAAGACATCCGATTAAAAGCTTCAAAAACTTTGTTAGTATGCACAATTTCGATTTGTAGATATGCCGAAAATGCGAGAATAAAGTGATTTTAAACCTGTTAGCTCCTATCAGTATCAAACACATTTAAAATCACATTTTTTTAAGAATTAAGAGATATCATCAAATACATTAAATATATACATGTATATACTAGAAAAAAAAACTAGAAATATTGATAACAGGTTAAGTAACTTTCACTTTTTCTGAATTGAAATTCCGATAAGAGTTAACCTTTGTTTAGAATCTTAAATATGATATAAAGCATACGAAGTGATAAAAATTAAAGTTGAATAAATGTCTTAAATGAAAGGTTTGGGACAAGATACATAGATCCCAGTCGATGAAAATTCATGCAACTAAGCTATTTTGAAAGCAAATAATCGAAATTTTCTATTTTAAAAAATACAATAGAAATTAAATTATTATGATCAAAAAAAAATGTTGAACTTATAAGAATGTTTAAATTTAATCTCATTAATAGCGTGGGCCTGTTTGTTGAATATAATCATCTTATAATATGTTGGGAGTGACTAACTCGATAAGTGGGCCCACTAGTGGCACGCAAGAATTTTAAACCATTCTATGTGCTCTGCATCCAAAAATAATAGCTTTTCTTGAATTGCATGCTATTAAGTTTATATCTATAAATAATTCTATCATATATTTTATGCTAATTTCGTGCATTTTAATATGTAAATTAAAAATTTAATTTTTTAAATATTTTTTCCTCCCGCTTTAATAACATCTATCTCTAGGTTATCAAGAACGTTGTTTATCTGTTGTATAAAAATTTACAACTTGTAAATTAGCAAAATAATGAAATATAATTAATGGTGATGGTGCTGATTATTATTTTTAATTTAATCATTTAATAGACGATGTTCAAACGATTTAAATGTATTAATGCAAATTTAAAAACAGAAAAAAATCATGCATAATTGTCGATTTTTTTAAATGTCAACAACGCTAATTAATTACGATAGCAAGCTATATAAAACGGTAGCTAAAAAAGCAGGTGGAGAGCATACTTACGTCATGGAAATCTGCCATTTCGGAACTCATAGCAGTTAACGTCACTGACATGGAACGCGAGGTTCCCCTTCTTTCAGATTTATGCTTTTAAAAATTTCCAGCTGAAATCAGCGTCATCCAAACAGACAGGTAACTCCAGGTACACTGGACTTTTGAGTGCGAGGATATTGCCATCCTGTATTGGCCTCGTTCTACACGTTACTCCTCGCGCTCCTATTGGTTGATAAACGAAATCAACTAACTCGCCATTACCAATAGTGACAAAGTATGCGATGTCCGACCAATGCGATGGTAGTGGGAGGAGTAATGGATTTAAGCTGTGCAGAAACGATCTTTTTTTTCAATGTTGTTCGTCGAACGGTATTGTCTAGCCTTTTATAAATGTCTCGGTTTTAATATAAATTTAATTAAATAAAAATAAATTTAAATATTCAATTTTTTCGAGGTTTTAAGCGTATTTATTTCAATTTTTTTTTCTGTTATTTAAAATCTTTTAAAAATATTTGGTTATTAAACTATAACTTTTAATTATAGATATGTTCTATGTAAGTAAAATGTACGCCAAAATAACATGATGAGTTGTAGTTATATGTAATTTTAAAATATTAAGAGATAGTCATCTATTTGATATAATTAATATTAATTTTTATAAATTTAATTAGCTTGACTGTATAAATCTTTATATAAATAATAATCTATTCATAAGTTATAATCTCTATACAGGCCTTTTCTATTATACAAATCTGAATAAATCTTTAAACTTTACTGGGTAGAGTCATATTTTTTATACGTAAATAAATTATATTAAGCTTTTATTAAAATTAATAGTACTCAATTAATTATCTTAGTAATAATTTAGAGATTTATCTATATATATATAGTTTAAATTTACATCTGTACAGAAACTGCATTAAAGTCTGTTATATAGGCTTTTTATGTTTAAGTCAATAGTTTAATTAACGTTAAAATAAATTGAATTATTTAATTAAACAGCCCTGTAAAGTATTTAAGTGCTTTTTCTTTATCTTCCAAAACATTAATAATTACTTTTATAAGTAAAATCTACAAAACCTTATACATGAAGGCTAAATATATTAATTTAATGTCCAATGAAAATATTATGTTTTAGCCTAAAGGGTCTATAGGCTTATTAAGTTTAATTAAAACACCATAAAAAGATTAATTAATCATAATTCATTTAAATTGGAAGTTATACAAACTGCTACCTGTAAGCTGAGTTCTTCATATTAACTTAGCTTATCGAATAACATTAAAGTAAATTATTTAGATTTATAAATTAAATTAATTTTAAAAGCATTTAGCTTGTAATTTTTATTAAAATTGCACAATAAGAAGTCCAGGAGAAAATTTAATTCGGAAAAATTATCAGTGTGTCTAAAGATTTATCAAACTTAGAAAATTTATTATTCTTATCAGGATCGGGTTGTGAAGAGAAATGAAACGTTGAAAAAGATAAGAAAAATATACTGTATACATTTGCATTCGAGCGTTATTAATAAGAATAGCCTGCATGCATCACTCGTGATATTTAACAAGCGAAATTTCTCCTCGCTCGACAAGCATTTACCTAGCAGCAATGAAAGAAAAACGTTATAAATTTGAATAGCCTAGAATTTGAATGGATATTTTAAAATCCTGCCCTTCATCCACACTAAAATATCATTTTATATTCACCGCAAAAACTAAAAAAATTCATTGAGTAAATTCTATTAAGGAGTGCATATTTTGTAGATTTAGATTAAATTACACGTTTAAGTTCCAATAAAAATGTTTTTAAACATTAATTTTTATAATATTGATATATTTTAGCATAATATACAAGTAAAGGATTTTGTATTATATTCGCAAATTCTTATTATATCTTTTAATCGAGGTGCATTAAAGTCTTATATACCTAAAATTTCGTATAGGCTACTTTACAAAGTTCAATATATTTGTAAGAAATTAACAGTTTTTCATTGTTATATCGTGAAATTAGTTTTAGAGAAAAAGGACCAATTATATTTTTGTAAAATATAGTTCTTAATCATTCCAATTAAATGCAAAATTTGCAGTTGTGTATACAATCTAGTAAGCGTTAAACATAAAAATTGCATAGATTTCGATGGCGGTTTACTCTCATATTAAACTTTAATCAACAATCAAAGAAAATTAATTTGTCAAGGCAAGCATTAAAATTTCTGTAAATACAGAAAACATAAGGTTTTCTCTCATATTATTCAAATAGTAATAATAAAAATATAAAATCTTTAAACTAACATAGACCTGTAACCTACGTTTTATATATAAGTCCAATATAAATAGCCAGAGTAATTTATACTGACTAAATATAATTCATTTTCATGTTCAGAATTTCTCTTTAAATCTAAAAGTCTAGTTTACAATCTCTTTAAGGTGTAAAGTTGATTTATAGATTCAATTTATGCTAATATGGGCTAATTATTTTCTGCGCTTATTACTTATATAATTACGTTATTTAATTAAAATAATTTTTAATTATTTTAATTATTTTGTGGGTTTAATATTTACATATTTTCACTCTTGTGTAGACTTCTGATTTTCTTCTTTTGTTTGAAGATTCGGTTCGGTTTGAAAGTAAAAATGGATTCAAATATGATTCAGTACAATACAGATACACTACTAATTTTCTGGTATCTTCTTTAATCCGGACAAAATTACGAGTTTATACCTGAAATTCTGGCGACTGTCAGAACCGATCATTGGTAAATTACAGAAGACGTAGTGAACGGTTTTTCGGGATGGGCTACTTATATTTTAAGTAGATAAGTCAGTCTCGTGAAAGTTTTCTTATAAACATTAAATTTGTTCATCAAATGGCTTGAATTATTTAAGAATGTTGCCGAAAATACGGAGCTTAACAGGAAGTTAATATTCAATTTTTATAACAGAATTTTTCTTGCAATCCTTGCAATGCTTTAAAGACATGGGATAAGCATAATTAATGAATCAGGAATGCATTATTGAGCTATTATTAGATGATTACCGTTAGTCCGGCAAAGCGGATAATTGGCAAGGCCCTGGGCCCAAGAGTTACGGAAAATCGGTGATGTGTCAAGTTTCCTCAAGAGTCTTCGGATTTTATTTACAACAGGGCCTAATTAATTCCAAATATATTAAAACTGTTTTGATCTAATTTTATTTTATATTTTGTAGACATTTACTAAAGACCTATGAGTTATTTTACATTTATTTTGAAATTTAATTTCTAACATTTTTAAAATGTTAAAATTAAATGTAAGTAATATGTTAAATAGGCCTATAAGTTAAAAATAGATACGAATTGCTGTAAGCATCGCTTATAAAAAAAATAAAATAAAATAAAATAGAAATAGACGTATCATTAAATCCTTAAATAGACCTTAATTTAAAATGTTTAAACAGACCTAAATAAATATGGTATTAGCCTAAATCTTATAAAATTTGAATTAAAATAATTGTAAATCCCTTTAAGATTAAAATTTAATAGTATTTTTACTTTAAAAATGCTGTATAGTCAATGTTTAAGATAAGAATTTTGTAGGAATCTCGCCCTTGTCAACTTTAAAAATACATTACCGAACATTTATCGAAGCTATTAAATTTTTTCATTAAGAGCAAGATACAAAATCCAATCTGGAGAGATATCCAGTAGAGTACATCCTTACTTCAATATTCAATTAGTTAGGGAAAAGGAGGAGCCACTTTCAGTTTGGCTAATGGAACCAAACCACGTCAATGCATCTGCCACTGTCGGCTAAAGAACACTAATGTCACGCAGTCACGCAACTCATCTTTCGATTAGAAAGCTCTACAACATCTGCTTTTGTCTAACAAAAATGAAGACAGATAAAGAACACAATTTATTTTTTTTATTTTGTAATTTTTGTTGACACAAGATAACGACACGATCGCGTGTAAAAAAACAATACTCTAACAGTTGTTGCTTGCTTTCTTTGTTTAAGCGGTTATTCTACAAATTAAAATTTCATGAAATATATGATGTTGGTAATTCAATTACATTCATTTCATTATATATATACAGTATATATATATCGTGACGGGTCAGCATCTGTAACAAATTATGCTTATTAAAAGATGACTTTGCTCATGAATTGATAAATATGCTCTACATCAAGTTTTATAAATATATGTTATGAAATAAATCTAAAATTCATTTTGAAAATTTTCAAGCTGTGAAAATTTAATTTAGTTACATCAATAATTAATTATAGAAATCGATAAATATAGTTTATGTACATTGAAAATGCATACTAAACGGGGCGAAAAAATCATAATAAAATAGATTAATGAGTGTTTCAAAAATATCAGAATTTCCTTAATTTTAAACTGTTATATTCAGACTAATTATCTTAAGTGGATATATTATATATATATATATATATACAGCAAGAACATTAGAACATTATAAAAGAGATATGTAGAAGAATTAAAGAAAGGCTGCCGAACAGGCCGTCCAGAATTTGTATTGGGCCTTGGTTACAGAGGGCCTTTTTTGACGTTTTTTTTTTTCAACACATGAAATATAAATGAGATGTGTCTTTTTTAATAAAAATTACTCTCGAAAATTGTATTTTTTTGTTAGTAAAAATAACATTAATTTATAGGGGTAGGAACCACGAAGGACTTCTAAGTTTTCTCCAGTCAGGGAAAAATCCCTGCTTACCTCCCTTTTGACAAGATGGGAAGTCCTACTGCTGAATGCTAATTAATATGAGGTAAGTGTGTTACGGATCCGAATGTGATGCGGAAGATAAGAATTGATGTGTCTCTCTTAAATTTTAAAAATATATTTAAGTCAACAAGAGCACAAAAATTAGGATCTTTACACTAAAATTTTTTAAATACAGATTAAAAAATATTTAAAATAACATTTTAAGATTTCTCCCAAAGAGATAAATTCGAAGAAGCGATAGTATTTTATCCTTCTCTCTCTCTCTCTCTCTTTTTTTAAAACTTAATGTTAGCATCTCATAAATCATTTTTATAGTCTTTTTTTATAATTGCAATTCCTTTCTTAATTGGATAGGAAGATTAACGGTCGTTTATATGGCACAGGAAACGACAGTAAGGCACATGCACCTGTAAGGCACCTGCTCTTGCGACCTTGGCTGCAGGTGATGTAGCACGTGTCCCATGACTAGCCACGCGGTGTGAGGCGTGCCATGCTTTATTGGTCTTGTGCCACTTCATTCATTGATGCGGTCGGATAATTTCAATGATAAGACAAACTCCAATATAATAAAAGAATGACATCGTGCTAGGAAAGTGAGTCGAGATTATATTTACTCCTTCTTCTTTTCTACGTTCATTGGTTCAAATTTTAAATTATTAAGTTGCGAAGGTGATGTAACAGGAAATATTAATTTTTAATCAATCGACCAAATCTTTTTAATAGATTTTTTAAAAAATTACATGAAGAATTGTTACTTAAGATATTAAATTTTATAGATCTTAAACTCTGTTTTTCTATCTTTTAAGCCAATATTATTCTTGTATGATCTTAAAAATTCACTTTAAGAGATGAAGAAGCTATTTTGCTATTCTTTATAAAGAATAAAATATTTTAATTTATTTATTCGCGAGTCAAGCTATAATTTAAATAAGGTATGTAAAAATTCCTAATAATGTTCCTTTAGAAAATAATTATCAACTATAAGACTGAAGTAAGCTCACTCATATTTATAAATATCTAGAATTTTATTTTACGGTTAAATATATTTAAGTTTTATCTTTAAATTAAGGAAAATTAATGAAAATTTCATGAGAATATGAATATTCTAGAAGAGTTATTACAATCATTTATCTAGATTAGACACTATCTAGACAAACTTACTTCTTTTATTAACTCAAAGGAAGATAATGGTTAAAATAATTATATTATAATCTTACTTTTGAATAATTTGCAATTTATAACGAATTATTCAATTTGAAATCTACAGGTCTTATTCAAGAACTGATTTAATGATTTAAATCAGCTCTCTCCAATATCTTTAGGCTAAGCTTAAACTATATAAATAGGTGAAAAGTAAAATAAAATAAAAAACAAAATTTAATGTCTGTAAAATGTAATAAAACAGTTTATGGTGGCCAGAAAATATCGAATTTATTATAAATGTATTTAATTATCAAATTAACTTATGGCCTGTAATAAATTCTATATCTGTTTATTGCTCAGAGTTTGAACATTTTTGTAACTATAAACATATTAATTATAATAATAATAATGAGTCATAAATATTTTCTAGCGACTTGCATGCGGCCTATGGCCTATAAACTAGAGCTATACAGTATGACATAGAGCTTGTTTACATCAAATATTGAGTTTGCTTTTTAATTGTGATTAATAGCTTGCAATTAATCAAAAATTTTTACAAATGGCTATAAAATTTGTTTCAGAAACCCGTTTCTAAGATTGAAGTAATAAAACACGTTGGCATTTTTAATTCTGTGAATATGAGACATAAACATAGACATATAGACATAGACATATTTTTTGATAAAATTAATATGCAAGTTTATATAAAGGTATAGAAATTATAAAGACTTATAAGTTTATAATTAAATTTATTTATTTATTTCTTTAAATTTAAGAATGATACGCATCATATACACAATAAGTTTTCAATTTACTATCGTTTAACTATGCACTGTCGAACTTTGAATTTTTCAGATCACCTTTCAACAAATTAAATCTAAAATCAATAAAATGCATTAAACTAAGAAAAAATTCTTATTTTAAGCTTTAAAACAATTCACTCTTTTAGATAATTACAGAATATTACAAAGTATAAAACAGGAATTTTTAAAAAGTACAGTACAAGGCATTTAAGCTATTCTAACAGATGTTATTCTGCATAAACAATTAGCCCAACAGAAATGTATGTGACACGAATTAACCTGTAATAACATGGGATTTTACGGTATAGTACCAATCCTGTTTGGAAAATTCCGATAACCCATCTCTATCCGGATTTTATCGTGTCAACTTTTGTGCAGGCGACATACCTGAACGTGTAACTTACGCATTCTGTCATTTTACTCTACGACCTAAATACTAAACACATAAATATCTAGGTTTCCGGGTCCTTAACCGCTTCCAAGATCATCCTGAAAAGAGTTGACAAATCGGTAATTCCGGCATTAAAAATAAGCAAGGTGAATACTTGCATACACTTAAATTATGTTCTACTTTTCTTCAGGAATACATATAATTATAATAATTACACCCGTTTGGGAAGGGATTTGGATCCTTGTATTCAAAGATGTTCCTTGTTTTATCGCCCTATTCAATAACATTATGAAGTGCTAAACACGTTAAACTGTTTATAATTGTCAAAAACACTAATATTGATATAAGTTAACATTAAAACTTCAATGTTTACGGGACATTACAACGTTCATAACATAGCTCCAGACTTATATCAATATCAAATATATAGCAATGGGGAGAAGGGTTATTCTACGATTAATCTAATTAATATTCATGTTCATCTCAGGCTTATTAAAATTAGAAGCTTAAATTATATTTATTTATTTAATGTAATCTCGATTTTAGAAATAAATAATGCAGGTTATGAGGTGTGAAAATTGATCTTTATTGCTCATGGTGCATCATACATGCTGAGCTGCGATTCACAACTACCGGGTGGTCCTACGTTTCGAAGGGTGCTACCTACGTGATCAGCTGTCGGAATGGCAGTAAAAGAGACGAAATAAAGAGCGAGGGAGGCGACGAAATCACTGGGCTAGTCGAAGTCTAAAATTTTACTCGCTACCATTACACACTGTCTCACATCATGTGTTATTTTCACCCCATGAAAATTACAGGGCAAGCTAAAGCCGCTTTAACTTACAAACTATTCGGGTTTTTTATATATATATATTTTTTATCATGAACCCGAACAGATTAAGTTCTTAGGTTGTAGCAGTAGTAGATACGTATCGGCACGACAAACCCTGTAATTAAGCCTGATTGGATAATTTTACATAAACTTATTCACTAAAGCAAGCCAAACCTGGACCATAAACATCCTCCCGCACAAATCCCCTGGTAATTTTTGGCTGTTAACAGGTGTGTCCTGACTCTTAATTGACTTTATTGCACAAAACGGTGTCTTAACTTCGGTTATCCGTGTTTTATCTGCTATTAGCTTGCAGAACGTGACGACGTGCTCGCTATCAATAAAGCTCTCGGGAAAAAATGAAAAAAAAATTAATAGTTAGCTAACTTTTATGGTTTTCTTATTAAATACTGTAAATTGGCATCCCGTGGTGTTATTAACTCAAGAGGGTTAACAATAATTCACGTACAGTACGTGGGATGGGTTCTTCAGATGAAAATTAAAATTTTTATAATGGCTTCAATTCAATATTCTTCAAGGCTCAAACTTTTTCAATTAAAAATTAATATCTCAAATTCTTTGTTAATGTAAAAATATCTAAAATAGAAGCTGTAAAATGTTCCTCCAATTCAAAAATATTCAACCGTACAAGGTTCAAAATTTATAAATTTTTTCTAAAACATTTAGGCCTAAGCATGTTTAAAGTCTCTAGCGCCTAATTTATCAACAGATATACAATTTTATTTATTTATTTCTTGCTTAAAAGAAAATTTTACTCTGGAATTTTAGAGGTGAAAATAAAATTTCGAGTTGACCTTTTGTCTCCCACCAATTTCCCCAATTTTAACCACAAAAGTGCGCTTTCACACCTTGGTTAGGCAATCCCCTAAATTGGAGGTGTGGTTGAATGCAGGAGAGGAGGGAATCCCCTGTTATGAGGACAAAGGCTTCTAATTTAAAACTACAGAGGGCAAATGAGAGGTTTGCTGAGGAATCCCTAGCAAGGAATATACGACAACGCGATATTTTATTATACTTTTTTTTTTATGTATGACGAATTGGAACTTTAAAAAAGGGTCTTAAAATTCGTGCTAATGAAAATTTAACATTATAATTATTTTAAAAATAAATCGTGCATAAAATATTTTAAATTGTTATCCTTCTCTTAGCCTAGGACTACTTTTAAAGCAGTCATTAGATCTTTCAATATTGAGTCATTCAATCGGCATCTCTTTGAAATGTCGGAAAGATCAAAGTACAAGGTAGGAAGTTTAGTTAAGAACTCTCAAATAAACGGTAAAGACAGGAAACGAGAATAGGAATTTACTACAGAAAGGCAATTTGGGCTTTATTCAATAAAGCATAAACTCAACTTCTAAGTTATCAGTTTGATTTTAAAATTAAAAAAAAAAATGATATAATTAATTTGTAAGGAGTTCATCAAACTTAAGGTCATTAACGTTTGGGCCTCCAATTTCGACGAGTATATCAAGTTTGGTGCCAGCATGAAGTCAAATTACAAATTTCTAGTGTGAAAAGAAGCTGGATACTTGCACACACCAGGAAATGTTATTGTGTTGTATATACACGAGCGAGTGTCATATGCCACTATCATGATTCACATGATCACGCGACCTGTAAGCAAGGCTCGCTTCCTGTACACACGTTTAACACGCGATACTTAGTGTTACATCGAATACATCCATTTACATTATTAACACGATCCACTACAGATATTTGGCTTCGGTAACACGACCATAAAATGGACTTTACTAATCTATAAAATGACGTTTAGGAATAAATCTTAACCGAAATTAAAATCGTCATTCAGAAAAAAAAAAAAAAACATTAAATTTACTGTTATTAAGAGGCATTTTGCCACGTTATATAGAAACAAATTGAAAATATTCAAGGAAACAGAAACCATTAAGTGTGCGGCGAGAGTGAATAACTGTCATTTAGTTTTCACTGATGTAGGTTAAATGTCCCTCTTGGTGGTCTCACTTTTAGAGCATTTTCTAAAAATTTCCCGTTCGTTCGTAGATAAGTTAATGCAAAAAAATATTTAAAAAAATAATATATATATATATATAGATAAATTTTCAAAATTTTTCACTTTAATCGTAATATGCTAGGCAATGAATAGAGCTTAGTTTGTTGGACATAACATACGGTATACAGGACAAGTGGGATCATTTGTTGTTTGTCAGTGCTTACCGATAACGCTTAATAGCTTTGTACCCCGCTGTTGCTGGTGATTGAACAAAGTGTTATCAGACTACAAGTCACGTCCAATGTGATGAAACAAGATTTATTTGAACGAGCTTCGCATAATTGAATGACAAATAGAACCCTTTACTATTTCAGAATAAATGGTTTGGGGTCTCTCGAGTTCATAACATCCTACAAGAACGATTTAATTATTCATATATCGCGAGTTATAATCTTCAGAAAGTAAAGACATTTTTTTGGGGGGTAATTTTTTTCGGTTTCATCAAAGAAAGTGATCTTTTTTTATGATCCAACTTTAAAGTTTCAGATTTAAGTGGAACACAAATGCATCGGTTAAGATAATCTCGGTAAATTCGGCGATAGGATCTTTATGTCAAAAGCTTATCTTTCGTATTCTTTAACCGAAATTCACTGGAAAGATCTTCTATGCCCATTCGTCTGTATAGATTTACTTTGATGATTTACGTTCTAACCTAATTGACCATAAAATATAATTTGAAAGACTAAATAAGGTCTTCAAGGTGGGTGCGAGTTGCTTCTTAACTTCGAGATCCACCCGTTCGAACCATAACAAATGGAAAAGTTGGAGTAGAGGTGTGTGGGTGAAAGATGACCTATGGCCTCTCACGTCTTGTGACACGGGGGTGAGTAATTACTCTGAAAGTTGTAGAGGGGATGGCACCGATGGGGACAAACAAATAATGTTTTATCTTTTTTTCTCCTTCGACTGTCTTTGGTTGTGTCATTTGTCTTGAAGAGCACCATTTTGCAGTCAGACTGCGTGGGTTATTGGGAAAGTACGGCTTTCATTATGGAAAAAAAACGTAGGTAGGCTTATTTTAATTGAAATTGAGATGGCTAAAACGTTTCAAGAGGTTATAAATCGATATAAAATGCAATGCAACAGGTTGTTGCTTTGCATAAACTAAACAAGGAAGAATTAAGATTCATTATATATGAGAATATCTAAAAGTTCTTTAAAAATTTTGATCCGTAACTGATTGATAGAATTAGAATTAACAATTTAACCCTATAATTTGCTTACTATGTTGGAAAAATTTTAAGAAAACGACCATTAAGAACGTGAAAATCAGTTTAAAAACTTACGCAGATCTACATATATGTAAAATAACAATAAAGTAAGAATATATTTAAATAATGGGATTCATAACGGATCTATTTTACGACTTCTAACAATGAATTTATTCCAATAGAGTTTTACGAAGCGCTGGACTTGACCGCAAGCTATAATATATAATAAGCTCTTCCCCTCCACCAAATAATAATACGTGTAAAAATGTGAGGCCCTAAGCTACAGACTAATAACGCGAGGCCCTAAATTGCGTCTTATTTACCTTAAGTGAAGATCAGGCCCTAGTTTTTGGTAATTTTAGCTAACTTTGCACATAAAGTTAAGTTAATTTGAAATTATTTATTTCATTTTACTAATTAAGTTTATCTTTTAAATGATAAATATTAAATATGGGTTTTGATCTTTGACTTCATCTCAATACAACAATTTTTCTGCTACATTTTCCAATAAAAAAAAAAGTACTTAAATCTTTATCCGGATAATTTTAATAAGTAAAGTAAATACTTAAAGAGGCTATATATTGTGTATTTCAGCGCTAAATCTTTAAAAGTGAAGAGGCCTCATCCGGATCCAACCCAAAGATCCTTATTTTGATCTCATCCTGGTTGTCATCTCGAGGGAGCACTAACGCATTGAAATCTAAGGTGCTTTAATGATAAGCTTACATTTGATATCTGATTCTCATCCCAGTCTCGTCAGTTTATCTAAAAATATGATAATAATAATAATATTTTTTAATTTAAATTTAAAAAACCTCCCTTTCTCGAGATGTAATTCACACTTTTAAACTAGAATAAATAATTTATATTCTAAGAGATTAAGACGAAATCTGCAAAAATTTTGAATGGATTATAAAGAAATCAATAATAATTTAGGATTTTAAACGATAAAATTAAGCTTCACTCGTCATTTTGAATAGTTTAGCTGTTCGGTAATATTGTTAAATTACTTTACATTAATCATTTTAGAATAAATGTGTACAGTACATACGTAAGGCCTACCTACATACAACATACACGACACGAAAATTAATATATTCTATGGAGAAAACTGTCCTCCCCGTGTTATGTATTGTCAACTGAAACGAACACGAAACAGAACATTTTTCGATAGACAGTAAAGAATGACTTATGTTAATTTACCCGCATTCTGTGTCATATAAGTCTACTAAAGTAAACTTTACAACGGTAGCCATAAATGTCAGGAAATATGTAAAGAAGAGAAAAAAAAAAAAAAAAATGTAAAGTAAAAGTGAACGTCACAATATAGGACACGATGCGATATAGTTTATTATCCGCTTCACGCACGCGCCTGTCGTGCCCAGTCACGACTAGTCATTATCGGTCACTCGTGACAAAAGTTGTCGTTCATTCCCGGCACGAACTTAAATTATTTTTCCCGTTATTCACCTTCTGTTTTTTCAAATGAAAAAGAAAACATGTTTAGAATATTATCTTATTGTTTGCTAATCTTAAAGATTTCAAAATATTGAAAATTCCTCGTCATCTTAAAAATTGTTGCATCCTATTTGTAAATATCTGCATAACACCCGTGAATATTTTAATTGTGGGCCTTTCCACAAACGAAAACAATTAAAATTTGTCTTTTTTTAATAGTTTCTACTTGCTATATTTTTAGTCATTTTTTTTTACTAGCATCTGTCAGTAGTTTTGTACGGCTTAGTAGCCTTTGGTATGTATAAACATTACCATTTTAGCGATTTAATAGCTTAATTATTGAATTTTTATGCAATGTCGTGTGATGGAGACATTCTAAATGATTGGCAAGACACTCATTAAAAACTACTAATTTTAGTGATATTGATTATAATAATTATGATGACTTGTATCATTTGTGGGTATAATTAGAAGCTCTCACGTAACCATTTTTAATAACTTTTCCTTTTAATTTAAATACTTTTTTTTTTTTTAAATCAATAGAAAGTTAGGAAACTTAATCTAGCGTGTGTAGAATTTATTGATTTTAACAATAGCAAATTTTCTAATTCCAGAGTTGAAGAAATAATCAAGAATAAGCGAACTAACTACTGACATAATGGATGTAAGAATGCTGTAATTACGTTGCAACGAGTAATTTAAATTATGCGAGAGTTAAATATTTAGTAGGCAATTAGAGAAGATAAACAAACAGAACGGTCAATTGAAATTAAATGAATGCTTATCCAGATTATTACGATTCTCGATGGCGCGCTGCTATTTTTTTTCTTTTTTTTTTAATATTTTTTTCTGCTCACGTCGAGCCGTCAATCATAGAATCAGATAAATATACCTCGATCAAAAGGCGTCTTTAACTACGGTATCAGATTTCCCCAGCTTCACCATCTTTCTGACAATGGATCAAAATATTCCCTCTTGTAGATGCACGGCACGATCCACCGTTTGAAGTTTGGTTTGACGTCCCTTTGCCCCTTGCAGGGACCGCACCCTCTAGCTCTTCGTACCTGTCTTACTCAATCAAGATGCCTCGGTTGTTAGTCCTTTCTGATAATCTACATGGTAGTCCTGCCAAGGCTTAAATTAGCCCGTGCAAAATTTGATTTTATAAATGTTAATCATCGACAATGGGGGGCATTCTTCTACGTGTTTTCAGTTGCTTATCTTTAATGGTAAAAGGTAAAAGAGAAGTAGAAATAAAGAAAATAGAAGATTAATGTGATTATGGTTAAATTTTAGGGGAAAAAAATGATCGCCGGAGCTATAAAGACGCGTGTCCACTCGGATAAAGTATCGTTAGATTAGATTAAATGACAAGAAGTACCTCCCTTTAGAGAATCTTTAATTATACTGAGAAAAGAAATGTTTGGACTCGGATATAGTGGGCGTGGTGGCAACACCATTATTATTCATGGTGTGAAATCATTACCAGATTGAACATGAACTTAATTAAGAGAGGAGTGAGAAAATAAGGGATACTTGACACTCGAACAGGCATTGATTGTCCACGCTTCAGATTTATTTAACTTAAACTCCACCGCGTAAAATATAAATAAGCTTCCGAACAAGAGGAAAAAATTCTATTATAATATTGTTTAAAAGAATATTTACATTGTATTTTATTTAAATTAAAAATTGAACGTGTTAGAAGAGAAGAAATTCGGTTCGACTTTATCCGGTTCGTCCAAACAAGGACGATAAATGTCTCTAGAATTCTGTACGTTTTCTGCAGCCCATCCCACTTCCTGTTGCACGAATAGGGAGGGTGAGTTCTCCATCACATCAGGTATGCAGTTCAGGTACGACTGACGATCTACAATGTTAGATGGGGGGAGAAAAGATTTTTCTTATAATCTGTTTTGTGACAGTATTGTTACTCATTCCGTACAACATGGACTTTAAATGACTTTGGTGAAATGTGAGTGAAATTTAAGACGCTTTTCTTCATCCTTGGCATGATGTGAATGAAACCGAGAGTTTAGCAATTTTCTCTTCGTGTCAAATTTATTTTTCTCTTTTATTTAAATGTACTGTACAGTACAATGATGTATCGGCTTATACGCAGTCGATACATCCTATACCTTTATATATTTTTGCATTTAAATTTATTTAAAATCTTTCTCTATAATTTTTAACGGATAATTTATGTACAAAAAAGTAAAATCGAGACTAACAATTTAAGTTGTTAATAAGAAATTCCAACTCGATATTAGATGTTAGGGATGCCCTAGGGATGCTCTGGGCTGGTGATTAATAGGGCCAGGTGTAACATTTTATATACACTTATAGGCATTTTAGATAAGATCCTGGAACATATCCGAAAGTACAAACAATTCTTATAAAGGCCTATCCTACGTAACATCTAATATTTCATTTAGCTTACTAAAGGATGTAGTTCGTTTGTGTCGCAATAAAATTTATAGCTTAGAAAATAGTACGAGATGCTTCTCGACCTACTGCTTGCAGCTCGTAGACCAACAGTTTAAAAAAAGGGACTAACCTTTAATGGAAATGTTTATAATTAAACATATCAATCTAACTTTATCTTCGTAAAGAAAATGATAACTTTAATTACCGTATGACATTCGAGACCAAAGTTCAAACTGGTTATTTGCAAACAAGTTGAAAGCTATCGGAGCAACATGCTTCTAAAGGTGTACAGACATAGCACTCCTTCTCGTCTGTGGTGCCACTTTTTAGAACGGCATTGTACCGAGGTGTGGGGGATGACAAGGGTCTCCGAGTGTAATTTGGGTCTACCTGACGCCTCTCTTTCGCCCGCCTCTCGAGCAAGGTCGGGTCAGATACTGAGGTGTGAGTAAATAATGAATGTTTCGTCGCTAAACTCCTATTTGTATATAGACTACATCATAAACCACTTTTAAAGTAGTCTATCTAGATTTTAAAATGCCTAAATTACACGCGCGTACCGATAAAAATCTAGTGGAAATCGTGAATTTCTTGGCTGGTGGCAAACTCTGGAGGCGAGTTACCTGTGTAAGTTTACAGTAGAATTAAATATGGTTACGACTAAATAAAATATCATTGCAGTTAGATTCGCATGGCACCTGACATAATCTGCACTTATGCGGAGCATGGAGACCAACGATTTCACGCTGATTCTGGTAATGTAACAGCACCCAGACGGTGGAAGGCCCCTTGAGGTACTTCCACCTTAGTGTCTTTTTTATTACGAGCATTTGCCCAGCCACTCCTTAAGGATATAATACCAGGCTTTCTCTGACCACCCGTCCGTTATTTTGGTAAGGCCGTTGTGGCCTGACTATCCAGGCATAAGCATCGCTCTAAGGCGAATCTGGTCTATGTTTACCAATGAGAACCTTACTTCACATTGTCTCCTTACTTCTTAAAGGATTTTAATAGGGGTTTTAGTGTTTATAAAACTTTTCTTTTTTAAAGAAATTAATTATTTAATGCTAATTCTACCGTTTTTTATTCGAATTTTATTACGTTATATACGGATTTATGCATAATATATTTAAATCATTTTAAAATTTATGCCATTTTTTAAGTAGTTTCATAAAATAGAAACATAATCTATCGTTAATGTAAGCTTTTGCAACAAATTTATTCTTCTTTCTTATCAAAATAATGTAATTTAGATTTTATTATTTGGCTTGTGCGGATTATACGTAAAGAGCATAATAAAACTTGTATAAAAAATCCTATAATTTTTAATATTTAATTTTTAATTCAATGTAAATATAGAGTTTAAGCACTCATTCTCGTAGAAATTCTTCTAGAGATGCAACCTGATTAATGCATAAAAATTCCAATATTTTGACTCAATTTAAAATTTATAAGAGCCAGAAATATATTAATTCTTAACAGATCTACGTTCTGTACATAAATATAAAGATATAAATAAGCTTATCGACATAATAAATTACGTTGGAAAGCTTACGTAGTCTACATTAAAAAAAATAAAAAGTAGTCCTTAAACTACAGAAAATAATCTATATTTCTGTAGTCTAAAGTTGTTCGCACTATTAAATTTACATTATAAGGTCTATGTATTAATTTAAGAGTCTTAAACAGACTCAACGCGTTTAAATTTCTAATTAAGTTTCGGGAATTTATTGCTGACAGATCTTAATCGCCAAGCCCAACATCAAAGACTGTAGCGAGCTTATAAAGTTCTAAAAATATTTTTTGATATTTAATGAAACCTTAAAATAAGTTTAATGAATGATAAGGAAGGTTAAGATGTTACTGTAGTATATATTTCTCTCTCTCTCTTTTATATATATATATTTTTTTTTCTGCTTTGGTTCCTCTCCCAGATATGATAAAGATGTCGGCAATAAACGTTTCTATCCTTAAGTTTGACTTTTATTACTGCACTTTTACAACATAGAGACAGAGAGGGAATGGCCGCAATTCTAATTGCAACGTGACATACTCGTGTTTATATCTAACAATAGCCTGTAATGCTATTTTATACTCGTTGTAATACTTCTGGATCAGAAAGGCACACCCTGTTTGTGTCGTTCTTGCTAATGCCTCCGATAAAAGGAATTAAAATATATGCGAACTCCCGTAACTGCACCTGATAATTTAATTATTTTTATTAAGCTATCTTACGGGTATTTTTTTTTAAATATATTATTATTATTACTTTTATTTGTCTCCAGCGATAACTCTTGAAATAAATTTTAATAAGAACTTCTGCAATTAAACTTTTAATAAGATAATTGTAGACTGTTATAGTTAGGGGAGGAGTTTGATGATAAAATTTTATTTTAATTCTAATTATTTTCAAGTAATGCCTTTTTTATTATCGTAAAAATTCTTTTTTTTTTTTTTCCTCTATTGCCCCGAAGATTGATGAAGTAGATTAGTCTATAGAGTGATTAATAAATGTTTTGCTAATGATTTTATATATAAGTTGACTGATTTCTTACGTTTCGACGTATAAATATTAGTCGTTTAAGCTCGATAACTTGCATTATTAGTAATTTTTTTCCCTTGGAAACTCTTAATTTTTAAGGAGAAGCCATTAATAAAATAAGACTAATGATTATTCTTTATTTTATTGGCCTAAAGTAATTTACTTTTTTGGCAAAATTAGTACTTTTTTCTTTACATTATTTCAAGGTTTAATCAAGTTATTAAATGATAAGCATTTATTTAATATGTAAAAAAATGAATAAAAAATCAAGAAAAGTTAATTTTATATCAAAAATAACTCCAGCATAATGGATATTGAACATGCAATACCCTTAAAAAATCGGCATAAAAAATCAAGAAATAATTTTAGAAAATTAAAAAAAAATCCAGAAACATGTTCAAAAACAATTTTTCTTTTTTACATCAATATAAAATTCAGAAGCGAAAATATATATATATATATATTTATGCGATATTCGACTTTCCGAAACTGAATGATCCATACACCTGGCCAATGTGGGTGTTCTTAAAGTTACGTTACACCCAAAAAAGTTACAACGACCACCCAACCCTGAAAAATTGGGTGGCAGATCTGTCTGTCCCTCTAAATCTAATAACCCTCACTATTGTGTGCATAACCTCCAATATCTTCATAAACTCTACCGTACCGTTCACTACCCATTCTTCCATGTCATATCATGTCTAATTAACTTTGTTTGATGCGCTAAATACACCTAACCTAGCCATAGAATGAATAATGATAACGAATATAAAATATGCTTGAAAGAAGTGGAAGAAAATAGGGATTTTTTTTTTCCGTATCCTTAAAGCCATAAATAAGAAGAAACGCGATAAGGAGTGATGTAAACAGCGCTATCGATGGCTTAACAGATAGTGATGCTTTTTGTATTCAATCACAACTAGCAATAAATCAATCAAGTTGATTAGTTAACCTTAATGATGGCACGAGCATTCTTCATTCCAACACATGCTTAAACAGCAGCGTACTCCACTCATCTGATGACGATTACAATGATGACCGCTCGTAAAATAATAATAAAAAACAATTATATTTCTGTGATTTTAATACTGATTTTTTTATAGAGGAAAGAGGAATTTCTATACTTTCCTTTTATGAGAGATAGCGAGTTCGGAGAGGGAAGAATCAAATAGACAATAAGGAGCACTAAATTATCGTCAGTATTTTTACAACATACTCCCTGATTCAATGCCTTTATTGAGTGTTGTAAGATTGTTGAGATTACACGACAGTAAGATCTGTCAGATTCAAGCACGGGTAATTTATTTTAAGTACAAAAGAAGAAAACGTTTTGTACCTGGAGCTATAGAGAAAAGATCACTTGTATTTCTATCTTACTTCATCTTTTGACTTTTTATAGCTAAATGTCGCAGAAGGATTAGTAGAGTTATTTAATGCGAATCTACAACAGAATGGATAAGGATCTACAGCAGTTGACACGACTCTTATGGAGACACATCGGAACTTTTCCACTGATTTTAATCTATATCTAAACCCTAACTAATTTTAATTATAGATTATTATAAGGTCTTATTATTGAGTAGTCAATGGCCAGAAAATTAATGACTAAAGCTGAAGATTATAGCATTAATTTATTATTTTTATTTGTACTTGTCAAGTGGTTAATAATAGTTCTGCAATGAATAATTCTCTGCTTAGATTTTAAGATTCGAAAATATAATAAAACTTTTTTTAATTATTAAATAAGACTATTATTAATCACTTTACAAAATAAAACACCTTTTTTTTATATTAGTTTATATCATAAATTTAATGCTTAATTAATGTATGAAGTGGTTATCAGTTAGGTAATTATTTAAAATGATGGACATTTTACGACTTGAAATATCCCGCAAAGACTTAGAGAAATGATTGTTACGAAAAATAGAGTGAGAATCATAAAATTATAGTAATTTTAGAGATTAAAAAGGTATATCTTCTATTAAAAATCATCGATAGATTAAATTCCATTAATATCCAATAAAAATTCACATATTTTATAATTTTTTCGATCAAATTTCCACTTAAATTTAATAAATTTTTCCATAAAATGAATTAATTAACATTTCTATTGTATGTATTTTATATATTTTATCCATATTTATCACATAAAATCATGTTATAGTATTCAAGTAGCCTATTAAATCATGACGATTGCAAGAACTGCTATTTAAATATTTTATTTTAATACCTAAAATATCACTTAATTAAATCTCGAATTAGTAAAAATAATTATCTAAGTGCTACGTTAATAAAAAATTCCAGGGTTTAAAAGTAGAATTTCTCTAGAAAATCCTAAAATTTGTTCAGTATCGTACAGTACAGTAGACCTTACATGTAATATCAATATAGATGGGCCTATATACTGATTTTAGAAAGCGAAAATACAGTAAAAGTTATTAAAATAAAAAGATAATTTACACATTTTTCACATTTATTTTGAAACACACCAGCAATATTTTCCGATCGACGTTATCTGATAACAGGTAGAAACATAAATCACACGACTGATTTTTTTTCTTAACACCCCAGCTAGCAGCATTATCTGATCTTATGCAAGAAGGTTCGTTTATTGTACATTTATAATGTAAATTATTAATCGAATTTACAAGAATTTACTTATCGAATATGTTATATTTATTAAAAGATTTCTACTCTGCTCTTGTATAACTTGTAAGTTGCTAGCAGCAGGAGAGAACGGGAGGAGGTCTATCTTAAATACGTCCCTCCTGTCTGTTTTATTAGACGACGGAACAAACGCCACCAAATTGGCTAACGCTTAAGTTATCAGAAATACCTCTTGAGTCACGAGTTAGTACATCTTCTACAGGAGATTGTTGGCAGTGTCGTAAAATGCGATTAAAAGCAAATCAATTAGATTTATACTTGTACAGAGTCTATCGCTTGTACTGTAAATCATTCCACAATTATTTACTGTAGAGATGTGTTGAATCTCTTGTTTAATTACACTAGAAATGTACAATATACGGTACAATTCTAATCTTTCTTGCAGAGATTTTTCTTTATTATAATTAATATTAAAATAGTGGGCCTCGAGGGACCTCGAAAATAACGTGCAAAAAAGATAATATGCATTTAAACAAAGGATTTTATTGTCTTTTTAATATAACACAATTGCGCCTAGGGCCTCAAAGGGACGTGATCCGCTACTATTGTTGAAAGATTTTTAATAAATAAAGTGGTATTAATATACAATACACTTTGTATTGTCTTGTGTTATATTTGCTGTTTTTATTAATAAATAATATATTTTGTAGTGTTAATAATAGCTCACGAGAAGCTTCTTATCATAGAAATTAAATGTAACTAGAGTAAAATTTTTATCTTAGGAAAAGACTATGAAAAATGTCATACTACAAATTGGACAAATTGAAAAAACTTGGGTGTAATTTATTTCAGAAGTATCTAGTGAACGTATCTAGAAGAGAACAACATTCTTTCTGTATGTTGATCTATGATAAGATATATTATTCCTTTTATAATTTTATTATTTATATCTTTAAGGGCGTGTAATCTTCTTAAAATTTTATATAAATTTTCCTCCTCTTATAAAGAATAAACTATTTAATACAACAAATAAATTAATTACTAGAAAATATCTTCACGCATGAATGATAGAATTACTTGACGATATAATATATTTTACTATAATTTATTACCGTAGAAAATTAAATATTTGAAATAATGCAATGTTTAAAAGCATTTTAAACTATTTTTTTAATGTTTTATAGTCATGTAAAACTTCAGTTTCGATATAAAGTATACGGGATAAATGCGTGAGTGGTTAAGTTAAAGATCAGAGTTTGCAATTTTGATAATTAATATTCGTGTTTATTAAATGTAAAAATATTCTGAATGTTAATTAAAAATATATTAGACCTGTTATTATATTAAAGCTTAAATAGATGCATCACTAAGCGCATTTTTTAGATTTCTTCAACGATAGGCGCTTAAATACGTGAAGAATATTTTCATCACATAGATTCTACTTTTAGTAAAATTATACTTGTTATATATGTCTATATCTTATTATAATTTATATAATTCTAGAATTGTTAGTATCGAAGATTGCTCTAGAAGTAGCCACAATCTTAGAATAACCATGCATATTTAGCATGGAAGGATCGAACAGATAGGTCTTTACCAGGTTGATAAATAAGAAAAAACATGGAAAATTTGATAAAAAAATTAAATTTCTATAAAAATTCGAAATATATTCTATCTTATTCGATAGTTTTATGTATGGCTAGAATCATTTTAGTGCATTTGTAAGTTTAACTGTTACGTTGATGGAATAAGAATTAAAATCTCTCATTTATTTAATAGTATGTTAAGTATATATTCTTAGCTATTCAGTTTAATTAATTTAAGTTTGAAATAATTTCGAAATATGCTCCTCACGCAATTTAGCATTTCTAGAACAACGACGTAGTCCTAAATATTTTTAATCCGGTTTTCTACATCAAAAATTCAATTTACTCCTCTAAAAATACCATCATTTTTATGACTTTTAAATATAATTTTTACGTAATAAAATTAATTTTGATTATTTATAACTATTAGATAACGTGACGGGCAAGCAAATTGTCAGAAAATATCGCTTGATATCAGCTTATTTTAGTATATAAATTACTCATAACCTTATAAAGTAAGATCCAAACGGAATTCGAGCGGATAAAATAGTATCATCTGACTTATAGTAACCGATAAAGCTTAATTTCTATATAATTCCAAATTACGCGGAGTACGGTATTAATTACAAAGGAAATTTTAAGTTAACATAAATAAATATCGCAGTAGAAAGTTTTGAAATCTCACCTGAAGCAAGAAACTGTCTACGAAGATGAGTAACTGTTTGCCTTACAAGTATATGGGACAGACAGAGTAACGGGTTAGATTGAACAGGCAGCGCCCTCAACTTGAGTCCTTACCACTCCCAGTCGCGACACACCCGAACGTGACCCTGTGTTAGAACAATCCTATAAGTTGCGTGGGCGTACAGATACACAATGATGGTTCTGGAAGCATTATGACAGTTGATGGGATAGTTCACTTCGAGGTTTCGACCACTTGACAATTAAAAAAAGAAGAAAAACCAACCAAAAAAAAAGGAACCAACCTTGTATTATTTCCTAAATGTCATCGAACTTTAGGGAAAGTATGGAAATGGAAAGTTAATGAGAAGTTTTGGGCGTCGAGAATTGCATCTTGATTGGTTGCATCGTTCGTGACTCATTTCCTGTAACTTATGATGGAAATTAGGAATAGGAGGAGATCTGGTTTCTAAAAGATAACTTTCGATGATTTTTTTTCTTCCCTATTTTATGTGGTTTTTATTTCGGGTGGTTGTTTGTACACAACTCGAATATCTTATTATATAAAACTCCAACCCGTCGCAATTACTCAATAGAATGAACAATGATAATAATAAATAACCTCATTTTCACTGATTAGGGCGTTAATGGTTGTATGACATTGTCTTGTCCTCGTAAAGTTCTATCTTCTGACAGATGTCGAACCTGTTTTTTTTTATGTATGTCGCCGTCCTTTCACTAACTTCTTCTTCAGTCTAAATCGTGTACTGTACCAAAGTTCGTAGTACATATACTTTTAGTATACTTAATCAACCTAACTTAGGGTTTATATATATTATAATTATCTTTTTTTTCTTGTGTAATCTTGTCATAAAATAAGAACCTCCTGAACCCTTTCGTTTGCCCGCAAGACTCGTGATGTAAATAATAATATATAGCCCTTTGATAACATGATTATACATTACATACCCTTTTAACAGATAATTTTATAAGTACATTTCTTAGAAAAGTGAAGAAGAATGTAGACTCACATTAAGGAAATAAAAAAAAAACGAAACATTTAAAACTTTAACCATAAAATATTTTGGTTGACACTCCCGCGCATAACTGGAAATTGGGTAAGTCCCTTGTAATTCATAACCCCGTCTTGATTATTTAATAATTTTATTTTTTCCTCAAGATGGAAATAAAAGAAGACAAGAAATAGAGAAAAAGAATAATAATACATTAAAAAACCAGCGTCTTAAATCATTAAATTAATGATGAATAGTGTTTGACTATGTCAGAAGCTGAGGGATCGGCAAGATTCTTTACCTGTACACAATATAAACACACAGAATAGTAGACCTATATCACGTATGTGTAGGCTTAATATAGGCACCGTCTCCATTGGTCAGGTATGTAATTAGCACATGCCACAGCTACTCTATCAAAGAAGACAGGTGGGAGAGACTGACGACGTATGTAATGAATGTTACCATCATCCGAAACTCATAGAGTTACGGTAGGCATTTGCTATCCCCTCTATAGATCTACGGTAGGATTTATGTTTGCTTTGTTACATTATCTACCCTTTTTACACTGATAATACATCCGTTAAGTATTGAGTATATCATTCTTCGATAATTTACAAGGCAGAAGCACAGTAGAGTATATTGACCCGACTTTCCTATCTGTACATAAATTAAATTTTTTTTAAATTAGAAAAAATGCTGTTAAAGTATATCTTATTAGGGAGATAGATATAAAAAGTGAATGCTAACGGGACCATTGTAACCGAAATTACAAGGTATCTGAAGGTTTATCTAGGGTAGAAAAAAGGTGTTAAAGATAGAAAATTGCTCTTTATCCTCATTGATTAACTACTATCTGGATTTAGAATCTTTCTTATGGTGTATTTCCCCAAAATTACTAGCACAATAGACGTATTCTTTACGAAAATGCCAACAGTTGTCAAAAAAAGGGAATGCCTACTTATCTCCAGCGTCTTTGTACTAAAAGCAGGTAATTATGAGTGTGCCGGATTCTAAGCTGTTCCCTAAACACCCTCTCACACCTTATAACTGTTATCTGATGCATTGTTTTACTGCTTTTGACATCTTCAAAATAGGGCCCGAAGCGGGAGAAGTTAGAGAAGAGGATAGAAAAATCTGAGAGTAAAAACACGGAGAGACGAATTTAATGAAGTCATTTTATAGTTATAATTACAAATTTATTATCAGAGTTAACTTAGATTATCAGCTCATACCATCGAACACACAGAGATGCTAATTAAAAGCTTTTATTTACTCTTACCTCGGGCTACTAACCGATAATGGATCTAAATATACCAAATGAGTCTCTTTAATAGATCTACCGTCCCGAAATTAATAGTCTGGATCTACAACGAAGAGGGGAATAGAAGAAAACAGGTCTACACTGTCTCTTTGTCTCAGTTCCTTAAAGACAATCAAGCATTTAGGAAAGAGGGATAGGAAAAAAAAAGAGAAACGAAATTAGCTCCGAGCTAGAAAATTCTTTGTTTGACATACAAACTGATTATCTGCGTTTCAATATAATAATTTACTGAGGTAAATCATTCATTCCGAATGTGTCTATGCGTATAGAACTATTAATCTACTCTACTTACAAAACAGGAATGAGAGAAAGAAGAAGAAGAAGAAGAAGAAGAAAAAAGAAGTTGGCTTGATCGAGATTCTTGTCAGTGTCCACTTGTAACAGGCAGATGGCAAGATGAGCTAAAAAGAAAGGCTAGCGCTGAATATTAAGTCCTTAGTGATGTTCTGTATTAGACAACTATCGCCCAGAGCTAAGTGATAGGTCAACAATGCTGCACAGAAAGGCGTGTGCGCTGCCATCCGTGATGCAAGATCGCACGTGCGTCGAACTCATTATTGGCCTATTGCCTGCATTGTTGGTTGCTCTTTCTCTTCTTCTTCTAAGGCATTTAAGGAAAAAATTATCTCTTTTTATGTAATTAAATCTTAAATAGAATTACAATAGGAAAATAAATTAAGTAACTAGCTATTTATCTACGAGCGTTTGTAACAATGTTAGCGTCTATTTAATTTATATGTTAATATGTATAGATTTTTAAAAAAAAGTTTAATATTATACCTAATTATGTATCATTCGCTCCGATTATGTAGTTAACTATACATAAAAGTTTATTATTTTTTTTAATAAAGCGCTGGTATAATTTGTGAAATTGCGTATTTATGATTTAAGAATAAAAGTAAATTTTCATTATTTTTCAGTAGTTTTTTTTTTAAATTTATTTTAAGCGAGAGCGTATGAAATAAGCTCTATATTGAACCGAACTGGCTTTAGGCTAAACGTGAACAGCTGCAAATTAGAAAACCTCTTCCGATCTTCGTCACACAATATGGATCTCGTGCCGATAATGCAACGACCTACCCCATTGTTCCTGCCGAAAAATACTTTAGAGTCTTTAAAAAATACACTAGAGGTCGCCACTTACCGTCGAATTTTTAATATATAAAACGCCGACGATGACAAATTCAAAGGTCTTCTCCCCCCTTTGAATTTGTAGGAAAGTCTACACGAAGAGATCTCCAAGGATTTCTCAAAGGATGGAATGGTCATCGCGCTGTATCCTCTTCTAACCATTGATGTAGCTACCCCCTTGGGAAAATTTCATCCCTGCCATCTCGCCCAGCTCCATTCATCATCTTCAGTGTATGTTCATGCGTTCATATCGTAATTTGCCCGTCCACATATGTGTACGTGCCCCTTCTCCGATCCTGATACTCATCAGCTGTTAGTCTATTATTTGCGCCCGATGGATGCATCGGCCACATTTAAGCCACCGGTATGCAAATGCAAGACAAATACATCAAATTCATATTATTAAAAAAAGCAGCGTATAATTAGGTGAAGTGAACTTTGATACCTAAATAAAAACTGCTGTGACTACAGCTTCGAGTATACATCGCTTCTGTGTCAATTGCTATCGTCAGCGACATTAATTTTTAAATATATCTAATTAAAATAAATTGGAAATTTTTATATTTTCAAATTCTTACTGAAGTTCCTGTCATCGAGAAGAAATTATTCCTCTTGTAGTCAATGCAGTAATTTGTTTTCCTGTAACTCGATACGCCAGTTTAGAATAAGAAAATTAGTCACTTATACCGAAATTAATTTATATTTTATATATAAAACTCGAAGGTATGGCTTCTGTAAGACATAATTTAGTTCTTTAGAGTTTATTTTTTTTATTAAAATAGTAAATTTTGGCGTTGTAAATGGTACCAAGTAACGTGGATGCTATTTGAAAAATCGAAAGAATTCATCTTGATAAAAAATAGAAGAGAATTCGCGAGAGAAGATGGAGAGGAACTGCAATCATTTTCTTTTTCTTTTTTTTAAAGATCGCTGGGTAAATCTACGAAGTAAAAAGATTACAGTAAGTAGTCGAACAGCGGGAGATACCTAGTGGCATTAGTTGTCCTTATTTCTATGATAATAGTCGGTAGTCAGAATTGTTAAGGACACCCGGAGAGATTCTACACTCCAACTGCTAACTACAGATAAGGGAAAGCAGTCAGGAAAACAAAGTGACAATGATAAATACACTCGATAATAATTATTTAGTTGGTAACCGTGTAAAGAATAGAATGGAAGCGTTTGTTAGCTGGAAGGAAAAAATTGCCTTTCTTTTTTTTTCTTTCTTTCTTTCTTCCTTGCCCGTCTCTTCTTGGTTTTAGATTCCTGTTTACGGTAGAGCGAGTCGGAGGTTCGCACCACGTCTCCAGTGGCGCAGGATGGAAAGGTTGCGGAAGAGATGCGGATCGATACGTGGTTGCCGTGTGGTATGGAGGGTGGTGACAGAGATAAACAGACGCAGTTTTGCCTAATCAGATTGACAAGCTTCTTCTCTCGACTCCTATTATCTAACCTATACAACGTGCGCCTGTAACGCCATTGGGCAATTCGGCGCGTGCGAGGCGGCGCGCGCACCCACCTACCGTCTGGAGTCTTCTTTAACAGACTATTGGAAGTTAGGCTTAATGACACCTGAGGCTGAGATCCAATGAAAAAGGGCCGTTTACGGATGTGAACTGGTCAGAAAGTCTCAGGTACCTTACCTGCTTGCAAGAAGACTTCGTTTAGCGAAGCCTGGAGGCTGGAAGCCTTGTAATGTCGACAGTTACGGCGATTGTAAGTGTATCACCGCCGGATCCTTTATCCCCCAGGGCTGCCGTCATGACTTCGGAAATGGCGGATTTCCACGATGTAAGCAGCCTTTTTCTATATCAATTTACAAATTTATATAAAGTAAATTTTATAATTTAGCATTTAGACTTTAACCCAGTAACTCATATTTTATTTAAATTCTCGTAAAATCGAAGCAACGTTGTAGCGAAGTTTCGGTTTTTAGGGGATAGATTCTAGAATTTATCTGGAATTTTTTTACTTATTTATTTTTAGATCTAGAAATTAACCTTTGAACTCTGCTTTTTTTTCTGTCTGATTTATTTGGTGATTAGTTTGGTGGTGTATAAACAATTATAATCGAGTTTACTTTTAACGGTTAAGTGTAAATGTCTTTTGATTAGCAAATGTTTTTATTCCTATCGGCAACAAACCAGTTCTTTTAGGAAACGCCCTCTTTGTCCAGTTTTTCGCCACATATTGCACGAAATAGCATTACTTCTCTGGTGATGAGCAACTAATACAGTAATAAGTCTCTAGCATTTTAAACCGCGGGTAAGTATAATGCAGTCGATTTATCTTTAAGTTATTTAAATAATGTCCGGAGAAAAGATAATTTTTCAATAATTTCGGCTCTTCAAGAGTAAAGATAGATGCTCTGAATGTTGCGATTTGTCTAAATACATTGTAAAATAAGAGGGGTGGTTTTTTACGTTCTCATTAAGAAAAACCTGATTAAATATGTAAATGTTACCTTTAAACTCTCAAATTATTATTTATTTACATTAAGAAAATAATACTTTGTTTATAAGCATATATTTTTGCAAGTTACTCAATGTGTAGTAAGTGAGGGCTTCACTGCAATGCTCGTAAGGAAATTTTTATTTATTATTTTTTATATAAAAATTTAGCTATAATTTTAAATTAAAGTTAAATTTTTATATTAAAACTAATAAAATTTAAATATATATGCGTAATATTTAATATATAAATTGAAATATTTTCAATTTCTAACACGATAGGAGGCTTCACTGCAAAACACGATCACAACTCTTCTATAAGAAGTTAAAAAAAAAAGCTAGAATCTTCAAGTTTAGCCTTATACGAGCCTTATTAAAACGAAAAATTGTTGAATTTAAAAGCTTTTAATGTGAAAATTAAGGTACGAATTTAGGAAACGAAGCATAATTGTGTGATTAAGAGATTTGGGTTATGCGGAGATCTATGATAAATCTTTGATTCAGAACTAGTCTATAACATGGCCTACTTCGACATTTTTGGAGAGAAATTAGTTTAAAAAGGATAACTCTTCATTTTTCCAGATGTCGTTCTAACCTGTTTTTTGATTGTTTTCCAATGTCCTTGGACTAAGAGACATTTTTTTTGTTTTATTTTTGATGACCCACATAGTTGAGAATAATTGAATTAGAATGAAACATCCTTAAAATACGAATTTAGATCAGTATATGCTATAGACTTAATTTCACTGGATGGGTTAAAAGTTCACTAGAAATAAAAAAAAATAAGAAGAAACTAGTTGACGTAGGCTGAAGTATATAATTTAAGAAAAACTAGGACTTATTTTTCTCTATTTAATACACATAAAATATAAATTTACACCAGAAAATACTTTAATTATCTCCGTTCACTCATCCTGTTTTTTTATCTAGTCTACACTTTTTTTTTTCTTTGGGGGTGATGCTGCGATAATCATATGTTTAAACTGATAATACACTACACGATGTAATAATGTACAATATTCTATTTGCGATCGTTAAGGGATTAATAGGGTAATTATAACCGTTAATAAATCATCAGGGTGCATCAAAATAGCGTACAGGTGATAATCAACAACGCTTTTCAGCTGCTTTTTAATTCAGATATTGATTGTGAGTCAGCTGATGTGCATCCTGCATTAGGAGAGATTGCATCTTTAAGCAGGTGAATCCCTCTTTCGCACTGTATGAATCACAAAGAGAATTTTGCCTAGACTTTACTAGATCTACAAGATATATGGTGTTACTTGTTTGATTTATGTTAGTCGTACTACGTGGGTTAGTGATGCACGTAGCACTTTATACAAGACTTAATCCATATCATCTGCTATAGATATCATTTTCTTCTTTAATAGATTAATATTTATATACAGTTCGATGGAATATATAAACAAAGGAGGATTTATTCTTGTCTTAAGGCGATTTATTTCATTTATTACGATTAGGAAATGTCCTAGGACAGTAGATTTACTCCCCCGCATCAATTTTTGTAAAATAATTTAATTTTATGTTACTAATTTATAGAAAGTAAGCATTTAAGGCAGGATAAACGATTAAAATGATATTTAAATGCCTCAAACGATGAGAAAATTCGTTTACTTTCGTAAAAATAACTATAGTTGCGCTATTCTTATATTCGTTCTTATAAAATTTAAGCAGAAAATTATAAAATTTTATCAATTTTTGTTTATAAATCTCAAAAATAAACATTTCTTTTGGTTTTTTTAAAATTAAAATTATTTTTTAAGAAGAAAAATTCCAGAAAATAATTACAAGTTGCCAATTTAAAAAGATTTCATCCATTTTGAGACATTTTACCACGAAATAAAACAGAATAAAGTTAAAGTCGTGATGATTAAACAGCGAAAATTGCTAGTTGTAACATAACCTAACATTATCCAAAGTTCAACAATGTAAGTTACCTTTTATAAGTTAGTAAACATACAAATTTATGGTGGAGTGAGCTTTTCACCATCATCACTTTACAGCACTCAAATCTCTATAATAAGACTTAAAGACTCATACACCATTCGGAAGCCCTTAAACGTTGAAAAAAATGATATTATACAGTCAAATATATATATATACCTGGTATATTAATATATTTAGTCGATTTTTCTTTCATTTTAACCAAATTATGATTGATGAAACGTAACTAGAGTCTAATAGAGAAAGCAATAAATTTTTTATTGATTAGAATTATTCCAGATGATATCGCAATACCGATAATTCTTTATGAATTATAAACAAGAATATATTATCATATATTTAGCATATTAAACTTTACGATATAATTTAATAGATTAAAATACATTACAATTGTATAAACTAGTAAAGCCTCCAGCTATAGATTTAAACACGATAATTGTAAGGGAAAAAATAGTAAAATTTTATGGATAATAATAGAAATTTTTATGATTTTTTATCTTTCGGGACATTTATATACGTAATTATTTAAGTTTTATTTAGTTTTACGTACGAGAACGGTCTCCCGAGGGGAGCGTAAGAAGCATATTATTCTGTAGTAAGGCCCTACACAATGTTGATTTTTTTGTTTATTTTCTTGATTTTAATATAGTAATTTAATCCCCTATGGGGCCTCCTATATTTTGACCAGGCCCTGCGTACGAGTGTAGACTCTTGAAGTGTACAAGTGTACAGCTTCAATTCGAAACACGATAGCAATCGTTACTTGGCATCTATCGCCTTTTAATATGACGTGATGGGAATATTTTGACTTTGAGACATCCCACCGAGTAACATTTGTATGATGGATGTGTTTATACACGAGTTTATATTTACAATGTTCAATAAATCAAATTTCAAATAAAAATTTATAGACTTAAAATATCTATTGTAAGACTTTGATATTATTTAAAATAAAAAATATTATATTATCTTTATTAAAGATATTGTTTAAAGTATAACATAAATTACGTTTTATAGGTTTACTTAGACAAAGTTTTAAGCGATTTTTTATAAGAATTTAATGTGATTATTTTATTTTCTAAGGTATTTTCTATAGAAAACATTATCTAATGGCTTGGAAATTGATCGGGAAGACATAAAAATGTTTTAAAAATAGAAAATGTAAGAAGAAATTATCGAATTTTCATCGAGGGCATTTAAAAAAAAAATAGCAAATTTTATTTAAAAATTATAATTTTTGCATTGAATAATAAATTAGATAAACTGTTTCCTAAGTTAATTTAGTAAACTTAATAATATTCCTTTATTTTATATTAAGACTTACCTTATAAAAGGTTTAAAAAATCCTGCTAATTTTATAAAATAGTTTAAAAAGTGAAATTATTCAAGATATTTTCATGAATTTACAAACTAATTTTATAGATTTTATAAAGTATTACCAATTGTTTTCCTTCTTACATAAATTAGCATTTTAATAGTAAGCTTAGGCTATATTTTATGTTAAAACACATTATTTCACCCCCGATTTTAAAGCGAAAATATATGGAAGTACACGTATTTTTACCTTTTATAAAGCTATAAATCGACTTCTAAATAGTATAAGTCAAACTTCGATTTAAAGTTATCGTTTGTTGGCCTCTTTAACAATCGCTAAATCGAGTGCGGCGCTAAACTGAGGTGTTTCAAATAATAAAAATGAGGTCTATACATAAATTTGAATTTGAGTTGGCTTCTTTATGGTACATTTACTAGTTTACAAATACTAAAAGTTTCTTTAATATTTATGATACGTTTACAGATTTTAGCGCTTTACAAGAGTACGGTTATTCAGGATGACGCTATATCGAGGTTTGACTGTAGTTTTAAATCATACTTACACATTTAAACTCCAAATATAGTATTTTTCTTATTATTAAAATATGCAGAAAGGATGCTCAAGTGAGATATAGACTCAATAAAGTTTAAAAAAACGGAATAGGCCCTACTATATCAAACAATGTTAAATGTAGGGCCTATTAGTAATTTTATTCTCAGTAAAAGCTACTATTAATTGCGCTTAGCTTAGCTTATAATTTATAAACAGGGCCTATATATATGTGTGTGTGTGTGATAGATGAAGCTTTATATGGATTCCATCTAATACCTTAATAATATTTTGTTGAGTTTTTAGTCTGTAAAATGAGTAATCTTTAATGAAAAAGATTAAGTTATTTTGCCAAAAAAGTTATCAAAGATTTAATTTTGATCCAATTTTTCTTCATTTTGCAGATATGGCAAGATATTGAAAGTGTACTCTTAGGTGATATGACCATAGCTTGTACTGGAGGTACCACTATTGTACCAACAAATACTGTTGCAGGATCACCGGTAGATCAATTATCAATTGGACGTCGACATTCGGGTATGAATCAGATAGCCCCAACCTCCAGAAGCCACGAAGAATA
Organism: Centruroides vittatus; assembly: GCF_030686945.1. Classification (NCBI taxonomy): domain Eukaryota; kingdom Metazoa; phylum Arthropoda; class Arachnida; order Scorpiones; family Buthidae; genus Centruroides; species Centruroides vittatus. The sequence goes on along the minus strand of NW_027122591.1, from coordinate 246,554 downwards.
CAGGTTAGAAACCGAATATGGAATTTCAGTAGAACGTAAACCCACATTTGGAGATGATTCAGGAATGAAATACGACGTTGGACACATTCCAGAAGGGCACGATTCCATTGCACCTTCCTATTATAATCCAGTGTATCCATCACGATATAATTCTAGCATTACCGAAATTAAACCCAACGATAGTTACACACCCGCTCTGTCTAGTGTAAGAGAACCATTATCATCAACAAATTACGTTGGTCAGTGGACCACTTTCCCAACGACAACAAATAACCATTCGTCATCTCCATCTTCTTCTACGGCGGCTCCTGTAGATAGTTCTATGTTTAGATATCCACAGATAGGAGGGCAATACGGTGGATATTTCCCCCCAAATACCAGACCACCGATGTCTTTCGTGAGACCACACGCGTCTACAACCCATCTACAACATTCTTTTACGCCGCATTACGGCAACCATAGTAGAATGGTAGATTCTCCAGCATCTCCGCATTTAGCCGAACTTTTAGCCGGTAGAGGACCCAATAATTTAACTGTGCTACCATCTCATTCGGCTAATATGGAGCAGGGTACCATACCCACTACACCCAAGCCAAGAAGAGGACGTAGATCTAGAGGACCGAAGAAGATTACGGTTCACACTTGCTCGTATCCGGGATGCACGAAGACTTATTCCAAGAGTTCTCATCTGAAAGCTCACTTGAGGACCCATACTGGAGAGAAACCTTACCAATGCACGTGGAAGGGATGCGGTTGGAAATTTGCTAGATCCGACGAATTAACTCGACATTTTCGTAAACATACGGGCGATAGGCCCTTCCAATGCAGACTTTGCGAGAGGGCCTTCTCACGTTCCGATCATCTTTCCTTGCATATGAAAAGACACGCAGAAATTGTGTGATCTTCACATCCATTATCCCCCATTATCAATATATAGAAGTTCAATTTGCCGCAGTTTTACTTATGCTCACGTACTGTCTATTCTGTGTGCAATATTTGTACAGTTATGTTTTATCGGTTGGTAAACAAACATATATATATATATATAAATACCTACACGTGTATATATATATAAATTTGTCAACGGAATTTATTCTTGAGATAGAGAAGTGCCAATTCAATGTATGAAGACACAAAAATATTGAATAACATAAAGGTAAGTCACATTTTTATACATAATTATCGATGTTGTCAGTCTAATTAACCTATTTTTTTGTCCAAACGAGGAACAATAAACTTTTTAATAGTTTCTTACGCTATAAAGTTATAATGCAAGTTTGAGGGCAGATTTAAAATACGCCCGTTTTAATGGGCGAAGTACTTAGAAAGTAGGCTAAATAGGCGATGATTACAAGTATAAAACTGTAAATTATCAAAAATACTTCATTAAAATTAAGAATTAGCGGTTTAATGCAAAGATTTTCGTGATTTCTCCACGAAAAAATCCCCAAAATTATACTGTGTAAATACTGTTCAACTGTAATTTTTACATTACCGAAATTCAATTTCTATCAAGTTAACTGTCTTTATTTTATTATTATTATTATTATTTATTATTATTATAATTATTATTATAAAAGAGAGAAACTCGAAGAACCAGTCCAACTTCTATTGTCAATATAATTAATGCAACCTCCTTACATAAGCATAATTTTATGTTAATAGATGTTAAACTATTATAAATACGATTTTTTTTAAATTTTAAATTATAATAATAATAATTTATTTATTTTTTTATTTTCAATTAATAAAAATATCAGAATACATTTAACTTTTCTAATTATTATTTACTTTCAGGGTCTATTTTGTGGGTGTTAGTTCTTCTACCTCAACAATTTTCGAAAGAAAAAAACGAGGCCAGTTTACATTGGTGCATATTTTAAGTGCCAAAAATAATATAAATATAGAAATAAATATATAAATATTATATGTATATGTGTATAAAATACATAAAATATAAAGAACAAGCACTCAAAATAAAGCTTTTATGTTTGTTTATTGTTTAAAGTTTTGCCGGAAAAAATCGCAAAACTTGTGTACAGAATTGTATTTTTTTGAAAATGCTAAAAAAAAATTTGAAAATAATAAATATAATTATTCTGGTTTATATGTATTTTATTATTTCATTTATATATTTGCATAATATTTATTAAATAAATCAATGTTTTTACCATTATTATAAGGCGAAACACACTTTAAATACTTAAAAAAATTTATTGTCAACGAATGAAATATATTATACGTATAAAAATAAATTTTAATTAAGATCAGCGCGTTACTATGACGGGATAATTAAAATGTGTTACGTGCTTTCTTCATTGTATTTGAAAATGGAGTAGAAGAAGGTTATAATTTTTTGTAAATTTTATTAAAAATTGTTTTCTCGTATTGTTTACAAAGAAATTTTCCGCAGTTCTTACAGTAGTTAAAGTGCAGAAAGGTGTTTTCATTCACCTGTTCTTCACAAGATTAACCTCAGGCACTGTCATCTATATAACTAACGCATTTATCTATAGAGAAAGTAATTTCACACAGTATTGTTGAATTTAATTTTCGTCTTCACGGACTTATAATCTTTCTTTTTTACTGTTGTTACTTTCTACACTGTAATTAAATTTCCTCCTAAGAGGCTGAAATGCGAAATATAGCCACCTATAATTATGGTTTGACGTTAATTCTGGAAGGTATTCTATTGTTGGGTAGTTATCAATGAAAATCAGCTGACAGAATTTCTAGTGACGCCCATCAAAAAGCAGAATATTTACCTCATACAACTAATGAAAAAAATGACAATATTTTCAGAGATGAGCGGGTCAAAATTTTTACCTTATGGGGCTTCTCACTCGCTTAACTCCATTATACGATACTTTCTAATGTTCAGAATGTACTCTAATATTAATTAATAAGTATACTTATTATATAGATCAATGGGAGTGACGTTAAAGATATATACAACGTAGAGAGAGAGAGAAAGAAAAAAAAAAACTACATTAATCTCTTCTATAAAGGACTGATTGAGATTAATGATATTTAATGATTGCTAGAATACAAATTAATATAAATTGAAGTACTAAATCTCGAAATGAATTCGTACTCGATGATGAGACTTGTATTTAGATTTATAGGATGCCAGGTTACAATGTTCTAAATAATCCTATTTAAGTTTACGGACTCGTTTAAAGGATCCTGTATCTTATTATAATTTAGTAATGCGGAACACTTCTCCAGGATGTAGTTTAAAATTGGGTACAGAAATTTGATTTACTTAATACTGAATATAATGGGTTGTTAACCCAGGAGGAATGTTATAACAGGAATAAACTAATTGATTTTTTTTTCCTTTTTAAATAAGGCAGCAACAGGGGTTTACGTTCAAAGTTTATTTAAGGTGATGATAATATTTCTAGAGCGTCTTTTTAAAAGTGATTCAATTCGTCATAAACCGTTCAATAAAAGCTACTATAAAATTCACAAACACAGCCTATAATTGAGAAAAAAAAAGTAAGAATTATAATGATTAAATGGCACGAAATTTATCACCGGTGCACCACAAAACTTTATAGGTGAAAGAGCCCGAGGGGATATGGATCCAGCTTTTATTATACCTTTTATGGACTAATTTCAAATTTCCATTAAAAGGAGATTAATTTACCCACTTCTGATTCCATCCCGTATTTTTATATCCTATAGCCGCAATAAACCCACAAATCTTGGCAATTTTTGAAGCCAACGTGTGGTGAAACATTGTCTTAAAGTCAATGAATCAATATGACTTGAATGACTCCTTCACCGAAGGTGAAGAGGTGACTAACATCCACTCAAGAAGAATTTATTAGTGTCTTTAATTACTAGTAAATTTATCTGTCTTGTATAGCCTCGGGCTGGATCCCGGCTGATTCCATTGGACACGCAGTTAATTGCAAAGAGTTGTGACTGATATCAACAACGACTGACAAGCGGATGAACAGAAATGCGCTTTGATTTGTTAGTGTTTACTGCTAGAAGGGCAAGACGTACGGTCTTTGAGTACGGCAGGTGCTGAAGAGATAGAATGAAAGGCGATCGACATGTCAAAGGTCAAATTTCCGGTTCTTTACGCTATCTTGCCACTCGAGTTTGAGGTGCGAGTTGATTATGTTCAGAGCACTATTGATGAGTCGAACGAATGTTGTGAATTTTAATATAGTTCACTTTCTCTTAGATAATTCTTCATCAATACCTCTTTCCCTCTTTTTTTTACTTCAACTAAACTCGTTAAATAATATTTATAGATTTACCGGGCGCCTTTATAATTGTCAAGGTTTTTTACAGTTTCTAAAACGCATCTATCATAATATGGAAAATGTGGCACATAAATTATTCCAAAGAATTTCTTTCTTAACTCAGATCCATCTCACGTCACTACCGCACTCAACATTCATTTATCGCCAATTTTTTACGCGGAAATTTTTTAAATTCTCATCTTGCAAATATTAACGCAAAAAATTATGATAGTTTCTAGTCATTCAGATGCATTTCAAAAGCTGTATGACGTGCCAAGGAGGATGCTAGTGGCACTGACAGAGTCGTTATAAAGTCTCCCGCTGATGTGATCGATACATGACCATCATGTATGCCTCAGGGAGTCGGAACACAATTTTTTCTGTCGATTTAGAACAGCATCACGTTCATCACTAACGTTACATTATTTTTCATTGGACTGCTGGCATTTCTAATAATATAAATTATGCTAAAACGGTAAACGAAATAATATATTCTATACCACTTAAATGGTTATATTTTGCATACAGTTTTCGCCATCCCACCAAGAGTATTGACATCGAAATATCTTACTTTTTTTTTGGGCGTTATTTGCGAAAACTCCCAATTAACTGACTTAAAGAATGGAGAAATTCTCATTAAATATTACGATAATGATTTAAATTATCATCATATATGACAGTTTAAGACTTATTTTAATCAGTCAAATGCTCGTAGAATACAACGAGCCTTATTAAATTGCGTGTTGAAGAATTTTAGAACGATGATGACAAGAAAGCCCACCGATCTACGACTGTAGTAAGTAAAGATTTCTTTATCTAACACAAGCCATGAGTAAATACAAGGAACAAAAAAAAAATGCTTTATTACAAGTCTAATAATTGCTGTATTACATTATATTTAATGTTTAATTGGTTAATATCCCGAGGTGCACACAAATGCTCAATGCAAAGAACATAGAGAGAAAGAGAAGAAGAAAAAGAAGAAAAAAATAGCGACGTTTGTTCCTAAAGGGGGAAAGAAGTAACGCCCCTTTCTGTAATCTGTCCCCCTTTCAAGTTGAAAGTTGACATTAATGATTGGTTGTGTTAAAAAACGTTTAATGATTCGCAGACTGCGTTTCAGATAGATACTCTGTAATTATCGTCTTGTGTATGTCTCTGCCGGTTCACAATCTTCAAAAAGTTGCCTATGGGCATACCAAGGAACAGTATCAACTGTAAGCTGGACAAATATTTGCCCTCGAGTGGATCCATTTATTTTTTTTTTTTTACCTTTATAACTTTTACTTGTGTCTGTCTGTTTCTGTTAGAGGTGAAAGGTTGTTGAGAAAATGCGGGCACCCCTTATATCGTATCGATGATGACTGATCGTAGTCGATTTCCACCTCAACTGCATGCCCTCCGGTAACGGTAATTGTCCCATGTTACAACTGCGCCATCTGTCGTCGTCTAATGTTATAAATGCCACCCTAACGTGATGTTTCATTTATTTATCCGTCTTTTTTCTGTATTTATCTTCGATTTATGATTAATTATAAATCCATATCGTCTCTCGGAAATCAATGAATATTTTAGAATAATATCCATGATCAAATTTTCAGAAAAAATTATTCATTTCCGCCTCTAAATAATGAAGTCAGTTATATAAATTTTCACTTAAAGTTATGAATTATGAAAATGAATTCGACTCAAAAATAGACATGCCTACTTTATATTTTAAAAAAAACCCTACAAATGGGTTCCTATAAGTGTTAATTAACATTTCTAAATTTAAATATCCTTTCTGGATTAAAAAAAAACATTAAAATTTTACTTATTCTTAACTCCAAAATGTCCATGAAACATCTGAAAACTCGACTTAGACACTCTCTTCTAACAACATTGTTGAGATATTTCTAGACCCATACATGTTGTTCAGTGTAGAGATGAAACATTGATAAATTTTAAAATATTTACCGAAATATTAACCATTTTGATTCAAAAATAGCATCGTCGATGGTACAAAAAATAAAAAAATAAGCAAGAAATTGTTGAGCTTCCGTATCCTGTTAGCCTAAATATGTTTGACATTCCCCATTGCTTCCGAGTTTGACAAGCTCGGCATGTGACTACCTAGCTAGAAGAAAATAGCATTAATTCTATCATAACTCCTCCCTAGAGACCTCCTGCTAGTCTAGCAAAATTTTCTTTTTTTAGTTTACTTAAAAAATATATATGTATATAAATAGACAATGGTCCAAATATACCAAACGGCTTCATTACCGGCTCCTAGACTATATTACCTCTGTGTACCGTACCCGTGTATAACGTTATTCTATAATTAAGGTGTAATTAGGGACAGTTAGATAAACGTCATCGAGTTTCTTAACCTTTATGTTAGATCTTCGATGAAAGAATTAATAGTTGGAGTGTTGTGAATGACGGGTGTGTCGTTTTTTTGAAGCCAACTGAGATGTCGCTCCCTTTTCTTCAATCGTGTGCACTCTGTTGTTTGGTACTATCTCTGGATAGTACTGCGCCTCTTCCGTTTCCTGGGCGTGCATCTTCACCTCGGTCACCAGGTCCATGCGTAGGTATTATGATAAATACAGATAATGCCTTGTCTGAAATAAAGATTAAGCTTCTGACTTGTCTGACTGCTATGAGTTATAGATCCTGTGCCCCTATGAAAGTTTTATAGAAAATTTATATATACTTAATGCATGTATCGTTCCTTACGTTACAGTATCATATTTTTTTATTCATTTTGTAGCATGGAAATTCTATAAAACACAACCGACAAAAAGAAATTCGAATATCGTAAGAAGACATCTTTTACACAGATTGACATGGATTTTTATAAAGTAATCTAATAAATTACTTTATATATATATATATATATATATATAGTATAACAATGTCTTTTCTTTCGTATCTTTCTCACTTTTTTGTCCTACAATAGATCCTAGATCTATAATAGATGCTGGTAATAGCGACTTTCTAAATAGCGCCATTCTCATGAAGCGCAAACGAATGGTTGTGAATAGATCATTCATATGAATATTAAATAGAGAACTCCTCGGTATCTGAATTACTAAATGTACAGTACGATTTTTCATCGTAAATGACAGTATGGCCAAATCACGTGAGTTTAAAACACTTAAACTTGCGTGTAGATTCCATTACTAGATGTAATTGTTATTCCTTGAAGTAGGCCTACTTCTATTTAGCGCCAATTTCAGAGGTAACAAACGGTAACGCTAAATCGAAGTTTGACTGTATATTATAGCTTTATCATTAAATTTCAATCTAACGTCGTCTCGTATAAGTTATATTTCTCGAAAAATAACATACAAATTTATTATTTCATTCAATATAGAAGAAGGAAGGATATAAATCTGTATCGTGATAAATAATATATCATAGATAATTGAGCTTTCTAGGCTTGTTTAAGAACGTTATTTAACAATGGCAACAAATTTATTTCGATATAAAATCATTTAAAAATATTCTTTTAGAATTTATAAAATTTATTTTTAAGAGAAATTAGCAAAATAAACGAAAATAATATATGCTTCTGTACGGTTTTATTGTAGATTTATTAAGAAGAAATATACAAACGAAGAGAATATTTATTAAATTTGGAGCCTTATTAAAATACAGAAATATTAAAAAATTAAGCTGTCTCGAAAGAATTAAAATTATAAAATTATAAAATAAATTTTTAATTAACTATTTAATTTAATTAATACCGTTCGTTCGCTTCGGTCTGTTATACTTGAACAGACGTTTAAATAATATTTTTTTTTGCTTTCACACATACGAATTTATAATGTATATTTATTATATAACGTTATCTATATATAAATTTAATAACTTTTTAATCGATTTTTCAAGAATATCTGCGATATTCATACTTTGTTTTTCCAATTGATGCTTTATTTAGAGTTTACCATTTGTCAGTTGTTTGTTAAATTAATTAATTTATTCTCGATTTTAAAGAAAAGTTTTAAACTATAATACATTATGAAATATAAGGAGTTTATATTCTTTGGAGAATAACAAAATATATAGATCGGTATATTTAAAGGAAAGGACAAAAAATCAACGACGTATCTCGTAGTAGTACTTAATTAGGAATTTGTACTTCTTTTACTCTTTTATCCATAAGGACACTAAGAGGACCGTTTTTTCCAGTGGCGTAGCGAGGGGGGTGCAAGAGGGTGTATCATGCACCGGGCGCCACTCGCAGAAGGGCGCCCAAATGATCTCCAAGACAAACTATATGTGTTTCTGGAGGGGGAGAGGGGCGCCAATAAAGTGTCGGGCGCCAGTTATATTCGCTACGCCACTGGCTTTTTCATATCTATAATGGGTTCGGTCAAGCCCACAATGGGGACGAGAGAGGCAACGTATTTGGGATATAACATACGAAAACTTCCTGGGATTCGAACCTGTAGCCTATACAGAGCAGTAGATCTATGCCTTAACAATCGTCGAGAATTATTTAATTACCAGAAAACTATTGAAAATTATAGAAAAGGTAGCCTATAAGTGATTCTTTTTGTCTATATTGAATGAAATAACAAGTTTTGTATGTTATATTTCGAGAAATATGAACTTTAGAGACAATTATTAATTAATTAATTTTTAATTTATAATAGGCCTATATCCGCATGTAATGAGTTACATATGTAATACATACTTACCAATCAGTGTATAAGTTATATTGTACGCAAGCCTAGAGCATAAAATATAACTACTGTTTATTAAAACGAAAAGATTTGTATTAGACTTTTGTTTTTATTTCGAAACGTTAAATCCCAGAAATTTTTAAATTCTATTAAGGTCTACGAAATTATTTTTTATGCTTTTTTAATGTTAAAATATATATTTTCTGAATTGTTCTTCTTTTTTATTTATAAATCAAAATATATATTTAACCAGAACATGTTAAAATACATCTAAATAAACATTTGAATTTACAGTAACTTGCTAAGATAGGGCATAAGGCATTATATTATGCCTTTCTTATGCCAAATCTCGGCATAAGAGAATGTTATGCCTCTTTCACTTATGCATAACTCGCAAATTTAAGACAATGCAGGACTTAATACTAGAGATGACTTTAAGCAAGTTAAATATGCTTATTTTCATATTTTTACGATATACAACAGTTAAGGGCATATTCTCCTTTAATATTCTCGCAATAAAAAAGATGTATAATATAAATAATAATAATAATAATTATATATAGGCCTACATATAGTTAAATAGATATAAACGACCTTTTTAAAGGGCATCAATTTGAACTCGCGTTATACAAATCTGTGATTTAGTAAATAAAAAAATATTTTAAAAATATTTTAGACCCTATTAGGCTGCAATTTACAAATTGTAGACCTATAAATTCCTACTGTCGTCCGTCCGTTTGTCCGTCCGTCCTTCGTTAATCTCGAGAACGGAGTCAAATAGATGAAAATCGATACCAGATATGGAAAGCTTAGTGCACGGAGGCCCGATTAATTCAATTCTAAATATCTACCTTGCTATTGATCCTTACGATAATTTAAATTAAAATATGATCGAAAAATGCATCAAGGTATTGTGATGATGTCACAATAAGTAAATTCGATTTTTTTTTCAGTTTAAAATGTCTGATTAAATGTTTATTACGTTACTATCAATTTTGAGATAAAAGACAAGGAAGATTAAGGCCTTAAAAGATAAAAATATTGATCTGTGGATTACGTCAAGGAGAGATTAAACAAATCTAAAGGATTTAAAGCGATTTGTATCGTAATTTAGGCCTCTTAATATATTATAAAATGCTTTAAACTAAAGATACAACAATGACATAAATTTACTAGAAATCTTGTAAGAAACGAATCGATATTTCGACAATATAAAGTCTAAAAGTATGCGATTCTCTCGACAGGATCTAAAATTTTCGAAATTTATGACCCATTTGATGTGTTTAATCGAAAAAACAGCGAATAATTAATAGGCTTTGCGTGAAACAATTTTTAAAAAACCGTTTCTCACAAATATTAGGTTAGTTTGTAACTAGTTAACCTAATATTTAAATTATATAGGCTACAAGTAACGTATATGTTGATTTATTTGATAAGTTATTTTTCATTATTTTAATAAAATAACACAGAATAACTTATACAATTTTAAGTATTTTATATAATACTGTTTCTTTATCTTTCCATCTCATAAATATGGAATTTTTCACTATTTTTTCAGCGATGGAAAGAAGTAAATGAGAAGAATCTCTGGACACTCACAATGAATATTTAATTATAATTAAATATATAAAAGAAATCATCATTATAAATGACCGATCCCTATTTAATTAAGTTATACAATGTAAATATAATCTCACTAAATCTTACTGTTCTATATAGACTTTATCTATATAGACTAATCTATTGGAATAAACTAACACAACACAATTAACCTTTCAAAATTGGTAGTAGGTTGTGATTATTTTGAATGCATATAATATAAATTTATAATTTTTTTGCGAATAAATAGGTTAAACTGATCGACTGGCAAGTTTTATGGTATAGAAGCATAAACAAGTTTGAACAACACATTGATGAATAGCATAACTTTATGTAAGAATTTCTACTGCTTTTATGTATTCGGTTGTTTGTAATAAATCAAAATAATGTATTTTTAAAAATGATGTTAAAAATGTTATAAAAATTTTAACATAAAACTCAACTTATGATTGGTTACTTTTGACGAATTCGTCCAATAAAGATAATGGATCCTCACCCTACCGTCCTTCCAACACTTTTCCATATAAGGAAATGGATGCACAAACTTCCTTTCTTTTGGAATATAGATGCCTCTATTACTGTCAACGCCCATAGAAATATTTTCACGTCCATCTTAAAAATTAGGTCTTAAACCAACGTGCGTTAACCCGTTGACCTTTTAATACCGTGAAAAATTCATTTGAATAAATTAAATTTAAGCTATTAATTTTTTTTTTACCCTTCTTTAAGAAAATAAAAACTCCTATGCATATTTTTCTAGATACATAAATATATTTTTCTAGCAATATACCTTTGAAGTTGATACTAACCTGTTTTGGGAAGAACGGTCTAATTTATAGTGCAAACCATCATTCTTGATTTAATAAAGGATGAAGTGAACCAAGAATGAATTATACAATGAAGAAAAAACAGGAAGACCTCATAAAGACAAAGGCCTTTTACTCGTTATGAATATAAAGACTTCGTTTATCGAAAATAAGTTTGTTTTACAAGGTAGAAAAAAGGCATTTTAAACATAATTAAATTTAAGATAAAGTTTAATATTTATAGGCCTTATCAAATTGGAACGTGTAGAAGGTCTTAAAGAAAATTTCGTCATCTGTAAATGGTTCTTACGATATTCATTACCTCACTTTAATGAAGATTTTCATGTTAATTCTATTCATAAATGATATTTTCTTTAATAATGAGCGTTAGAGAATGCACATTAACAAGTACATTTGTGTGTTGCTCAATTAATGTATCATTAAAGTAAATGTCACACGAGAGCACGCAATTGACAATAGGAAAGAATTTTTATAACTTCATTTTATTCATTCAACAAATCCATAAATTTATATATAGATAGACAATAATTTGTTTTCGTGGTATAAGAGCCATACTGCTAAAAAATTCATTAATTACACGTAAAAGAAGATGAATTTAAACTTGATATCGTCGATATGTATGAGTTTATTGCATATTTTTAATTCTTTCGAGTGAAAAAATTGTTTAATAATATTTAAAATTTAAATAATTAATGGATAAAACGATTTATACACATGTAATTTGTATATAACGTCTAAGAGATTTTTCATTCGCAGAACTAGAGGTTACATCCGATGATAGAGGTTTGCACATTCTAATTCGGGCCCTCTTAAGTAGTTATTTTAATTAGACAACTGTAAACAAACTACATCTTAAAGCTTCACATTACTACGGGCCTCGCTTTATTCTCAAAAACAGCAGCCAGTCTAAATCCGGCCCTGGTCTTATAACAGTTTTTATATTATATAAACAGGTAGATACAGGCCTCTTTCTATAATTTTTACATTTATAATTTATATATTTTTCATATACAACAGAAACTCTATTATCTGTCAAGGTTCGGGACCGAGGCTTTAACGGATATGAGAATAGACTGATAACAGAATTCTCCTTACCAGTACAGAAAAATTAATGTACAGCTACTGTACAATTTATAATTAATACACAGTCCTATACGTACAGTAGCCTATTGTATAATCAATCAACTGTTTATCTACTGTACAATGCAATACAGTATCAACTTCATTATGACAATAGCACACTGACGGATAATCGAGTTTTTACTGTACTTTATGATGCAAAATCATTGAAAACATTCAGAAATAATGTTTTAATTAAGTGATTAAACAGGTAAATTTCAATTCTTATCCTAAAATAAACTTTTAACTTCTTATTAATTATATTATAAAATACGTAAATACTTGATTTTGTCGAAACCGTGTTGTGTTTGATTATGTCGAAACCGTGTTGTGTTTGATTAGTGTGTACAGGCACGATGAAGTGACGTTTATTTTTTCAACACTAGGCTAGTTGAATCTTTATTTAGTTAGATAAGTCTAGTTGAATCTTTATTTAGCTAACTAAATAAAGATTCAACTAGCCTAGTGTTGAAAAAATAAACGTCACTTCATCGTGCCTGTACACACCATACGTAAATACATTTTTTTAAATATTTTATTCAGAGTTTAAGCTAAACTATTAACTGTTTGCAATTAATCAAATAGATATAAATCTAAACTAGTAACGTGAATAAAATTAATTCCTTAACCTACATAATTATATTATACAAGAATTTTTAGCGGAATCTATTGCCAGGTTTTATTATTATTATTTTAACTCATAATTATTTTTTCTCGGAAAAGTTTTAACGCGTAAGAAGGTTAGTTCATTTTAAAATTCCATGGAAATTGTTATAATATTCATGAAGTGTGACATCATTAATTTAATATTTTGTTTTTGGAATTATGAATTTTTTTTTATTTAATAAACCGTTGACAATATAAAATAGTAAAAATACAAGAATATACTTTCTATATAATTATTCTTCTTTATTAAGTAATAGGTTTGGTAAATACTTAATAGTATTTTATATTAGGTTCGGTTTAGTGGGATACACAATAGACGACCTGCCTCCCGGGAGAATTTTCTATGTTACTATGGAAAACGGACACCTATTTAGGTGTTAGACACGTGAAGAAACCCGGAAAACTCTACAGTTGATCGGGCACGAACCCGCGATCGTGGAATTTTTCCACTGTTGAATCTATTTTAAATTAAACTACGAGGGACGAATTTTGTATTTTATTACTTAAAAAATTTATTTATTTATTTATTATATAATAATAGCCTAAGTCTTATACAATTAATACAAGTTGCTGCGCGTTAAGAGTCGAAGAGTGTGATGTTTATGTGTTGCTATCTTTCTAATTTGTCGTGTGTCTTCTTCGAAATACTTGTGTAATCTGTAGATCTCAGTCAAATAGCCGAATTGATCCTCAATGCTTTATACAAAGTTGTCATAATAATAGGAAAATAAACATTGATACAGCAAGTAAAATTGGTAATGGATGTCACTTAAAATGCTCCTTACCTCCCTTAATTACATCATTTTTAATATTCTTTCCGAAATATTTAATTTTCTTATACATGTAACCTAACTAGATACTAGCAAACGAAATTCATAAATAGATAAGTTATAATATAAATAACATTTATATAAGGCCTAGGCCCCTAGGCCTTCAATGTCCTTACAGGCCTAACATTTAGTTTATTATAATAAAGTAAGAAATAATATTTATATTTACTTAGATTAGTAAGTTACTTCTTAACCTGGAATGCATACACCCCGAAAGGTACGAGACACCTTTACTGGAAGAGAGAGATTTAAAAAAATATATACATCTTTATAAGTAACAGGAATATAGCTTTTAACCAAACATTTTTTATGAAATTGTCATTATTTACCTTTCTACGGCCTTAAAATTAAATATTGTATTTATTTTTATGCCATTTTTTGAGTTTTGTTTAAACATGAAAACAAATGTTTCCAATCTGTATTTACATTACGTTATCTACAATAGCTTTTTAAAATAGAATTAAATATGCTGTAAATTTCTAACCTACACCTAAAAGTTTTTATATTGATGAATGCTAGCAGTACTCATTTATCAATATAATTTTCTTTCTTAATCGTTAAGCTGTACCTTAAATTTAAGCTAAAATAAACGTGAGAAAATGGGATGACCTTTAAGTAAAAAACCCTTAAACTAATTTTTCATGGGGGTGCAGGAGCGCATTTTTAAAATTCAACAGGTGCAGCCAGTGGAAAAGGTTAAGAAGCGATAATAAAACTTAAATCATAGATACTTATACCCTGCAGTTTATGTTAGAAAATTTACATTACAGACGTAAGTAAATATATATATAAATTGATTTCTACAGTTTTACTGAGGTTCCGAGTAAGCAAATTAATGATTTAGTAAGTTACATTAATGTAAAATTGATAAATTTTTAAAATATAAAACATTGATTTTATTATAATTTATGATATTTTAGTTTAAAAAATATATATATATATATATTTTAAAAGATAGATAAATAAATTGGTCACCTACTAAAGTAAAGAGAAGAGGAGGCAAGGCAAATAAGTAGAAAACTTAAATCATAAATAAGGAAAAAAAAATTCAAATTGTGTACGATAAGGGTATGTAATTATTATATTATATGTAATTATTGTATATTATGTATAATTACATTGCATTACGTGTATTAATCTAGTCGTTCATAGAACAAAATAGGCTGAAATATTTTTACAGGATGATACATTATCCTTTTTTACATTTAAAAAACATAAAAAGAACCTTTCTTAAAGCACGACTACTGTTCCAGATGTACTGTACTTTAATCCAGCATACAGTAGCTTTTGTCAAAGAGTGTACGTGTACAATTTTGAATACTAAGCAGTCATAATAAAATTTGAAACATTTGACTAATTGAACTTTGAGTTAGGGGAATGTATTTCGACCCACCCGAACTCATCCCGACCTGACCTTGTGTCTGTCTAACCTGACAGGTAACACAGGTGTGCAGTGACGCCCAGTTAGTTGGCACGGGACACGTGCGATGTGCAGATTCGGAGGGTTTTGGGCGGGACATCCGTGACGACCCAGGTATTTCCGGTGAGAAGCTAATCCGCCTACGCTTCTTCTATGCACTTAACTCTTCCCGTAATTCCTAGATCCATAAAGTGTTCGTTAAACTATCCATTTGGTTGGTGTCTCCGTGCAAACTTATCATACAACTAAAGAAGTTCTTTATATCGAGTATCTTCTTGTTATCTAAATTATTTTTGAGCTTGTCACTGATTACTGTCAAGTTCATTATGTAATTAACTTAAACAGAAGAATTACTTATCAGAACCTTATGAATTATTAATGATAAATTATAATCTGGTCGTTTCGTTTGCATAATATTTCATTAATCCTCGAGTATTTTATTTTTTAAATTTAATTAATAAATTTGCTTAATTCTCCAGTGTTATTGTAACTAATCGGAGTGAAATTTTTGCTATTTAATCATTAAATTAGCATAAAATTTACAATAATTTACTAGAGTTTAAAATTACCGTCAACTTTACTCTTCGAGTTACATTATTTTTGTATGTTGCATCCTCTATCCAAGCATATAATTAATTTATATATAATTAGGACTATCGTGACTAAGATTTGCAATTAACAAAAGTTATTTATAAAGTCGATCTTTTGAGGTCGCACAGGCCTATACCTTGGACTAATTCCAATTTACGTACGTTAGAAAAAGGAAGAAAGACCCGGATACCTTTAGAATAACTAAATATTAAGTTTCTATAATATACATTTTAACAATCTACCCAAGAGAATTAATTAAAATTCGATTTGTGAGAAAATTCTAATAAAAATAGGGCGTTAGCTATGAGAAGAAAAAGGAAAAACTTTGATAGATTAAGTGATTTTCTGAGTTTAGAACATAATAAATTGGAAGATTGGACCTTTGACCTCCGAGAAAACGGAGAAAACGATCTTTAGTGATCTTGTATTAAATAATGAATAAGTTAAGGTGTTATTAAAGTGATCCTTAATAGATACCAACAGGGATGATGGTCAGTGTCATGCAGACGAGATACAGGCTTGATACTAGATATTTCTATGCAATAAGTGGGCACCCTGTGATTAGGAATAAGCCAACTACCGTTCTTCAACCACAAGTGTTAAGAAAAGACGAAAAGGAAGACGAGGTGTGTCACTGCTGTCTTTTTTTTTTCTTAATGCACCTGCAGGGATTGTAAAAAGCTGGATCAATCTGCTTTTAAGTCAGGGAGTGTAGCTTTCTTTTAGAAACAGCAGGTGGGATATCAAAATCATTTCTAACCTTCGAGGTGATAGTAAAAGTATAGGGTGTTAGAACTGCCGAATAAAGAAGAAAAAATATGCTTTTATACTATTTAAATTATCATGCTTATCTCCAGATACTGTTTGATTGTGTTCCAAAGAAATTTTTGGATATTTGCTCATTTTTTCCCTCTTAATTATTTCCTAGAACGGCTTTGTAAAATATTTGTTTAATGCCATGTACTGTGGTCTAACATTTACTTTAGTTACGCATGTTTGATAGTCTCTGTAACAAATCCATTTAAAGAATATGCAGAACGACACTAGAAATCTCAAAGAATAAGAATTAAATTACTTTTTTTTTTAAGTTTAAAATACGAAGAAAGGATGTAATTAGTAGATCTCGTAGATGAAATTATAATCTGGATATTAGCATAAATAAAATAAAAATAAAATTGTATAATGAAATTTTGCAATAACTACATGAAAGACGTTATTCAGAGGTGTTATTTAATTTCATTATTTCTACGGTTGGACCAATAGGATTATGATAATAAACAAGCCATTCATCCTTTCCCGAGATCAATTGTTCAGCACGCGCCACTAGGACCACTCCTTACATTCATGATTCCTAATTACACCGTTCTCCATCCAGGTGTTAAGGCAGGTATGCCAGTGGATAAGGGCTATCATGCGAGGTGGAGGAAACAGTCCATATGCAGGGGAACACACACACACACATACACACCCTTGGGATTGAAGGGAATATGTCTGCACCTCTTTGTTAATTTTTTTTTTTACATTTTACTTTCTATCTAATCTTCTACACACTTTAGGAATTCCTCTTAGATTAAAGATGTGTATTCTATAGAATTTAATAGTGTGCTTTGTAGGGGAATTCTGTGATCTACATTCTAAGAGGGGTAAGTTCTGATATTTAATTCAACTTAAAGCTGCTAGACATTATCAGTTAATTGATACTTTTAATCTTCTATACAACAGAATTGTTTAACTTTTATTATTATTATTATTTTTTTTTTTATCTTGTAAATATTTAAATTGTAAGTAAAGCAATTATCGATCGGACATTACAGGGCGCTGTCTAAATTGATTTACTGATAAGAATTATTTTTGTCTTTAATGAAGCAGCGAGTTAAATTAATGAATGAACGGGATATCACATGACACGCTAATTACATCATTTCCCTTTATCCAGGTTTTCTTTAACTTAAGTAATTAATCACTAAAAACGCGTTTTAATTCTAATGATCTTAACACTAATTAACTGTAAAAAAGATAAGAGAAACGTAGGAGGATCTGCAGATTTTTATCTGTAACAGTTAAGGAAATTCTTTAGTTTTAATGAATTTTAAAAAGGTGGAATTAATCAACGTTACAACGTCACAAGTAATAATGTTATAACCCCTTTATTATAATATAAAATGTGTGTACAAAAGTTTCTATTCTCTGCTTCAAGTATCGATGATAAATTGTACGCATAATTTATAAAATTCTTTAATTATTTCCACTGAAAACAGTGTTACAATCGACTAAGGTTGAACAACCTATAGTTTAGCATATAATGTATTCAGTATGCGTAAAGTTATCGTGGCATCGGAATAGACCAATTTTCTATGATTGCTGCTCTTGCATTACCAAGCGTACAAATCGAGAAAGCAGAGACATATACTAGAACAACAAGAAAGGCGTATTCTTACAAACCGACCCCCCACTGAGAGGAATAGCAGGAAACATAGCTTTCTATGATGTCTCCATCATAGGGGAGGCACCACTTATTTCGTTTTTTTACATCGTGGGAGTTCCTAACTTCTGCAAAACTATAATCTGTACATAAAAGCACCGTCAGAGTTTAAGTGCGATACAGTAGATCGCTTGAATACAAACACGACAAATGAGAACGTTTGTTTACTGCCTTACCTCTATAGAAAAAACAAGAAGTAAGGTCACTATACGATTTTTACGATGTATAGATAAAGAAATCGATAAAATTTCGGATATTTTGCATCTAAAATTTCATTTTTTATGCTTCCTTTCTATTGCGATTATCATTAAAATGTCTTTTAAAAAAAAAAACGCGATTAAAATTACCATTTAAAAATGCTCAAATGTGTTTTAATTTTAAATTACGATTAAATTTGTGCTCATTTTTCACACTAATTTAAAGCAAAATATGCTTAATTTGATAGTCAAAAAATGAAAGTATCTTCTCCTTTACTCATTAGTAGTGTGCAGAGAAACCAACATCATAAAATATTTCAAATCTTTTTTTTTTTAAATTATTAATTTAAGTTACTAAAATATAGAATTAAATTATTTTTTTATATAAAAATTAGACATTTTTCCCCGCATAAAGAGGTTTTAAAAATTCACTAACGTTTTCAATAGATGGTAAGAATATTCTATCGAACCGAACCGAACCATTCTTGTTAGAAGTGACAGCAAGCTAACTATATAGCTGCATCTCTGCTCATTATCTATTAATGATATTCCATTAACAAGGGAAACTGCGAAATTACATCGTGCCTCAAAACCAATTAGTATGATGAGAGCAGACGGAGCACATCGCCTTCCGTGTTTCTAGTGCACTGCAGCAGATGTTTCTCTTCTTTTTACCACAGTATTTTATTCATTCAAGCTAAAATGAAAAGAATAATAGTCCAGCTTTCACTATTAACTATATTACAACCACGTCTTCTTATCTAGAAGCTAATCGATAAACTAATGTTGTTGCAAAATCTATAGGAATATATCCTCCATTTTTATGCTTATTCAAAATTACAGTGAGTGTTTTGTATATTTAAACACTACTCTTTCTCTCTGTCCTGGTATATTTCAAGCTACTGAGCGCTTCCACTATTCATTATTTAAATATTCTAAAGAGGTTTCTAATTACAAGTGTCGCATAATTAATATTTATTATGCAACAGTTTAGTAGAATGTATGCTTTTTTTTCGTCTTTCAATTGTAAATTAAAGTCTTTCGATTAAAAACTCGGGAATATTTTACTTTAAAGCAGTGTTTAAGTGTGGTTTGCGTACCTCCGGTGGCAATTTTTGGCTGTGTACCGAGCGTAGAATCATTATTAAAAAAAAAACAAAATACGTTTTCCATTAAATTATAGGGCCTATATTTCGTATGAATTTTCCTATTCGAGTTGTGTTTAGTCTTATTTAAATAAATCCAAGAAAATATCTTATATTAAATATTAAAATCAGATATTAAAGTTCGTTTCAGTATTATTAAGAGTAGTTTAATACACAATAGTGTAATAATAATCACACACGAACACTCATTAAACTCGAAAAATCTTCAAATTAATTTGAAAATTTGACAAGTTCTACCGTGTTTATTCAGTTAAATAATACAAATTACACACGGTAACCTTTTAGAAACGTTAAAGGGAAGTGTCCATTGTTTAAAAGTGATAAAAACGTATTTTTCTACGATTTGTCTATATTCTAGAACAGTATAATGATCAAGAATTCCGATCCTGACGGGATTAGTATCCTGATATCGACTATGAAAACATACACACTTTAAAAGAGGTGATGGCTACAACAATACGTAGGCCTATTCTAGAAGATTCTACCATATCTGATTTATTAGAAGAAGCCGCAGATACTAGAAGAGATATTCTTAATGTTCCTTGTATGATTCAAGTGTATATAAATGTTAATAAAGGGCACAACCCTGAAAACCGTGTCAGAATAAGTGTTAATTGCGAATTTCTTTTACCGGATAATTGAAGAGCGAATGGAAGTGGAGCTGTTTTACTGGAGATAAGAGGTCTAAAACGTGAAAGTAGATGATGTCTTGTATCACTCCGGAAAGATTTAGGTGTGGTTAGGGGATAATTGAAAATAACACTGGTACATTACGTCATCACTCACTCAAGATAAAAATAAATGAAATCTCTTCCCATCAGAATTTCAAATGATAAGATTAATTGCATAATCAATTTTTTTTCTTTCTTAGATTTTCGTGCAGATAGAGAATGTAAACTTAATTCTGACGTCAACTTTTGTCGGAATTATCTTTTATATTTTATTATTTTCTACACACATATACCGGTATATATATATATATATATATATATAGTACAGGAACATGTGATAGTAATTGAATTTCGTTTGTGTCGACGTTTTTAACATATAAATGAAATTCGTTTTATTTAACATTGTTTTGGTGGGACGTTGATGGTGGTCTTACATTTGAAGAGCCAAAAGGACCGTTCAGTTTCCTAGTTTTTTTTATTTTTTTATTTTTTGGCTTTCAAGCTTGATAACTCGATGTCATTAATGAATAATGCCATCACCATCGCTCGTATTGTTAATTTGAAAGCTATTTTCTTGAGATTTTCTTCAGAGATGGCAACTTAAAGACGTCTTAAATATTAAATTTACACGAGTAGTATTATATTAATGAGGTACAAAACGGAAATTTTAAAATTACAAAATTGCGGTGTTAAGTTTTCCTCTCGTCCCACGCTGACCAAATTTGTTTAAAAATGTTTCAAGGCACGAATCTTACCGCCTCTTTTTTTTTTTTTTTTATCCTATTTATCTGGAGGGTGTTCTAGACAAAAGCCGAAGGAATATGGGGGCGATAAATAGGAGAGAAAGGGTTAGGGCTAAGAGGAAGATCGTCCTGACCACCCTGAGTGGGAGGGACGACCCATAATAAAACCCACGCTGCCTGGGGGCCTTTAGAAAAAAAAATGAACGAATGGACTAACTTTGACATGAAAATCAAAGATTTTCGTCAGATATTTCTGTAGCTTTTGTAAAATCAAGGAAAATCCTGACAAAAAGCATGAATGTTTTCAATAGGGTCTTATGTTAATCACAACAGTAATGCCATCTGGTGTGTCAAGCCGTAAACTTTGTAAAACATTTTTTTTACCTGTAAAAATAAAAAATGATACAGGTAAGTGATTAATGGTATTATTATACTATCGATCCTTTAATTTTACTTAAAAATTTCTTCTAATATAATAAATTTTCTTTTTTTTAATCTATGGTAAATGATAATTAATTCTAAAATTCCTCTTTTCCTACTATTTCGAGGTTATTCTCCTATACATAATTTAGTATGCATCAATATTTAGAACCCTATATTATTCAGGAAATAACTAAAAATAGTCTCAGGAAGTATTTTGCATCAACAGACAGCTGAAACTGATACCAACAATTTCCTGAGAATTTAGTGTAATCTTCGAGTTTTGGGGAGGAAATTTTATGAAAATCTGATGAAAACCTAAACACGTGTTCAGGAGCGTAACAAGTATCGATATTAAGAGGGGATTATTGAATTAAAACGCGTAAACCTACAATCCCTCCTGTACAGTACCATTGCGGATGCAACACTGAAGATGAAGAGTAAACTCTTAAATATTGATACGTATGTGTTTAAATGAGTTTGTCTGTTCAAAATTCACCTACTTACTTTGATTATTTTTTCTTAATTTATTTACCTATAAGGGAGTCGAGGCCTCCCTGCTTACGCTACTCCACGTATTCACTTCATCTCGGATCTAATTTCGAATTAATTATATTAATTCTGGACTCTGAGGAAAGAAAATTCTGTTAAATTTCTGTAATTCAATTACCTTCTTTTATATCCAATCTATAGCCCTGTACTATTTAATACTTTATTCTGCACTAGTCAATGCATCTATGTGTTGCTATCTTCCAGCAGAATTCCTATTCCTAATCTTATCAACTTTGTCCATAAAACTCAGAAAGTGATATTCTCATTAAATATCTTTGTGTTCGTGATGCGTATGTTAATGCACGAAGCTGGTTTTTATAGGTTAATAAACTTCAACAAATGGGGCATACGTAAAAATATTTAAAACAAAAAAATATATATATTTAATTTATTATAAAATTTTAAAATGAATAAATATCAAAATCGCCAATTAAAAAAAATATACAAACTGCAGTTCTCTCTCTTTACCGATTTCGTTTTAAATATAATTAAAACGAATTAAATCTGGTCGAATTTAATCCAGAAGACACATAATATATCAAAAAGCATTAAAATGAAATTAAAAAATTATAAACAATACATTTTATCCTATCTGTTCCACCTACGAAAAAAAAGGGATGATATGAGTCATCTGG
Source organism: Centruroides vittatus (assembly GCF_030686945.1). Lineage (NCBI taxonomy): Eukaryota > Metazoa > Arthropoda > Arachnida > Scorpiones > Buthidae > Centruroides > Centruroides vittatus. Next base: position 223,701 of record NW_027122591.1, on the reverse strand, counting down.
GCGGCCATCTCCATAGCCCACCTGCTTTCCCTGAAGCTGACAGGGTTCTAGACAACAGATAGGGTATCTGCATGACACATGCCACGTGCTTTCTGTCACGATCTTCGCCTCTGCACACCTAATCTTCAATGGACTGATCCGATGCTTTATCATTTAACAGATAATTTACTCTATCCCATCTTACAGGATACGATGCAGTACGTTTGGCCGTTGAACCCCCCTCCCGAATTTAAACCCTGTAATTAAATCGGGTATTATCTAATAAATTCTAAAAAGAAAGAAAGAAAATTTAATGACGCTTCCTTCTTTTTTTAGAAAATAAAATAACGAATAAAAATTTCTTGATGGCATGGCTACAATCTATCATATCTTAGTAAAAATCGACTAGGCTAACATTGTTCTACCTTTAGACTGCCAAGACGTGCATAATTCAACAGTCGAAGCAGTTGGAATTCGATGGCATTTACTGAATGGATGGTACTTTGGTAAATGGGTTCCCTACACAAAGTAATAGACCATCTGTGGAACCCACTCGACAATATTGGTCTTTTGGGGAATCGAGTAAAGCTATTAGGATTATTGGAACTTATGAGAAATGTCGTTCAAAGAATCCTTTGATCCGAACGTCTGTCTAAAACGCATTTTATCTTAATGAATAAATTACTGTTTCGGTTACGAAAAAAGATCGTTATTGATTATATTATTATTTATTTTTTTTATTTTTTCAAATTAGCAATAATTTTTTGGAAGGGGAGTAACCACTCCGTCAATTAAGTAGACCTTACACGACGTTTCTGTATTAATATCTAAATTGGGACACGCAGAGCGATGTCAGAAATAATCGTGATAGATATACACTATATTATTAAGCTTCCTTCCTATCTTAATACACAGATAGGATTATTATCCGGCTATTTTTTATTTTAATTCGTAATAAAAATGGCTCGTTTTATCTTCCTACATTATCCGAGAGGTAAGGCCATAGATAAACAAATTTTCGTGTAAGAAAAAATCGTTTTATTCTCAAATACTCATTAAATATTCATAAACGACGTGCTTTCTTAGAAGATTGATATAATGAATCTGTTCTTATTAAATTTAAATATGGTTTGTAACGCGAATTATCCACCCAGTCTGCGTGTGACATCATGCTTTTGGCCTATCTACTGGCGCCTACTCTGCAAACATTTAATCTTTACCTGCAGACAAATGATTATTGTAAACCAAAAATGACTCATAATAGACCCTACGATAAATAAGTTTAGTATAGTTTATACAAGCCATCCAATTAAGTTAATATAAATCGCCAGAGATTAATATCTTTCTCTTTGTTTGCTTTGTTTTGTCATCTGTTTCTGTATTGTATCTACTAAAAACGAATAAATAATATAAGAAATCTGTTTAAAATTAATTAGGTTTTTCTATAAATTATATATTTACTTCATTTATTTTATGTATTTCTGTAATAGTTAGTCCACACACGAGTATTTTGTCGAGGGATGCGAGAGGATGAGCCACAATAATGTTGAAATATTTTCGATATATATAATTATATCAATCGAATTGAACGTTTTAAAATAATAAATATTGTTATATTGATTATTAATCACGAATTTTACCGAAATTATTATTAATTTTTCACAATAGATGGAGCCACAACTCAGTTATATTAAAAATATTTATATGTATACATTTTGTATTTTTGCACACTTTATACTCTACAGTTAATTAAATTTAAGCAAAGTGTCTTTAATAAATAATACATTAAATAATTTACATGGAATAAAAATAATAAGTAACCATGTAGAATTTTGCTCTTGACGAACCATCCTTCACGAAAATCGAAGAAATTACACTATATATATATATATATATATATTTTTAAAATAGTTTTGTTATTATATAAAAGATGTCATTCTCATTAACCTATTCGGATCTGTAATAATCTAGTTCCATCTAGTCAGTGAGAAATGTACTGATGCGTGCTTGTTAAATGAGACGCCCTCGTGTCTGGCTTCCCCCTCCGTCATCACAACTTCATCAAATAGGTAATCTGTATGGATTATGGTTTCCACTGCCTCTTTTCTAGCGAAAACCAATTAGGAAAATTGCTCGTTGGCTTTTTCTCAATTCTCTTGTGTATTACCGACGTACAGTACACTAGCAGAAAACACAGGAACGGTCTATAGTCTGATAGCAATAAGTGTGTATTTACTCTGTATAAATATTAATATTAGTCCTACATAAAAAATACTTTATCTTACACGTCTATAAAATTGATAAACTAAAGCTAAATTACTCGCACACTTATCAGTTTTATTTTTCTTTTTTTTTTTTTATAAGTAGAAAAAGTGTTTCTCTCTACTAATTAATGCACGATAAATTTCATTTGTTTATCATAATTAAAGCGCTGTATCCGTGAATTAGTTATGCAGGTGGGTTTTCTGTGTTTAAATCGGTCAAGGTTTCTAAATTTTCACGCGAGATATGTTTCTTTTTTTTAAATCTCTACATTTAAATGTTTTAAGGTATATAACTTATAAGATATATAAATTTTTGTAACGGTTAACATTTAATAATTTTCATTTCTCGAAATTACGCATTCTGACTTGTGACCCCGGTTTAACGAGCATGTCCCCTTATCTAGGTGATCCCTGTTTGAAATTCTCTTTCTAATGGAGCGTAACTTATCCGAGAACAATAGAAATATGAGGCTTTCGACCATAACCAATCAAAAATTGGAAGAAATACTTTGGACCTCACTGAGAGCTATTGTTAAACGATATATTTTTTTTCGTTACATTACCGAACGTAGCTCATAATTAGAAACTCCTAAACAGTTTATAGGGAGAGAAATTAGCATCGAAAATAAAAAATTGGATTAAAAAAAAAAAAACGAAAATTACGAAGGATAAATGAAAATGCCTAATGGCTAACCTACATTTACGAATTTTTCAAATATTTTTGACTCGATAAGGATCGGCAGTTTAAGTTGTTAAGAGTAATTAAGTTAAAAAAAAAAAAATTACGAAGCAGTTTAGACGAAAGTATTTCAGTTATTGATATGTTATCTGTCTTTCTCTACTGGTTATTTGGCAAGATATTAACCAATCGTCTTGATTTAACTACCTTTCTTATCAATTAACTCCCTTGATTCAAGGATTCTTGGAGAGATTTTTAATTCTTTCTATCGTATTAACGATCGAGAAAAATACATTAAGTAAAATATATAAATTTATAAATCTGGTTTTAATTTCTCGTTGATTTCTATCTGAATTTTGGCATGAAATTAAACTGTTTAAAAACTATTCAGATGTATCTGTTTTTTTTTTTTAATTTGTGAAACGTGTAGGCCTACATTTTATGTGCACTTTAAAAACGTATTTTAAGGTGTTTTCCCTTCTAATTTTACCGTAAAAGTGTTCATGAATAGGTTTTATACATAATTAATTTACTAGAAAATAGTTCTATACATTCGATAGTTAAATATTCAGTTTTATTTTAAAATATGATCCAGTTGATCTTCATCTAAGTCCATATCACCTATTCACCATCAATGAGAATAAACCTAATGAATACATTAACTAATTAATAACTCAAATATGAAACTTTCGATACCTATCACCCATATTCCAGTTGATCTATTCGATCTATTACAGCTCATAATTTATTTAGATGAAAGCAAATGTACTGCTTTTTACAGAGAATTCATCTCATTAACTCCTCAACTTTGGTTTCTCATTAACGTAGAAAGCAAAGTCATTATCACTTTTGTAATATTTTGTTTCAATTCAAATGGTTAATGAGATAACGAAAGACAGACAGACTAATGGAGCAAAATCACGAAACACGAACTTTTAGCAGACAACGAAGCATTATCTTGTATCAAGACCGTTTTAGAGTCATTTACGCCAAGAGAAGGCTGTAATTATATAGTCGAGGGATCTTTAACGACCACATACATTTCCTCTGCCATCATCTCATCCAGATTACTAATGGGTTTATGCATAACAGATTTCGTCGAATTGATCACGAGTAAATTGGTTTCTACAATCGTGAATCTTTAAAAATTTTATAAAATTTTTCAAATTTTTCGTGGATGGCATTCAAATTAAACACAATCCCCACCTTTCTCTACTTTATCGTAACCGCTTACCACGTATGAGGGAAGATAATCTTTAACTAATTAATTGAACTTTTAAAACGATTGCTTATAAATTCCGCAAATTAAATTGGTATTTTAAAAGAAAAACAAACATAAAAAAATTCTTTCTTTCAAAATTTTTATTAAGTAAAGTCACGAAATCTCATAAAAATTGAAAATTTTCTAGGCAATAACACGATCTATTAAAAGTCATCTGAGCATATAAGAATAATTCTGCACGATTACAAAACTTTGATCACGCTAAGCGTGAGACTATCACGTATGATTGCTTCCGTCCTGTGATTATGTTTTCAATACATTGAGTTAACTTATATTTTTATATATATATATATATATAAAAGAAGGCCCGCTATTTCAAAAAAATGAAATAATCTGAAAATGTCCCGAGAGATCTTCAATTTTCTTTTAACGAAAGAATATATATAAGAAGATTTTTAAAAATAATAACAACAGTAAGAAGGAACGGGATAAGAAGACGGTCGTTTTCTAGTGAATCGACGTGGGTGTGGTCTGTCGTTTGGTCACGTAGATTGCGTGACAAAATATACCAACCGACTGGAGATTATAGAGGGATACACTAGACACCACATAAGATTGTATTAGAGACTGCGATTGCTGGTCTATGATCAATTTGATCCGAAAATTGGGTTGAATGGTTACTGGGATGAAGCAACAGTCTCTAGTGAGCTCGAGATTAAAAAATATGAAATTTCTCTTCCCTCCCCAATGACCCCTGATAGATTTTAATACAGGATAGCCTATATACGACACACGTAATCGTTATGAACTTTTAGATAATTAAATGTAGATTTGTTGAACGATTACATTAATTTTAAGTCACTTATCATTAAGTCGTGATTATCAATTTTATATAAATGTTAATTAACTTATGTAAATAATATGATGCTATTTTTAATTTAGGGAATGAGTAACAGCTGTTGTTTTTTCTTACGTACAGTACACGTGATAGAGTTTAATGTGGAACTAATGATAGGTATGGACTTAGAAACGTAAGAAGCTCTTTTGATTCGTTCGGGAATTAAACCTTTAAGCTATTAAGAAATTATACAATTATCTTTAATTAGATTCATCAGGAATTTGTTGCTCGCAACTGTGATAATTAGTGGATAGCGTGGGCCGATTTATGTATAAAATCCGTCTTTCTGTAAAGGTGAAATTTTCAACGAATCCGTCGCTTCTGATAAATCGGAAAGCTACTATATTTAAACTATAGTTAAATTGTTTCAGATGAATGCGAAAATGAACGTCGTACATAACTTCTCTACGAAGATCATTTGAAACTGTTGGTATTTAAATATGCAATAAGTAAAATGTTTTGGTATGCGGTGAGGGGCAATGTTCTCGACATTCCATAGCTACAAGTATGAGTTTAAAAACGAATAAAATTACTCATTAACGGGCGTTGTCAACTTAGAAAACGTTTCAGCCAGTTACGAAATATTTGTCTCAGGTTCAGAGATTATGCTATGAATGGAACAATCAGATGCAACCTTCATCTGTAACACAACGGCTCACCATTGGCTGTGCTCCAATTCTGTCGTGATTTTTTTCCTTCTTTTCTTCCCTCTAAATCCCACCCACCCCCACTTCCTTTCACTCCTAATTACTGACAAGAATGGGTGCGACCGAAAAACAGCCAACTTCTGTACATCCCCTCCGCTGACAAATCTGCCTCTATCCATTTTGAAAAAGAATGGACGACACGTGCCTAGTGTCTGTTGCACCCACCCCAAAAAAGTGGAAGATATGAGGTCTAAGTTGAAGGTACTGTACCGATGACAATAGAAACCGACGGTGGTACATTTAATCATAGGGTGGCGAGGTGCATCCGTTGGACGATCATTAGAAATTCATTTGTGGTCCATTTTTGGGACATATGTCCTCACCCTCCGCCTTAACATCATTTGTCGTTTTAATATGCTCATCTATACAGTAAACTAATTGTATCTTGCTGTAGAAGGTCAACTCTAAAATTACGCGCCACACCTGCACTGCGAGGTGACATTTTTTTCTCCTTTTTTTTAAATCTTTGCAAAGCTTTATAAAAAGAACTAAGAATGCTTTCTATTAAATGCATTTTTATCGGGAAAAAACTTATAAATTAATTTAACTGGCGCTATAAATTTCATCGTTATCGAAATATGAATGGCACAAATCAAAATTAAACTTGGCACCGTATGTATAATTAATAAAGGATCGTCGATATGATTTTATACGCTCGTATTTAGAAATGATTAAATAACAGATGCCCAAACTCTTTATGGTAATCTTTCATTATTAGGTTGGACATTCACAGGAAGTTAAGAGAGAGAACGCCCTACACCTGTAGCTTCAGTCACAGGTACGCCCAGAAAGCGATCTTGACCTTTTTTCCTAGCTGCAAAAATAGAAAATATACCTACATACAAATATGCATATTACATATATATATATTTATCCCAAATAAATTTTATTCCCATCCAATTTAGTTTAAAAAAAAAATTAATAACAATAAAGAATGTTAATTTTAGCTATGTTCTGACGCCCCTACTTAGAAATTAATTATAAAAATTCGTAACACGTGATTAAATTTGAATTAATTAACATAAAACGGCAATCTTGACCTTTTTAAATCAAATATTTAAAATTTTAACCAATTACAAATCAAAAATTTCTCTTCTTAAGACCGCCTCTGCGCGTGACGATCGTGCTGAATATCACCTTCTACACCAATCACGCGTATCGAAGAAACCACGTGTACTTTCACTTAACCAATCGTCAAGTCTATATCTTCGGAGGAGGTACTTTTAGTTTAATTCTAAACATCTGCGTATATTTTTTCTAAAAATAAAATATAAATAAATATTAAAACATTCGAATGAGTTATAGCCGTTTGAATAACATCAACGACTCGAAATATCGTATAAATGATATTAAAAAAAAAATGAAAAGAAAAAAAGAAATTTGACGGGAAAACACAGGTCGATGATATCATGTGACCGGAAACGAAGGGTCATCCAACTCGGGAAGCCGGTGATTACTTCCGGTGAGCAACGGACGCGATGTTACGCGTCTATCCTTTCTACAAACAGAAGAATTGTTGAGAGTTACGATTGGTTGGTTACGTTATTACATTCTCATCGAGATAATTCTTAATACTTTACGGTCCAAGATATGATTTTGAAACTCCAAATTTCCTTATCCTATAAAGTGGTTTTCTCCTTATATCTAGTCAGCCTAGCAGGTAAGAGGTGCAGACCTGTAAGAAAACTGATGACTCCCTTTACTTTTCTAACGAAATAACGAAAAATTCTCATCTAAAATAGCATTATAAGCGTTTTTTACAGTAAATCAAACTACCTTTTCTCTTTCTAATTATCAAACAATTACTTTCTCCTTAGCATATCGATTATAGCATCAAAAAATATCTTTCTGACGTTATGCAGATAGCAATTATGATAATTAAAAAAGAATTTAAATCGAGGTCACTTTCTAAAAATTAATTTTCCTAAAACACCTAAATTAATTCAAAGAATGTAAAAAAAAGTCGTATTCGAACTCGGAATCGAATGTTTATCAAATACACCACGTGACTGTATATTGTTGCAACATTCATTGTAACTAGTGATTCGAAAGGCGTTGCACTCGTTTTGTCTAAGCTTTAAACATTGTAATAACTTGCATAAATTATTATTTTGAACGTAATGAGCTCTTTATATATTTATAAACGATCCATTAACTTTAATATTAAAACGAGCTTTAGATTATAAAAGCTGATTAGAATTTTACAAAAAGTTATCTTTTCGAGAATTAATTATAGTAATTAATTCTGCTGAGTTATTTTATAAAAATTTTTAACCTAAAATACAATATAAAAACACCATTAATACATTAAAAATATAATTAATTAATACGGGATAATCAGTAGTTGCTGTAGAGAATTTACCTCAAAAGTATTATTTATTTTTATAAACTGAAAACATTAAGCAATACTTTCTTCTATAAATGAAAATTTATAATAAAAATTCCTAATATTTCATTAATTTTTATCATTTAATACGAGTTTATTAACGAAAATCTGCAAAACACTACTTTTTTTTTTAATCATTTAACATGAGAATTTTTCAGTATTATATACAATTTTATTAATAAAAATCAATTAGAAAAACATGTCTTTAATCATTAAACAATGAAATTTTCAGCTTTATATAGATTTTATTTTTAAAAAATCTACAAAATAAACTACATTTAATTACTTAACGAAACGTTGTCATTTTCTTTCCCAATAACATTATTTATCAGGGGTAAAAAAAAATTAAATTTTTAAGAGTCATTTTAATATTGTTATGCTTAATAGCAAATACTTTTTTAAAATGAATGTTTCGTAAGTTATTCTCAATGTGTTCTCCTTTAATATTTAATTTAAAGCTGAAATTTTTGAGGAAATATGAGCCTGCGAGGCAACTTTGTCCTTAATAGCTTAATATAGAATTTTTTTTTCGGTCTCTACTATTATCAATATTATCAGAAAATACTAAATCTATGCTTTAACTGGTATTTTAGGATGTCCGGTTATTGGCGTGACCAGCTTATTGCACGTTTGCTCTATTTAAAATGGCAAAAAAAAAAAAGTTTATAAAAAAAAGCAGAGAGAGAGAAAGAGAGAAATTGGCATTTTTCTTCACTTGACGTCATCGATTTAAGATTTCTATAAAACTAATTTCTCCTCCCTCTCTAACGCTTTAACTAAAGCTAATTTAGACGATAATCACGAATATTTCTTTAAAATAATTATTAAAAAATTCATTTATCATTATCTCTATTTGGACTTTAATTATTTAAAACAAGATAACATCGGATAGTAATTATTAAAGATGTATGTTACAGGGGGAATTAATTTTTTTTTGTTTCCTCAGCCGGCCAAAAGAGGGCGACACGGTCAAGTGTTGTATCCAAGAAGACAGAATTGTTACCTTTTAATAGTTTCATTATTACGAGGTATTTCCATGGCGTGTAAGTGAAAATAAATGAAAACAAAATAAGCCAATTCTCTAGAGACTACACTTGGATAAATATCGGATAATTGTTACCCTCGGCTGACTCATATCTTTCGTTGACTGATTGAAGCTATTCTACAAGCTGGTAATTTATGTATGCTATTTCTCTTTTTACACGTGAACCTGTCGCGTGTTATTCACGCGTAAAACAAATTACAGATGAAGCTATAGGAGGATCAAGCTAAAAATGGGGGGGGAATGTCTCCTTCTGTAAATATGTTTGTAGTAAATTATAGATCGGCTGTAAATGGTTTCGTTCTCATTGACAAATCAATAGATTCCGCTTTTTCCCTTTGAAAAATAAATTATTATTATTATTATTATTATAAACTTGTGAGAATAAATCGGAATTCTGTATTAGTTTATATTTAGTAAATTTTGTTTATTTATTTACAGTAGAATTTGATACAAATATTCACGAAATATACAAAAATAAGCGAGTTTATTCGAATAAAAGAGTGTTTTTTCAAGAAAAATTAAGCTAAAGTTTAAAGTAAAATTAAAGTAAATTAAAAGAATAAAATGAAATTTAAGTGAAAGAAACATGAATTTAAGTTAACAAAAGAAGAACAAGTGAACAAAAGTCAACATTGGTTATGAAAGGCTAATCCTATAAAAAAGAATACAAGCTTTACGTTTCTTTGTTCATTTATGCTAGTTGTTTATTAGAATAAAAAAAAACTAAATTATTTTCTTTTTATTCTTTCACCATTTGTTTCTTTATTATTATTATTTTTATTTGTGTATCTCATTCATTAGAATACATACGAATAATAAAAAAAGTATAAATAATATGTTTCGATGAAGGACAAAGACGAAACGAGTGAAATATATATTCCTGTATGGGAAAAAAGAAACATTACTGGACAAAAATGAACATAAATAAAAATATATTAGCACATAATTAAGGTAAATTATATTAGAAAAGATAAACAAGCAGTTTGTTTTTTGTTTTTTTTTTTCTTAATTTGAATAAATGAATCAAGTGAAGATGCTATAGGGCAACACATTCACCTTTTAAGAAGTTTTTAAGAAATTAAATACTAAAAATATTCATGAAATTATAAATGAATTTCCATTTTGTAGTGATTTTTAAATTAAAAAATATCATTTCTAGGAATTTCCATTATTTCTCATCTTTTAATAATTTAGTTATACATTTAAAAAAATCACATTTGAATTATTAAAATTCCAATTGTAGTTTGGTTAAATTGCATTAATAAATAAATTTTATAAGAATGAATACAAATTTCTTCTTTTGAAATATTTTATTAGAAAATATTTAATTTCTCACTCGATTAATAATAATTTTTTATTACTTAATACTGAATTTTTCTGTTATCATTAAGATAATTGTTTTTGGTATTGAATTACCATTTAATTTAAAGGAATTTTTGAAATTTCTATCTTATAATATGCTAAAATCATATTTTTACATTACAGATCTATCATTTACTGTAAGCCATTTATTAAATAGACATACGAATTGCCCCACTGTAAAAATATGAAATTAAACTCGGATATAAACTTTAAAGTATCCATTCGAACTAAATAAAGAAGATCATATTAGAAATGATAAAAGAAAAATTCTCTTTATATTCTTCATTCAGTTATTTGTGGTCAAATCTGGTTGGATTATCTCAGAGAAGTCTATTTTTTTTTTTAAACCCATGGAAGATTAAGCAGGGTGTGTCTCAATACACACATTATATCTTCTTGCAATCTCGTATTTAAGAAAGGGATTTCCTATTCGATTTGATCCCATATCTCAAGTCTTTGTTGCTAAGCAAAATCAGTAGTTGGTCTATATATATTTCAAGGTCATTATCAAAAACTGCACCGCATTTTGGCGCAGAAGGTCTAATAACAATTTTCCCACCACTGATTCGGCCCTATATAATTGAGAAAATTATACATAAAATCCTACTTTGTTCAAAAATAATGCCTTGATTTATAGGCCTTTATGATATAAAAACATTTAAATCGCTATATTAAACAATTCTTGAAGAGAAATGAATTATAATAGATTGCAAAATCAACTTAGTTTTACTTTTTTTTTTAAAGAATAATGTCAATCATTATGAATAATTTAGAATATTTTATCAAAAAATTGCACGATTTTAGCCGTTGGGGACTATTGTGGTCGTAGACATAGAATAACACAATCTATTCCTATCGTGTAAAGAATTATAGGTCATAAAATAACCTAAAAGTATTGTTATTATCAAGTTCTTTTAAAACTCTTTTATTGGTGAAAAGTGAAAGTGGAAATCCTAAAAAGGAGGATGCACAGGCATTGCGGTCTGCTGACTGTAACTACCATATAACACATCCTGTTTTGTAAATAGGCAGATTTTATGATAAATCCCCAAAGTGTGGATTATTAAAATGTATACATTCGAAAAGATAAATAAAATAAAATAAATTCTGTTCTAGGTTTAGAAGGTTCATAAAGCAATCGCATATGTCTTTAAATTAATTTTAATTAATTCACTGTTTACTTTAATCACATCAATTAACATAAAAGAATTTACATCAATGTATCTAATTAAGATTATTTTAAAATATGAATCAGTTTTTACGTCATATCAATCAGTAAGCTCACTTTATTTAAATTAATTGTAATAATATATAAAGGAAATGATACAAATAGCCAAAAAATTGTTACCGAAAGGAATCATGTAATACTAAATTTCTACTCGTACAGTACTTATTTTAGTAATTTTCCATTAAAAATACTTATTAGGCCTGCAATTAGTAGTCTAATAATATTATTTAAATTATTACACGAATTTTGTTTATACGTTTTTTTTCTATGTAGGCCCCTTTAATCATTTTTCCACACTAGTATACTCCATAGAGTCCATACACACATAGCTTTTACAGAATAACAGCTCTGATTACATATAATTAGGCTTTACATTCTACAGTTTTTTTTTTTTTTAAATCATAATTTATGTTCTAATATAATTCCATCTCTTATTTACCTCTGTTGAAAACATAAATTTGGGATAATCTAAGTAGAATAGATCCCATTTAAAACGAGACAATTGGGCTGCTTCAGAGAATCTACTTTTTTTTTCCTTTCTGATTATTTTTCCCCCCTTTACACCTTTAGTTCAATCCAGGGTGAGACGATAGGTTATCGGAACACTGGACTTTCCTACATGTGTGCTAATTCCTTTGTAGAACTTACTCCTTTGCCGATATAGCGGCTGGTGATTGGCAGTCTTAGATTATCACGACTGCGCGCGCGTCCGGCAGGTGGCAGAATATGTGGAACACACCAATGAAAGCGGATCTACTGCCTAAACTACTCACAGTGTACAGGTGAGAGAGCACGGAAGCAGACAGGTACAGCGGGTCAATCTGCGACTCTTCTGTGTGTTTACTTAACTCAACGTACAGTACATAGGACTAAATATATATATATATATATATATAATATATATATATAAGAAAAAAATAAGAAAAAATATATTAAACTGGACTAAGTGGGTTCGACGGTGTATCTATGTCGAATTCACCGTCAGGACCTCTCCAGAATCATCCTATAAATCCAGAATCGCCAAGGATTTCGGTCATGACAACAGAAATGGCGGATTTCCACGATGTGAGTATATATATAAATATATATATATATACATATATAATTTTTTAAAATATTTATTCTTATTTTCGTGTATTAAGTTACTCTATCCGGGAATATATAAGAGTATATTTTGATTAATGAGATGTTTTTTTTTGCATCAATTCTAAACTGTAATTGACTGGTCGTTAATGATAAACAATCGAAACTCTTAAGTACATTGTTGTTAAGCAGTGATATATTTCGGAAATTTACCACCCGCAGTTTAATACACATTACTTTGATAATTTATAGACATTATGATAATTAACCTACAGAAATTTTTAATATGAATGACAGGTTATTTATTTTTATACCGTAGAATATTAATTTTGCTGTGTTTTAATTATGAGAAAATATATGAGTCTTTAGTTATTTGGTAGGCATTTATGAATTTTATTGGAAGTAAATTATCTTTAATTTTTTAACATAATAAATTAGCATTTGATTTTGGAATTATGAAAAAAATTTATTGAGAATTTTTCTGAATAAAATATAAAATTTTGTGAGAAAATTAAGAAAATAATAATGCAAATTTTATTTTACTTTAGATTTTTATGGAAATTGAAATATAAATGTATGAATATAAAATATTCTAGTAAATTAATCTCTATGTAATTATTAGAAATGACTCGAATTTCTCCATTATATTAATTGAATTTTCTATAAAATTTTAAAAATTAAAATTCTGTGTATAACAAACAATTAAGTAAATGAGTAGCCTATATATTATCAAAAATACCAAAATTATTATAAGAAATATTATAAGAAGAAATTAAACTTAAACTACATTAAATTTTGAAAATTTTTCTAAAATTTAAATTTTTTAATCATATTATTTAGAAAATTTTATACAAATTTTCTTTAAAATTTGTGTTTTATAATATTTAGCCTTTGTTAAAAAAGACATAAAAATTATATAATAAATAAAGTTTATATTAATATAAATGATTAAAATTTAAATTTAAAAATTCGGTAGCGAGTTAAAAAAAAAAAGAGGCATTGGGTGGTAGGGAAATTGAATATTGGAAATGAAGTGTTTGCTTTGCTTCCGATTGTCCAATAAGAGTAGAGCTCCACAGCCGCATTGCGTGATAGCTTGGTGTGTACAGAATAGATTACGTAAATTTTTAATCGTTGGATGAGTACAAACAGGACCTATTTGTTATATTTTATTGTTTAATAATCTCAACTCTTAAAAAAAAAAAAATAATAATAAATTTCCTTTCAACCTTTTGTAACTTATGAGCTGCGAAGTATGAGCGCTTTGCTACCGCAACTGCATGTTTTTAAGCCATTGAATATTCAAATTAGCTCCTGTTTGTTATTCGAGTGGAAAATTTCGAACGATATTATTACTCCGGATAGTTTATAACGTGTTTAGAGATGATTTAAATGAGAGTAGAATAGTTTTATATATAGTTTCGGGTTGCTTTAAATAGGAAACTGATGATGAATCGACTGCGATATGTGCGGCTTTTTCGTGCATGCTTATTAGAAATCGCTTATTTTAAAAATAATGAATGTACTGTACTGCTGTACATCTGTCCGTTTGTCTGGCTGGTGTTATTTTTCATTTCTTTATAAAAATAGAGATGCTGAATTTGTTTTTTAAGTTAAGAAAAATATTTTAAATGTGTAACATTCCATAGCAACCATAATTTTTAATACTTCTTAGTACAGTAAATGAAATTAATTGTTTTATTTTTTTTAAAAAGTTTAAAAAATTATAAAAAAATATAAGCTTTATTAGGTATATTACAATATTAAGTTGAACTGATGATAAACTATTATTAATAGTTTGATGTAAATTAGGAATTATGTAATTGAAAATTTAGGATTTAGAAATTGTTTTTAAAGAGCTGATAAGTCTACTTAATCTTCAGCAGTAACTCTAACTTAGATTAAGTTGTTTGTGGTCTTTTCATATCTATAGTCCATGGTTGAACAACTCTATCGGTCATGCATCATATTCATCAACAAAGAACTCCACGCGCGAATTGTTGTATCCCTGTCAGAGTCACGTGACCGGCACGAGTACCTATTATTCGTTCAACCACATCATGATGCCTGTGGGAAATATGGAGAGTTTTGCGTGATATTTCTGATAAACCAACCCCTTATAAATGAGAAAATAAATACCGGATAGCACCTGATTACGAGTAGAGCTCTTTACGCGTTAATATTGATCAATCAGTATACGTGTGCCAACTTAATCACACATTTTGATATTTACAATTTAGTCTATTGTATAGATAGAGTCTATTAAAATTTATAAAGTTGTTTATATTATCGTTACGTATCATCTGATCTAGATTTTTATTCCATACAAACAGAAACACGATATTAACAAATCGCATAACGACGTTCCATAAATAACATTATAATCGTGGAATGAAGGAAAAGGAAGCGCTTAATGAAAATTCCGACCTTCTAAATAAAAATATATATAAAGGAGCCATCGCGATGTCAGAAGGGAAGAGGAAATCATTTCCCCTTCTTTACATTTTGGATAACGAAAATAGAATAATAAAAAAATAACGCATCACTGATTTCATTCTTGGTCTAATTATCGATGCGTTTGTACTATTCAACGTTTTATAACTAACTAGATCCATAGATTATTCATTTGTTACTAGTCCTTTCGTTAAATTTCGTGTATAATTTCCAACTCTACAAAGATATCTTCGTAAACATCATTTACTATTTAAAAATATTTTATTTAACTAGTTTAAAAATGGCTATTATTTTACTACGATAGATTCTTTGCGAATTGTCTACAAAAAAATAGAAAAAATAGACAATGTAATCTATTGGAGAATATTGAATCTACCCATACTTATTCTAATAGAAATACGCTGGATAAAGGACCCTTTTGAATTTTGTGAGATTTATATTTACTGGAATACTATCGTAAAGAATTTATCACGAAGCATGATATAGGCACTTCAAGACAGAAATCATCTCTCCGGATTGTTTATGTAGATATAAAGGGATAATCGGAGAAAAAATAGACTTTTCTCTTCCGATATCCTGTATTTAGAGAGAAATGATTTTTAATAAGTAGTCATTGTATAGTAATTGATAATTGGATGTAGGCCTAAAGTAATTCATATTAGAGTTTACTGAACTGTTTTAATTTGTATTTTTTTTATCAATGTCACGGATATAAAAGGATAGAATGTGTTCTACGAAACGGACTTACACAGGCCTTCTATATAGTTCATTTCATATAGACCTATAAGATTTAACAAATATATAAAACAAAAATCAGCATGGAATTATTGTTAAAAATAAAACCGAGTTAGTTAATTTATAAATCTCTCTTCCAAATCACCGCAAAGAACAACGAGTGATAGGTTGATCCATTATAAGACATTACAAACGATTAAGTTTATAAAAAGAAAAGAAAAAAAAACAACTTTCTAGCAATATGAGAATTAAACAAAACAATTTAGAAAAGCAAACGGCTCGATTTCAAGTTCTATTTTTGTTAAGAAATATCAACTGCAAACTATCAATTGCAAAAGTAGTTTACCGAACAATATACTTTGTAACCTGTTATTACCTTAATTATAAAGAACCATATCCATCAAAATTACGGAACAATCAGAATATTCGTTGTGACGCGAAATCAACGATAGCCTAAAGCTTTAAACATAATTTGCAATTCTATACGAAAATTATCAAAATGTTATAAAGGTCTAATTAATTTTATAAATTATAGAAAAACCTTGCTAGTGACATTTCATAAATTAAACTTTCGTAGATTATTGCGTGACGATTTAAAGATAAAGCAATAATTTTATGTCCTTTATTTTTAAAAATAACATGAAATTATCGTTTTGCCTTTTTTTTTTTTAATTCTCAATCTTTTGTTTTCGTTTATAAAATTCTATCACAATACTACTAAGGACGTAATTAATTATACATATTTTACATTAATAAGAATTGTTTTATTGACTCCTGGATATGAATTGAATAAAGAAAATATATCAAAACCGCAGGATATAAATATTTTGTATACATGCCTACACAAAGGAAAGATTTCGTTTTCAACCCCCCTTTAAAGATTCTAGTACAAGTTAGAATCTCACAAGAATAGCAAGTTTCTCAATGTCAAATGCGTAGACCATTTAATTGCTTTCTACGTCCTTACTTATTAAAGCCAAGAAAAATATATATATATAAAAAAAAAAGAGTGAATTCTTTGGAAGCGTGCTTGTTGACCTGACTTCGGTCAGTTATTCCAAACACGTCCAGCGAATGTATAGCGATCTGTATCGCTATACATGAGATATTTTATTTTGTGTAGTTGGATCTGACTAGACCGGTCTTCCTATACATTATAAGTTATATATAAACTCACACGTTGATAATACAAGGACGTTTTACGAGGGTGTATGTAGAAAATTGCACTTGGGACCACTTTTAGATGGATGAAAATCGTTAATAGAAGTCCTCATGGCCGGCTACTTACAAAAGCGGAAATGCTTCTAAATTACAAAATGATGGAAAGTTTCTTTCTTTTTTTAAAGCCCTTTCCTTAGCTAAACTTTTTCCTTGTACGTAAATTGTAGTAGTTTTAACAAAAGGGGACGGAGATAATCTCTAATTTCAAACTAAACTAGAGTTATTATGTAAAATGACAACATGTAGTCTAGTCTGAATAAGGAAGTGATCCAATGACCGCTTTCGTGGGCCTAACTAGGTTCTAATAGCGAGATTTTTAACACATTTATGTATTAAATGTTTAGATTCTGATATTTGACGATAATCTAAGCCGAGTAAAAGTACATAATAATTGTCAAATTGCCAGAAATAATACCGATACCACAATAGATCTATAAATAGATAAGGCCTAATTTTGAAAGTATAAATTAAAAAAAAAAAAATGAAGTTTGGATCTATGTTAATTTATATTCTATAAATGGCCTTTCAATTCGATAATCCTTCGTTTTTTTCCCCTCCTTTTTTGCGTTAGCAAGAAACGTGCATTGTTCAGTATTACATACAAAAGAACCATATGGTGCTACACTAGCACTGATTAATAAGTAAACACATTGGGTGTGTCTTCCTCCTGGGATTAAGGATAAATACTAAAGGGTTTATTGCATTGTTTGGTGATCGAGTCAACAAAACAGCTCGCCGTTACATCCTATATTTTTGTCCTTTTTTTTTTTTTTTAAATTTTAGTATGTGCAGATTTGTCTTTGTGCTTCAACAGAATTGCAAATAGTCTCGTGATATATAGTTTTTATGTCATTTTTGTAACTTTCGACATTAAATCGGGTGATAAATTTAATGGCCATACTCAGAATTATCAATCTGGAATGAGTAGTAAGGAACTATATCCGATTTTTTATAAGCTATATATCCGGATATACTATTAGAAAGACATCGTTAGATTTCAGATAAAAGATTATAAATCCTTTTATAGATTTTAATTTTTAAACAGATATGTCTCATTTTCTTATTATTCATAAGCTATCTTTTATTCCTTTACTTCAACGTTGCTCTTGGAATTCGAGCAATATCTAAGCTTAATGGATTAAAATTTCATATAAATAATTATTCATTTTTATAATTTTAAATAGATTAAATGGCAAATAATTTATGTTTAAATATATTATTAACATTGTTAACGTTCTTTCTAAAATAGGTCATTGATGAAGTTTTTAAAATGCATTAATTAGCCTAATTGCAAATTAAAATACCTTTAGGCAATAAGATAATTAAATTAGATAGGAGTTTAAAGAAAAATTTAATCAGAATAATGGATAAAGAATTCTATTGGCAAATATTTGAAAAAGATAAATTTCTTTTTTATTTGTAAAAATCTATAAAAATTTACTACTTTTTAAAAGGCCTAATTAATATCTTTTAATTTTAAACCAACATGCTGTGTTTAATTAAGCATATATTTTAAAAAGAATTGAATTAAACACTAATTAAAAAGTTCTATTTTCGTAAGAAAGTGAATACAATTTTGATTATTAAGTCATTAAATCAGAAATAAATCAGAATTTAATCAATAATATAAATGAATACTTATTAATTAATATAAAATTTTAATTATTTCAAATGTTTTTATCAAGGTTTTAAAATACCAAAACTATTTTTCGCAGATGTGGCAAGATATTGAAAGTGTGTTGTTAGGAGATATTCACCCTCACGAACATGCAATTAAAGGAAACACTCCAACTGATAATTCATCTCCTATGACTCGACGTATTCTACAACCAAATCAAACAACTCACGGGACCCAGGAGCAAACGGCAAGGTACGAGGATCTAGCCTTAGAATTGGATTTCATGCTAACATCAAACACACCTACTCCTACAGGTAATGTCTATGTTCACGATATTGGTAACTATGGAAATGGTATAATGCCTCAACCGCCAAAATCTGAAGTAAACCATTGTGGTTTAACCATAACACCCGTCACATCCCTGAAGAACGAGAACCAACCCGAAAGGTATCAGAGTTGTATGGTCCCCCAATTCGCCACATCAGGATGTTGGTCCAACTATCAACCTCAGACCATAGCTTCGAGTCAAATGTCACCTCCGGCATCGCCGGATCGTACGGTACAACAGTTGTGCCACAAAACGGGAACCACGATCGCAGACTCGTACGGTGCTAATCATCTAGTATCGGCACCACCTCAATATCAGCAAGTGGGTCAACAGAACCACTTAAGAATGGTAACCCCTCCATCGTCTCCTCACTTGGCCGATCTACTTTCTGGTGCGGCTAACGTCAGACCACCTTACAATCCTCCTACGAACTATCAGGGATTACCCGATCCTACTAGTATTGTTCCTCAAACATCACCTAAACCCAAACGAGGAAGAAGAAATTTCGGACGCAAGAAAATAACAACACACGTCTGTTCTCATCCAGGATGCACCAAAACTTACACCAAGAGCTCTCATCTGAAGGCGCACCTGAGGACCCACACGGGTGAAAAGCCTTATCAGTGTACGTGGAAAGGATGTGGATGGAAATTTGCTCGATCTGACGAACTAACTCGACATTTTCGCAAGCATACGGGCGATAGGCCCTTTCAATGCAGGCTGTGCGAGAGGGCCTTCTCACGTTCCGATCATCTCTCTCTACATATGAAAAGACATACTGCAGTTTAAAACTGTTCTCTCCTGGATAAATATAGATTTAAGAAACCATTCCAAGTGATGGTTGTACTGTATATACTTCTAAATTTTCGGGTTCTTCAAAAAAAAAAAAAAAAAAGATATGGAGGATAAATGCGATCGGGTGTGTTTATGCCACATGTCCCTCCATCATGTATATAGTCTATATAAATATAATTATATATATATATATATACATATATATATAAAATATAAAGATTATATATATATTATATGTATATCGTGAGGTTCTCTTTCTCTTTCTCTGTGTGTGTGAACAAAGCCAATTCTTCTCTAGGCCTCTTATAAATAAGGTTGTTGTGTTGTGTGTAGCATATTTTTTGCCCAAAAATCTTGTCTGCTGATCGATGGTGTCGGTTTAGAATTAGCTACTTTATCTATTTAATAATAGTTTGGAATCTATATAATTAAGGAAAAAAAAAGCCAAATATTTTTGATAATTTACGGGTTTATGTCAAAATTGTTAAATTTTGAGAGAAAAAAAAATTAAGAAAAAATATTTTAAGTTCGTAAATATTAAGATGATTTATTGAAATGTTTTTTCATAATATATACATATAAATATATATATAATATATAGAAATTTATCTTAAATTGTTCTTTTAATTTATATATATACATATATATATATGCAAAATATAATTATCGTAAAAGCTGATATGATCACTTTCACAAGTTTTTGCAGTTTTTAAAACAGTACAAAGATGTTCATCGTCTAAATAATTGTAGTTTTATGCTAGTCTTGATTAAATATTTTATATTAATGAACTACAAAAATTTAAATATCTTTCTATTTAATTTTCCTTTTTTCATTTTAATTCTTAAGTATAATTATGTTAAAACCAGGCTATCGAAATTTACCACAGAAATTGAAACCAAACAATCTATATGATACGGTTTTAAAAAAAACCCCTTCGAATTATCGAATTTTTCATTCTGTGATTGGTATTTTGACAGGATGTTTCCTTCTCCTAGTTAATAAATGCAATTATTTAAGACCAGAGACTGTTATAATTTAATGAACATTAGTTTAATATTGAAATTTTACTTTAAGTTTTACTTAAACAGCTAATTGTAATTAATGTTAAAGGTTTAAACAGTTCATTTATATACTTAAATGTATTTTATTCTGATATAATTCATCTCCAATTATTTAAAAAATAAAGTTATACTAAGCTATACGACCGTTACAAGGTGATATAGAAAGATATGCAAAAAACTTATCTCTGCCGAAATCTTACCTAGCAACAAGGAAAGTTTCATTAATCCACTTACACCGTTTTAAGTGCATAAAAATCAGCATAGATCAATACGAAGAATATTAAAATAATAAGGAATTTTTTCTTCACATATTTATCTATTATGAGTCATCAGATCTCCTCATAGATTAAAAAAAAAGTGCAGATATAATTATGAAAATTTTAGAGATCCTCTAACATTAAGCTAAATTACGATACTGTAGAAGATTTAAAGCGAAACGAATGACGCGTTTTTCATTCATTATTCACAAGTATCTCCTTCATTAGCAGAATTGACGAAGAGACGACCACACTGCTATAGATAACGGGCTCGGACACCCTCTTAGATGATTGCAGATATCACGTTGTCATGGTTAAAAGGACAGGTGCATTCTCATTGCGGAGGGAAGAGGCATCCGAGAAAAAATGAAATTCATCTCAATATAAGACATTTTATATAGTTTATAGATCTATCTTTATATGTATTTAAGTTAGAAATTTATTCAGAAAATAATCAGATCAATTATATTTTGACACGTCCTCGCTTTAAGGTCGTCAACATCACGAAAAGTCGTCGTTTCAAGGATTTACGAAATCAACTCTACAATAAACAGATGTACAAAATAAAAATCGTTTTCTTTCTCAACTACATTCGACCTTACGCGCCTGCGTCATCTTAAATCGATTTTTCCTAAGCTTGGGTCAACCAATAAAACCATTTGTATCCTGTCAGAAGTTAACCAATTGTAAAAGGAGGCTTTCCTTTAATGGTTATTTTTTGCTGTTTCCAAGGGCTTTATTCGTATAAAAACGTCGAGGAGGAGGGAAAAAACTGGTTTCACTACATTAATAAAAGTTAACCATCTTGTATTATTATTTTTTTTAATAATTTAGATAGTCTGGTTTTAATATGGAGATTAAAATTTCTCGTGGCCTAAAATACACGAGGAAGAAAAAAAAAAGAAAAAAAAGAAAAAAACAGTATTGTTGAACAAATCGGTCGATGTTTAAGCGTTAGATAGAGTGGTCCAAATTGTAAAAAGAATTGAAAGATTTCCTTTAACGGTACCCAAAATTGCTTTTTTTAAAAAAAAAAAAGTCTTTACTTCCATTTACTTAATGCTCGTTTTTCTTTTTTTTTCATTAATTTTTTTAAAGTTGCATTCGATTTTCATTCAATTTGTGGTCGACTTTTTCCGTTATTGAAACCTTACCTTCTAATTGCAGTTTCATAATAGGCTAATCTGCACTTAGTCTTTTGTGAGGATTAGGATCTATCCAGTTATCCCACGCAAAAAAAAAAAAAAAAAAAAAAAGATTCAGTTTTCTTTATATTCCACTCACACCTTCTATTGAGGCCCTTATATCCAGTGCCAGAGCTTTAAGCATTTAACCCCCTAAAGCATCAAACGGAATAAACCAGTTTTTATATCATTGAACTGTCATTTGGACAGATGTACAGGGTGTAGTGTAGTTCTCTGCCCGTTGCAACTTGTACCACAAGATATTGTAGATACAGGTCAATGACTGGTCTGCTTTTGTTTACCTATTTCTCCTAAGGAATTTGAAATGTACAAGAATATCTTCTAAACTTGATCGTACAGTTCCAACCGTTTAATATAATTTTTTTTTTTCCTTTTTTTTTAAATATCGTGTTTGGGATAGTAATTTGTCTTCATTTCTCTGATGGCATCCCAACTTTTACTGATATTAAAAATATATTTTTATTGTAAACTATATTCTGAGAAACGATAAATAAAAAAACGACGACAACAACAACAGCCATTTTAGAACAAAAAATAATAATAAATAAATAATTTAAAAATATATTAAATAAATGTTTTAAAAAATAATTGTTTTATGTAGACAACCAATTATGAATTATTATTTTTATTTATACACATAGAAAAAAATCTGATTTATTAATTTTAATTTATGAATATATATATATATATATCTATATCTATATATACATTTTGTACTTATGAATCGGTTTTGAGCTATTTAAACTGTATCTAGGCTCTTAAAAAAAAGGGCTTATGAGAATATTTGTGATAAGTTTATGGACAGTCGAGTCCGCAGATAGGAAAATTCGGCTCACATAAAATTAATGCATATATATGTATATATAGTCAAAAAAACTGTATATAAATATATATACATATTTAAATAATATAGCTCAACAATAAAATTTTAAAATAGTTTATGTAATAGCCTTAAAATAATAATTATGCAATGTAGTCAACGATTAATGATTTTCTTGTTAGTTTTATTTAATATTTCGTGTTCCTCTCTATATAATATACGAACATACACACGCCTGTATCGGCCCGTAAGTGTGTCTGTCCGTATGTTTATGAAATAACATGTTATGTAAATGCTACAAATCTGTGCAATATGCGTAGAAGTTGTATTTTGTCAAATTATTGTCTTAAAAAAAGCAAAGTTTCTATGTATAATTCTTGAGTATACGTTCTTCAGTAATATATATATACATATAAATAAATATATATATATATTTATTTATATCTAAGCCTATGTGTATATATAAGATTTATATGCATAGGTCTATATATAAATATAAATTAATATGTCAATTCCTACTTATATATATATATAAATTATACAAAATATACTATATATATTTAGGAAATAAGAAAAAAATCTTCATAAACGGTGTTGTACAAGTCCTGTGTAGAAACAAAAAAAAAAAAAAATGAAGAATTAAATTACAAAATTATTTATCTTCCTGAATTGCTTGTATTTGAATTGCTTTTTTCAAATGTTTTTATTGTCTGTTAATTGCTTCTAGTCCGAGCAAAGCTTTAAACAATATCGAGATAAATTTATATTATAAGAATATTAAACTATAACCATTATATCACTATGCATTGGCCTAAATAAGAACTTTAAAGCTTGCATATATTATGCCATTATCTATTGATTTAAATTATTTTAAAATTTAAATTATGATAAATAATTAATATATATTTATTAATTTAAATATTTCTAGTAATAAATTAGTAGATATATTGATTCATGAAAGTTTTTTTTTAATTATTTTAATATAAATTTTACACTTTACCGACGTAAGAATACAAGTACACAAAGATCTCTACCTTATGAACGGATAATAAAGTCTTACCATATAATTCTTAGTTTAATTTATATATATAGAAAAAAATGTTTTCTTTAGCCTTAAGGTTATATGAGTAATTTGGCTTCAGGCGATATTAGCCTATGACAATACATATTCTGTAATATAATACTCAATTACCCTAAATATATGCAAGTTAAATCTATTGTAAAAATAAATAATTTTCGATAGACCTCATTTTTTAATCATATAATCAATTAAAATTTACTTAGTGAGATAACATTTTCAATATTTATTCTTTTCTAAGAAACGAAAGAAATGTCGTGAGACTTATGAATGATAACGCTCCAGGCCACGCTTAAGGGCGAAAACTTGGATACAAGATCCTAAATTTCATAATTTTAAAACATGACATAAACTAAGAAATTTTATATGTAGATTTACGATTTATATAATATATTTGGCGTTAGTTTCCTTAGATTCTTTTTTCCAAATTTAGTTAATAAAGTCTAGTTTAAAGTGAACAAAGTAAATGGATATCATTTTTCTAAAGTATATTGTATACGGTTTGCTTGGTTTATCATCCATGATGACTAATTAATTTACCAGATTCACTTCAACGCTGATGACCCAGATGTCTGCACATTGTCAGAAGATTTTCGACTTTTATAATCGTTATCTCTTTTGTATCCATGTAAATACCTTCAAACAACTTGCAAGAACCCTTTTTATGTCCACAGTTTCAATTTCCTTA
The DNA here is from genome assembly GCF_030686945.1 of Centruroides vittatus. Classification (NCBI taxonomy): domain Eukaryota; kingdom Metazoa; phylum Arthropoda; class Arachnida; order Scorpiones; family Buthidae; genus Centruroides; species Centruroides vittatus. The sequence continues at coordinate 198,587 of NW_027122591.1, read as the reverse complement.
ATTGAAAAGACCATTATTTTTATCTACACAGTTTTTAACCATTTAAAATTCAATAGAGGGCCTATTACTTTAAATAAACATTAAAACATTTTCCATTTAAGAACTTTATTTATTTATTTTTTGACATCGAATGAACATAATTATGATAAAATGAAAATTATAACGTTAGCACAATTTTGAATTTTGAAATTTTAATCATTGAAAATTTATTACTGTTTAACATAAATTTAAATTTCTAAAATTATTCGTGCTATAATTTTTAATATTTTAAATCAATCTTTATTTATTTAAACTATTAAATTACAATAACTCGTCTGTAATATTCATTAAAAATACAATATAATTTTATACGTCCTATCTTTAATGTTATGCAAATCAATTCAATAAATAAATAAATACATAAAAATTTCACTAATTAAATTTATCATTTTATTGATTTTAATAGTTGCTACAGTATAATATATTCACACTTCGTAGAAGTCATTTCTTTTTAATGGTTCTGGTATAAACATTTAACGATATACTTTAAACTGAAATAACATATAAATTATTACTATTGTAGAGTTTTCTATTAACATTTATCGCAACAAAAATAACTTTTATATACAAGTTACATGTTCATATATATTTTAAATTATCCACTTTCTCAACACTTCGATTCATACACACGCGAATCTGACTTACACAATTTCCAGAATTATCGAATATACCACGAAAATATTTCAATCTTTTGTCATTCACGGCTGGTTGATGACTTTCAGTCGAATATTGTACAACGTACGTCACGTATGTAGTCCTATAGAGGACGTTTAGGCAAGTTGCGAATGTCTTTGAAACTGCGAAGGGGTGTGGTGTACCTATAATTCTATAAATGATTATCTTCGAATAAATTTGTAGCTTCTTTGAATCTTTCTATTTCACCTCCTTTAAATTATGTTGAAGATGCTATTATGATTTTATTTTTAGGATCATTGGAGGAATTTCATGCAAATGATTTATCATCTCTCTTCTGAGTAACCTGTTCCTCCAATCTGGGTATGGCATCAATGGCAGAACCCATGTTAATTATATCTGATAGCAATCCCCAATGCATCTCATTAGTCTTTAATATTAAACTATTTTCATCGTGACGATAATCATTCTTCCTTGAACACATAAGCCTTCATTAGAGTAGATTCTTGTGGAATAATTACAGAATTCCGACAAAGAAAAAAATTACGTGAATTTTAATGTAAAGAAAGGAAATTATAAAATGGAAACAAATTATTTACACTTTTCTAAGCTAAAATGAGTTATTTAATAAGCCTAGGCCTTCAATCGCGGATCACTATATTGGCTCATTATGTAGATTAAACAGATCATTACTAAATATACTTAGTATTTTTGTCATGAATTGTTATATTTTTTTATTAGTTTAGTTATTAGATGGTCTAATTACGATTTGGTTTTATTATTCCCTTGGCAATGATTTCACTGTTCTGCATAATGCGAATTTATAGATCAACCAAATGACATTTTATAAGTCAATCTTTAATTAAGAAATAATTTTTCAGCTTAATACGAATTTACGACGTTTCATTTTTTATAAAATATAATTAATTTTTCTGAAAATTTCTTTTAGAATTGAGTTTCGTAATGTCCCGAAACTAACTTTTAGTTTATATTTATAGGCCTAAGTCTCAAATAAGTGTATGAGATTACTCAATTTAAATTCTTTCAAGTTTAAAGTACACATTTTCGGTATGTTTATAAATTCGGTAACTTAATAACAAGCTGCAAGTCTGATATCAATCAAAGTGAAAAAACGTGGCTGTGAGTGCCAAGTAGGAAGTTTGATATAAACAAGACGAACAATATATTAACGTGGAGTTTCTTGGTCATTCAAACTTATTCTACCGTATTAAGAGGCCCAGGGTATGTTTCCCTATTGTACCTCATTGTTTCGGATATTTGTTCCTGTTGACCGATAGAGCACCCGGAATGGCCTCTATGAAGACCTACATAGACTCTTAATAGTGCTACACCGCGACCTAAATTCTGTTTCTTCTGAGTGCTTAGACAAGAATTGAGGGAGAAAGAGCGAGAAGAGGCACAAAATTCTTTAACGGGAAAATAGACACCAAAGGAAAAAAAATCTGAGGAAATTTTTAACCTAAGGCTCCGTTCCGGTTTTGTTTTTTTTTCACTCTAACTATATACCTAAAGAGTGTCTAGTGGTTTCGAATGCCACATCGTTTGACATTTAAAGACAATTCAAGTATTTAATACTTATCATTATCACCCTTAAAAACCTTTCATTTGCCTATTGAACATAGTAATAATGATTTGATAATTAAATCGATATCGAAGAAGCTTATTCAAACCGGATAATTATATTTTAACTTAGTGTTTCAAGGATAAAAGTTTGAAATAAAGTTTTATTCATTTACTCTAATAATATCGCTAGGTGAATATTAAACTAAGGACATCTCCATTAAGGATCTTAATATATTTACTTTGATAATCCTAGAGGAATTACAAGAAAAATCTTTTCTGAAGAGATGGAAGGCACTTTATTAGAATTGAGCGAAAAATAATTGCCACTTTAATTAAAGCGCAATTAATCACTAATTGATAGGAATTTGTATGTACTAATTACAAGTAAGGGTGAGGTTATTAGAGAGATGTGCTAATAAACCCTCTTCGGCTTTAGGTGTGGTCCTCTTTGATCTGTTTAGGAAGATAACAACATTGGCATAATAAAATTGTTATGGATACACGAAAAATATCTATCTAGTTCTGAAATTAAACGAATTTATAACAGATTTACTCTCCATATTCAGATAATTAATTTTCTTAATGGGTAATAGAGCTCTGTAGTTGATAGATATTCTCCAGAGGCTTAGAATCTGGTTGTGAATTTTTACTAATATTCTTGGTTAGGCGCACTAAATTCTAGTTATATCTTTTATTCTTCTGCGGCACAAAATGTCATTTTAAAATAACTATTTTAGGAAATATTAAATATTAAATTCCGGTAAGAACAGTTTACGAAGCAATATATCCAGTCGTGTTCAATATTTTATTTTATTTCTTAGAAATTAAAAATGCCAACTAAAAATAAATCGATCAAGAAGAAACTATTGTTTCTTTCGTTCCTTCTCGACTAAGCAACAAATTAAGGATAATATGAATAATATAAAATATTTTTAGAAATGTATCTCAAATATAATTATGCATTCAAAAGTTCCAGATTTTATTTTTCTTTTCTTCGGATGCTTAAATTTAGTTTTAGAATATTGCACTTTATAGAAACTTTGCTTCTTTCTATTTTTTTTAATTATTAAAAGGAAGTATGCTTATTTCAAGACATTACAAATATTGAAAGATTTTTATTGTTATAAGAGAATAAAAGGTGAACGCTCTGTACCCATTTGCCTTTAAAAATTTTCTGCTTTAATATAAAGTAATTTCCTCAAAATATTCTGATTGTTAATTAAAAATACCCAATTTTCTCCTTTCCTTATTCATAAATAAATTTATTTCCACTCTAAAACTAAAGCCAGTTACATTTAAAATTACAGAACATAACAGAAAATATGCCATTGCCTTGCCTCTCTTTCTCTCTTTAAATTGAACGGTGCCATTTAAAATTAATGATGATAAAAATGCTACCATAATAATAAAGATATTAAAATGAGTTTTTAAACAAAGGAAATCATTAAAAATTTAAATAACCAAAGCAATATTTTACAGAATTTTGTTTGACAATATTTCTTCCCGTCGTTTTATAGTAGTAAAGACAAAAATGGATCAATACATTCAGTCTGGCCCTGGAACGTGGTTATTCTCCACGAGATATTCGAATCACGTCTGAAAGACTAATTGATGCTTGGTGTTTATGCGTCGGTTTGTGAGCAACCAAGCATTTCATTGGACGAAATTTAAACAGAAGTACCGTTATTTCTCTAATACTGTTTGCTGAAACAACAAACCAAACGCTGTGTTGGAACTTAAAGTTGCTATGGTTACAAAATATGGCGTTTACTTGTTTGATTTATGAGATTTTATAACATTAAATCTGCTTTTTTTTTATATTTAAAATATGTACAGTACGTGTTTTAAAGAGACGTAAACTATAATAGATTATCATTGAAAGCATTCGATATTAGCTCGAGTCAATAAAAATTTTCATTTTTAAATTATTCTTTCTATCTAATTATTGATGCATGAATAGAAAATAGCATTTTCTCTTTTGATTAGTTTTATAATAGCATAGCGGATAACAATTGTTTAACATTTAAAACTTGATCTCTATCGTTTCATTTGGTTAGTTTTCAAGGCAATTTAATTTTCTTTCTTTATCAGGCTTCTCTGTTAACCTTATGTATCCTTACTTTACCGAAGGTTGTCATTAATTTCTTTTATTTAAAATTAATAATAATAATAATAATAAACTTTATTATTTGTCATTTCACTTTGCCAGTATGCATAAATATAAATAAATTTGTCTAAATATAATTATCCGTATAATTTATTATAAATTCAATGAACTTTTTTAAAAAATGAAATGTTAAATATTTCTTAAATAATTAAATATAGAATTTTTTAAAGATTAAATGTCAAATATGTAGGGCATATAGGGAATATTATCGTTGTGGGAGATCGCCATTATGCAACATAAATTTTTTCTAGAATAAATTTGATGTTATTCTACTCGGGTACAACATATTATCTTTTATCTATCATTTTCCTTGCTCTTGTTTAAAAATTTATTGTTACCAATATGCTATTATTTATCCGAAGTGCATAGGAAAAAGTTACATCAGAATTCCACTAGTCTATCCACATACACGCAATAAGCATATGTGTTCTTGTTCCCACATAACCAATGTATTATTTAAAACATGGAATCCATTACTAACATTAGACGGAAAATACAAAACAAAAGAAATTTTAGTCACGTATTGTATCGTGTTTACGAGAATTTTGTGAAGTGACTTTATTTTTATTCAATGACTTCTCAGTGTTTTAACAACAGAATGAATATTTCCCACCAATGTAGGATCACATATTAAAAAAAAAAAATAATAATAATAAAATCAAATAATAAAAAAAAGAACAACGGCTAGACTCATAAATGTCGTAATGTGTGGCTTCGTGGTTCAACCGTTGGTTCGTTGACGTAATCGCCACGCGCTAGAATCACGAAATATCGCGTGTGAAAACCTTCCTCGTGCAATAACGAAAACTGTATTGCACCTTTCTTCGGAAAACCAAACTATTGTTTTAATTTTTACAAAGTATAAAGTCGTTATTGAAAATTAAACCTGGTGGACGTAATGTAGCTTAATTCATTTTTAATCCCGTCAATTGATATATCGAAAATAATTTATTCATAAATACTCATTTGACTGGATATATTCAGTTTTTATTATGATTCATTCGAATAATTTAGAAACTTAAATATGTATTTTACATAACTAGTTAGAAATTATCTTATTCACTTCTCGCTATTCATGAAAATCAAGTCATGTTACGAGTTTTATTATTTTTATTTAGAAATATTTTAGTCTAATTGTTATTGAAATTCCAAATTATTTAAATTTATTTACGATCGAGCATTATTCACTATTAAAATGAATGTAAACCTTAAGTACTGTTATGTACTATTTTATAAATTCTCCTGTTATTTTTTCCATATTTTTTTCCTACTACAAAGCATAAGACAGGACGAAAAACAATTACCGAGTTAAACTAGAATTAATTAATTACTTTAAAAGAACATTTGAAACTAAGTAGACAACAATCATTCTTGTTTATCGCAATAAACGTATACAAATAATTAAAATTTTATCGATTATCTAAAATTACATTGCTATGCATTGTGTATCGGTTAATATTAATGTAGGATAATTTGTAACTTAGCTACCTATGCAAGCCTTAATACAAGTGCAAGTCATTATGTACGCTTGAAGGCATATGGCACTAATGCTTCACAGAACAATTCTTGAATTGTCAAGTAAGCATAAATATGAAGTTCTCAGCAGGATATTCTACTAATAATCCTATTACTTACAACCATCCCCGGAATGACAATCACCTATTAAAAGTATGACAGCTAACAGAAATTAAGCACCATAAAGCTGTAGGACTTTTTAATGAATGATTACAGGGGTGCATGACTCTTATATAATTAATCGAAACACTATTAAAATTCCTAAATAAAATAACTATTTATAATATCTCACTAGTAATTTGATTGCCGGTAGTCTATTCTTAAATCATAAACCAAAAACATGGATTTAATAAACCCGAGTCAACCTTGTAACGAAAGAGGATCGGTACAATTTATCACTATATACGCCTAGGTTTAAACTTTAATTTTTCTGAACCTCGAAGGGCATATTTATTTAATTAAATTAATAAGTACTCCTGTAATATCGAATTTAACTTCGCAATTTATCTTCTACAATACTTATCCGAATTTCAAATTATTATTAATTAATAGCATCTTCTATTATAGTACGATTTTTTGGTGATGCCCGAGAGGCTAATATGAATTAAAAATACTAAATAGGCAATTTTGAATCCACAAGAAAATTAAGGTTTGTCATGTTGCTAATTGCATAATATATCGAAGGTTATTAATGAGTAATAATATATCAAACCTGTTATTAACTCGTCAATTGGCTATAAATGGAAAATAACCAGAATGGGTCTTAATAAGTGTTTTTGGTAGATGGCCCGTTTGGCCCTATAGTTACCTATCTATTGATATTCTACTTCTCGTGTACTATACACTTGATTGTCAATAGGTCTAATTTGTCTTCCATTGTTAAGTGTAAGCGAAATTTTATAAATTGCAGTCTTGTTTGATAAATTATTAGCTATTATTTACAAATTTTTCATTTCTGAAACAATTTTCAGAGTTAAGTATAAAAATTTCAGAGGTTCAACCTGACATATAATATCTTGAGTCATATATCATACACCAATGGGTCAATATTACATTATAAAAAAAAGAATTTTCAATCAGTTACTTATAATTTATTTTTAAATTCTTATAATAATTATAATTTAGTTTCTTTTATTGAATTTTTTTAAAAAATAAAGTATTTTATCTGTTAATTAAATATGTATTTAAATCTACTTATAAATTAAAATTTGGGATACTCAAACCTCTTGTTAATTCTACTATAAATTATCAAATCTTGATACAATTAACTGATAATTTCATAAAACACGCCGCTTTCTCCCTTTTAAAATTAACCTAGAAGCTTTCGTACTAATAATTATATTTATATGTAATAAATCACAAACAACCAAACACCTTAAGTTGCTGAGAAATTTAATTTTGCTGAGTGAGTTCACTTCAATATATGTAATAAAACTGAGTAGGATTAATGCATATTCGGTAGTATATAATGTGAAATTTAAATTAATGTTTTGAAAATACGTTGATACGTGGAATTGATAGGTTATTCAAATATTATCTAGGTAGAGTGTAAGGTTGAGTGGTTATATATTACTGAGAGATTGAGTGATAGAAGCTCTCAATCTCATCCTGATATCATTTATTTAGATAAGTTTCGAGATAAGCCAAAGATACGTTTTTACTCAACAATATGATAATATTAATTAAATAAATCTACTTATATGCATACAGTATATTCTTCGCACTTCTCTAAAAATGATTATTATATTTAATTTTCTGAATATAATCCAACAAAATATTAATTTGAATATAAATTCTAACTTATATAGGAACATTTTAATCTAATAATTTAGAAAAATTTATATATATATATATTTTTAATTTCACTTCGGATTCTTAATTCGTATTGAACAATCTGAATTATAAAATGGTTGAAAAATTGATGATATTATCCCATGACAAAAAGCCAACATCCCCACTTTAATTTTCCTGATGCATTTGCCGTTCGATGCCGTACGTGAGTGAATGACTCCCTTGGGATATGCAGTCGTGTATGCTGCGTGAGGCATAGATGGTCGGCGGCCATTGTTTAGCGGCTGTGGTTACTTATGCGATGCTCCAACATAATGAGGCAATTAAATAATCGTCAAGTGCAACCCCCGAACCTCCGAGGACCTTCGATCGTGTTGCTTGTTGTCTGTCTTTGCACTCGCTGTTTTTTTTTTTTTTTTGTTAATCGTGTATGTATGTGTGGTATATGTCAACACTTTGGGCAACCCTAGTTTATCATTTATACGCAGTATGCCCACACGCAAAAATGATAGCACGTCGTGACGTCCACTCGCCGTCGGCTAACATGAATAGGGAAATAGTACACTTACAGCTCCTGGGTGTTTGTATAATAGTATGTTTGTAATTTATGAATTTTACGAGAGATTATAAGGCAGGCATTTAATTAATTATTCTATAATAGATGCTTTAAACTACTCCTTCAAACGAAACTGGCTTGAACTTAATGGGAAGTAGTAATATGTAAACATAGGCTTATATATCCTTTGGAATTAATTATATATTAATATAAAGCATATTTAGCGGGCATTCTTATCACTATGCTACCTAAAAATTACTGAAAATATCATCGATGGATAAGGATAGAATCAATGCGGAACTTGTCCTCATAACATTATTATCTATCAAGAGTTTCTATAGAAACTTTCGAAATTAAACAACATATTTCATATCTTATAATCGATCTTAAATAAATATCATTTAAAATTCAAATTTATTCTATTTTTAATAATTTTATAATTGAGATATAAAACTGACAGATTATATTAATTTTAAAAATCAGCAAACTAGCATATGATGGCAAGGTTGACATCAATTTTTCCGTATAAAATCAATTAAAAGGAAATAATTATATATCAAATATACTAATTTATACATATTTTTATGCTGTTGTTACTATTCGGCATATGTTAATAAAGATGCATATTTATTTTTTACGTGCTTTTATTTTTTTTTCTAGACTCGTTTTCCTTGAAAATAACTCAGCCATTCGGGTAACTAATTCATTCTTTTATTGCGACAACTATCCTATGTTGTATATTCGTTAGGGAAAGAATAATAAGTAGGTTGGTGTCCAACAGACATTAACGACCTCCGATGTCAAACTAAAATTATCGATTCACTAAATCACTTACCTATATCACTTCCTTGCGAATAAAGCTACAGGAACAATGCTAGTTTTTTCGTTAATGAAGTTTAACCGTGTAAGGTTAAGTTGGGTTATGATAAGTTAGCCTCATTATGTAAAATATTATAATAAAGTACTTAACGTTGTAAGTTTTCTTCTATAAATATTTTTTAATTCGTAGCCTTCACGGATCGGGTCGTTACACATATCATCAATTTCCACGCTCTGAACGTTGATGCTTTTCCTGAAAACTTCTAATCAATTAAAAATATAGCTTATGGGCATTATTTTTAATACAAGGAAGTTAAAGTTTTGTATCAATATTAGAGAATTTAACATTTTTTTTTTCTATCGGTTTATTTTTATCTGTTAAATATGTTCCATTATCTATCACGATCTGTTGACAGCGTGATTAAAGTTTCATATACTGTTATAGACCCGTTTTCTTAATTTAAACTGGTATTTACTAAGAAATATAAGTAACTAATCAAATATAATAATCCGTACCTATATTAACTAAAATATTAAAACTTAATAAAATAATTCAAATATAATAAATTCTATCTTAATCTAGTTTTACGAGGTCGACAGGTACAAAAGTTTTTGAAACATTTTTTCGAGGTCAAAAAATGAATAAACCCATTTAAGAAATTAAAAATTGGATGTGGATCAACATTATTAAAAATTATTACACTGTTTTAATATATAGAAATTAATTCGTTCCGTACATTTTAAAAGTCAAGTAGATTATAATGAAGAGATTAAAGATCAATTTTCATTCGTTTTATATATCTAGACATTAAGATTCTTGTAGATTGGTTTCATATTATATTCACTGGTATACTAATCTATAATTGTCTGGACAGATCGTTTAGGATTAGCATGATGTCTGATATGTTTTCAGTTTCTAGGTATAGGAAAATTATAAATAGACTAATCTCAACTGATAAAAAAACATGTATATATATATATATATATATATATTTGATATCTTTATCTCTTTCAAGATAACAAAAAATAATAAAAGTTAGTTCTTAAAAGTTTATTTTCTAAAAATATGTTTCATCTGAAGAACCCTGTTATCTTCGTGATATTTTCCATATATGATAAGGAATCTTAATTAGTTATGAAAATTTCATTATATTGGCATTCTTTCAAGGTTAGTTAGCCTACGGAGGCAAGAGATATGTTGTTTAATTAAAATGGCAATTCTCTGAGAGCTTTCTTGTTTTATTATTCCCTTTTTTCGCTGTTTAGAAAATGTTATATTTTCTAAATCAGTATAAAGCTAGAATTCTCACAGAAGAATCGATAACGTTTGATATTGATTGATCTCCGAAAATCTTTCTTGAGATTTCTAGAGATCGATACAAATCTCCTTTTTATAAATCACAATTTTTAGCGATTTTAGCAATTTTTTTTTTTCTTTTTTACAAGCTTTAAACCGTATAATTAAACAAATTTCGATAATTAAATTAGAAGATCACCGAGAGTGAGGATGACAATAAGAAAAGTTGCATTCCTAAACAGAGCGCATATAGCTTATATACCATAACCTAATTCCACCTCCTACAATTTTCTCCCAATTTCGTGATAGATGAGAGATTAGCGTGACGGACAAGTTACCGCTATGGCCAGCAGAACACGATTTGGCGTGCGTGCAGTCCGTTCTGACCACGCTATTCGGCTTTTTATCGCTTCACTAGCGCCATCAGCGAGTGTATAAGCTCACGTGTCATAACACGTGATGGATAGTAGAACTTTTGTTTCCTCCGTACAGAAATTGATTACACTGATAGAGTGTTCGGAAATCAACAACTGTATAGCTAGTGATTACTCTGCATCCGGACTCTGAGCTGACTTATAGCTATTTATTACGTCATCGACATATGGTTACGATTAGTGTCGTGCACACTTCATTTTCGTATACACTTTACACAATCTGCTTATTTAAAATAAGATATAGGGCCTAAACTACTTAATTAGCCACCGACAGTTTAATTTCGAATTAATTTAAAGGTTTTAAATCTTATTTTAATTATATATTTCTATACCTTATCGAGTCTGAATTCCAAAAAACAAAAAAATAATAATAATAATAAAGGAGAACGTCCTTCATACGCTTCTTATTAATTGATACACGTTAATTTTACATTATTTATTATCATTAAAGATTAATTATCGTGTTTTTAATGTTTCTGTTATGAAAATTTGAAACATCTGTTCGTATTTTTAGGATTAATGCGTATAGTTTTAAAATGAATTTTAATTGAAATATTATAACAATAATGAGAAATGAATCTAGGTTAAAATCGTGAGAAATCCACACAATAAAGATATATTTTGATAAGTTTTGTGTGTATTATGTTTAATTGAAAATTTTAAAAATATGATATAATAAAATTTATAAGTTAGATTGATCTGTTATACGCCTACTTTGTTCTAGAAAATAATATTCTGTTTAAGAAAATTTGCATTTTTTAAAATTTTTTTTAAGTAATTAATTTATTAATTTTTTTAAATATCGCGAATTTCCTTAAACATATATCATTAATTAAAACATTTTTAATAATAGAAGCTAGCTTAAAGGTCAGTTAACTGTTTTATTTTTGTGTGTTCTGAGTACATTTGTTAACATGACCGAGTTTGGGGGGCAACACGATTTTCGCTCACAAAATTGGTAAAAAGTAAAAACACGAACAAAACTACAACTGAATGAATGGTATTTTTTAGTTAATTAATTGAAATTTAACCTTGGTTAACTGGACCTCTTGAGTATAATAAGATATTTGCTAATTTTGCTAAGGTATAATATAATTTTTTATTTTTTTTAACAGATTTTTTTAAATAGATAAGTTTAAAAAATGATATGTAGGGTCTGTATAGAAATAAACAAATTACTATTATATTAAAAAATTATTAAAAATTAATTAAAATTACAAGAAGTCTGAATGCATTTTTTACTAATAAAAGTTCATAAATAAATTTTTATTCGATGAAACAGTTCGAAAAATTTATTTATAATTAAAAATGCGTAATTTAAAATGATTCATAAATAATTTAAAATTTTTAATATTCAATATTATTTAAACAATAAATTCACTAAACAATCTAATTATTATAATGAACTAAATGTCCAAGAAGTTGTACATTAAAGATTAAACAGATTGGATATAACATGATGAGAATAATGCTCTCGAATTTACTGGTATGCGTTGAAAGAGAATGCAATTTTGTATTGATTTCAATGTTGCAAATGATAGATGAGTGGTTAGAACATCGTCACAACGACCCAAATAATACCATCATCGGTTATCAATTGAATATTCGTGATTCACGAGTTGGCTGACTACTTCTGAGAAATTGCCATATTATACAATACTCAGGATTATACAGTAAAAAAAGCATTCTTAATGTACGTGAAATGTTTTAAGAATATTTCTAAATATATATCTAGTTAATCAATAATGTAAAAATCTGATATTTGATGCAATCTCTTCGATAATGTAGGCTATGGAAGTTATTGTTTATACTTCATTAGAGTTAAATTTTATAAATTTAAATAAATGATAATTAATGTTTAAAAATGACTAAAGTTTAAGTGACAAAGTCGACAGAAATATATTAAAAAAATTGATTAGTTACGTGAAGGGTATATAATAAATATTTTTAATCCTTTCGGCTATGATTTGATAATATATTAATTATTCATTGATGCGGTAATAAACATAAAATTTGATAAAATTTATTAAGTAATGAAAGTATACTATAAAACATGTTAACAAATTACTGTAAACAAAAAGTTTAATATGCATTTTTATTTAGAAAATACATCTTGTTCCGTGTAAAAATAATTTACATAATGTTTACAGATAAACAAAACCATAATTTAATTAAATAAATAACTACGTGATTAACCGAAGGGATTTTTAAAAGATGATTTGACATTGTAAATAAAAATATTAGTGGATAAATATAATAATATATGTTAAAATAAATAGCTCATAATATAAATTTTGTGTGTACTTAATTTAAAAAAAAATTGGGCTTTTTATTAATAGATGTGAAGATATTAATATAAAAGTAATTATATAATTAGTAAGTTATATTATAAATGAAATTTTTGATTTATAAAAGTATAAATTTGAATTGAATTGCGTAAATAATAAGTGTGTAGACCTAAGTTTATTTAAAATTTGTATTGTGTTGGTAGAAGAAAATGATGATAACTTATTACAAGTTTAACAACAATTAAAATAAATAAAATATTTCAAGTGAAGATAATAGAAGAAAGAATCTAAATGATGAAGGATTACTGAAACGAGTAAACGAAATTGTGAAATTTAAGAACAAACGTGAAATTAAATTGAATGATACTGCACGAGGTAAACGTGAAAGTATAATTGAATAATACAGTATAGGTGAAATAAAATTACTGTAATCATCTGTCATAGAAAATGAAAATAACTTTATATCATATTTATATTATATACTAAAAATTTGCAAAATATAATTGAAAAATTAATACATTTATACGATACGTAACAAAATTTTTTCACATGTTTGTAAGTTAATTTATGTACTGAGAGAAGTATAAAATTCTTATTAATTATTATTTAAAAATTAACTAAAACAATTAAAATTACGTAATGTAAAATTTAAAAAATTAGAATAAACTTTTTAAAATTTTAGAAAATTAATTATAATTTCTTTCTCTAATTTTCAAACAATTGATTTTTTTTTGAAAGCCTTTAATTTGTAACATTAGTAATCGATAAAAAGTAATTACTTATAATGGATTTTAATTGTTTTCGAATATTCACCAGTATTTCTACGATAAGAATAGCTTATTTATCAATTCTAATGAATCTAATAAGGTTAATAGGATTAATAGATAGACTTTCTTTCTAATAAATTAAAGCCAGATAATGGGAAAATCTAGAACTATTCCACACAATAAAAAAAAAAAGATCATTAATTGTAAAAAGCTGGATTCCTTGTAAGGATACTCTAGTTAAAAATTTTTATTAGTAAACAATGTTAACATACAACAGTATCGAACTGGACTAAATTAATTAAGTAATAAAAATAATGCAGTTCGATTAAACGTGCATTAAAACGGTATAGATAAGCAGTACATCATCCACAGCATCCTAATATCGATCTTAACATTTACTTTCGATATCATTTCGGCGGCCATATTGAATTAATTAACTTAATGTGAATACAGTTCTAATGTTCCACTTTACCGTTTCTTTATAAAGATTCTTTAAATTACACGTTAGACTAATTTATTCATAAAAATTTTAATAATAGAAAGAAAAACAACCTGCGTAATGTTATATAAATTAGACATTACATTCATCAATTTAATGTAATTCGAAAGAATCTAATATTTCTATAAATGACTCCGAGACGTTTCAAGGACTAGCATAACTGTGCACGCAAAAATCAAGTGGCAGTTCGTGAATCACGAATTTAGGCGTCAGTAAAATAATAATTAGGAGAAATAAAATTGAAAGGAGAAGAAAAAAGAGGTTGCTTATCCATGCGTGTAAGTAAGTATCGTTATGCATAAAGAATTAGGATGTAAAATGTGTTGGTTGATAACGAATGTTCTATGAGGTATTGGCAAGTAGCCTGAGATACTATCATTAGATGGAAGACAATGAGTTTATTATTCCGAGAAGAACAAATGCATAAAATACTATAATTACTATTTGCATTCATAAAAACTGCATTTAATTTATATAAATATTCAAATTGTGTCGGAAATATCGTACGTAGCCTATATTATTTCGAAGGGGGAAAATAAAAGTTTATTTTAGTTTAATTATTTAAAGATTCCAAACTTCTAATAATATAAAATATATATATTTAAAAACCTTGTTAAATATAACAACTTTATATTTGTATGAAGGCATAAATGTGTCTATAACACAATGAGACTCTTTAACACAATATTGTAGATGTATGTGGATCATTACTTCAAAATTATTTATATAAATTTCTATTAAAATTTTTGTACTTTTAATTAAAATGCTTTGGAATTCGACGGTATAATAAAAAATATAATTTAAAATTGACATTAAACTAATTAGTAATTAATTCCAACAAAAACTAATCATAGCTTTTCAGTAATAAATAACAGTGTTAATTTATAACGGAAATTTATAAAAAAATATATATAATAAATATGTTATTAATGCATTCTTTCATTATAAATACAGTCAAGGAAGTTTTGCTGTAGTAAAAACTTAGTTTTGGTTTCTTTCAAAGTAAAATATTGTTACGATTTAATTACAATTCATAAGTAAACTATTTCAAATTTTAATAATTTTGAAGACATTGAAATCTAGTCAATTTATTTTCTTTTATTATTTACTTTCAACATAAAGTTATTACTAAAGATGAAATAGTCTAATAAATGCGGACATGTTTACGAGTCGCCCTAGAATCTTTATGCATTGAAAGAGAGAATATATTCAAGGGCAACACACTGACAGATGTAGAGCGAGGTTCTTTTTTCCTTTTTTTAAAACAAAAATAATTATAAATGTATTATTATTCCATACATTTAAGATTATCAACTCTTTTGACATTATTCGAGTATTCAACCCTTAATTTGCCGACCAATTTTTTTTTCTATTTTTTTCGTGTTTAACACAATAACTGCTGAATTAAAATGGGAGATAAAGAGGTCTTAACTAGTTATATAGATTTTTTTCCCTTTATCCACAGTTCCTTAATTATTTACATATCAAACGAGTTAATGAATATATTAAGTAATTTGATAGACAGTGCATAAAAACAGAATCTACAGTTGATAGACAGGAAAAACTGATAAGTATTATCAGCAAATTCTGTTTAAATTCGTACATTCGTAGATGGGTTAAATGTGACCTAAACTATTTGAAGTACGCTGAATGACGTACTTATGCTATATTCTATATAAGAAAACATGTTATTTCATATGATAACAGGAAAGACCTCGGGTCTTTAAGACCATGGATGTCCATTATATACTTCAACATCAGAATACCAAATTAAATAAAGAAGATAAGCGTTGTTAAACTGGATATGATAATACTACATGCTACAAATTCTTATACACTAATATTGGTGCATTTAACACCTGCCACGTATTCGTAGAATACTTAATGTTCAACAACTAGACTATTTACAGTAAGTGACTTAAGACATGCAACTAGTCAGCCTTAAGCTTAAATAAGCTCATTATTTATATAAAAGCTGCCAAATTAATCACTATTTAGGCAACAATAAAACATTCTTAAACCAATAAAGTTACAGAAAATAGTAAAGTTTTAATGCTCTTTCTACAAAATGACGTAGAAAAATTAAATAACATTAAAAGAAAAATATTGTTAATGAAGCTGTTCTAAGAAAATTTATCATTTTTCTACTGTAGATATTTCTTAAAAATTATTTGTTATGACATTTTGACAGTAGATACTTTTATATATATAAAAAAAATGATATATAAGACCTGTCTAAGTAAAATTATTACTTTACTACCCGATTTTGAGCACGGATAATCGCGACCTTGGAGCAATTTTAAAATTCAGCAGGGTCATTAAATGGCAAATTATTTTAAATTGTGAATTAACTCGTTGCCATTATTGAAAATTTCAAATTGTTTTTTTAAAATCGCGAGTTTCATAACTTTAAATGACTATTATTATTATTATTATTTTTTTTTTAAAGAATCTATTTGTTATAAGCAATAAAATCGATTTACATAATCAAAGAGAAATTTCTTTTATTTTTACGAACAAACTATTTTTTTAAATAATTACAAATTATCATCTGACAGATACAGATTTATATTAATGGATGACCTACTTAGTTTTTAGTGATTATTATCGAGTTAAAGCTCGACATAATTAAGCAAGAATATTCAGGTGAAGCTATCAAATTTGTCAGGGGTGTTAGATATACAAACCTTATTATACAACGTTTTCTAATATGTGCGTGTAAAATTATTATAGTATGTCTTTATATAATTGAATTTCTCTTCAATTAAAAAGGTGGGGAATTATTATGAGAGAGAACGAATGAAGGAAAGAGAGAAAGAGAGATTTCCCTAAAGAGGGGTGGAGTATTAAAGGCACGGCAACGAAAAAAAATAAAATAAAAAAGTAAAAAAATCTTACTTAATAAGGGAAGAATGTAGTAATAATTTCTATATATTTTATCCCTCCGAGGGATGATGATGTCAGTTTACTATCTACAATATTAGTCGGAAGAGTCTATGTCAACCATAGACGACGTTTAATAAAGCCGTGCACCGACATTATTTCATCAATCTTCATCCATCACCATTAGTCGACTTTACCCAGCATGCAAATCTTTTTTGTACGATTGAAAGAACTGATTATAAAATACAGATACAGGATTATCTTTTGCGAAAGAAAATTGTAAAAATATTAGTGACTTATGCCAGTTTTCTTGACTTCAAAAATAACGGGACTGATCCGATCAGTTGTTACCATGTAACGTTGTAGGACAGACTTGTAAATCTTTCTTCAGTATCAGTATCAAGAATTATATCTTAGATATTTAAGATATTAATCTCGATTGTTTGTAATTAGGCTGCTGTGTTTTGTAATAACTTTTAGGTAATTAATAATTGTTGAACGTGTTCGTTTCTCTAAGTCTTTGCTTAAGATTATTTGTGAAAGTTTAATTTGCTGGTTTATATATATAATTTATGATATTTATCTAATAAAGAATAAGAGGAAAAACTTGTGAATCAGGTCATAAATATTAATTAAAGAGTGAAGTTTTCGTTTTTAATTTATTTAAATTGAAAAGCATATTAAATTACATAAATTTTAAAGTTTATTCTTTAAAATTTTCAAATACGGTTATGGAAAGATTAAAATAAAATTGTACTGCTTTACGCAATTGTTGTTTTTATGCAACTCCCATTAAAAATATTTGTTTTTCTACATTTTATATTATGCAACTCTACTTAAATATTATCTTTATAATGCTTTACAGTAGTTCTAGTTAATAAATTACAATTTTATAATTTTTTTAGGTAGCCTTCTGTTATAAAAAAAATAAAATATACACAATTTATAAAATATTTTAAGTGTTTTTATTATTTTTAATTTAGCAACTTTAATTTATTAGATCGATATAAACAAGAACGATTCTAGATAAAATATTAGTCAAAGTCTATTGATCTCGCTTAATTAAGATATAAAAAAAGGTCCATTTACTCGATCAGGAAACTGAGAATTAAAAAAAAGGTTTAATTTTTCACATTAGAAACATTTAAATGAAAAAAATATTGGTCATTTTCTCATTAATATCTCAAATAGAACAATTTTCGCAAGAAATCATTAAGACAATTTTTTTCCTCTTAAACTAAGATGATTTTAAGGATAATTTATATTATAATAGCTAGTTTTTAACTGAATAATTTAAAAAATAATCAGTTTTAAACATCACTGTTGTATAAATTTGTCTTTCAATGCATGATACAATCGTGAGCACTATTTTTTTTTTTTCTTTTTTTTCTGAGGTATCGAGATCGTCGATGGTAAACAGATAAGAAACAATAAGAGATAGATATATAAACTAGATAACATCAGAACATTTATTATATTTTGAAGAATTCATAAAAAGTAAAATGGAATTAGTCAAACTCAATGGATGTCTTTATTAGATATCACGTAACGAAAGTAAAAACTTGAATTAAAGACTACAAATCAATCTAACTCGATTTCCCAACTATTTTTAATCAAGGGTTAGAAAAAAAATATATATATATATATATATATATATATATATGTATATATATATGATCAAATGTATGTAACTTACTCTTTACGTGTACTTCCTGAACTGTGCATTGATATATGGAATTGCCATGATTGCCAACAATTCTACATAACACTATATCATATTCAATGCAGGAAGTTAGAAATGAATCTATCAAGAATGGTACGAAAATATAACAGAAGTTATAGTATTAAGGAAGTCTTTCAGGTGTATGAAACTAATTACCATGCAAATTAACGAAAAATTTTTTACCAATAAAAATTTTTTCACTAGATTAATATAAATAGACAGAAATATTTCAATTAAAATGACTCATTTTTAGTATAAGGATAAGTCTATTTACCAGAAGTTCAACAAAAGAATGCTAAATGTTCAAACGTGTTTGTGTAGGAACTTTACGTACAATACAGTACAACGTTCGTATATAAGATTTTAAAATATAATAACAGGTAGAATACTGTTTCACATCACGTCAAGACAGATTTATCAGAAACCTTGACTGTGGACGAATAGACAAACGGACAAATGAGTAGTTATGAAAACACAACCCCCTCCACCTACAGCACAGAACCACCGGTTTTAATAACAGGAAATGGTGGGTGCAGCTGACAAGAGAATGTATACCTTAAGAAGAGATAATTTAAAAAAAATATATTTTTCAGAAACATCTTAATAAGAAATTTCACAAGATTATCAATATAACTTTTTATAGGCTTACATATTTATGTAATTTTTAATTACGATATTTAATTAAACCGTTAATACAAAGTTTACATTCCTGTTTGTCCTGTATTTTTTCTTCATATTATTCGATTCATTGAATGAAGAATTAATGAATCTTAATCTGGTAATCAAAAATTTACATCTCATTAAACGTTGGAAATAAGACATAAAATACTCTTAAGATTTATAATTAATTAATTAGCGAATTTATTATCAGTTCAAATATTATTGGTTTTCTCCTATGTTTTACACGAACGTGCCGACGATGAAGTGGAACTATCATTGAGTTGGCCTCAGGTAAAATGCACGATCCAGTGTGAGAAAGAGCGTACCGACTGACGCCTTTCAGAGGAGAAAGAATAAGAAAAAAAAGGCACAGATACCGGAATTTTATCTGATTCTTGAGAGAAGTGAACCTACCAGCTGTGTCTAGCATGATGGAGTGGTTCGTCTTTACTGATCTTATCCTCGGACGTTCTTTATAACATTACTGGAGAGTTTGACAATTCGTAGCGATTAGAAATCGTCTCTTTGACAAACCATACGACAAAATGCGTCCTTTTGACTCCATTATGTCAAAAAATAACCGATAGAATCTTGTTTATTTAGATATAAATTCTTCTTCATACACCTTCCAACCGAGCCAATTTTATTTATGATATAACTTTCAACTTGTTTGTTTAATACATTTCACTGATTTGTTTTTTTTATCCTTTAATTTCTTAATATATCACGTTTAAATATTTAATTTTGAAAATAATATTTGAATTTTATAAACGTTTATTTAACTCGCTTTTTATAGAAGAATTATTTCTCCTTTTAATGGCAAGAATTTTACAACTTTACTAATTAAAATCTTCGAAAACAGGTTTTAGATCTTCCATTACAGGTTGCATTTCAACGCGTCAACACAGCTTAACTCGCTCCTATATCAGAATGATTACTGATAGGAATAAATAGGAATTTCTCTTAGATATTTTAACATAGAAACATTTATGTTTATAGGTCCACATTTTTTGAAAAATTCTCATGAATATTTTCCTACAACTCTTTGCTAAAGAAGGAATGAATTTTAAATTAGTTCTGTTTAATAAAGTTTTAAATTGAAAAACAATTAAATTATTTTTAAAAAATACTTCTAAGAGTGATTTTATCGCTTTCAATAAATATTAATAAAGTTATTACGAAAGATAAAACTGTAAATTATTATCATGTAAACATTTTTATGGTAATATAATCAAAGATTTTAATCTAAATCATTTTAAAAAAAGTTATTTTTCTTTTATTTAAGCTTAAATATATTTAAAACAACTAAATTAAACAATTATTTTACGAATGCCAATATCATCGAATAGCACGAATACAAAGAATCTCTTAAAAGAGGGTTTATATCTTAGATCTAATAAGAATAATTGCCTTTAAGTTATGCTAAACACCTTAAACTTCCAATTAAATGAAATATATGGCAGTTTTAAGTCTTCTTTGATAATTGCTTCAGAAATTTAGTCTAAATCCTTATTGGAATGTACTTTACAAGAATTATTTATGTTTTTGAGATTGAATCTAAAACCGAATCTCTTAACAAGTAAACGAATTTCTTCTTTTATTATAGAATTAATTATTAAATATAAAATCTATATTTTTATATATATAGAGTTTAATTTTGTTTAAAACAATTATCTACATCATAATTAATAGGTAAAATAGGAAAAAAAGGTGTTTTTTTATTCAAAATTATATCTTTCAATTTTACCATTTTGGTTTTCCTTTTAATATTGTTTCCCACATAAAAATATAACACAATTATGCCATTAGATATCACAATATCTTTATAGTCATATTAAAGAAGTTTGATGGTTATTGACTCAAACTCAGTGACAAAGTAAGGAAATAAAATATTAAAAGCAGTCACGATTTTGATTGGCCATGAACTACTTAGTCCTTCTCTATCCTCTTATATATATATACACACACACACAATATTTTATACATTTATAACTATATATGTACAGATATATAGAGCTGGTTTCTTTGTTTCCTCACAGTTTTTTCTATTACAAAATCGGTTAAAATTCCAATGTTTATATCGAACGACCATAATTGCGGTCGAGTATTTATAACGAATTAATTAAATGATATAAAACTGTAAACATCAATATTAAAAATTGACGTGAACTGAATATAAAATGCAATTTAAGAACCAGTTGAAATACCGATAGATAATCTGGATATTAAATTCAGGTCATAGTGACGTCGTTGAGAATTATCAGCCAATTAAAATTGAGGACAAAATCAAATAAAAAAATATAACAAAAAAAAAAAGAAAAAATACAAAATAGAAATCGATTCTAGAACGAAAATTATGTAATTTCTTTGAAAGCCCATCAAAATTTTGATTAATTAAAGTGGAACGAAATATTATTATTAATATAGATTTCAATTGTCATTTTATAACGTCCCTCACTATTGGATGATATGAAAACAATAGAATGACCTATATGAAATATTTTAAAGATTTTCGATATCGAGTACTAAAATTAAAAAAAAATAATAATAAATAAATAATAAAAGAAAGAAGAAAAATATATAATTTATACATTTAATTTGAATTTAATTTCAAATTCATTTGCTATGTATATATTTAGTTTGTATAAAGTCCTTTAGACAAGTAGATAAATTAAGAATTAATATATATGTTTAGGGTGTGAAAAGATTTGTATTAATTTGATGGATTATTTGTTTAGATGTTACTGATGTAATCAAAGATACTCACCGTCATGACTTAAGTTATCAACAACTTGTCTAAAATATATTATCTTTAATCAGTATCTTTTAAAAACCAGATTGTCAGAAGTAAAATCTGGCATAAAAAATCGTTTTTATTAAAATTTTAATACGTATAATCATAATTTTTATTTAATTTTAAATGTAATTTTTAATATTTTTTAAAATTTTGCCTAACTCTGTAGCCTATAGGCTATAAGTTTAATTAACATAAATTATTCTTAAAAAGCGAAAATAATAATTAAATTTAACAAAAGTTACTTTTATGAATAATTAAATTTATTCTTATTTATTTTTATACCCTTTCTTATGATATAACTATTGATAAATGTATGCACATATTGTCAGCATTTATAGTCCATAATAAATGCCATAAAAGATGTATTAACCTTTCATTAACGGCTGGGATCCTCCTATCACCTTCTTCACTTGTCTTTTTTATTATTATTATTTTTTTTATTTTTAGGATTTCGCTATGTAACAGTCTTGTTTTACATTTTGTACAAGTATATCAAAGAATGGGTAACGAACATAAAAACTACCCAGGCGAGCAACTTTATTTAAGACCACCCACGAATGACATCAAGTTTCGACAATACCTCAGGCTTAATACCTCAGAGCGACAGTTTCTAATTCAAGTCGATTTTAATTTAATATCACATCATTGTTCTGGGTGGAGACTAAACTTGTCACTGTGATTGGTTTGTGACGACATCTGCTACCTATAGTTTTATTCGATTATAACAAACGCAATGAATTGTCGACAAGAATGCTTAAAAACTAAGTAGATACATATGTCTCCTGCATTATTTATGAAAAACTCTCATCATATTCAAATTTTCATTGTAACGTCCCCTCTTATCAGTTTAAAGTAGCAACCTGATAAGTTTGTTTAGTAGCGAGATTTTAACTTAAATATTAAAAAAAAGGGGGTGTAGGAGAGAGATTGTAATGAGGCCTATGATCCTCTGTGTATGGTCAAATTTGGTTAATACTGCTAAATTATCTTATTATTGTCTTATTAACTCCCCTCATGATCGACACTCTAGGTATAAACTATTGTAAACCTGTTATTTAGGAGGACAAAATGTGACGTAATTCTATATAAGAATTAGCTTACTGTATATCTTGCAGGCTTTGGAAAATAATAATAGAAAAAAAGGAATCATCCATATAATTTGTGTACATCCACTTTTACGGTAAATCCAGATCAATCAATGTCATTTTGTTACAAAAGAAGTACATCAATCTTATTCTTATTGGCAAAGCTATTTATTAAACACCTTCTTCAGTCTTCTTCACGTTGTGAGTTTAGGTTGTTGACTTCTATGTATATATTCTAGTTTATATAATATCTGAAAGAAATTTTTAAAATAAATTGCAGATTAAAATCACATTTTTAAAATAATTGAATAATTTTAAAATTAATTACAAGCGTAATATATTATATTACAAAGATTAAGATGAATACACTATTGTGTATCGTACAGTACGTAAGTCATAGAATGACATCTAGTATAATAAGTATAAAAAAAAGTATGTCCGTATGATATATTTTATTCATACCTAGATGTTGATAATATTGTTTTTCTATGTATTATCTATGTTTGAATAAAAAATTAATCAGATAAATAGCCTATTTAGGTCTACTAAGAATTGAAACAAATGTAAAATGTAAATAGTCTTATTAATAGACCTGTAGAATTATTAGTATAAAGTATTTATAGGTATAAAATGAACTTATAAATAGTATAAAATATAATTAGCTTGTTTCACTATATAGCTATTAATATAGACGAAATAATTGCAAATAGAGACTATAAATTATACTAAATAAATGTGTAAGGCACATTACAAATTTGAATAGATAGTTCATTTCTAGTAAGGGGGATAGTTTAGAGATTTATGAGAAGATTAACTTATAAAAATGAGTACTGCAATAGGTCTGTAGCCATAAAATACTGAAAAGTACTTCTTTTTTTAATTTGTAGGTAACAGTTATCTCTATTATTATGTAGTGAATCATAATTCCAAGAGAAGGGATGAAGTCTTGGTTTTTGTAATATAATTACGTTTTGAAATATTATTCTTTTTTCTATAGGCTTAAACGCTCTGTGACCTCTTAGTTATTTGACAGAGAACCATTAAACATAAATTTGTCTGGTGTAAACTAGAATGTAGAACAAGAAAAATAAACAAATTATCTTAGCAAATAAATTATAGTTTAATCTTATCGTGTTGTTCAGAAAAATAAAATAACCCCATTACTTTTACTAAATCTTTAACTCTAAACTTTTAAAATGTACTCAAAGATCTCTTTTTCTTCGTAGTATTTATTTATATCTTGAGCTTCTATTCGAAATGTTCTCAGTTGAATGTAAATTCGACTGAATTAGGTTAGCTAACGAAAGAAGTTGCTTATGGTATCTACATTAACCGGTTATTGTAAAAAATATAAGCTTATTTTTATATAAAAAGTAGAAATAAATTGTTATTTAATATAAGTTTTATTATTTTACAGTTAAAATAATAAATTACTATGAAATAAAAACACTAAGTATTATACAAAATTATTCAGGACAAAATACTCAATTCGATTTACATAAAAAAATTTAAATATTGGAAAAGATATAGGACTTAAAACAAATCTATTGCTTAAATACAGGACCTCGTTTAGCAAATAAACTAATAATTAACATGTAAACATTGTAAACAAGAAATTAGCAGTGGTTAGTGTCTTATACATCATTAAAACTTTAATAAAATTTTAAACAATAACCTCATAAAATAATAAAGAAAAATCGATATTATTTAAATAATTTTATATTATTAAATATGATAAATTATGAAAATATGCAAGCATTATAATATATACATAAAGTTTAGCATGTGAAGATATATATGCTCTAATGAAATTCGTTATTCCCACACTACTAATTAAATTAGTATGGATGTAGGAAATTAATTATTAAGGTAATAAATTATAGTTTTCTTGTGAGAAAATTTAATTCAAGCAATAATTATTTCCACTTACAAACTGCATAATATATCTAGTAGATAAGCTTCACTAATTAGAGGATGACTATTTTTTTTTTTTTTTAATGTAGATCAGACTCTATGCTATTTTATCTTACTTGGGTGAGATAAAACTGTATTTACGATCTTCGACCATGTCTCTGAAAGATTTTTTAAAGCTAGAGTAAAGATACGATCCTATATCTGTTGAAGGAGAGCAATGTTTACGCTAGAATTTTTCTGATTACGAACCGCTTTTACGGTGTTATTTCTATATTTTAGACTTATTTATAAAGAATTTAAGACTTAAATATATAAGAACAGAAAGTAAATTATTTATTAACTGTAAAATTTTACAATCTCGGTAAAATTACAAGCAGGAAGAAAAAAGAGAAAAATTCAGATTAAGTTAAATGAACAAGATTAGGTTTCTGATAACCAATCGAACATGACAACATTTAGTCACACCTACTCGAATTCCATTTTAATTCTATTGGTCGATAACCGTACGTTTCCATAGTAACGCACGTCGGTCATATCCATTAATCGACGACTTTATATTATTGAGACACGCCTACTACCGCGTCACGTGATTTGTCATTCTAGCCCCAGAATCTGAATATCGTTAGCGATATTTCCTGCATTTAATGAGTTTTTGTATAGAGAGGAAGTCGACTTTTCATTGAATAACGTGAAGAACTGACATCGCCAATGCAATTATTATTGAATTTATATGTAGACCTATATATATATATATATATATATACATATACACACATCTATAAACGTCGATATTTAATTTTATATATGCGTTGATCTATTTTTTAAATGTCTTTCAACGTTTATTCAAAAGGCTGCTTACTTCATATTTAATTTAATTTTATGTAAGGATCTTTAATACGATAAATTTTAAATTCTTTAATAACTAAACGCAATCTAATTTTTCTATATTTATTTTATATATGCAGATTATAAATGAATAATTCATTATTTTAATTGTTTTTGAGTAATTTTTTGAATTTAAAACAATTATAACCATTTTATTATTATAAATTTCGTATATTTTAGTTATTTATCTAATAAAAAAATGCATAAAATTAACGAATATAAGGTGTTAAAAGCAGAATAATTGACCATGTAAGCACGGTTACTAATCACTCAAAAATTCATCACAAGCTTAATAAACATCATCATTATTCATTTTTATAACATAAAGTTTACAATAAAGGGTAGAAAAATTCTCACGCGAGACCTCACACTTTGTTAAAACCCCCGTTGTTCTTAAGTTCAAAGTTCAGCTTTTAAAGAACCAAACACCTGGAGTGATGACAGTGTTCTGAAAGGTACAACTTTGTTGCTTTTTTTTAAATGCTTATATGACAAATGTTTGTTAAAATTATTAAAATATTTTAATGTCAGAATCATAAATTATATTTTAAGACCCACCACGAAAAAACAATTAACAGTTGCTTCGTGCTCGTTCGTGTAAATATGCCCGCTATTCACTCCAAATATCTTCTGATAAAATTGACCAAGTATATACATATATACTGCATAAGATATATACATCTATTTTCCACATTATTAAAATTTCGTGTCGAGATAGGAGGCCATTTTCCGGGTTAAGATTTCAATTAAGATAGGTTTTTTTTACTGTATTATTATTATTATTATTTGTAACATTTTTGTGGATAAAATTTAAAAATAAAGAAGTTTTCAGGTAGAAAATTATTGAATGATTTTAAATCATCTCTTATAATTAAATTAATAAAGTAAAATAATGATTTAATATATAAATTTAATTTATTCCATAAAGTTACTGGCTTTTAATAGGTAAAATATGATCAATACAATAATGCCTATAGGCTTGAGTGGATGTAATTATTTTCTCTATTTAGAGCTCATCATTAATCAATCTTTATTGACTGGTACAAAATGAATCACACAACAGAGGCCTCAAAAGGTTCGTAAAAATAAGCTATGGCAATTTGAGTGCGATAAAGAAAGTATACTATTATCATATGGATCACGTAATCTATAATAAATTACAATAACTCAAGAATACTGCAAGAGGAAAAAAGGTGCCATGTAATTCTATTTAGTGCTTTTTTCAATCAATAAAATTAAATATCATATTTCATGCGCTATTTAAGCCATACATAACTGTTAATGTGCCCTTGTGAGTATTTATAACTATCATCGCAGTCACCGTTTGTTGGTCAATTGCAGCTCACATCAAGAAAACTTGGAATAATCACGCCATCGTAACGATAAATCGATGATTAGTCGACTGTAATAGAAAATTTGAATATGTTTATGACTCCTAACGCTATCTAAACATTTATTTGAGAGTATTGAAATGCCAGTTAATAAAACATCACACGCTTAGCAATTGAAAAATAGTATTTACATTAATTTTATACTGTGAAAGAATCATAAAATTTAGTTGATTAACAGAGTTAAATATCAGTATTTTCACTCAATTTAAATTAATGTCATTTCTATTGTTTACTTTATTTCTTTCGTAAAATATAACTTAAATATCTACACTATACTATCATAACACAGTTTTTTCATCTAAAACATAAATATTATATGGTCTGCAAGCTTGTTATGTACTGCACTGTACACGAGTTATGCATATTTATTTTCTTACAACATATATAAAGTAGATTATATACATTTCATACACTATAGCCTATACATATTTACATGTCTATGAAGTTGGTCTCCGCATTTTTGTACTGGTATAAAATTTGCACAATAAGTTACTGGTTATTTTGAGAATTATTCTTTAATATTACATTTTTGTGCGATAGTTTATGCAATTTTAAAACTCGGGAGCCAACTTCACGGACATGATATTTATGCATATACATACTACATGTAAATACATATATACTAAAGGCTGGTTAGGTTAAAAAGTTACATAAAGTAATTATAATAATATAACATCATATATATAATATTTATATATGTATATAAATTCGCTTAAACAAATCCTGTATAATCTATCATCAACAGGCGTACTCTTAAGTATTTAAGTAAACTGTAAGTGGCCAGTCGCTATATTATAAGGATGGATATACATATTTTATCTATAAATTTTATAAACATGAAATACATATAATGCGACTGATGCATTTTAAAACTTTTGTATCAGCAAATAATATGAAATTTTTATATTTTAAACCACTATTTTATATTAAAAAATGAGATTGAATTTTTTTTATAAATTTCTGAATTACTAAGTTATTTATTCCAGTAAAAAACTCTGATAAATATAACTATATTATTATATTAAGTATTTTCCATATTAATTGTTAATTGTATTCCAGTCAACAAGAGCAATTTAATACATTAATTTTATGTATTTGAGAGGTTTATTTTCGGATCTATACAGTAACTTGTAATATAAACATTAATTTCTAATTTCTAATTAAATAAATTAGTAATAAAATCAAACAGATTTGTAAAGAAATAATTAATTTCTGATTATCTAGTTTTTTAATTAATTATTAAAAGCATTTCCGACGGGTTTAGTTTTGTTCGAGGGTATATAAAACATTGGTTTAACAAATTTTGATAAGAGTTTATAGTCTAGCTAGTGATTAATCGAAGTGTGAAGATACATTGTGTTTTTTGATGGATACGGATTTTGCGTGTGCTTAACATCTAATAGATAAAATTTTTGATACTAGTCTAAAGTACAGGATACTACATTATAAATTTTATTTCTGCGTATAATAAATTTATCTAAAGTATAATCCTCTATTAGATTTTATCGAAATAATATGTAAAGCTCAAATTAAAATCTAGGATCTTAAATGAATGAAATGATGCACTAAAGATCAATGGGTGGAAATACAAAACGAAATTATGATAAACATCTGAGATAGTACTAGTATCTATGAGAATCATCCAATGTATTAGATGAGAATAGGGATAAAGTATGGATCGAACTTAGATTATGATTTTAATAAGGAACAATGAGGATAAGCGTCAATTTAGGAGTATAAAAGGCAAATGTTCGGGGTTCTTAGTTATGTGGACCACGCCAAGCAAACCCTCTCGTTTTCTCTGACATAAATATACCTGTCCGAAATGTAGAAAGGAAAAAAGCTCAGGTCGAGCCGTTATGATTTATGATCAAACGGTAGACATGCAAAAAGTTACCGATAAAGTATCTACAGATAATAATAATCTACAGCAAGCAATTTAAATAAAATTAGTATAATTTTGTGATTACTAAACATTAAAATTTCTAGCAGATAAAGTTATAAACGATATTTAAAAGCGGCATCCAATTTTTGATATAAATACCTGAAAAGCGGTTAGTTTTCTCCAATACAACCCCTCTTCCTTGATTTATTATAGAATTTATACAATAATTTCCTTTTTCCTATAGCTGATAAATATTCATTTAAAGTAATATATAATTCGGTTGTAATACATTTTAAATAAATCTTAGAAATAACATTTTCTTCATTTTTTTTTTCAAACCAGTTTTTATGTGACCTACGGGGTCAAAATCATTCTGCGGGGATTTTGATAATAGAGTCATAATTTTTTAAACAGTTTCATGTTATCACTCGGCTACCTAGACTCCCAATTTTCATTTAAATAACCGAAGCTGTTAATAGTTATATTATGAAGACCTGCCCATGATCATGTTCAGGAAACAGGATCCATATGCAAGACTATAAAAGAACTACTTTATCTCTTGCATACAAATAGGAAATGTTTCTTATTTAGATAGACCAGGATTACAGCATAGGAAACAACTCATAAATAGTTTGAATGCGGAGTTTTCTACGTTATTAACCTTTAAATAAGTAAATATTTTCAATAATTTGTGGAAAATTGACTTAATATTTTTATTTAAAAAAATAATAAATGATTATAAAACAGGATTCTTTGCCCCTGTTAGAATTATAGTAGAAGCTGACAACCCCAATACGGAGCTACATCAGTAAATATACGATTTATTAAATGTTTAAATGCAATACAGATAATGAAAACTTCAATAAATTATATTTTATTTTGATATAAATTTATTCAAATTTGTAGACGAATTAAAAATTATGGAAATTATTTAAACAGGAAAGAATATTTAATGAGGATGTGTTAATATTTGGAAATATCAAAGAATTAGCGCTATCGATAAATTGCACCGATAGCTCGAAGTTTACAAAAAAAAAAAAAAGGAGTTGTGTAACAGATACCAGATTGCCCCAGGTATAAACATGCTATAACAATTTGAGGTTTGGCAAAAGTGTTGTAAAAACATAATGGCTTTTCAAAGTGAGTTGAATATGTAAAGACGTGTGCAGGCTAATGTTTCCTATTTCCTGAGACCTATTTTGTTCGGTTTGAACTTAAAAATCACTCAATATATTACACGATATTAAAAAAAAACTTTAATTATATCATTACGATATTCCGCAAATTTTCTTATCGATAATTATATTTATGATATGGTTTGTAACCGTGTTTATTAGATATCATTTCAATTTTTTTTAAGCATTCGAAGCGCGTGATACAGAGTAAGTCTAATTAATTAACGATGATGCATCACTAAATAATTATTGCTTAAAAAATTTGTTTACTAGACCCTGACGAAACGGCATATATTTCATTTTATTAATTGGTTTTTATATTTTACATATCTAAGAATAAGAAATTTTAAAAAAATTAATACTTCTGCTCATTTTTAACGCTTTTTTTTTTTAAATAAAAAGAAGAAAGTGAAGAATGAAAATACTTAATGCGTACACTGGTTAAAGTTTAATTTATTAAAATAAGGGGTAAAAACTAATATTTGATAACGATATCAATATACATTAGGAGCATCAAATAAGTGGTTTCTGCCCATCTATTTTACATGTTAGAAACAGCGACAGTGAAAGAGTGCCCTGAGGTATATGTGAGACAAGCTCGTCAGTCACAATGCCAGACGTTGGAATGCAAAAGATGGACAGTTAAAGTGTGACTAGTAATATGAGAGGGTAGAAAAGACTATCTGTCTCCCTCGGGGCTGCTGTCTTTATCTGCTACAGCGTCTCCAATTAACAGTCGTAAGAGGTGAGACCTTTTTAAATCCTATGTAAATACTTCCATAATTTCTATTTACATAAATATATTAGAGTTATTACATTATTTTCTGTTATCAACTGGTTTTTCGTGTCTGAAACGATTCCTTCTGTTGGCAAAACCGTTCTTTCGTATTGTAATTAAAATTTATTCATTCATCTCACTTATAATAAACCTGTTGCTAATCATGGGACGAACGAGCGTGATAAGTTTGAAAATTTTTAATCGAAATATTACATTTTTTCCTTTACCTATCGGTTAATTAGAAGGATGCTGTCGGGACGAAATTGCTCCTCCACTTAACTTATCATGTTGACGTTACTGGTAAACTTACCATAGTTTGAAGCTATTAATTATATAGATATTTTTTTATATTTTAATAGATAAATATTGATTATATTGTTAAAAATGCAAAGTCGCAGATGGTCAAAAGTTTTCCACGAAATGATTTTTATGCATTTTTTTGTTTTTACATAATTTATATGCTGATAAATAGATTATTTATTAAAATGTATGCTTAATATACCGTATATATATAAGTTTATATATTAAAATTTTTAAGAATATTAGCGAAGGAACTTGTATGACATCAATTCTACGTGTACGATTGATGTCGTACGAGTATGTTCACCAAATACGTGTCAAGAATATTCAGAAAGTAGTTCATACGTCATCAATGCCATTTAAGCAGATTGCATCAATGAGATCGCGGCCATAGAATTTAGAAAACAATAAAAAAATCACAGTTTAAAAATATTTCATTATCCTAAATTATATATATTCAAAATTGTTATAATCATTTTAGCAAAAGTATAAACCGTAAAGCGATAAAGGTATAATTTGATATTCTGAACATTCCAGATTTTGGTGGCAAACCATTAGACTCCATTTTGTGGTCTATAATAATGCCATTGCTCTTTCTTTTTTTTTTTTAATACTAAAGCTTTCTCTTAGAGGAGAGTAAGCTGACCTATAGGTGCAGCATACGTGTGCACATTACAGAGAATTGAATCAGCAATAAACTTGATCCAAAATCCTGTCGTGCAGAGGAAGTTCAAAATATAGAACTGCTTCGTCTCACATCATAAACTTTATTAGAATGACGCCGTTCCAGTAACACTTATTATCACCATAAATGAAATTTATGAGATTAAAAAAATGGTGTAAAATGAGAATTGTATATAACGTGGACACGTCGATAATTAAAACTACTTTTATATCATGAAATTTTTAACTTAGTTCAAAATCATAGTTATAAAATATTCTTTGTATATAATACTTTAATAATTAATAGACTATAAAATACACTTTATGGAGTAATTCGTAAAAAGTCATAAATTATGATTTTAAAGGTCTAAATAAATATAAGAAAATTTTATAAAATTGTATATACAATATATAGCTTAATGATTTTGTTACGAATTGTTTTATAGTTTATATAATATTTACTGCTAATGATGTACTAAATATAAACAATATTAAGTTAACTTGTAGTATTATAATACAATAAGTAAAACAGTTTTTAATTTGCAATTATATATATTCATTAACTTGTTATATTATACCAGTAGGGCTTAGTTTAATATTGTTTATATTCAGTGCATAATTGGTAATGAATATTATAGGACTACAAATTATAATAATAATAATTCAATTAGCATAACTATTTGAATCTTTTGATTGATAAAATAAATTTTTTGTTTATGATAAGGTCATTTCATATATATAATACACATGTCTTGATTATATCATCTTTAAAAATAATTGTAAACTGTTTTTAACATATTATATAGTTCTTAGTTATCATTTTGTCTATAGGATTACTGCTGTAATTCACATAGCTATGGTAATTCATATTCAAATACAGTTTTATAATTTATACAAAATTAATTACAATTGATACACATATATGTTATGGAATATTTTTATTATAAGCTTGTCTTATAATAATTTATATATAAATACTATAAATCTTGCTTTTACATTTTCTATTGCTATTATGATACAGACTAGACGTATAATATATATATATATATAGGAAACTATATATATATATATATAATAAATAGAAAACTGACAAGTTTAAAAGCTTAAATACACAAAAACTTTATAGAAAATATATATGTATATAAAATAAAGTATATTATGTAAAGTATATAATAGTTCTATATATATATAGAACATTACTATAGAACCATTATCTACTTTACATAATATACTTTATATATTGATATATATTACATAGATATATATTTTGTATAAAGTTTTTGTGTATTTAAGCTTTTAAACTTGTTTCAGTTTCCTATTTATTTAGAAGTTTAAGGTTATAATTTGTGATGTTTAATATTAAATATGGTTAAATTATGTATGTGTTAATTTTATAAGTTATTAGATTTATCAAATTTTATAATTTATAAAGATCTACAAGATGCAAGAATAAATATATTGATTAAATCTTTTATTCCTCACACGAAAGCTTACATATACTGTAACTTAATATAAGCTCTGCTTAAGCTTATATAAGATCTAATGTGATTTTATATATTGTATTAATATAAAAATTTACATTTTATATGATAATTATATTAATTTTAATTCATTAGAGTTAATGAGAGATTATTTGACTACATTAAAAGACTAATAAAATTATGATAATATAGGTTTAATAAGAGTAAGTATGCTGTAATTGTTATCATATTGTTTACAAATTTTAATATATCAGTAGACGTAATGCAAATTAGTGTCCTACTTATAAATGCTAATACTGTAAAAAATAATAAATAAATGGAGGTACAGTATATCTAAATTTAAACAGTTGTCCAATAAACGTAAATAGTAGAATTATACGTTATACGAATGTTAAGGTAACATTAAATATAACATTGTAGAAGAATAGTGTTAAGGGAAGAAATATAAAAAGGGAGGCAGAATTTGATTTATTGTATATAATTTTTTTATGCAGTCGTTTAGCCTAGTTGATGTTTTGTCAGCGCGATTGTTGAGGGAGGTCAATCGTGACTGTCTTTCAAATAAAGGTGCGGCACAACCGAGTCTTACGTCTGTTGAAACGAAAACCCGAATTTTAAAAATATTTTTAAATTTAAAAATAAAAACTATTATCAATGGCGTATTTCTCTATAATGTATATTTTTTATTTTATAGCGCGAGATTACCTTAAATGTCGATTCTCGAGTAGAATTGGCAGTAAGGCTAATAGACGACAATATTATTCAGTTTTGAATTTAAATATCATTGAAAAGCGCATTAAATCTTTACTTCTGTCCAGATAAAAACATGTTTTCGAGAGTGTCTGTTAGTTTAAGTTAAGTGCAATGCAAATTTAAAGCTTGTTTTTTAAGTACTTTCGAAAGGCAATTGATGGAAGGACACACAGATACAAGCTTATTCCTGTAATCATGATTGATTTATGTTGTATGTATGCTATTTAATAAGATAGGAGAGTCTGTCAAATTATAAAAGATTAAGTTTGCTAAGAATATTTATTTTTATAGTTGATTATTCTGCGTCACATTAAGATGATTTAAGGAGGAAACGATTATTTAAAAATTAATTCGAGGAAGTTAAAATCGAGCATCTATAATTTCTTCGCTACTGCCCCTATTTCTATTATTTCGTGTCAATTAAGAATTTATAAATCTAAATTACTAGAACGTATTATTAAATAGTGCTTCCTTTTTTTTAAAGATCTTATGTATTATGAAAAATAGTTATATAAAAATTTAAAAATTCTCAGAATAAAATAATTTCTTCTTAACCATATATCGAGTGGCGAATGGTTCTCAGGATATAATCATCACATCATTAAACATAGCAAAGGAGGAGCGGATGACTATCAGAAAAAAACAACTAAAAACCGAACAGGTAGGTAACATCACGTGGACTTTTCCCATTGAGATCGTGACGTGAGCGTGAGAAATTGACCAAAAGGTTGTAATCGTGACACGCTCCCCACCTCGCACTTCTTTTTCTCTTAACTCCGAATCGATTCGGTAGATTTAAAAACATTTTAAAATTGATATTAATGTATTTTTACGCCAGTTCTTTTTGTTAGCTATAATTTTATTTATTTCGCTTCTTCCCTTGTTTATTTAGGTGTAGGAAATATTGTTATAAACTTATACGACACGGTTCTTTCGTATGGTATGTGTTTAAATGAGATAATATATTAACAAATTACTAACATGCAGGGGTACTGAAAGGCTACCGTAGAAAGATTAAGCTACCGATTTTTAACAAAAATTATGAAGACCACACACATTGAAGTAGATTTAAGATATCTTAAATAGCATTTCTTCCTAGACGAATCGGCTCATTGCTAATTCTTATCTCGTAGACTTCTTGGATTTGACGATTGATTTAGAACATTAATGACTATACAAATATAAATCATTACAAATTAAGGGTGACTAGTGATATTTTCGAGAATTTTTACCAATATTTTACGTTATATCTCCTGTCATTAATCTGTGAACCGAACTCTGAACGCATCATTAAAGTCAAGCCTGATAAATAACTGGAATAAAATAAAATAAAATAAAATATTTGAAATATTTGTAGACATAACTTAGAAGGGAAGAAAAACTAGAAAAAACTATTACCCCGAAGAACTAAATTCGAATGTATACATTGCCTATAGACAATTATGGTAAGATAGTTTAAGTTAATAATGTTTTATTTGTTTTTTCCAAATTGAAATTTAGACAATCCATTAATAGTGGAATGTCAATGATGGTTGTCGGATCGCTTAACCTCAATTTTAACCTTTCGTTCTACTTTGAGTGACGCCAATGTATGCATTATATTCCCAGTTTGCACTACAAGAGACACATACGACCTCACAGAAGAGAATAAACCTTACAGAAGTATTTTACTTAATGGTTCAAATGTCAATTGTATGTTTAGTTATATTAGAACAATGGTACTGTTAAGGCACGCGATCATTTATCCGAAAAAAAGGGCGCGTGTTGTAATTTGGATGTGGCTAATCGTTTGTACCGTTTGTAGTGAGAATTAACGGATCGGATTTCGTAAGCAAGAGTTTAACACGGGGATTTATGAATAAGATCTTTCATACGAAACGGTTTGAATAGAGCTAGATATGAAAATTGTTCTACCGAATTAAATATTTTAATGTTCTTGCTATATCCTGTATGATAATGTTTTATGCATGAATATAACTAATTACATAGTTATGTTAATGCTTAAAACGAGTTTAAATCTAATTCTTCATAATAATAAATAACAATTTGTAAATTTATTAACAATTATGAATGCAATTATAGGACCACCTTAAAATATATACCTATCAATTCTGTATACGATTACTCAACTCTCCCGTGAACACACTGAAATAATTATTTAAAAAATACAGTTATAGAACAGCGCAATTGATCATGAAATGACAGTTTTATAAGAAAAAAATTGATAAGTCTTAATAATTTAATAAGGTAATAAATTCGCATATAATTTAATATGGTAATGTATTAATTCTATAATCAAATGAAGTATTTAAGTGTAGAAATATAACTAAATAATAATATTTTTTATGATGTTCAATAGAATAACACTTTAATGGATTACATGACAAGAATCACTAGTTAAGTCTTCTTCATATTTGGCTAATGTTTAATTAAGGAAGTTCAATGGTAATTTTTAATCCAATTTTTTGACTTTAATAATTTATTCATTGCTACAATCAAGAGCTATGTTTATAGAAGATCTTCTGTACTTGTGATTTTTATAATGCTTAAAAATTGTAAATTAAATCTGAAAGTTTATTCGAAATCTTAATTAAGAGAGAATTCTTATAATAATTTAATAGAGATCTTCCAGTTGCTTAATGAATTCAGAATTATCGAGTAGCATTAGTTAATGTAAATTAATATGATAACAGTTTAATAAGGCAATATTAAAATATTTATCACGAGTTAGACATACTTTAAATAAATTTCGAACATTGTAAGCGTTTTTAGGGTGCTTAACATAACATTATCCATTTTATCGTAAGAAAATGTTAAGTCGTGGCACCCAGGGACACCTACACGAACCAAATTTATTTAATTTTCGAGATAGAACATTACCGAAAGACTCGACTAGACACATATAAGATAAAAAACAACAAAGTAATAA
Organism: Centruroides vittatus; assembly: GCF_030686945.1. Classification (NCBI taxonomy): domain Eukaryota; kingdom Metazoa; phylum Arthropoda; class Arachnida; order Scorpiones; family Buthidae; genus Centruroides; species Centruroides vittatus. Next base: position 160,896 of record NW_027122591.1, on the reverse strand, counting down.
TCTTATACGTATTCTCTGCCTTTAAAATTATCATTATTTCTTTCTCTAGCAGCACCAGCCCGCAGGTATATCGAAATCTCTTGAACACTATATAGTAGTTTTGCGTGTAGATAAGCAGTCTATTTTCTTTCCATGATCTCTACTCGTCACAGCAGCAGATTTAGTGAAATAGGTGCGCCGACATATTTCCCGACTGGTTCGACTAAGTACAACGATTAAAATCACGAAACGTGACTGAGAACTATGTACCCTTCTTCACAAAAATAGCAGACATTGTGTACTATAGACAAAAACCAGTGGACTGTACTGTACAGTACAGTACGTGTCGATAGAAGACACATGCCTTAACTAAGAATTATACTACCATTAATTACGTGTTAATAAATAAGAATTTTTAGTAATTTAGCGAATTCTCGAACGATTTTCTCATCACGAATTTTTGTTCTTCGTATACACGAATTTGTAAATAAGTATGAAGAATCGCTTCATTAAATGATGCTTAGAGGATGATTTAAGAAGAAATTTCTTCATAATAGCTTAGTTACAGTTGGTTTGTTTAAACACCAATTGGTAGATGCGAACCAATTAATGAAGTTTTATCAGGCGTGTATACGATTAGCACCGCCTTCAAGTATATAGGTTATATGAAATCTATAATTATCTCACCTATTTCTAAAGAGGAAAACTTAAGAAATACATTACTTAAATTTTAAAAATTCGACCTCTTTTATTATCATTTAATTTTTCTATAAGCGACAATATGTTCTGTGTGATCCTGAATAAATTTACTATTTTTGACTGCTTAATTAAGTTGTATTTAATTCGGGATAAACTTTATAATAATAAATACGAACTGAAACTTTATTTAGGTCAAAGTTCTATAATAATCTTGATTTTTCAAAGTTTTAAATTTGAAATTGTTCTGTCCTCGGGGATTTTTAGTAAATTGCCGCTATCCACAGATACTTGGTAAAATTGTTACTATCCTCAGGGATCTCTAACAGTTTGCTTTTCAACTTAAGATGATAGTTTCTTTATCACAGGACCTTTATTATGAAAAAATGACTACTGTTGTAAAACGCGTTATCCTTGACCACTGACCGTATTATTCGGATAATCGCACATTAAACTTCACCAAAAATTATCTATGAAGACATTATCTATCAAACCATTTTCATTTCTAGGAAAGAAAGAGATTCTTTCAAGTTTTGACATTCTAGAACGGTTAAAGAAGAAGAATTAAATTAAATAATGAGAGTGAAACTTTAAAGATTAATTCTAGTATATTCTAAGAAGAATACCTCGAAGACTGATTAAGTCTTATCTTATTATTTTTTGTAACTTTTATACTGTGCATCGAGATAAGGATTTAAATGCTCTACTGTTTATCTATTGAAATGGTTAACGAGAAAAGGGAGAAGAAGAGAATAAAAAATTGCATGCTGTAGGAAATTTATCAATTCTTCTTTTATCGTTAGCGAGAGAAACCATTGCCATTAGATAGGGATAAAAAAAATGAAAAATGATTAGTATGAGAATAATGGAAGTACGATAAATTAGAATGGATGTTAGAGAAGAAAGAAAAATAAAAAAATAAGAGCTTAAAGTTGTTTACATCAATGAAACCTGCATCACGTAGTTCTTATATTGCTTTTACATCATGACCTTTTCTCATATCTTATGTTCGTTAATACCTTTTAGTGCAAAAGAACAGGATACAAGTTAAAAATATACAGGCCTATCTACTAAAATGCCTTCATATATTAACTATCTTCTAAATACAATTTAACATACGCAATCTAAGAAAGGTAAATGTTTGTTTAAATATAGTTTTCAACTAAATAATTTCAAAAATTTGTAGATTTTAGGTCTTAATAATAATAATAGGTCTTCAATTTTTAATTGGTAATTATCGAATTGAAAAAAGTTAACTTAGTTATAGTATAAAAGGTTAAGTATTACGTGCTTAAATGTTGAAGATATATCTTAAACATTAGACTAAAAATTAAAATATTTTGTTTGTTATATATACGGTATTTAATTTTTTTTAAAAATGCTGAAATAATTTGCCTAATGTTGCTGGAAATATTAAAAAGCTATACATTATAGAATATAAAAATAACATTAAAATTCCTCAGGAACTTTTGTTTAGAACACTGTGTATTGTTGTAAAACCCAACCGTCACATTGATTTTTCGCATCGTATGATTTACAACTCCTTTTAAAATTAATTTCAGTAACTTCAGATATTGTATTCATTTCATTTTCAATATTTCTGAGTAATCTAATATAATGGCATATTAAAATTTATCATTCACACGGAAGATTGTACAGACAACGTTGACGTTTTTCCTGAAACTTTCACATAGAACACCGTGTATAGCTGGGAAGCCCAACTTTCCTATTTATCGTCGTTTCGTAGGCGTTAAAATTTTCTAATTTTTAAAGAAAATCCATTAAAATTGAGTAATTTAATTAATGTATTTTCAATGTGTAAAAATTAAAATCATAAAATTACCTTAAATTGCAAGATTTTGCTATTAATCACCATTGAAGAATATATAAAAGAACAGAGCATTTTAAATTAATTTCAATGGATGCTATTATTACTAAATTTAATCTAGCAATTTTCGAATTTTCGAACGTTTTTGGACGTTGAAACATCGCATTGTATGCTATAATTTCTATTCTTTCACTTATTGTTTATCTTACACGAAAAGGAAAAACAAAATAATAATAATAATAAACGAAGTTGTTGTTCGGCATTTATCCTAAATCCCATTTAGTTTTGATTAACGGAATTCTTCCAAAAGAAGATAACCTTAAAAATAAAGAAAAGCGTGTCCTATATTACTTAGCACGATAAAAGTGTCTTAGTATGATCACAGTTATTTTAAAGTACAGAATCGCCTCATCTTATCTTCAACTTTTAAAAGAGTTTATATAAAATGTAAAAATGAGCAGAAGGACGTTGTAATTATCATAAAAAGAGGTTAACGGACGGTTTACTTTCTAAGATAACACTCATTTAGAAGGGTTTATCGTAAGTTAACTTCACACAATGGACAGTTTGACCTTCTAAGCAACCCCTCTTTGTGAAGAGCGCGTGCTGGCGATTAAAGTACGCATGCCCAATTCTGTCTTAAATCCCCTGAATTGTCTAAAATACATTCCTTTGGGTACGTTTACCTGTTGCTGAGATTTTTTTTCTTACTTCCTCCTTGTCTAAATCAGCTTTTGTTAAGTTGAACAACCTTTTCTCGGCCTACTTTTTCCAAAATAGTTAAAGATGAGATATAGATTATCTCACTTATGTAATATTGCCGCGATTTTTCTTAAAAATCATCAAAGATTTCGGCGTGATCAACGGGAGAATCCTTCCTCCTAAATTCACTCGGGACGTCGTTAGTATTCAGTTTTTGTTTCCTCTAACCGCATTTGCTTACAATAGACGAATAGACGATATCTAATTTTAACATTAACTCTGTCATAAGAAAAGAAAACATAAAGGAAGAGAAAGCGATTTCAGTAAATATCCGTAACTAATTGATTATACAATTTATAAATTCGAGATTAAAAAAGAAGAAACTAATTTGAGACTATAAACAGATCTTTTTGCACGATACAAGAGCAACATCGAGCTAGAAATATTGTAAGATGTCAGTTATTTTAACGTTAAAATTATAATTATTTTATAAAACAATTATTAAATAAACCAAATTTTATTTTATAAAATAGTTATAAATTTATAAAACATGCTAAAAATCCGAAAATTATCAAGAATTAATGATGAAACTAGTAAAATTCGATTTTATTTTGCAAGATGATACTAAAATTGGAAAGAGTCTGAATTATATTTTAAAGATTTTAACTGAGATATAAAATATTATAATTTATCTACAAATAACAAATTAACTAGACATTAATTTTATATTTTCAGTATCAGTGCAGATAGATATGATTGCTCTGTTGATGAAAGCTCAATAATCGCTAATTTTAGCAATTTTCTTGAATGAATAAAATCGTTTTTGAAGCCATTTTTAGCTTAGGAAAAATCGTAAGAAACCTTCGCAGTGTAACCAATCTTATCAAACCGCTTGGAACCTCAAACTCTTCCATCAACACGTGACTTCCACCCACATACCCTCCTCTACAATTATGGCATTCGGGAACCGGTTTTAAAACCGTGGAAGATTTTTTTTTCTTTCCTTCCCTCTAGTAGTTTCTCTCGACTTTTCTTTTTCTAACTCGGTTATTAAACGAACTACCAATTTTGATGTGTTAATATTCCATGCATGGAATGTTTCCTGAACACCGTCATTCTGTTTACTTAAAGAAATTTAGATCCCTCGACCGTTTAAGACGTGCATAAAACGTTAAAATAAACTGGAAATTTACTTGTATTTTACCCCCTGTTATTATATACTTGAATGTAGTACTGTGCAGTACAGTAAAGTACAGTTTAATTTTTGATTTTCTTTAGTAATTCTTATGTGCTTATGATCACGTAAGAATGGAAATTAAGCTCGAAATTTGCATAACTATAACAATAAAAACCAGAATTGAAACTAATATTAAGTAAATCTGAAGGGGGTCGAGAGAAATTGAAATGCATTCAACACCTAATGGAGTTAGACATAAATTGTAGGGGTTTTTTTCTATTCTCCTAAATCTTTTAACTTCATCAGAAGTCATTCATCAGCCAAAGACAGCATAACCCCTGTGTCGTCTGGTGGGCAAACTTTTTTTTTATTATTATTTTACGTTTTCTCCACTCGTCTATCTCCCTTAGGGTTGAGGCGTGGTTGGTTTTAAAATATAACACCTGTTATGCTTAGCTTACCTAACTGTTTAAGAACGAAGAGAGACACACAGGAATGTAACTATGTTAAAATTTGTGGAAAATTACATGATTAATTTATTCTACGGCGTTAATTTCTTGCCTCAGCAATCGTTGTTACTAACAGGAATTTGACCCGAAAATAAAATGGTTGCAGTAGTAAAATAAACGTCACACGGAGGGGGGAAACACGAGTACACACGAGTTCTGTTTCGTTTATCGATAGAAATTAGGACAGTGGGATGACGTTTTTGCATTAATTCTTTAACGTAAGAACGGAATTTAACCATTTTTTGATGTTAATGGTTAATGAGAAGTTTCTATTAAGACATCAGAAAAATCTGTAACTAATAAATATACGCACGCGTCTGTAGAACCTATTTCTTATGACCCATTTATAGTAGTCACATGACACTAGCCTATCAGAATGTCGTTACGTGATGTCACCAATCGATTCGCTAGACGAATCGATATAGAACAGCTTTATGGTGTAGCTTATGGAATTGGGCGTGGTGCAAAATCAGACACTCTCAACCTAGGCCTAAGGGGGTTTTGTTTAATGTGGTTTATATGTGATTTTCTTCTTCCCCTCTTTTAGATAGTTTAGGAACATTTTTGCTTTCAATTTTTCATAATGTACAGAAGAATAAAAATTTACAAAATTATCAATTTATTTTGATATTTTGTAGATTGAAACATGCACTCTAAGCTTATAGCTTTTATATATATAAAAGAAAAGCTATAATCGATTCGAAAAAAAAGAAAATTAAATTATTTATAGTCGATGAAATGTATTTTTTTTATTATTTGGATATTTTTGAAATATTAAATTAAATTTTTTAATAAATATTTTGGGAATTTGCCATCTTGTCTTCGTGAATATATTCTTTAAGAGGTTTTGTATCGCTTCAAAAATCATTTATTTTTATAATACGGATTTTTATGAAGGTATCTTTTAATAAAAATACTAAAAATATTTATTATAAATTTATAAATTTTTAAGCTATATAAGCATAGATTTTTTTAAAATAAATTTTACATGAAAGAATATAAAATATAAGTTTATTTTTAATATAATTTATAAAACATAACTTTGAAAAACTTTCTCGACAACTTTTAATTAACGAAAATAAATAAATACATATCAACAAACATAAATGTCGTGGCTTTTACATATTTAAAGATGTGTTAATATGGGCGTAAGAGTCGGGGGAGAAGGGAAAAATAAGCAAAAAAATCGGACAAGGAAAGCGAAAAAGTTAACAAATGAATAAGCGATGTAATATTATTGACACTCGTGTTTTTCATTAGTGTAAAATCAACCCCCTCCGCCTCTTAATCAGTGTCCTGATACACCCATGTAAATTAGTTTAAACACAGAAATTCCTTCGTAGATTTGTATAAAAAATTTAGTCAAAGGATAGAAGTTTTCGATCAACTTTAACAAGAATACGTGAGAAAAACTTAAACAAGTTTAAAGACAAATTTGAAAATCCCCAACGAGTATTGTAACATTAAAAATGCAATTACTTTTAACAGGGATATAAGATCATCGACATTAAATAATCTCTTATATAACGAAAACTGCTTATTATTGATTTCCATTCTCCCATAGTCATTTATCAGAGCAATCAATGGTAGATGGTTGTTACTTAAGTACGCTAGTGACGTCAAAAGTCGTGTTAACAGTAACCTCTACCGATTATTAATTACTGTACAGAATTAAGGAAAATACTCAGAAAAAAGCAATTTTGCTGTGGGAAGCCATTTTTATTCGGATCACGTTAAGAATAAACTTCCAATGAAGCACGTTTTTCAACTGGTTTTTCTAGATATTCTCTCTTTTTTTTTATTTTCTAGCTACCTATATTATTAGAATAATCTAAAGCTTATAGATTAAATATATGCATTGTTACGTACGTATCGAAAATTAATTGAATTTCGCTTTAATGCTGAGAGTATTGGCGAGGAAGAATTTTGCAAAGCTCAACGAACTCGTACGTCTACCTTTTATTTTAAATTAGTCTACGTCTCGTTGGGCCTCTTAAATTTATCTTTTGATGAAAAAAACGTTTTCCTGAAATAATTACTAGTTAAATTTTTAAGCCAGTTTAGAAAATATGCATTAATTAATAATTAAAATCACGATTTGTAATGAGAATCTTCCCGCTCTCCATGCACTTACACCATAGATGTTCTGAATAATATTCGTTAAATTTCTCAAAAAAGAATCTCAACCATTAAAATGTAAAGTATTTAATTATCTATCATCTTTATAGTCATCGACATTATTGACTTCACTTCGTTAATTAAAACGTTCTATTGAGGTTGAAAGTTTCAGAATTCTACACAGTTAAACGCTCTTCCTATTCTTAATGAATACTCAATTAATTCTGTTAGATTTTTTTTCTATTCGATAATTAAATATTTATGCCATAAAAACAGCACGGGATAGTTTTTATAGCGTAGTTTAAACGCTAAAAAAAGGGGGAGCTTCATTCATAAATTGGATACTTCTCCAGCAATTAACATACGAACTTATCGGTTTAGTATCGGAGCACAAATAATAGTTGTTGAACCATAATAAGAGTGAATGATAACAAAGATCCCTTGACGTTGAAATCACGTGATAAAGAGCAAAAGAATGATCCCCTTTAATAAATCAGTCGCTGGAAGCCGAGAGCGATTAGGGAACGAAAATCTGAAAGTAGAAGATAAGCAACCATTATCAGACACATCGTATGTCAGCTATGGCATTTTCTGATTTATGTTGAGATTCACGAAGGAGGGTTGTCGATCCATTAGTCAACAGAAAGAACTTTAGAAGGGGTTAAAGAAACAAAACTATAAATCTATCCCGAACAAAAACCATTGTTACTTTGTTTATGCTCGGAATGGTTAATAAGAAACTTCTAAGTTCTGGTATGCATAATGTATTTAACCTCTTTATCATCAGATGTCAAAACGGTTATTAATACCAATCATGACTATGAATTTATAATTGGTTAGCCGAATTAGAAATTAAACGTGGTTTAATGATTACATTATACTGTATCTGATGTAAGTAAGATAAGTTAAAGACTGTTGTTCTATGGATCCGTTTATGATAATTTCATGTTTTTTTGTCTATTTCTATTCTGCAGTTTTACTAAGAACTCTTTACAGAATTCAACTGAACTATGGCAATTAACAGCAAGCGTTAAATAATTAAATGCATTTATGTTTGTATGAATCATCTCCGCATAGATTTTAACCAGTTTTCTTTTATGTGATTATAACAATCAATGCAGAAAATTCACTAGAAATTTATATAATAGATATTATATAAATTTCTAGTGAATATTATATAATAGATATTATACAAATATTAATACAATTTTCTGCAATGATTTAACAGAAAATTAGGTGTTTTATAGTAAATATAAGGTAAGAATTAGGTGCACGTTACTGTATATATGACAGAGAGTAATGCTCAGAATTTATCTTGGTAGCAAAATGTTTTTAATGCTGTAAACAAGTTTGTCTTAGTATAGATTTATCTATTTAATTCTATTTGCTGCTTAATGAAACACACGAGCCTTTCTTTGGGTGCATCAAGTATTAATCCATAAACTAAAAAAAGAAGAAAAAATGAAATTATATATCGGAATAATCATCTAAAAGTATTTTTTATTTATTTCTAACTACATTACACAGAAATTTTACACGATCTTCATACGAACACGTTTAGATAATTGCTTCTGCATACTTGATACAGAGCTATTATGACGTTAGCAAATGTTATTCTATGGATCCATTTATGATAATTAAGCGCATTGTTCGCTATTATTAAGAAGAGAGCTTTTCCATAATTCAAATGAAGTGTGGCAATAAATATTGAACGTTAAATAATTGAAAACATTTTTGTTTGTATGAATCACCTTTGAACGAAGTTCTCTTTACGCGCTACATAAAATCCATCAACAATTTATAGAATATTACACAAATATTAACATACGGGAATAGATTACACAATTAGCGCATAAGTAATAGAATATTATTCGTTAATTGAATGGTAATTCAGGTGAGTATGTTTTATGTTATTGTGTAATAATTGCAAGTTAGTCGAAATGATAAATTTTTTTTTCTCTTTGTTCCTTTTTTTAAGTAGATTATAGAAAAATTTCTTAAGATCTTTACACAAAAATACACGTCTGTACAACTTTTGAATTCAACAATTTAATTTATTTTAATAGAACCCAGCAGGTTAGAAGTTTAGAAAAATAGCAAGAACTTTTACAACATAAAAAACAAGAAGTGCTAAAAAGCAGCAGGTGTTTATGTTGTTACAAAAACACCGTTTGATCCAACAACAATTATAATTCAAAATTTCAAAGATCTTTTTGTCCTATTAACCCATTTGATTTATTAGATTGGTGCTTCTATTCTTTGTTCTATTGTTAAAGAACAATAATCAAGTACGGTAATTATTCAATGATTGAAAATGATGTATTTAAAACAATAATTACAATTTATTTGCTGTGTGTAATGCTTATCGAGAAATTATGCTGGTAAAGTAACAAAACAACAAAAATATATATATATATATATAATTAATACCAATTTTTTTAAATGAAGAAACAACTGCACATTATCATTACAAATGAATGAAATTGTTCATGCGGTAGCACTTATCATTGAAAAAATATAATCAATTTTTATAGGTGAATTACTCAACTTCTTTTTGTTACTTGTAATGATAGAAATGCTCCCGTTTAATAAATTCTATTATATTTTCTCTACATAAATCGAAACTGCTATCATATTTAATCGTTAAATGATAATGGCTCGTTATTAATAATTGATTAATACTTATTATGATATTTTTCCCATAAAGATTAAGAATAACAAGTCACCTGTTAGATAAAGTTATTAAAAAAGCTAGAGCTGAAGGGATTTTAATGTAAAATCTTCACGTAACTTAAGATTTAGTCGTAAAATGTCTACTTGAAATCCTTTAGCAAACGTGATAAGAATGTTTACTTTACATGAACTGTATACTAATGTAAAGATTAGAGATGTGCTCTTTTGTAGTGTATTTTACGTACTGCTATGTAGTTAGACTGATTGTTTCTTATTCTTTTTCTTGACTCTCCAGTCTGGAAGAAGAATTTAAATGTTTACTCAAGTTACAAATTTGAATAATTGGGAATTTCTAACACTTTCACATATACGGTGAGTGCATTTGTTTACTTTTATTCCCGTTCTTACTTTCGCAGATGAAGAAGTCTGATACAGCTCTAAGAATAGTTTTAAATCTTGTAAAGCCTTTGAATTCATGAATTTTATATTTGTAATATTGAATGAAAGTAAGATTTGCAGGCGAAAAATTATAAATAATGCTATAAAGAATCTAAAAATGCAGAGAGTAATGCAAAATTATTGAACAGATACTATTTAGGAATGCAAAAGAAAGGAAGATCTAATCCAAATATATAAATTTATGTATGCTTCGTGTCCAAATAGAAGTATGAATTTTACATCGCTTCACGCGGGAAATTATATTTAGATATTATTTATTTATCCTTTGAAATAATCCTGATGAATAAAATATACTAAATCTATGCAATTATTATATCTAGAACCTGTATAAATTTTCAAAGCCCCTGATCAATGTTTTCGTATTGTAAAATCGCTTAAGCAATAATTTAATTTAACTTTATACTAGAAAAACAATTTAAAAATTTTCTGACATTATTTTAAAGTAAACAACGAGAGAAATAGAGCGGAACAATAACAAAAAGAAAACGGACTTTCACGCAACCTTAACAATTTGAAATTCATACATCAAGATGATAATGCGCTCTTTACTCATGATTAATTATCTTTTATCTTAAAATTTTGTTGTTTTAAGTTGTGTGATAATTAATTTTCTTAAAAACAATGCATCCTACCAGCCAAGAGGCAAATAATTGCCCTTGACCCGAACTCATACATGATAATCCCGTAGTTCAAGAGAAGAGCAGTCGAATTCTTATAGTTAATTCTTCAACAGATAGCATCTGACTCGATAAAATAATAAAGTTGTAGACTAGAAATGCTATTTTTTTATAAGAGAAGGAATGGATTAAAATACATATACAGTTAATTTTTTTTTTTATATTGTTGAAGTTTAATCTTAACTGAAGAATAGATAGCTCTCATCTGATTAGTGAGATAGCGTGGGAGACATAAAGTTAAGAATGCAGATCTATTATGTATCGTGGTCAGTTATAAACAATGATTTGACTGTTGTTACATTAAAAAATAGTTTTATGATCCATTATGAATTTGAATAGTTACGGTAAGAGAATGTAATAAATTTAAATCTGATTTTCGCTGAGTTTTTATATCAGGAAAGAACTTTTATGTTATAATTTTTGGAACAGGATGCTCATCTTTCGACTAGTTTTGTGCCATCCAATATACTCATATTTATACTATAAAGAGGGATGAAACAGGTAGAGGGTGAAGGATTATTGAACGAGTTATTTATTATAAATTTTAAACTGAAACTAGTTTTAATAATGTAACTGTATATCATGGAATGTTTTAGACTTTTAACAGATAATACCGTATCTCGGAAATAACATAACGTGTCAACAATTCCTTGGTAAATATTTAAATATCAGCTTATACATTTTGAATACATTAACTTTAACTCGTTTAACAAATAAATTTTCTCCAAAAATCTGCATTTTTAATTTATACGCAATTGTATACATTTAAAATGCCAAAAAGTTCATCGTATTTATCTCCTTGGATTAAAGATATGTTACATATTGGGTATATTGCTGCTTATAAAATCATGTGTAGATCGGGCAGATCTAAGTAAGAAGTAGATTATAATGTAATTTATATATATAAAAATACTTGAAAAATATTAAAATAGGATAAAATTAGTCAGAGATAACAGTAAAAATTCATATAAATTTGTAAATATACTGTACTGTACATATAATTAAAGTATTGTAAGTTATATATTAAGGTTTTATGTATATAGGTTATACAGTTATTTAAAAATAGCGTATAAAATTAACTAATTTCTATACATAAACAAAGTTGTATAAGTTAAGTACTTAATTAAATGTGTTAATTTATTCTACAATTTATAAAAATGCAAATTAACTTGCTCTTTTACTACAAAGTAAGTACATGATAAACTGAGAATTTAAGAGAACAAGTAGGTGAACAAGGATACTTTCGAAATATTTTTCATAAAAAACATTTTAAATTTGTGAAATTGATTAAAAGTGAAAGGACTGTAGATGTAGATAGCGTAGAAATTTGTAAACAATTATTTAAATAAGAATTAATTTAAGAAAAAATGAGTTATCGAGTAAGAAAGATGGAGATGTTAAATTAATAGGATGCAGGATAGGAGAGGATATTTACAAGCTAAACTGAAGTATTGATTTCAACTTTAGCAATTGTCCTTCTATACATCTCGAATTCATTTCTAAGTCATTTAGATTAAGAGATTTAATTTTTCTGGGCATAAGATTTATTGTAATTGTACAGGATTAAAAATAAAAGCAAGAAAAAGATTAGAGGAGATTATGACGAAAGAGAAAACGTAAAAAAGGAAGAGGATTATAAAGTTGAAAGTGTAGAGAATTCAAGAAATATTTGATAGAATAATGGGAGAAACAGCAAGAGAGACATTTTCAGGATTTACATATAAATACGGCTGTATCGAAAGTAGAGAGTTCAATGATTTAGTCAAAAGAGGGGAACGAAAAGATCAGAAAAAGTAATTAAAATGTTCGTGATTTCTAGATGCAAGTTTTATAGCTGTGTCGTTTTTGACCTCCCGTATAGAGAGACACACCCAGAGAAATATGACTTCGGAGTTACGATTTGCTTGATTGTCAGTTAGATTAGGTAGTCTTTTATAATTACTTACGATAGAATTCAATCGGTTTTCGTTTTTTAATTTCCTATTGTCAGAACGTAATATCGAGTATTTAGTATCAATTACAAGCTTTGTTAAATGAACTGTAACTTTATATTTAAGGTCACACACTAATGGAAATATTATGTGAATGCGTCATTAATACACGACATGAAAAACTTGTAGTAAATAAAATTTACCGGATTTGTTCTTTCAATTTTTTTTTTTTATATAATTTTTTTTTTTCATTAAGTTCATTAAAGTGTTCCTGTTCCAGATTACTTTAAATGATGTGCATTAGATGAACCCGGTGTGGTATATAAAGTTTAATTAATAGGAGTTTTACGAGTGCCTCTATAAAATTCTCTTATTTACAATTAATTTTATAAGTTTACTTAAATATATATATATATAACGTCAAAATATATATTTAACATTACTCTTAATATGTAAATCAAAGGAAATTGTTGTATTTAATTAAGAGAATAAAGCAAGTTATCTGGAGAATTTTAATGGATTGTCGCATGTATATGAGTCAGATTAACAGATTTCATAAAAGAATAAGAATTTCCCCTTTACTAGGAAACGAATTTAATTTCAGAAAGCATTCACAAAATTTACGAGAATTAAAAATACCAGAAAAATTAATGATTTAAGTATAAATTCCTAACGACGATAATTACATTTTTATGCAAAATATAAGTATAATTACTCTTTGATTAGCTCGAAGAACTATTTATAGAAATAATATAATTTTAAAAAATATTCGAGAATAGCACAGAATTAACCATTTCCTAGCGAGGCTTTTAATTAGTAAATAGTTGCACAGCAGGAACATCTGTCTGTAACTAAACAAATTGACTAGAGCAGCTGTCATTAAAATAAAATTATCATCATCATCCCACAGAAGGTCTTTTTTTTTTTTTTCCTCCTCCTCTCTTATTGCTTTTAGATTTACTATGGTTTTTAATTGATAATAAAGAGTATAGTCGTTTTAATATAACAACCAGTATGGGAATTAAGTTAGACATTACTTAATTGTCTAATGGTCATTAAAACTTTATCTTCTTTCATTCGAGCAATTATGCAATTTTATCGATATTTGTTATCTTAGTACACATTTTTTAAAAGTTTATTTTTTAATTTGCTCTGAAAAAAAATCGAATTTTATACGAAGTTTCTTAAGTATTGAGTTTTTTCCCCCCTCTTGATGTCGATCGTCAATTTCCATTATCCACACTTAATTTTGTAGGAAGTAGTCGAATATATTATCAAGAAATAATTGTTTTTAGTTTTTATTAGTGATATAAAAATCTCTTTAAGAAATTTTTATAGTATATTACTTATATATACTAAAATACAGACTAACTTCCAAACGGCGGCCATTTTTTAATGTTCCATCAGTGTTGTTTAGAGATTTAATTGTTTAATAAACTACGATTTTATATAAAATCATATGTTAAAGTTTTATTTTTTTATTTATTAATACGTGTATGAATGGTTTTATATTAAGATATATACTTATATAAATAAAATTGCAAATTAATAACTAATTAGCAGGAATATTTAAAAATAATGGTGTGATCTGTAGAAAAACCACCGAATCAATCAAAGCATTTGTCAATTTCCTAATTTAAATTTAATTTGTATACTAGTACTTTTTATATATTAACAGGACTTATTATACTGGAAAATATCTGCATCCATATTTTCCAGTATAATAAGTATACAAATTAAATTTAAATGAAGATAGAAAGGACACAAAGGCATAATAATTAATCATTTGTCAATTTCCATTCATCTGATGATGATAGACAATTTGCTTATAACGTTACACGTATCTGTACAACGTTATAAACAAATTTATTGTTTTATATACAAACTTGTAGAGAACGAGCTGTTAATTGGGGCAAGTCAAACAGATCGTAGAATTCCGTAAGATTTTTAAAACGTCTCATAGTAAACAATGAAACAGGCTTGAAACAAGCATATTAGAATCTGTTTTATTGAAACAATTCAGAGAAACAGGAAAATATTTTAAGGATCTTCGACTACACTAGGCGATTGGACGGGTCTCGAAGAAAATTTTAATCTTTTATTTACATTACAAACCGTTCCTTGTACTAATTAAATAATTAATAAATATATTTAAATATAGTAAACGTTGCTCAATAGATGTAGACAAAAGGAGAAAAAGTTTATCATCGTTATTAATCTATAAAATGAAATTAATCTTGTATTATTAATAACCAATGCAAATGAAATTATTATTATTCATAATCTGGTGATCTTTTTATGTCTGTAGTTATTTTAAACCAAAGGGGAAAAGGCAGTAATAAATAATTTATAAAAATAATTTTATTAATGATATTTTGAATAAAAAAAAAGCTTATTACTTAAATATATGAATAAAAATTACAATAAAAGTGAAATAAATATTAATAAATGAATAATAAGAATTATTCATTCCCTATTATTAAAGGAAATAAATGTTATATTCCCTAAAAACTATTATTATTTAAGCTTTTATATATAATTAAATATAAAATACACTAAATAATTTAAATATTTTAATATGGGGAGAATTTTAATTCACCTTGTTATAGAGATTTTGTGGAACACGTCACTATTGAAACACTTCGATTAAGCGTAAACCTATATTTCAATTTATATCTTTAAAAATAGAAAAAAACTAATTTAAAATTTAAAAATTCCGTAATAATTATAAAGGTATAAAGATCTTAAAGAATTAATTTAAAATATAATTTATGAAATAATTTTTTTCCAGTGAATAATATTCTAATCAGTGTGCTTGCCTCTAACCATAATAACAGTAGAAACGGAAGAAAAAGTTGATTTAATTTAAGATTTCCGTGAATAGATAAATATATTAAATAAATATTATAATTTATATGCAGTTAGACAATAAATTAGTCAAAAAGGTATAATTTTGTTTGGAATTTTTATCGAGAAAAACATAATTTAAAGCTTCCAAGAAAGGAATAAATTCGCGGTTATCTTTTTATCAGACAGCACGACAGACCCAAATGTGTCGCATGCGAAGGTTTATTCTTATAAAATCAAAACAAATCTCAATAAAATTATTTATCGTTAACCAACAGCCAAGATTATGCAATGTCATTAACTGCAAGAATGGATTTTCAGCTTTTGGCTTACGCTATCAAGTTTGCCACAGAACCAATATTTCTTTTATGTAACACGGCGCTCTATCTATCATGAGGAACAATGGTGAAATCACCTGGAATCACGTGATCCAAACACCTGGCATGCTGATTACGATAATGTTGAATAATTGGGAAAGTGTCTAGAGAATGAATCATCCCTTTATAGATGAGTAAATCGGCGCATCTCCAAACAACAGCTGCCACACATTATCTGATTATTAACAGATCCTCGAAATAACGATATAAATACAAATAGACCATATTCGTTTAGTTCTTCTTTCCTAAAAGAACAACTTTATAAACTTAAATACAGAAAGTTGTGAATGTCTTAACTAGAAACCAGTTAATTTAGTTGTAAATTTTTAATAAAGACACCTAATTATAACGAAAACGGACACCACTAACTCACATTTTGCTTGCAACGTGGAACATTCATCCACCCTATAATTACAGTGCTTTTACTACATCATCGCCAATGTCCAACTGTGTTTGTGATTTAAACTAGTCGACATCATCCATCCTTCTTCTATTATGTTTTACTCTTTCGCTACACAAACCAAAATTTGGCTTTAGAATCCCTTTGTTGGAGGCTGTTTACGTCCTCAACATCAACCAATTATCAGCAATACGGCCAGATATATTACCATAAGAAATTATAGGTTGAAAAACGAGACAGTTGCTTTGCTTTCAAAGCAGAAAGCCTCGGGTAATGCGAGTAACACAGTATGTTAAAATAAATTGACGAAGTATATATTTTGTAGATTATATTTAAGAAGCCACCTGCAACTTGTTTGATTCTTTTCAAAGATATCTTTTAAGTGTTAAAGAATCTCCTGTTAAGAAACTTATCTGATTGATGAATTTAGGAAGCTTTCCCAGAAATTTCTCTAAGGTAAAATATATTCGAGATAATGTCCCTTTTCATATAAAAAAGTGGAAAATATTTAGTCGAAAATTTTAAGATCGCACATTTCTTCATTTTATTAAGAAATTCTTCTAAAAGAAAAGCCTTAGTGTGAGAATGCGTGAAAGATTTCACACAGCTGTGGCCTATCCTCTTAATGATCTGAAATACATCCTGGAGAAAATAAAGCTGTCTTGTGTAAATTGTCGTTAGTAGCGATCTCTTAATGCTACTTGACTTGAGATATTTTCAAATCAGATTTTTAACTCCTCCGATGTTTACTGAAATGTGCAAAAGATACAGCTGACGTTAAGTTTCGATCGCTCTACTAGATATAAGCATTGAGGAATTTAAAGTGTATAACAACTATTCAAGAATGTTAATGTATTTCAAATAAATTTTTAAACGGTTTAGAATTAATTTCGGAAAGAAAATAACTCACTTAAACAAGAATTTAATAAATACACTAAACGCTTTGTTTCTAGTCAGTTAAGTATCTAACAATAAGCAAATCAATTTTACGTGTCGGATAAAATTCGGTGATTTTTATTAAATTTTCGTCTATTATACTTAAATGATTGCAAATATTCGAAGATTTTTGTTAGAACATATCTTTAAAATGTTTTATTCTATCGCGTCAGTAAAATTAATATTAAAGAGGATAATATTTTATTTCATAAAATACACACAAGTCTAGAATTTATAGAAATTGTAAATGCTACATAGCAATTGCGTTTGGTTTGCACTTTTATATGTATTTTTCTATACTTATATCTATTATTGATTACATATACAGTATACTGTATATATACTATGCTTGTATGAACATATAAGCAGTGACCATGCACCTTAATACAAGTAATTATATTTCTACCTTACATATTTCTAAAAATATTCATATTTGTATATCTACCAATTATTAATTTTATAAACTAATCTAGAGGGGAGAAAAGTATAAAGTTAGATTACATGAAAGCATTTGAGAGTTTATTAAACAATCGGTGTGTATACTTTAAAAACAGGAGAAGTACGTGACTCGGTGTGCTCCTCTCCTGCATATACACATGCACACATGTCTACCATTGTATGAATTCTTACTTTTATGTATTTAACTTTTAGCTGAACAGGGATTGGAAGAGAATACAACCCGTTTAAAACGCGTAGGTAAAGTTTAAATAAAGCAGACCTCAGTGGCGCGTTACAGCTTCATGGGACCCAGGAAAATTTGAATTATGGGGCCCCGTGTACAGTGTTGACTTCAGACATTTTTCTTCGAGGGAAATATTTGTTATAAAAGATTGGTTTGGGACCCCCTGTTGGTAGGGACCCCAGGCAATTGCCCTTTTTGCACATAGGATAACGCGCCACTGGCATTCCTGTTTGGATTATAAATATTTGTTTTATAGAATATAGTCCTTTTTAATCTTAGTAATTTTTCAACTTCAATAAGAAACACCTATGATTAGAATGTTTAGTAATTCTGAAGTTTCGACTAGAAAAAATATCAGAAAAGTGAGAAGACACGTCATAAATTTTATACATCTTCGTAACTATTTGTAGTCTATAACTGAAAGAAACGTAATTTCGAATCGTTTATCATCATTTCCATTCGTCCAAATTGTTTATACCATTCATAAATTAATCAAAAGTCCAGCCAGATAATACGATCCGATGATATATATAATTCATCTAAGCATAAAAGGGGATCGCTAATAATTACTATATTTTGATAACCATACTGCTCTGTAAGTTGGGTGAGGTCGATGGGAGAGTATAAAAATTAATAAAATGCTTTGATCTTACGCTTGGTTGTCCTTGTAATAATTATCACTTATCTCAGCACACAACTGTCATTGGTATTAGCACATCTACTCTGTAATTACAGACGTTCAACACGAAATAAATGACATAAAAATAATTAGCGAGGATAGATGATTATGTAAATCTAACAATTTAATGAGAAAAATCTCGATTATTTTATTCAAAGGGGGAAAGAAAAAACCAAGTGTAAGATTTTTAACTACGAAAAGAATGGACGGTGGCATAAGTTAAGACGAACCTACGCTCGTTAATAATGTTAAAAGATCAACGGTTGAATGGAGAAAATCTAATATAGTATCTCATAGATTACATTCATGGACGAAAATCTTTGAAAGAATTTTTTGACAGGATCAAAATGTGATATAGTGAACGGGCAACACCTCCTCTTATATTGAAATTTTTACGCATAAAGAACTGCTTAACGTGTTTAGTTAACCAATGCACGATTTTTTCTTTAGCTGAATGAAAAATAAAGAGCGTAGCCATTCCGAAAAAGAAATATTCGGTGGACCGGAATATCGTTAACCTTTCATATCCCGCTGAGATAGTTATGTCTTCTAGATAAAAATTATGGCGATTTTTTTGACTTAAGGCACTTAAGTAAATATATCATTAGTATTCCTATGGTCGAACAATTTGGAAAATAAAAAAATACAACATTGTTTTTCCCGTTCTTATGATTTTTGCTTGTAAATCTTTAACCAAAAAAAGAAAAAAAATGTCTTCCGTATGAAAATATTGTTCCTTTTTTTTTGAAGTCCTGTGGTTAATAAATGACTTTACATATTTTCTTTTGTGGTATGCTTCATCTTAGACGAACTTTACGACGTTAAGCCCATAGAAAAATTAAAAACCTAGCCATATTTACAGCTCGGTGATAAGTATATATGCTAATGCATCTTATTCCTTATCTTGACAACTTATCTGTTCGGTACAAATTACTTCATTTCAATAGGAAAGATGAGAAATTACCAAAAAACATCAATCCATTAAGGAAGTTTTCTGTTAACTTGTAGGGCCTATATATATATTCTGAAACGTGGAAGTTCGTAAATATTTCCGGATGTTTTTAAAATACATTAAAAATTAATTTATATTTAAACAAAACTCGTCGTAAATATCATTTGAGGAACTTATGCACACGTTTTCTTCCATTCCATAGAACACATATATTAAATCATAGCGCCATCTAGGAATAGAAAGGCATATTTAACATGCAAGTGTTTTTGCATAAATGTATTTTAATTATAGTCACGTGTGATTCAATAATTTGCCTTACGAAGTATTATAGTGAGACTATAGGACGATGAAAAATAAAGTGTATTAAAAAAATGAAAGTTTATTAATATAATTACACGAGTAAGAAAGAATGGCGAATGTAAAGGAGCAATTAATAGTTTTATGACACATAAACCGTAATTATTCTTACGATTTTTATTTAATCCTTTATTAAATACTTCATTCTTATTTAATTTATACACGGACAGACCGAAATATCTTTGTAAAGAATATCTTACATTACTATTCTTTAGAAAGGACGTTAAACATAAATTCCAATCGAATTTTCAAGTGGAGTGGAATGAGGAATCGGAGTGATCTTTCGTGTATTAAAATAGATTTTTAACGTGGAAAAATAATAATGAAAAGGCTGATTTTACATTCCTTATCTCTGAAGTGGAGCTACTCGTTCGGCACTTGGACGACGCCAATAAAGATCTGTATAGACGGAAGTCATCCATAATTAGATACACACCTCCGCAACGTGGCTAATGGAAAGGAATAAACACAACTCCTAAAAACTTTAATCATACTTATATCATTTCTTTTTAACATTGAAGAATAAATGAAAGTTTGAAGAAAATTTCCTTTATTCATCACAGTTTAGAAACGTTTCTTCTTTTAAAAATAAAATTTAACGTCGAATCAGCTTCAAAACATTAAGTTTATAATGTAAATTTGAAATAAAAATATTATTTAAAAAAAGTTATATACTGAAATGAAGAAAAGATTAACTTATTGATGAATTTTTTGTTCTTTGATTCTTCAAGGAGACACGTACAGTACATCCCTTCCCATCTCCCCTCCTTCTTGACTTATAACCTCCAAAATATAATCGCATATACAGAAGTGTCCCTGCCAAATTTCAAAACTTTTTTATGTCCGAGAAAACTCAACTAGAACAATCTCAATTGTCGCTAATTATCAATGACATAGATGCAAATTATTGCAGATAAATTTATGCAGAAATTTTGAAATGTTTAAAATGAACTCTCATGTTTACTTGGTTCTTATATTTTGTCTTCGTTTAATTTTATTTTTTAAAATAAATATTGCCCTTAGAGTTTATAGAATGTTTTTTTTTAAAATCTTTAACTTGTAATTTTCAACTGTTTAACAACTTTTTTTTTTGCATGGAGAAGCGATTCGTGATCTTCAATAAAAGATCATTGCACCGAAATTTTAATGTTCCCATGACATGAAAGAATAATAAAGAAGATGGTAATGTTTTATATCTTATTTTTTACTTAAAAGAAATAACTTTTTCGAGTTTATAGGTTTATGTTAATTTATAAATAAGCTCAATTATCATTAGTTTAAATTCAAATTTAATATTTGAAATATTAATTTATTTTTCTTGTTGAAAGAAATTATGGAAATGAATATAAAAATTGTCAGAAATTTAATAAAATTTATAGAATTTTTTATGGCACGACTGTTGAAAATTATATACAGTAGGGTCCCGCTATACTTTCAAGATTCCTCGCGTAAACTAGCGAACCCCATTAATTATAAGTATTTCTTATAGGTCCTTTACTGCTTTTTTTTGGCTTATTAGGCCCATCAACTGCCGAGTAGATAAACCACTGAAGACTGATAGTTGGTGGTAAGTTTGCGCCTCACCAACGGGCTGCCATTTGGCATTTTCCGAGTTTTCTTCACGTTAGAAACATCTAAATGGGGCAATCTTCTCATAGAAAGCCCTCCTGGGAGGCATCGTTCATGTGTGGCGTTGCCATATATGAATAAAACCAAACCTTTGGCTTATTAAAGCTACCAGCATCATTGCCTTTTGAAGCCGTTTGCAAATTGATTATCATAAAGGAAACAGAAAAGCACTGATGTACTCCCAGTGTTTAGTGTAAAACAAAGAAATGACCACATTAACGCTTTCTCACAACGACAATTAACGAGATGCTGCGAGACTTCACGCATCTTGAAAAGTGGTGCAGAGTTAGAGAGCAATTAAGAAGTTTTATTTTACGTATTGCCAATAGTGTAAACCCGAAACCGCGTGTGACAGGGTCCTACTGTAAATGTTTTGCATATATTGATAAATAAATTAATTCTGTATTATTGAGACTTTTTAATGGTATTTTAATCGTAGATCTTGCTCTTCTAAGGGCGCAAATTTATGCTTGTTGATACGCAGTCTTAATCTAGTACTCGGACTGAAATGTTAGCTAGGATTCGGGTGGTTTAAAAGGGTGTTCTAGCGCCCATGTTCTAGGTTATTTTTCCTGAATAAAGCTGGCTATCTCACGTAGTAAAACATTTTGTAAGGCATATTGTTACTCCCTCTAAACATTTCTGGATCCGCTATTGTTAGGACTCCAGATCTTGACCGTATCAAATACCATGTGATGCGGAATGTCTATTAAATAAATTTACATAAATATACAAGTTATAAATGTTGGCTATATATTAGAAAGAAGCCTTACAAATCCACGCTTAATCTAAAACTATTGTCGAGCTATTACACGAGATCTATGTAACAATTATATAAGAAATAACAAAAAGTTTATAAGTAGATAGAATGATTGTATTATAAGTTTAATAATACAATCATTCTATTAATTCTTGCATACATTTTTTGGGTAAGCTTCTAAGTAAACCCAACATGGCGAGTGCTCTAAAGTAATTACATTATCAACTGAAAGCGAAGGTGATAAGAGCATTAAGTTATGTAGAATTTATAAGTATACAAACGAAATGGTAGGCTTGTAGCTTATGAAAGCAATAACAAAGAGAAAATAAAACAAGAATAGATAAGATACAGTGAAAGTCAACAAACAATACAATCATTGAGCAACTTTAGAACATCGTTTAGTAAGCCGTATGTACTATAAATTACTATGTTTATGGTCCGAATATTTCTGAATATAAAATAATTAAAGACTGAAATTATAATAAGTAATAAAGATTTGGTCAAATTAATAATAAAATTTTATAGTTTAGGTCTTACGTGTGCCAGAAATTCGGTACTAATAAATTATTTTATATCTAAAGGAAAAAAAATATTAAAAATAACTTTTATAAATTATTAAGGCGTATGGTTAAATAAATCATTTATGATTTATGAATATATACTTTATTTTAACAGGAGTTAAACGTTAAAATTTTCATAAAAATACTATCATACTTTATTATAATAGTATGATATATGCAGAATAAATAAATAAGTAAGCTTACAACAATGGTAAAAATAGAAAAAAATTAATGTTGATTTAATAAGTCGCATGATAAATGTTTATCGGGTAGAAGAAATTAATTTATAGGCTTAATTAAATAAAAATTTAATTATTACGTTAAATTTTGCTCTGAAAAACTATATTAATGAGTCTAGCAGCCTATAAAACAAACATTTTAATTTATAAATGCGTTAAAATCCTACGGTATATCAAACATTAATTAATAGTATTAAAGATATATAGTGTAAGTAGTCACGGATTAAAAATTAGTACGGGTTATAATATAAAAAAAGATGTATTTTGTATATAAACTCGTGGGTTATTACTTTTAAAAAATAATAACTAACGAGTTTTTAACGTTAATAACTAATTTTACGATAAGAAGAGGGGAAAAAACTGGAGAAGGACCACACGATGTTGAATGGTGCCACATTTTCTTTTGACAAATATGTTGATCGAGCGATAAAAAGAAAGCAACTGATTTAGGACACTCTTTAACTTCCTGGTGTATGGCTACAAAGATAGAGGATGGAGATAACAAAATTACGAATACCTTTATGTGTTTCGTTCGGTATCATTAATCAATAATTATTGATGACGCGTTGACAATAGTAGGCTGCTCGGTTTTGGCACCCTTGTCCACCCATATCATACTCCCACAAGAAACCATTTTTTCATATTTTGGGTGAGGTGGTTCCACACCCTAGACTTAGCAATCATTATGCTCAAGAGCACATTTTGGTGAAAAGTAATGATGAAGAATGACCACTATATAACAAACAGTATGCATAAACATTCTTTCGTCCTTTGCATAATAATAATAATCATCTTCCTCGAAGCATAATGGCTAAATCTGATATAAATCAAATGTAGTACTACAGTACAGTACTTAATTTAAGAGAGTAGAGAGTCGAAAAATGTGAATTTTAAACATGCAATATTCGAGCCCGTGCTCCAAAAGTAAAGCTCGGTTTTAATTTGATCAAACTATGCAAAATAAGTGAGTAAGTGGATGCGTGTATAAGTTATAAATAGTTTTTTTTCTTTCCAAGAAAAATAATAAATCGTTTTAGGGTTCATATTTCCAGTCCGTACGTTGCATACGTACGCATCGTCAAGGTCAATAACATCTATCAAAAACATTGAAACATCGATTATCCAAAAAGGGGTTAAAGATATGAAATTGGATAACTTCTCCACCCTTGTCAAAACTGCATTTTCTGTTTAATTGTTGGCAATCGAGTCACGTGACACTAGATATTCCGTGTGGTTATCTGATAACAATGCCTACATGGCCTTGCGCGAGATAAAATATCTTACCTATAATAAATCACTCTCTTTAGAAGTTTTAAACAAATTTATGAGTTTGTTTCGGTATCAGTTATTTTTCTCATAATCCCCTTCGGCGTTATATAGGAAAATTTTCAAAGACACTGTTTTATTTACACGTTAAATTCGCAGTTTATGGCCTAACTACTTTTATTTATAAGAACATAATGCAAAAATTATAAGACCGACGTTGTTATTATTATTATTATTATTTTCTTTGTTTCGCCTAATTTTTGCGCGATAATATCAGGGTAATTATTCAGATTTATCGATACGTATTAAGCTAAAAATCATGACTATGGTTCCGAATTTAAATTTAAGAGTTAAATACGTTTATAAGCAAATTGTTGATAACAATTACAGTATGATATAACCAAACATCTTGCTAGAGATTAATTCACTAAATAAGCTACTAGAAGAGTTGAATTAGATGAAAGTAGATAACGTTGTAAGAACATAAATTTACAGTACAGAGATGGTGATTATAACAGGTCACGACTATACTTATTGTTACGGCTACTGTGCCGTAGTTGAACGTGAGGTTGAACAATTTTTTTTATACACATCTTGTTAAATGTTGCAGAATTTTAAAAGTCGACAAAAATCACTTTAGTCATTAAAATGTGAAATGGCTTTTTTTCTCTTTCCCACTTTTAACAACGTATAAATCAACTCGTAAAGATGCGAGATGCGAATTTTGAGGTGCAACCAAAGAAGATTTTTCCACAAGAAAATGTGAAATATCTTTAATCTTTCAGAAAAATCTAAGTGGTTCGTGTGTTAAAAAAAAAAAAAGATAAAGTTATCGGCCTATTAAATTTATTATCGCGATAATTACGCTTAAAACTGTTTACGTTACGGTTAATGATGCGGAATAAGTTATAATAACACGTTAAATGACATTAAGAATAGGCTATATTATGATACATAAACTAAACTCACCAACGTCGAGTAAGTTCAAAAGTCGAATTATAGTGTAATGTTAAAAGTACTGGAGGCTTTTGACTATAACTAAGGGAAATTACCTTTTTTAAAGTATATTAAAATGATAACTATATTCCATTTTTAATGATTATTCGTTTAACTCGCGTGTCCTTAATTTTTATTGATGAAAACTTGTGTTGTGTATATTAACAAACAATGTTATTAATGATGCAAGTTAAACGTATCAAAAATATAGCCAAGGATATGGGATTTTCCCCATATTTTCTTGATTATAATAACTGATATCCCGAGGCGCCAACCTTGGTTATGATTAGTTTCAATGATCTTTAAGGATACATTTCACGATTTCTTCTAATTAAAAAATGCTTTAAATTGTTTTAATTAGAGAAAATTAAGGTGGTGTCGATTGCTAATTAGCAACGTGGAAAAATTCGTGATATTTACCACTCTTTAATAAGAAAAGATGAGGTTAAGACGAGTAATTACTGTGATTTTAACGGCCACACTTCATAAAATATGCTTATTTAAGATATACGTCGAGGGTTAATAATGATTTTTCACTCGAAGGTGTTCAACTGCATCAAGGTCTTGGTGGCAAAAACCCGACGGAACGAAAAAACTTAGAAATATTATATAAAGAGGGAAATTCGGGGATGGAGGAGAACATGTCCTGTTTGATCTGACATATCTGTATTTGAAAACAAGCGAGAGAAAATACGGACACACCCTGATCGGTAACCCCTTATTTTGACCTCAATATGATGATACAACATATGAATGAGAATAAGATTGCAGATGTGAGGTGATTATTTTCCCCTCCTCTCGATTCCACATTCGACCAGTATCTGGTTTAGGCCTATCTCTTCCATTTACATATACGAATTGTTGAGCTCTGGATTAGAAATTACCCCAAAAGGATCTTATCTAACGATTAGAAAAACCCACAATTTCTACAAAATGTAGATAAAAAAAACAATCGCCATTTTAGTTCTGCCATTGTGAATCTGTCAACCTAGCAACTGTTGCATCTACAGAATATTTATCAAGCCGGCGATCACATTTAAATGATGATGATGATTATGATTAATTAAAAAATTAACAATTAATGAGCAACGCGTGAAGAATATTGAAATAACGCATTTTTAAATGATAAATTTCAGGTTAGAACGGCTGAAGAATGCACAAAATTCCCGAGTGGTAATGGTTAGGATCAGTTGTATCATTTAAAATTAGTTTTATTTATTTATTTTTTCCAAACATAATTTTAGAGACGAGCTTCTAACACAAAATGACAATATGATAGTGTGATAAATGATTATTGATGGATCCATTGCTTTAATGAAAGATCGGTACTCTGCATCGTTGTTAAGATATATCTAAGTGATCTTTACATTCCAACATAATGCCTATGATGACAATGTTAACTGATGAATGACCGCATCCGATAAGACACTATTAACCAATGTATAGCTGCTATGTAATTATTGTATCAATAACATGTCTATAAAGCAATAACTATTATAAAGAAGGAGAATCGATGTGGATTAATGATGATTCCTGATCGTGATTGCATTCTTGTGTATGAAAGTTTAAATGTACTTTAAGAAGAGGAATAATTTTTTATAATGTAAAGTCGACTAATAGAAAAAGAAATATATAATGATCCACAGAGAATGCCCCTGAGAACACGATGACAGAATTCGAGTTAATATGCCAACCTGCGTATCACGCAATGTTGTATTAGCCATTTGCAAGCAGAAAAAATAGCAAACTCAAAAATTGAGCATTAGATTGAATTTCCGTGATTTCCTAAGGCATAATCATCATCGACTTCCGTATTATTCCGAGTGCAACAGCTGAGAATAGGTCCTACGAGCATTACTTTCTGCAAATGGTTCTGGGTAACGCGAAACGCGTAAAGCTAACGTTTCCAATACAATTTGCGTGTTAATCTTGGATTCCAGCCGAGGTTTAATCGATAATAATCGTAATAAATGAGAATATATATATTTGGATCTCGAGAATAGATTAATGCAAGACGGAAGGTCATTCGTTCCAGTGTGTATCCGTCATAACTTCAATGAAGAGCGACGTACGAGACACGCTTCGTTAATACTTAACATGTTAATGCTAAGATACGAAAGAAGAAAAAAAAACAATCTTAAAATTTTAATATATCTTTCTCGATAACAAAATGTAGCGTGAAAACAAATAAATAAAAATGGATGCGGATGGATTGAGAAATAAAAAATAGGCCACACCCTGTGTTATTGACAGCATAAAATCATTTTTACTTTATGTAGGCGTCAGTTCGAAGGCATGGTTTTTCCATTCATAAATAGTTGCAATTGTCGAGATAGGTCAAAGGTCATTTTGTTACAAATAATAATAATACATAACAACAACAAAAAAAAAAAAAAAAAAAAAATTAAAAAATTTCAATAAAATCCGGCACGCCTGTTACACAAACATCCCCTTGGTTTATTAATCAACAATGACAATAATTGATTGTATAAAGTAACAAAACACGCATTATTATTGAAATAATTAACACCGAGATCAATTATGTGATCTGTAAGATTTATTAACTTAATAAATTGCAGCAGCTTTTAAAAAGTTTTAATGGAAACATCAAACTATTCACACATTAAATGCTTTATTGAGCACTCTTTATAGTTCTACATAAAGCATTCTCCATGGGACATAAACACTTAAAAAAATCAAGCTTTGTGTCGTGCATAATAAGTATGTAAGATCATCTACAACACTAATTAAAAATGTGAAACATTGTAAATATAGGCGATGGCTGTCTGAAGCTCGTGTTAATCTATCTACAACACATGAACTATGTGAAACGTTGTCAATATATGTTGTAGATAAAGCAACACGAACTGCATACTATTACAGATCGTGCTTTAGAGATCATATATTAGCATTGTCTCTTTATATGCTACTTTAAAGCATATTAAGTAACATAAATTCTGCTTTCTTTCAAATACTAGACTCCATTTTGTATAGTTTATTACACTATTTAAACTTTATAAACGAAAATGAGATATTTTATCGGTTTTCAACCTTTCTTCTGTGTGTGTAGACTTGTAACACTAACTGGGGGTACGCGTACCACCGACTGAGAACTGAGGAATTTTTCTTTAAATCATTATCGAATAATGATAAATAATTCATACGAGAATATATTTAATATGGAAGTTCTTTTAACTAACTAACTGACATATCGGAAGCATAAGGTTATATATAGTCACGAAGGGAAATATAAAAACTCACTACCTAAGATCATTACCTGAATTTGGAATTTTTAAAAATTTTTTCTCATCATTCTATATTATTTCAAATGATAAAGAATTCATTTTTGTATATTGAAGATGATTTTAGCGTGGTTTGTCTACATCATTCAAGCAAATGCGAAAGAATATTTAGTAATTATTAATATAAAATAAAGTTTTTATCGCCCAACACAGCGTTATTAACTGTTTCTTTTTGGATAAATTCGTCACGCGAAATACACGTTATAGAATAAGTTTTCGTGACGTGAATCTCGAGGAAATTAAAAATGTCACGTTTCTCTTGTCACATTCAACTAATAGGAATTGTTTTTTTGGTCGTTCCTTTATTTAAATAATTTAGATTTCTGTGATAAGAAGTTGTCTTATATTTTAAAGTGTAAATGATAAATGTTAACTGGTTTATTGTGTAAAAACCTTTTGATTAATGCTACCTTAGATTAATTAAACACGAATAAAATAGGCTAAATTTTCTTTATTTTTAAACCATTTTTTTAAATCGTTTGTTTGTATGCCAACTTTAGACAAGCCAATGATATAAAATAAGAAAAAAATGCAATTATTTCCTCAATTTATTTCAAGTTTCGACGCTTATAAACTATTTTAAAAAATTTAATAAAGAAACTTTAAAGGCCGAATGCCTATTATCTTAGTTTTTTTTTTCCTTCCCTTCTCTCCATCTTTGTAACTTGTCAGTAGACAATTGTCCTAACAACACGATGTGAAATTCTAAAATAAAGTTAAGGTAATTATTTTTGAAATTCATTTTACACTCTTTAATAAAGTTTACGTTGATAGGGAAATTAAAATTCTATAAGGATTAAAGCACAATTCTTGTATAAATAGAAGAATTTGATGATTAGAATTAACAAAAATTCATTCTGATTAATTTATTACAATTAAATACTTAATTTGGTTTATTAAATTGAATTTATAAAAGTCTTCTCCTTCTTATCAGTTTTTTTTTCCCCTCTTTATGGATGCTTGATGGAATAAGGCAATGAAACCAACGAACCATCTGCAAAAGGGGTGCCTCCAGGAAGGGCTTTCTATGGGAAACTGACCCCTATTTAGGTGTCAGACACGTGAAGAAAACTCGAAAAAACTCCACGTGAGTGTTCCGTTGGTCAGATGCGAACCAACGACTGTGGTTTCATCAACTCGGGAGCAAGGTCTGCGTGTGTTCTGTGTAGTGTTTTCTTGTGTGAGTGCATTATTATGTTGCGTTTTAAACTTATATGGCTGAATGTAAATGTGAAATTTCTATTTAATTTTTATTATTTTTTTCAGCAGACTTTTCATAGAAAAATAACTTAATTTATAAAGATTAAAGTCATAATTAAAAGTCACGCGATTGCTTTTTATTGAAATTAAGTTATAAAATACAATTATCTCATAATATTTTAAATGCGGAAAGATACAGTTAACTTAAACATTAAGGTAAGAAGAACTTTTATTGGAATTTAATGAAGAAATTAATTAAACTCGCCCTTGAATTAAACAAGCTTAATAAAATTTTTATGCCTTTTCAACTGTTGACAATCAAAAAGAAAATTAATATAATGGATCGTAAATATATAATTTATGCAGTAAAAAGTAATTAAAAATCGACTTTTTAAACTTTAATTTCTTTAATTTGATTCATAATATACCCGAAAAGGTAAGTAAAACCGAATAAAAGTATTCATAAAACCATTGAAACTAGAGAAATCTGATTCATTAAACAATTGAAAATCAGATAAAAACACTGACTCATAGGGTGATTCATAAAAAAACCATCGAAAACGAAATAAACTGATTCATTAAAAATCGAAAATTATATAAAAAATGATTCACAAAATGATCCAGAATCATATTTTCTACATAAAATTACAGTTATAATGAAATTTATGCTGGAATTTACTATAGACGAACACTTAAAAGGGGATGAAATAAAGATATCTAGATTAATTTGAAAGGTTAAAAACCACATAAAGAGCGATTGTTAGGATGGTTCCTCGTGACGAAACTGTTGAAAAGTAAATAGTGTTATAGTGCATCCATTACTTTTACCGGGACATATTTATAATGGTCGTAAAATCAACACTTATGTTGAAGAAGATTTCAGGCCGTGCACTACGTAGTCGCCATGATTTATTGTTGTACGGGGCGCACCCAAAATCAAATCAAATCATCAGTTGGCACCACACGTTTCCTTCCTATTGGGCTAGATTTAAGTCATCTTTTTAAAAATTCCAAACATGTTCGACTACGCGCGTGGGAGTGAGTAACTATACGTTACACAAGTAACTGAGACGACGAAAACGCTCTAGTAGATGATTCCAGACCTAGATTTTTATGTAATTTTAAAGAACAAACACCGGTTTTTCAGGAATTCTAAACATATTTAGTAAATTATTCGATTTCTGAGAATATATATATATATATAAAGTAATCTCATCCTCCTACGCTACACATAACGCCATCTGATGTGGCCTTCTGATGCTATTTGGGTCATCAGAAAATCCGCATTTTATTGTCAGGTGAGAAGAAATGTAAGGATTTATATAAGAAACAAGAGAATTCTCAGAATTTCTTTAATAACAGAAGGCCAAATTGTATTTGTTGTTAAGGTTAAGAATGCATAAATATAAAAGAATATATCAAAAAATTCTTTTTGATTTGGAATAATTCCAAAATTAAAGTTCTTAGAAAATGGATTGAAAGTCTAGAAATATGTGGCTGTTATATTAAAATAGAGTTATACGACGGACATTTGTTAGATGTGTTTTGACATAAATGGTTAAAACGTGAACATATGTGCAGCATCGGTAATAATAGTGATTAAAGATAGCATCAATTTTTTAATGTGGGTAGTTTAATTGATCTTGTTAGAATTATTGATGAGTCGATGTACTTAATTATACAATTTTGGAATATTTCCACAATATCCGAGGTATTAAAATTGAGAAATTCGTTCCGTTTTTTTATTATGATTGAGATTCGAAATTGATTTCGTTTAGGGGCATACGTATCGATTTCTCTTTGTTTACTAGCCTTAGCTGAGAAATGTTTGGCAAATTTTCATCGAACCATGATTAATCAAGAAGTAAATTAATCAAAAATTGGAAGGGAGATACGTGACAGAGGTAATACAGTGCTGGCCACGTACTGTACTCTTAATGTAAATGACTAGAAGTATAGGCCTACAAGTCTGTAGAATTTATGAAAATATGCATTTTTAAATTAGAAACTCTTCAAGAATTTTAAAATTTATTTAACTAATGACCTTACTTGTTCTAGTTCGCGTTATGTAAATTTTAATATCCTGCTGAATCGAACATTTTCTTTATTATTTTTTTTCTATAGCAGAACTTATATTTTAATTAATTCGTTAAATATACCCGTATACAGCTAAAACTTATATAAAATATAGGTTAATTATAATATAAAATTATATAAGCAGTAGTGTTAAGAAATTTGCCAAATGTATATCAAGGCTGCGTATAAGAATTATAGGTTCTTTGATTTCATAGGTGAGGTTCCTGTATGGACCTCCACTATGGGCCTCTTGGGATGCAAGGCCTTCGTTGCGTCCACCTGTCCCTCCTGTGGAGGACTTTATGATAAATCTAGAAGAAAATCTATCTAAAAATCAAAACCTGTAAGCATCCTAAATGTCTTATCAGGAATAATAGTTAAGTTATTGCATAGGCTTATAAGTTCATTAATTTTCGGATAAAACTGCTAAACAGATTAAACTTAAAAAATACGACACAACTAAATTAAAATTAAATTAAATTATAAAAATTAAAATTCACTTTAAACTCTAAAAAAAATTGACATTTTTCTAAGCATCAGACATGAAACTCGGCTTTATTCATAAGGAAAAGAGGAAGACAACACCTGCTCAATGTATCTAATGTGGAATTACAACTTTGAAGATAATTAAGCTCGGGAGTTAATTAAGAATTATAAAAGAAGGAAGAGATTGAAGTAAATTATAGAGATGAAGTAAGGAACATCATTCATGCTTTAAATGATATTTTGCGAAATGTTAAATATTTGATTACTTTTTCCAATTTTTAATAGATCTAATAATAAAACTGATATTAATACATTAATAATTATCATTATTTTAATTAATTTATATATATATATATTTAAAAATATAACTTTCACAGCTTCTGGAGTGAAGAAGAAAAAAAAAATCTTAATTTTTCTTGAATAAATAATTCATTTTTACATAAAATCAAATTTTAAGCAGGTTCTAATTATTAACATTAAATTAATGATTTTTGTTATAGTCAATATACATCATGAAAAACATTTATTATTAAAAAGTTTTTAATTCCCTTCGGCCATTCGACTCGCTTCGTTCATATGTAACTAGTTATAATTGCAGAGCATCATAATAAGATAAGACTAATTATCCTTACCTCTTGGGAGGTAATACTTTCGTGTTAACTGTTATCAGTTTTCTGTTTCATCATATACATATATATATATATGTTTTTTCTACAACACTTTTCTCAATTTAAAACTTATCAAAATGTCAACCTTGGTGGATAACTCGAGAATCAATTGTAAAGAAGAAATGATAATTGCTTGTGATTAAAGTTTGCGAGAGAACTTCAATTAGCTGATTATCTTTTCTTCGATTTTTCTCTTAAGGATAATTATCTCATTCTCAATTATTATGGATAGGATTTTTACCCTTTCGTAATTAATTTTTTTTTAATGAAGCTTTATTTTTATACGTGTAATTAAGCAAATTAATCACGTGAGAACGGATACTTTTCTATCCTTTTATTTAAAACAAATGTAGTCAGAGAAGAAACGGTTAAATTTTACGTATAAAATTTATAACTGTGATATCATACAACAATTAAAATGGTTCCAGCAGATGTTTAATTACATTATCTAGGAGAATTTTCAGTATTAAGATGGCCCTTACGTGACTGAAGGATCGTGACAAGCAGTTCAAGGATAGCTACTGTCGGCCCTGAGCCCTCCTGCTCTTCTTATCAATTATAGATGGTTATTTCTACTTTTCCATCCTCAGATACTTCCTGTTTTCTTTTTCAGAATGTCGCCGACGTAGAACTGGTTTCGATTTTCGGTATCTTTTATGATGTAAAACTTGTTGATAAGGAAGAAAAAAAAATATATGATGGAAAAATATAAAAACATGTCCTTAGGTACTAACGAAATGTCATTTTAGTGAAATTCCCACCCCCAATAGTTGACTTATCATTCGTGTATGACTCTTGATGGAACTGTCGTGTTCCATTAAACATTTGCTACTTTTATATATTCTGAGAAATTTTAAGGGAATTTTAGATCCTTTTTTATTCTCCGGGATTACAATTTGAAAACATTAGAAGATAAAATTCTTTAGAAAATATCTAAAAAATAAAAATACAAATAATTTACAGAAATACTCTTCGATCGTTTTCATTATAAATTCAGCCATTTTTTTTTTATGTTAAAATTCATTACAGTTAAATCAATAGAAATTTTAAATCAAAATTATTAAAGTTTTATAGATGTAAATATAATCATTTGTATAAAATAAATTGCAGTTTTATTAATAATATTTAGTATCAAACTTGGATTCAGTGCTAATTGGCACTAAATCTAGTGTGGCGTTAAACTGAAGTAACTCAAACACTAAGAATTCTATGTAGTAATGAAAGTCTATAGGCAAGTTTTTAGTTTATGAGTTCGAAAATAATTTAATTTGGTGGGTAAAATGAAAAGATTTAATGCAATTGTAAAGATTTTTCTACTTTGTATTGATGAAGAAGATCCATTCACGAATTCTTTACGATGTGACGTTATTTATGAGTTCTCTATATCGAGATTACGGTAATCTGGAGATCAGTGTCTATGGATATTACGAAGAATTTAACAGTATAATTATAAATAATACTCATGTTTTGTACTAAAATAAAGAAGATAATTAGAAAATTATCCTAAGATTTTATGGTTTGGTTTGATGGGATAGTTGGAACGATCAGCTGAGGAGGATGCATCCCGGAAGACTTTCTATGGGAAACGGTCCCTATTTATGTGTTAGACACGTGGAAAAAATCCGGAAAATTCACGTGATTAATCCGTTGTTCAGGTGCGAACCCACGATTACCAGTGGTATTATCCACTCGATATTGTTGGGGAAGAGTTTATGGAGGAAGACACAGAAAGATAGCAAGAATAATGTAAAAAGAATAATTTTAAACAATAAAATATCTTATCTATTTTAAAATATGTTTATTTTTTATATACATTTAATTAAAAATTCTTAAAACTACTTCACGTACAATCATACATTTAGTATATTTAATTATTAGAAATTTAATCAGGCGTAATTAATTAAAATTCTGTAACGATACTTAATACAAAGTAGGCTACGATATTTGGAGACAAGAAATAAGAAAATTATCCTAGAGCCGATTCTTAACCTAAATAATTAAGTGTATGTATCGGCACGCGAGGACCAATTGTCACGAAAATATTCAGCCATACAGTAGCAATGCCAAGTATGAAATCATGATAAGGTTTCAATATGAAGGCCCTTACTAGTTAACATTAAACACTATATAATAATAATGGTTATTATGTTATAATATACAAAAAAATCTAGCATCAAAATACTCTGATGATAGTATTTAAGCGTTATTACATTATCGAGTTTACGGTCCTTCACGTTCCTTCACGAAGAATGTCATCACGAATTTTTCCATTGTAAGAAATTCAAGGCTAAGATAAATGGTGAGAACCTAATAAAGATTACCAACGTTTCTCGATCATTTTAAAGTAATTTTTAATACGTGAAACCATCACGAAATTATTGAAACAACAACAATAACAAAATAGGCTACATAATATATAAAAGACAATATAGAATATGAGTAAAATATTAATAAAGTGTAGAAAAAATGCGGAAATTGGTGAGGTTTTGTTTTTTTTTTCTTTTGTCGATAATAATCAATCAAAATTAAACAATTACGGAGAGGAACGTACTAACGAGCATCACGTATTAATCGTGACGCTTCCTCACGAAGATTTCACGCATGATCCCGTAATGAAAACAGTGATTATTTTTGTTGACTGTATAAATAGATCGAGTAAATTTAACGATAGTAAAACATTATTTGAAGTATCAAGTAAAAACGCAAATCGTGAACAGCCGTGAGGACATTTTTAACGAGAGAAACGTGACAAACGTGATGCTTCAATAGTAGTTAAACGTCCTCCCCTTCTCCCATTTTCTTAAATATTTTATTTTTAGGCCATTATCGCTTTGAATTATTACAATATATTTTAATATGGGAAATTCTTATAATATTCTAATCTAATTTCTTAAAAGGTAAAATTTTTTAATAAAATAATATTTTAAGAATTAGTATGTATGTTTCCCACTAGATAGCAGCACTATATACTGAGATATTACAAAAATGTTTATCATATATATATATAGATCTTGTAATTAGTTTAATTTGAAAAATAAATTAAATAAATAAATAAAAATTGTAAACTTAACTACCCACAGATGGTGCTACCAACATTTTTTTTTGTATTTTTTTTGGGGGTGACACAGCGCCGAAAATATACAGAATCATATCATTGTCATTACTTATATTTTAATCATTAAACAAATAATACAGCTCCAAGCCCGTATTATTTATTTTACAATTAGTAGTTTAGTTGTCATCATTTGTATACTTAATCTATAATTAATGATGCTAAGTATTGTATAACAGTCATTGTATTGAGTCATACAAAAAAATCAATGATGATTATCATTTCTTTTCAAAGTATTTTAGGTATTTCGGTTTCAAAAACTTATCTCTAGATGATTAATATGAATTTAATTACAGTATTTACAGTACGAATTGCATGTTTCGTAGGCCTCTTGTAAATGATACAAAATAGGCTGTCTAAAAATGCAGTTTCTTGATGTATTCATCTAGTTTTTCAATACTTTCATTTCAATTTTGTACTTGTAATACTTTCTTCCTTTAATAAACCAGGTTGGAAGTTGATAAATTATAATTAATGCTGTGATTGATTAAAAAAAAAAGCCTGTTATACAGATTATATAGTGTATATGCCAAGTTATTCCACAATAATTTTTGATAATTTATGAAGTAATTTTTCAAAAATTAATAATTAACTGGGATATTCAGTCATTGCAGTGCAATTTTCTGCATTTAGACGGTCAAACGAAGTAATTCTTATAGAGTTTTGTACTGTGTTACACTAAATAAACAAAAACTAATTATTTATTTCTTTTTTATTTTCTTAAATAATATTTTTATTTCTATGGAAGTAAGAATATACTTTTAATTTCAATTTTATTTCGAAATTATAAATCATTGAAGAAGCGATAAGAGAAAATGGCTGCTTATAAGTAAGCAAACCAATGGTGTAATCCGTTTCATATGAAACGAACTATTTCATTGGTTTTCTCACTTGCAGCACAGTGCATACATTTAATAGATTTAATTATGCTTGTATTAGCTTTACACACAAAATTTTTGTTGTTTTGGTTAGGAAATTATTTTTATAAAACAAAATATAATTGAAAAATTTGCGAAAAAGATAATTCGAAATATAAAAACTGTGCTACAAAACATTATTAATCCATCCATCCGTCTTCCATTCTCCATCTTCCATATTCTGTATATAGAATATGCAACGGAGAAATGAAAGTTATTTACAATTCGATAATGTATTGTACTTTGCGTAAGAATTAAATTTACATTTTATACATCGTTTGAAGCTTATTGGGCTGCAATTTGAAAAAATTGTAAACCTATAAATTACCACTATCGTCTGTATGTCTGTTCTTCCTAAATCTCGAGAATAGAGTAAGATAGATAAAAATTGAGACAAGATATGGAAATATTGGGGAGAGAAGGCCCCGATTAACTATAGAGAAACTTCTGGTTTGCATCAGAAGTCACGTTATTTTAATTCAAAAAATTTTTCCTGAAATGGATAGATGATCGGCACGATTGCTAACAGAAAAAGTATGGTGTACAGGGGCAAGACACTACTAATTTGAGATGAAAAGCATATATTTTAAATTAAAAAGTTAAAAATAACAAGACAACAAACAACAAACAAACTGTATAAGTTCGATTAAATGTCGTGGAATTAATTATCATTCAGAAATGAATACGTAACTGTGAAAGTATTTACGCAGCGGCAAATTATAGAAGTACGAGATACGTTTTCTATAACAATTACTTTTTCTTGCACATTCTGAACATGTCCTCATAGCAACTATTCAGTAGAAAAACGGAAGAATTTGCAATTTTCAGGACTATTTTTATCTTACGTGTAGTCAAAGTATATACAAAATGTAAAATGTTTCGTTTTTTGCGTAATAACTCAAGGTATTGCTCCTAGGTGAAAAGCATTTCGTATATCTTAACACAATTCTTATAGCATTGTTAATAATCTTGTAATCGTTTACATAATAAACAGTGCAATAAAAATGATAAATTAATTCATATTTATAGTTAATAATATTTATATGAAGAAATTCAAAATTATTTCCTTTATAATATAAATAGATAATAATTAATACCTTTAACAAAAGCCTGATATCATCGATAGTTCAAAATGAGATATTACATCTTAACTCTCATCTTGAAATCGGCAATGTAGAATCCAAGCCTGAAGGCTTGATCGCACTCTGTCAATGGAATACAGAATAAAGGTTCGTACGTTATTTATCTTAATGTCGTTATAGCTCTGAGAATGCTTTTGTGCAAATTCTACAGCTGAGAGTTCTTTCTCATTGTTTAAAAGGAATAAAAAGCTAGCTACGCTCTAAGATGGCGGAAACTCATCTCAACGCAGGAGCCATGTTATGCATAGAAGCGGAAATTGTGCAAAAATCAAATATTAAGTTAATCATTGACGAACTGGTTAACGAGAGAGCGGAAAAAATCAAACAATACAGTACTTAACGAGTAACATCTATTTGTTCGAATCTCAAATTATTATATTTATTTTTTAAAAAATATTATATGCTGTATATATTACAATGTTCATGAAACGGAATTACGGTATAATTTACTATTTTAAAATTATCAATAACTTCTTATTCTATTCTTTTTTATCCCGCATTATTCTATTTATATAAATGCTAGCAGGTAGGCCCGCCGTTGCTCGGGCAAAAGTAACGATAGCGAAGATTAAGATTATTACGTTATAGTCACAAAAGAAAAAGAGTAATTTCATCAAAGAACTAAGTATTTCTAAAGAAAGTCGAATAAACAAAACAGATAAATAAGCACGAAATAAACTTTCTAAATAAAAGTGTAAAGTTGTAAAGGTGAAATTTAGTCATTTCGATTTTTGTCTAGAAACGACTGGAAAAAAATGTTCTAGAACGACCGATGTGAGTATATAAGTAGAGTAACCGGAGGCATTTTATCGCATATTTCATTGGAAATAGAGGCATCAGCAATGTCAGATAATAAGAAACTTTCGAAAGGCAGACCTGCTACAATTGGTTCAAGAAATTCAAGGATAGCGATTTCTCGGTCCAAGATGAACTCCATTCAGACAGCGATTTCACCATTGGAACTCCGCATTTTCCTTGAAATTTTTACTCCTTCTTTCTTGTCCCAGTTTGATCAAGTTTCCGCACTCCCTTCCTTCTTCGGACATCCAACAACCTTAACTTTCCTATAAAGTATTTATCACTTTATGAATGATACATACCACAAATAGAAACGAAACATACAAGAAATTTTGAGATAAATATAATAAAATACATAAACTATATAAAATTTAATGAAGTAAACGGACGTTCACCGAAGTCAACCTCTTCCCTCCTCCTTGTCCGACTTGTCCGACTTGTCCGACTCCTTGTACACAGGAGTTAGGATTTGGGCTGGAAGTAACCCAAGTCGAACAAATGGCATTTCGTTTTCCAAAAGAATCAGCCTCTAACAATTGTCCATTTAATGATGATAATGAAAAGGCGAAGTCATATTGATAATAGTGCTTTAGATATAGACATTTAAGAACTTTAGAGAAGCTGAAAGCATGCAGATGTTCTTTGGGATGTTCTCAGATAAGGAGAATGAGTGATTCCCAATTGTGATCAAAGTTATAATGTCCGAATTAAGTTGGTAATGTG
Organism: Centruroides vittatus; assembly: GCF_030686945.1. Taxonomy (NCBI): domain Eukaryota; kingdom Metazoa; phylum Arthropoda; class Arachnida; order Scorpiones; family Buthidae; genus Centruroides; species Centruroides vittatus. Next base: position 121,043 of record NW_027122591.1, on the reverse strand, counting down.
TCTAATATTTGTATTTTTATAAGTGTGTACATTCTTAAATAGTGTACAAGTAAATTACAAATAAATTCGTAAAAATATTTAAGAAAAAGTATTTTGTCACGATATTACCACCTGTATATCACGGCATTACTATACAAATCACTGTATTACTCAATAATGTCAACATAAACGTCTTGATCTAATTACAAATAAAGTATTTAGATTAAAAATTCCGTAATTATACGTTGACAAAGGAAACTATGGAGAACCTTTTAACATAGTTATCCATAAAATGTAGACTTTAATCTTGATGTAACAGTAATTTTAATTCAAAATATCACGATATTGCCAACCTTTAATCTATATAATATTACCAAATATTTATATATCAGTTTGTAAAAGTGAAATTTAGACATTTGGAGAAAACTTTACTGACAATTAACTCAAAAGCGATTAGTTGAACTTGGTCGGTAATCATGTAATCACCAGTATCAATCACATTTCGCCATCTTCGGTGCAAACTTTCAATCCCGTAGCATAGAACGACGGGTTTTTCCTTGAAGAAAGTCTGGAGCGTCGGGTATTGTCATTGAACTATACATTGACGATACGATTCTGCAGCGGCGGCCTTAACCATTGCCAGGCCTTGTCCTTTGTGCAAAGTATGTGAATTGAAAGTAGGTATTCTTGACGATTGACGAGAAATGCAAAAGTTATAAATAAATAAATTTAGAGTTTTAAAATATTATATTAGAAAATTTATAAAAGTTAACAAATATAAAGACGACAAATTATTAATGACGATAAACTAAGGTACTGTACATAAATCGTTAAAAGATATACGCAGGGATTTAAAAATGATGTTTGCGGCTTTTCCTAAAACTAAAATCTTTAATAAAAGCACAATAATCTAACGAATGAGCTACGTCATTTTCAATTGAAACAATAGCAAGGGCTGAAAGCCGATCTTGTGACATCGAATTCATCAAATATGTTTTAATAATATTTAACTTCAAAAAACTCCTTTCCACAGATGCATCTGTCACAGGTGTGGTGGCAATAATTCTCAGGACTACTTCGATCGTGGGGTACACTTCAGTTAAATTTTTTCTATTATATATTTCAGCACCGAGATAATGTCGTCGTTTCTTTCATATACACGAATAAACATATTCAGTTCTTCATATAACTCATATCTATCAATATCCGATGTTTCTCCTATTGTTAGAGATATTTGCGAGTCGCTGCATTGCTTCAAAAGTTCACAATCACTAATTTCCTTTAATCTTTTTATGTTATACATGAAACCAAATATACTCTCATGATGTTTACATGCCTCAAATTTAGGTTGGCAGCTTGCTCGCACATTGTCGACAATGACATAAAAATAGTTTATTTTGAAAATCTCTTCCGCAGACAATTCGAGAGCTTCATCTTCCCCGTCATAATCAAAATTCGTTCTTTTACATCTCCTTCTCACGACTTTGAACTTTCTGTCAATATCATTTTCCTCGGCCATTTCTCTCGCTGTTACCAAGGATGATTGGAAACCATTTTCCCGATAATTATCGAGCCAATGTGTAAATGCGTCTAGGTGTTGTATAGCCGCATCTAGGTGCATTTTTCACTCAGCCACATTTTTACTTATAACATTTATTTTTGTAAGAATGCCATACTATACGACGAGAGCAACTACAAATTCATAGGTAGGTTTTTCCTTTTCTATAGAATGGCATTCACTAACCAACTGACAATCTGTTGTATTTTCTGCTAAATCCTTCAAAGCATCACATATATCACTTAATTGGTATTTAACGGCCTTCACCGATTTTACCCTGCATTCCCATCTAGTTTCGGAAAGTGGTTTTAACGATAAGAATTTTACATGTGCTTTTAAAATAGCCCACCTCTGACTGGAGTCGGCAAACAGAGTGTACAGCCTTTGTGGCAAACCAAAAAAGATTTTGCTTAAACACAAGACGATGCTGCATCTCCTGGGATGAGATTCCAGCTGTGACTCCCACAAGGTAAAAAATAAGCAAGTGGATTAATTTCAACCTATACGTTTCTGGACACCACTTTTTTGGCTCCATTATCATATCCTTGACCTCTGCAGTTTTGTGATGATATGCCTAGTAGTTCTAGCTGTGTGATTATATAATTAGTCAAACACTCAGCTGTTGTTTTTTCTACGGCTAAGAATCCAATAAAATGTTCTTCAGTGTCATGAGGTATTTGTATTAAAAAATCTTATAATAATTGACAGTTGTTCAACACGAGAAACGTCACGAGTACAATCAAGAATAATCGAGTAATATTTATTTTTTATTATTTTGTCAACAATTTGAGTCTTCGCGTGACTTGCCATTAATTGTATAAGCTCATTTTGAATATTTTTTCCGAGATTGTGGTCATTAATCGTTTTGTCTGTTACTTGGTTTAGGTGAAGTCGCATCATTGGATAAAATCGGGCTCCCGTTCTCTAAATTTAACCATTTCAACATACAATCCTTGTGCAGTCGGCTAGATTCGTGACACTTTAGGTAATCACCCAAGTGTTTCCAATCACGCACTCCTTCACTGGATCCAATTCTACAATCTCAGTTCGGTCTACATCAGTAATTGTTAATGGCCACAAACCTGGGTCATTTTGAGGATTCAGATTTTCAATTCCGCCAGTCATGGATGTAGACATAGAATCAGATACGTATTCTTGGCTGGATAGTGTTGACGGCGGTAGCGGTGGTGGTGTAAGAGACAATGATGTTGACTCATTATCCTCGCTATTGTTACTAGGTGGCAGCGGTACCCATGACGATGTCGAAGGAATAATTTCAGCTGGATTAGTTACAGTGCAATAATGTGTCACTTTCATTCAATGAAGGGTTTTTAGAGGTTTCTTGACCACCGCTTTTTATATATTTATATAAAGACCCACGTAGATTTTCTTCTACCCGCTTTCTTTTGATAGCTCGTTTCCTTTTGAATTACCCGACTCAAATTTTCTACCGGCATCACGATCACGCGAACTCATTTCATAAATATTGTTTTGCACATAAAACTAATTCAGAAATAATTTACAAGCAGTTTTACACAGTTTTTTAACAATTCACTCTTTACCATAAGTAGCGCCGCCCCTAGCTTTTGCGGGGCCCGAAGCAAAACTGAAATTGCGGGGCCCTTTCGAAAAATAAACTAAAGTATTAGTAAAAAAACCCTAATAAGTAAAATAATTAACGTTAACTGTTCAAAAATTTATTTAAATAAAATTGCGAAAATTATAAAACAAAAAGTGTAAATAAAAAAAATATATTTTTTAAGATTGTATGTTTGTTTTTATTTATTTTTATTTATTTTTTTAAATGAACCTTTCGCACTATTTTATGTAATACTAGCTGACCCGGCCACGCGTTGTTGTGGCTCAAAATGTATCTATTATAAATGTATAACACTTCCCCCGTGGGGGAAATTTCAAAAAAATCCCTTCTTAGTGTATATTCTCTTGACGTACCCTATTAAAACGCAATCAAAAACGCATCTAAAATAGTATAATAAAAGCCGAGTTCTTCACAGTAAGCCTTAATCCGGTCACTTTTCCCGCTGGGGAATATCGAAAAATCCCTTTTTAGTGTATATTCTGTTGACGTAACCTATTAAAACGCAATTAAAACGCAAAAAAACCGCATGTAAAATAGTATAATAGAAGCCGAGTTCTTCACGGTAAGCCTTAATCCCGTCCATCTCCCCCCACTGGGGGGAATTTCGACATGTATATTATATAAAAACACGTGCGTATTCGAATGCAACGTTGTGTCAAAATTTCAAAGGAATCGGTAGGAACAAACGAACGTTATATTTTTTATTTATATAGATAGAAGATAGAAAATGATCTGCTTCAGTCCATTCTCACAGAAAAGCAGAATGCCTGACAGAAAAGCAAACTTAGGTCGTCGGAAGTTAGCGCCATCTGTTAGACATAAAAGCCTTAATCCATATATAAATATATTTTTGAAAGGGGGAAATGGTGTAGGGGTATGAAAAATAGATAGTAGCCGATTCTCAGACCTACTGAATATGCATATGAAATTTGGTAAAAATCGGTAAAGCCGTTTCGGAGGAGTAAGGTAACTAACATTGTGACACGAGAATTTTATATATAAGATTAATTTTGCGGGCTTTTATTTCAGCAGAACCTTTTATTAAATCATCGCATTTAATTTTTCACATATTTCGTGCTCAGTAGATAAAAGTGTCAGATTTGTTAATCGTTCCTGTGACATTGTTGTCCGTAAGTAATCTTCAATTAGTTTTAATTTAGAAAAACTTCGTTCTGCCGATGCTGTTGGAATCGTAATTGATAATAATATTCTTAAACAAACGGTCAGATTTGGAAAAGAGTCGTGCATATTTCTCAACGTATTTAAGCACTGTAGGGGAAGATGGTGCAAGATGAGGCCATGGGGTAAGACGGAGACGTCTGTTTATTCGCGGTTAACGCGTTTTCATCTAGCTGTTATTTGGGGAACTAAATGTCAGCCTCAAAAGGGATCACGGGACGAGAGAACGTCCGAATCGCTCTCTTCGTTTGGAAGTAAGGCAGTTTCCCACGTTTCAGAAATACTTTATCTAATTTTACGCCCGCTACAAAGTTTCTACAAAATAAGTATTATTGTGAACTTTTACATTACCTTTTAGATGAAGATATTATGGTATTCGAAGTAACCTTTGAAACCGAAATTGTTTAGTTTTGAAATAAAGTTGACCCGTGTTTGCAGTCAGTATGAAAAGTGCACGTTGGGCCAAGATGGTGGTACCCCATCTTGCCCAAGGTTGACCACGAATTCTGCTGCTGGTTAGAGGCACTGCAATACAGTGCAGTGAACTAGTTTTAAATTCGTTGTCATTGATAATTCTATATCACTTTTTCGAATATAAAATAATAATTTTAAAAATGATCATTTTATAGAAAATGAAATATTCCACTTTTAAATCATATCTAACTGTAATAAATTTATACAGTATTACTTTATTATTTATGTTTTTACGTTTTATTTTATTTATGAAAACATTTTTTAATTTAAATACTATCTTAACAAGAAATAAAATGTGAGATAATAATCGAAATAAAAACATTTTCCACGAAAAAAAAAAAAAAAAATATCGTCTGCTTACAAAATAGCGAAACTGAGCATGCGCGAAGTGACAGTATCGTCTGGTAAAGTAAATTCGAGTAAGTTGAAACTTTTATATTTATTTATTCGGAAAATAATAATAAACGTAGCTGTTGTGATAAATGGGCACACTGTTCTTTTGCTAATATTGAAGAAAACGACAGTTTAACCATTTGAATTTGCCTTTCTTGTGTATAAAAATAATATTCTCATCCCCATGGGTTGGGCAAGATGGTGCATTTACATATTTTAAAATATTAAATTTTCTTGTTTTTAAAAACGTTTTTCAAAAATTAAATTTTGTATTATGTATTACAAATGTTGTAGTCGGTGAGAATAAAAAATTATTGTTCTCATTAAAGCGATTGCCATCTTATGACTTTTCAAACCTTAACGTCCTCATTCTGCCCCACCTTCCCCCACTGGTGTTGCATTTTTACCGTTAGTACAGATCGAACAAAAAATTAAATTTTTTCGTATAAACCGGCTCCATTTATATCACGATTATCGTGCCTTAATTTTAAATCTAAATCCGTGCAAAACTTTTTAAGTTGGTCGTCTTTCGTTGTTCGTAATAGCGGAATATTATAAAGAAAACCGAAAACATTAATATGATTTTCAATTTGTTCAAATCTTTCTTGTAATGAAGATATGGCTTTATCTGTTATTACTAAGAAATAATTTCTGTAGAAGTTTCTTTCTGGATCGTTTACACATTCATCTGTTCTTTCTCCTCCGTAATCAAATAAACGTTTACGTTTTCTTATTCTTACGGTTTTTAACTTGTTTGAAATATTAGTTTTTTCACAAATATTATTTGCTTCCATTTTAGATTTTTAAAAATTTACTAATGCAAAAGATGATGTTGACAATCGGTTAGGACATAAATAGCAATAAAAACAAAATGCCTTATCTTTTAATTTTGAATAGAGAAGCCAGTTTCTGCAATATTTTTCTCCATTTAAATGTACTTTTGTATAAGATACATTAAATTTTCTACCTAGTTCATCTATGGGAAAATCGTAATTTGTTACTTGAACAATGTTTTTATTAATTAATAATAATATGATTTTCTCAGAGGGGTGTGATGGCCATGTTCCGGGAACGTCTTCCAATATGGTTGATAATTCTTTAGTTTCCTCGCTTGCGCTAAGAAAAAAAAATTTCCTGACCTTCTTCATCATTTATAGCTCTATCTTCTTTCAATAATGAAGGTAATTCTTTGCATGTAATTTGTAACTCTTCTTTATTTTGTACACTAGTGCTAGCTATAGCCAGATCGTTTTCTTCGTTATCAGTTTTAAAATATTTTAAAAGACTCTTTTTGACGACTTTCTAAATCTTTTTTTTATTTTCGGCACGTTTTCTTTTCTGGTTACCACTTAAATAATTTGTATTTTTATCACGATTTTAATAAATTAAAAAAAAGTACCACTAAGCAGCATAAATTTGTTCAATTAAAACATTTATTAGCATACAATATGCTCGAGTGTGTAAATGTCCTATGCTATGCTAACTACACCAACCTGACTTGGTGCCTAGTTTTGTTGGTAGGTTACATACTGCCAACTTACAATTTATATTATAAAAACTATTTTTTTCTTTATTATTATTTTGATTAATTTTAAGATAATTATTCTTTTATAAAAAAACTACTAATAGAACACTAATAAAAACAAATATATTTAAATTTGTACATTAAACAGTCATTCTTTTTGTAGATCATAAAATTAATTAGTAGCAAAGTTGTATCAAGAAATCAAAATTCGTGAGATTTTTCCAGTGTACCTTACAATTATATTTTAAAATGAAGTTTTACGTTGAAATACAAGTTGTTACATTTTAATTATAAAACATTATTATGCTGCATCCTCTTAAGTGCGGGGCCCGGGGCGGTTGCCCCAGTTGCCCGGCCCTAGCGGCAGCCCTGACCATAAGTACTGTTAATAATGTAAGATTCACTAAACGTTAATATCATTTGATGTTTATTTACCTACTGAAAGATATGTGCCATACAAACGATTATGTAACGCGCACAGCTGCTAGCAAAATAAGCGTCAGGTGACAAGAGTTGATGAACGAAATGAAACACCGGGATTCCCCGAGCGTAAATCGTAAACACCAGGGGTCTCCAACCCTATGACCGCGGGCACCATAGCGCTCGCCGATCGTTTTACGTGTGCCCGCCGCTATGCGACCACGATAAAAATAAAAATATTTCAGTTTTCAATAAAATGCTATGTAAAAGTTTTCTCATTTTTAATGATTAACCACACAAAAGTAGTAATCGCATCCAACACAGATAAAAGCACAATGCGAAATGCGACCGATCTCTTTTTCCCCTCGCGCCAAATCTTCGCCAACCAAATTTCCCATAGCTAAAATGAAATGAATCAATCCGTTTCTATGGTTACCGTGACAACGCAGAGATTTGTCTGGAGCTCATCCAGCGTTGCCATATTTGGCCACTTTGCGCCAAATTTGGCTACCCTTTTTTTTAGTTTGGCGTAAAAAATATCATTTGCGCATTGGCTACTTTTTGGGCAACATAAATTTGACGTGGCTACATTTTTGGCTACATATTATTTATAAATATATTATTTGAATAAAAATGCACTTTAAAATGGTGTTTCGTTGTTTTTAATTAATTACAGACCCAAATCTAGACATGTTAACCCTTAAATAAATAAAAGTAGAACAAAAATAATAATTTTCCTATTTCAAAGAACTTCTCAAACCACAGTTGTTTAATTTGAAAGTTGACTGACATTTCTTTATTAAACTAATATGTGCATTTTGCATATATCGTAACCCTTCGTCAATTGGTTTTAGGTTTTTCTGTTTTAAAAGATATTTTAAGCGATTTTAACTTTTCCTTTTTTAAACTTTTTCCGCCCTGTGTGGCACTAACGGCCTTTTTAAGCAAGCCCATTATGGGTTCGGCCACCATACAATTGGGCGGCCAGGTGATGAAGAACGGGGCCCGACATATTCGCTTGGACCATCCCGAAAAATTCCTGGGGAGTTTTCGACCCGATCGAATTCGATCCCGGGTCTCTCCAGAGGGGTAGGCTGTAGGGGTAGAGATAGAAATTTTGGATCTTCAGAACGACATTATCCTAAAATCCATTGTATCAGATGAGAATTTCTGGAATATAGTTGAAAGAAACAAATTTCCATTCTTGAAAAAAGCAGCATATAATATAAAATGTTTATCGGTACCACATACTTGTGTGAATCATTGTTTTCGACAATGAACATCATAAAATCAAAGTACAGATCACGACTTACAGATGAATGCCTTGACGATTGCTTACGAGCAGGAATAACATCATACTCTTCTAATTACAAAGCAATCGCCAATGAAATGAAATGCCAAAAATCACATTGACTTTAAGATTTATATTTTTTTATAAAGAATTTTTATACTTTGTAGATTTTGTATGCATTGTTTAGTAATTACTTGTTTTATAAAAATTATTAATATTCTTGTGTATGTTAAATTACATTTTTGGAATTAAATGTTTTTTGTACATTATGTGTATGTATTATTAACTATGTCCAACTCTAAATTCACCTTGAAAAAAATAAATGGCGCCCGCCGTCCGACTGGTAATCTAGAATGTGCTCTTAGGTACAAAAAGGTTGGGGACCCCTGGTAAACACGATGAATCACGAAAGTAACAAAACCGCGCGTTCAAATGGGTTTTCAAATGCGCGAGGCGCAGGATTCAAACAGTAATGAATTTTTCAAATGTTTTACAGTCAAATTACAAAAATACTATTATTCACTGATAAATTAGTTAATTTTGATATCGTTAATCTTACTTTTTATACGAATGTGTGATTGAATAAATCTAAATGAGAAATTTTATTTAGGCACTTATTAATATTAATATACTAGCTGACCCGGCCACGCGTTGCTGTGGCTCAAAATGTATCTATTATAAATGTATAACACTTCCCCTGTGGGGGGAATTTCAAAAACTCCCTTCTTAGTGTACATTCTCTTGACGTACTCTATTAAAACGCAATTAAAAACGCATCTAAAATAGTATAATAAAAGCCGAGTTCTTCACAGTAAGCCTTAATCCCGTCACTTTTCCCGCTGGGGAATATCGAAAAATCCCTTTTTAGTGTATATTCTGTTGACGTAACCTATTAAAACGCAATTAAAAACGCAAAAAAACCGCATGTAAAATAGTATAATAGAAGCCGAGTTCTTCACGGTAAGCCTTAATCCCGTCCATCTCCCCCACTGGGGGGAATTTCGACATGTATATTATATAAAAACACGTGCGTATTCGAATGCAACGTTGTGTCAAAATTTCAAAGGAATCGGTAGGAACAAACGAACGTTATATTTTATTTATATAGATAGATAGAAAATGATCTGCTTCAGTCCATTCTCACAGAAAAGCAGAATGCCTGACAGAAAAGCAAACTTAGGTCGTCGGAAGTTAGCGCCATCTGTTGGACATAAAAGCCTTAATCCATATATAAATATATTTTTGAAAGGGGGAAATGGTGTAGGGGTATGAAAAATAGATAGTAGCCGATTCTCAGACCTACTGAATATGCATATGAAATTTGGTAAAAATCGGTAAAGCCGTTTCGGAGGAGTACGGTAACAAAAATTGTGACACGACAATTTTATATATAAGATACTGTACTATGAATTAATCAAATTTATTTTATTCTTATAACTAATAGCTAAGGATAAAATAAAAAGTTTTAAATATCATTTTTTTTCTACTCGGGTTGTTGTGCGAGGCCCCGGGCGATTGCCCTGCTCGCCACCCTCTAAGGCCGCCACTGCGGTTCTGCAAGGCGCAAAATATAGGCCTACGATGGTCAATTGGCGCCAAGTCTGGGTTGTAAGGTGGATGAGGTAGAACCACCCAATCCAGACTGGTCAGCTTCCCTAAGATCATCTTTGCTCTGTATGCTGACACGTTGTCGTGGTGGTATCGGACTTTGTCAATTTTTGAATGAAGTTCTTTGAGCCTCATGTTCAAACGATCCAGTTATTCTCAGTAGAGTTATTTGCAAGTCCAACCTAGATGTTCACAAAGTACAAAGGCTTTGCCCTTCTAAAAATGGACCATGGCTCCGCCCTGGTACACTCTGGCGCGACTACAGAACTGCTTTAAAGTACTGTAAATTCAGACGAGTACTTACTGATCAGAAAATAAATAAATATAAAAGTTATTTTGAAGTCATACGTTTAAAACATATATGGCTTATATTTTTTTAAATGAACTTTTCGATGATAATCTAATCATTGTCACTTTCTTCATCCATTTCAAACTGGAAAGAAAGACAAAGATGATAAGGATCGTTACTAGTGAGCCCCTGGTTTACATTCTAGACACTAAACTTAGTCTTTTCTTCTTTGTCTTTATAATGCTTTAGACATAATAAACAAACATTATCTCACTGATTGATTATAAAAACTAATAATAAATTATATAATTTAGATTCAAATCAGCTGAAAGAATGTGGGTATTTTGCAATTCTGTCACATTTTACTTCAAATTCCAAAGGATTACGGAAGAAAATTTGCAATAAATTTCGAAGTAAAATGAAATTGATGATCATAATTTGGCGTAAAAATTGGATATTTTCTTTTAATTATTAATTTAAAAATAAATTATGATAAATTATTTTTAAAAACATTATTATAATTATGTTAAAGTTAATAATAATTATGAAAATCGATTATTTAAAATTATGTATAGCGTTATAAATCATATAGCTCATAATGTATTACAGTAGAGCATCGATTATCCGACTTAATTGGAGACTGGGGTTGGTCGAATAACTGAAAAGTCGGATAACCGAAAAGTACGAAAAAATACATTATTAGTATAGTGTATTAGGCCTGGTTTTCATAGTCGAGCCAGTGCTGCCAGCTAAAACATGCAAACATTTTAACAAAAATAATATTAAAGTAGCCAAGACATAACCAAATACTGTAGCGCCACATCAATAGCGGACATTTGAATTTGCCGACTAGAACGCGGTTGGTTAACCGATAAGTCGATTAATCGGAGGTCGGATAATCGATGCTCTACTGTATTTGCATAACTAAAATAGGATTAATCAAATGTTTTCGCAGCAATTGTGTATCTATAAACTTAATTACAATACAAAATAAATTGCGTATTTAGATATAATTAAACAGGAAAATTAAATAAGCTAATTCTAAATTAACTGTTAAAATCAACGAGCTAGAATATACTACATAGAGTGGCCGAAACTACGCTACGTTTGAGAAAACACAGGTCCGCCATTTTCCTTTTAGTCAAGGACACGTGGTATCTGTATTGTGTAAAGGCAACGAGCTGGAATATTCCAATTCGTCGATTGGCACCAAGAGCACTGCAACCATGGTCACAGTCATCCTATATTCTAGTTCGTTGGATAAAATATAGTAAAATCTGTCTAAAACTAAACCAGAATAAAGCGGAAACCTGCCTAAACAGAAAAATCTTCGGAACGAAGTGATTTTTACGTTAAACAACCTGTTAAAAACGAAAATTTGACAAAGTAGAAAAAATATTCGGTACCAAACGATTCCTTTTGTACAGGTTTTACTAATTTAAAGCGTGAATCTGAATCGTCGATCGTGTAATCATCATTACTGCTATTGTTCCCTTTAAACCCATTTTTCCATATACAGTGCCGCCAAAAAGTCTCTTGCCAAACAGAGAGAGAGAGAGAGAGAGAGAGAGAGAGGACATGTTGCAAATTACAGACGAAAAACACGGTAAATGACTTTAATGACATTTACTGCTGTTTGTTTTACCGCCAGGTTGAAACTAGTGTGAGTTTAGAGTGCTGTACAGCACAACACTCATTAATGCTCGTGTCCGTGCACTCGAATAGGGTTGTACAAGATACAGGACTTCAAGCGTCATTACTCGTTGCTGCAAGAGACACATGTGGAATGTTACCAAGAATAATACAAAGTCGTTATTGCACCCGAAACAATATAAGAACAGCAATTACCCCCATTTGGCGAGCGACATTTTTGGTCACACTGTATTTTCATATTCAATGTCATTTATGTTGTTATATATACAAATTATCCCGTTTATTAAACTAAGTACTGTACTGTTTAATTAGTCCAAGTTTCTTCAGTTTATATCACGGCATGATAATGAACAATAGTTTAAGTGATGTTAAGTTGCAGTTTTAAATGAATCATAACTTATAAACTTGTAATTTAAGTAAACTTTATTGTATTGAGCTTGTGCTCTACTGTTAGAGTTAATATATGTAATTAATTAATAACACACAATTCACAAATTAGAAATTTTATTATTTAAATAAATTTCCACAAAATTAATTATTATATTCATTTGGAAGAGAAAATCGTCCATCAATTCATAGAAAGTCCTTCTATTAAAATTATTGTTATTTTATCTCCTTTTTCTTTCAAAATTCCTCATCCTAATAAAATATTTAAAACATATAAATAATAAGAAAATAGATATTAATGTAAATAACAACTACTGTAGCTCTATTCATTTCTATAATTAACATTTAAAATAGGACTTATGTCGCCATCTGTTATGTAAAATAGAAACTGTTTCCTTTTTATAATTTTTTATTATTTTGAATTTTAAGAATTATTTTGCTAAATTTATTATATTTATTATTGAATTATTTTAACTGAACATTTGCTTTAATTATTTAATAGTATTTCAACAAAAAATATAAATTATTTAATTTTGTTAACAATTAACTACTATTAAATTTACATAAATACTATGTATTATATTGTATAATCGATGCAATTTTATATTAATATAATTACACTGATAATCAGTAGCTTAACTAGGACCGATGTTAAGAGGCCCGAATTAGAACGTGCAAACGTAGGCCTATATTGACCATTATACCACTGTGGATCCATTTATTTATTTATAAAGGTTCCTGTCCTGGTTACCATACTATTATAAAGATGGCGGAGAATTATAGTAATTACTCAACTCGTACATTCGTATGATTAATTTAAATATCGCATTGTTCTATGAATGGGTTCAACACAAGATGATTCGATAGGTTGAGAAGAAAGGTGAAGAACGTTCTGACTAGAAATATTCACGAGAATTTTGAGAAATTGAGCTTGAATCAAGATTTCTCATTATGGTAAATCATAGTGAGAATATCATATTGTCGTGCCACTGGATTGCTTTGATTCTTTCAGCCATGCGGACACTAAGAGGGATTTTTAATCGTATCCATCATAGGTTCGGTCAGGATCACAGTAGAGGCGACTAGATGTGAGGGAAGGGGCCCGACATATCCGGGATAGTCGCCATGAAGTTCCTGAATGTTATTTATTTTCTGATAAGAATCTACAACACGAAGGCAGATATTAGAACAGAAGCTTTGTAGTTGTTCTAGAGCACCTTGAACATAGTAAAAATCCGTTTAATCTTTCGTTTCGCTTCTTGTAGAAATATCATTCCAACGATCATTCAATCTTTAAAGTTATTCACATGTTATTAATTTGTTTTTTGAAAGAGTGGATATCCAAACACTTGTCGTATTATTAATTCTATTTGAAACTCGCAGAGAAATTCTATTCTCTCGCTTTTCATTTCCTAAAAGCAATGTTTGTTTACTATTTTAAAACAATTGTATAACCCAGTGATTCTCAAAGTGGGGGTCGTGAAAAATATTCGGGGGGTCGCTGAAAAATTGATTCTAGATCAATTTTTTTTCAAATATTTTATAAATTTACTATGGATTCATGTTTAGAAATAATATAAATAAAAACTATATAAAATAATTTTTACTTAAATAAATTGCACATATAAATAATAAAAAGAATATAAATATTTAAATACGAGCTTAACCCCCTCCCTCCGGGATGTTTTTCGACACATACTCATTCTTCGGGGGTCCTTTGAAATTTTTAAGTGCAGATCGGGGGTCGCGGTCCAAAATGTTTGAGAAACACTGGTATAACCCATTATGTAACATACATATTTTACAATTAAAAAAAATGGAATTTTCAGTTTTAATATAAGAATATTTGGAATTTTCCGTATTAAATGATAACATAACTTCATTAACTTAGTTTCTTGAGCATCTTTTTTTGTAAATTTGGCACTTCTACTAATCTTTATCTCTTACACCAGGGCTTGGCTTACTTGTTGTTACGATAGTAAACAGCTTTAATGTGCCTTCTAGATGTTTACAGTGGCTTTCAGATTGTGATAATTATAAATGTCCTATGCATTTCCAAAACACCTCTTAAGTATCCTCTTTAAGAATCTCCGAATTGTTCTTAATAAAATGTTATAATTACAAGAAAATCACTTTAAAAAGGGCATGTTTTATCATAAGATTAGTTTTATTTATTTATTTTTTTAATTGTAAAATTTAAAGTGCTTCTGACACTTATGCTACTGTAATTTAAAGTAGATCAAATGGCTTAATGTTGGCCAAACATTATTTAGAATGTCAAGCGAATGCAAACCTCGAACGGCCTCGTGTGACACTTTAATAAGAAAAACGTGATAAACGTGATTTTGTTGTAATGCACTTCATAGGGTTATGAACTAAATCTTTTTCTTCAAGGTAGATGACAAACGTGACAATTTAATTAATAGAAGTTAAATAGGTATTTCTACTTGTAATTATCTTAAAATTTTGATTTTTGTAGTTACGATATATTTTATTATATAAAATTATTATAAGGAACGTTTTCATCCAGTTCCAAAAATAACGAATTTTTAATAAAATATTTTAAATTGGTTTATTGTTTCGTCACCAGATAGCAGTACTATCAAATTAGTTCTTTCATTTTTTTTTAAAATAAAATTTTATATAATAATTCTGAAAATATTTAATATATAAAACATTATTATGCAATTTTTAATATTATATTTAAGTATATAAAAGCTATAAAAATATATAAATAAATAATTAATTAATTAATAATTTTAATTTCCTACAGATGGCGCTACGTGAAAGTTTTATTTTTCTGAAAATTATTATTGTCACTGATACTATTACTATTATTAATAATTATAATAATCGAGGCTTCTGACACTTATGCTACTGTCGTACTACTTTAAATTACTACTACTTTACTACTCTAAAATACTACTTTAAATTACAGTAGCATAAGTGTCAGAAGCACTTTAATCGAGTCGACAATTATAATAATTATATTATTATAATTGTCTGATTTTTATTATCCATACTTCAATCGTCAATACAAATATGATTACTTACATCCAGTTTTATTTGTTTTTACAGCTGTTTAGTTGTCATCATTCGTGTACTCAACTATAATTAATAGCAATATGTATTGTGTTAGTATTTTTGTATTGTGACGTATAAAAATCATTGACGATTATAATTCCTTTTTTTTAAAAAGTACCTTACATTTTTTAACAGAAATACTTTCTCTAGAATGATTAATGAGCATAATTATAGTATTTGAGAATGTTTAGTTTTTATAATGGCCGCTCTTACACAAAATTCCCAAGTAGTGTCGCTTAAACCATAATGATTGGTGGTTTTCTTTTTCTATCGACAACGTACGAATGTATTTAAGGTAATACGGCAACACCACCCAAATTTTAAAGACTTCCAACCTACACTAGCGTGCATCCTTAACACGGCCAAGGATTTTAGTAGGAAATTTGACAATTTGAGTCGACCTTAGATATTTTTTTCACTATTGCGCTTCCCTGGTAGCGTTGGAAATCCGGTGCCAACACCTATTGGAATGAGACGACACCCTAAGATGTAGCTGCACCCAGTTGTACTGATCTATGCGATAAAACACCAGAATTAATATATGAAATATAAAATTAATTTATACTTGCTTAAAACTAAACAATGCCTTTATATATTTTTTTCGTAATTTTATTCGGGACTTATAACAAAATATAATAGCATTTTATTTTATTTTTTTACTCACGTCAGCCCCATTGTGGATTTTGCCAGGCTGTGGTCGGATGATGAAGAATGGGGCTCGATATATCCCGGACCAGGGTCGTCCACCGAGGATGGGAGTTAGGGAATTTTCCCGGACTTGGAGAAAACTTAGAAGTTCCACGTGTTTCCCATACCTATAAATTCATCTGTCTGTTCACTAAGAAAAATAAATAATAAGCCGTCGACTGTCGTGTCCGGAACAAAATATCCCCGGAAATTTCTGGCTTTCTTCGCCGGGATTCGATCCCGAATCCTCCAAAGTGGTAAGTTTTAGCCATTTTAGATATTAATAATTATATTGATGCCAATATTAGTAAAATTTCACAATTTAATAAGTGAAGAATCCATAGATTTTTCATTCATTAAAAAAAGTCCAGTGGATGAACCACTAAACACTGGTAGTGGGTTCGTGCCTGGCCAACAGGCTTGTCACGTGGAGTTTTTTGGGTTGTCTTCACGTTTTTAACATCTAAATAGAGACCAGTTTTCCATAGAAACTCCTCCCCTCCCTTGCAGATCGCCCGTTGTTGTATAAGAACAACAGCATCATTCATTAATTAAAAATGCTTCTACTAATTGTTAATCTACTAACAATTAGCGATTTATATGTTTAGATCAACCCTCGATATAGCGCATCAGTATCTTGAATTGCTATTATCACAGAATTACGTGACTTTCAAACTCAAAATTGTGTTTAAATTTCATATATAGTGTATATAATTCGTACTGTTTGAAGTTCCTCGGTTTAGCGCCAGTTTCAAAGACGAAAAAATGAGGACACTGAATTGAGGTTGGGCCATACAGAATTTTAAGCTGTTGAAGTCAACGAATTCCTCTTTAATAAGAATAATTCATCATTCTACTTATAAGCAATGAAAATCATTTGATTTTTTAATACATCTATGAAAATTCTCGAGCATACGTGCAATAATTTATACTTTGACCTAATTAAAGATAATATTTAAATAATAATAAAAAATTTTACGTATTAAAAAAATAAGCATAAACTTGTTTTGATTTATGAATTTATTTGTCATAAAAATTCTTTTACAGTATTACAAGAATGAGAATGAGTCATTCAATTGTTATTTAAAATTTAGTAAATAAATTATAAGTTCGTCTTTCATTTTTATTTAAAATATATTATATTGTTTCATTTTCTTTCGTGTAAATTCTTGCTTAATTTACAATTTTGTAAACGTATAATGATACACATTATGATACATTTTATAATTTCGTTAAGTTCATTTGTAAATATCCTATAAAAATTTGTAATTTTAATATTAAAAATGATCGTTACCGGTATTTAAAATTGTTTTCATTATAACATATATTTAATGTATAATTTAAGACGAGTAGCTTGGTGCATTCTAATATTAGTTCCTAACAAAAGAATTAATAATAATAATAATAATAATAATAATAATAATAAAATATAGCCAAGCTTCGATTTAGCACCACCATTGTCGCTAAATCGAGTGCAACACTAAACCTCGATACAGCGCTATTCGTGTTAAAAGTTTCTACCGTAAAAACCGGAATTTGCGTCATTTTCAGCAATGTGGAGACCAGAATTAACAAATAATGTGCCAGTTCATCAACGATAGAGGCATTATTTCTAAATCCAAATTGACACAGATGAATAAGGTTATATTTACCAACAAACCTCTTAATATTATACAAAACTTTTTCAAAACTTTTTGTCAGTGTCTTGTTGATTACGATTGGTCTATAGTTTCTTATTTCTGATTTTTTAAAATCTCTTTTACGTGTAAGAATAACTAAATTATGAATAAGTTTGTCTGGAAAAGTTTGAGATATTTATTACATTAAATGAGCGATCGATTCGGCTAATATACTAGCCAATTTTTCATTATTTTAGAGTTTAAATTACCAATATTCAGAGTATTTGTCTTCACTTCTTTTATGATATTAGAACCTCAATTGCATTTGTTTCCTTCAGTATAAAGAAATTATTTTAAAAAGATAGTTCAGAAATAGCTATAATGTTCTCCTCTGTTCTAAGAAACCTCTAGAAACACCTATAATTTTGAGAAAATAGAGTAGAAATAGATCATCCAGAATAACAATTTCCATTGTAAAAGATTTAAATTCCGGAAGATTTCTTATATTTTATCAGATCCACTGAAAGTTTTTCGAAAAGTCTGCAGATGAATGAATGCTTCGAAATAAATTATTGTAATAATTTCTTTCATCTTTTCACACGTTCGTTTTTTACTTGTTTTTTATAACGTGTTAATCTTGTCCATCAAGTACTGTACATTTTGTCAATATTGAATATGTTTCTAGGTTTTAACTTTGTTATACAGGATTGCTTTCTTTTTAGTAAAGAAATTAATTCACTATTTATAATTCTCTTTAAAAATCTTTTTCTGGAATTCTTGTTATCTGTTCTCTTCATAAACATTAATAGTAAATATCGATTATTTCACTGTAAGATCTTCACAATACATATATTTCCAGGAAAAACAATTGCAATACATTACCCATCCGTTTTAGAGATTGCCTATCAATCTTCCTGCAATCCCTTACAATTTCCTATATGGCTTTTCTTGCTAGGAAAAAGGAAACAATGGAAACGTGATTGGAGATGAAGTCTTTACGAGTTAGAAATTTTTCATTACCTGGATTACTTAATTCATTATGCAATTGAGAAATAGAAGCATTAACAAATCTTGCAAGCAAATTAGTATCAGCAAGTATTATCATATCTTCTGATGGGCATAAATTCGTCAGTTCAGAAACATTGAAATTGTCAATAGATAGATATTAAAATCGCCAATGATGTTTAAATTTATAAATTTACGTTATGGTAATATGGTAATAAAATACGTTATAGCATGATAATCTAGTGTGAACAGTTCCATAGCCAGGCGTAAATAATTGGGGGCTACGAGAGCAACAAATAATGCTAAATACTACAAAAAAATATTGCTAACTAGCAAGCTCTAGGCCTATTAGCTACAGTCCAAGTGTTAAAAATATAACAATCGCCCAAGTTTACGTAAAGCATATATTATACATTCTGTGTATGGGCACTACCGTAGGTGGTTTAGCCACCTCGTAATTCCCTATATCTACAGCTTTGAGTATGGACTTAATAGTATTGAACAATATAGAAGAAGAAAAGGTCTAAAAATTACTAGATATCATCTGCTTATGAGTAGTAATTGTCACAAACTAACAATGTCTTGTACTATAACCAACAGATATATCTACATACTGTACACTACTAACACACCACCATGTTGTAAAGTATGTCTTTCAACTTTCTCCAAGTTATAACCCTCTTTTGTTGAAGATTTATTTAAGATATTAGTCCAACTTTTCGTAATTTAAAATCAAAGAAACAAGAACACTTTGCAATTGATACCTCTAGCGTTATAAAACTGTACGTGATACACTAATTTCATGAATATGTTCTCATTCTTCTGCCAAACAATGAAGCAAAAATCTCAGAACGATAGCGAAAAGAGAATGGTAAAAGGCAAAAGGCAAAATACAGGCAAAAGTATTGTAAAAACTGGGAAACTGTTACGGAATTAAAAGTTAAGTTCCAAAATACTTTGACTGTTTTAAAAAAATGGTCTTGTAAAAACTGAAACTTGTTAGCAAAATGTAAAATTTAAAAACAAACGATACGAGTTTATTCAAATTATCTATAAATACTCAATAATTATTCAGGCCAATATTAAATTCCCGTGACTCGTTCTTACTGGTTTCATTAACACTATTGATCACTCGTTATCGAACTTTTTTGCCTGGTGGTACACTTTAAAACATGAAGAATTTTTCTGGCACACTTCGTGTACAAAATTAAAAACACGCTAATATATTTTAAATTATAAATAGCTGTGTATTACAATAATTACAACCCTACAGGCTCTAAAGGGTTAATAGGTTTTGACCAAAAATGGCAGATTTTGACTATGGTAGCTTGTGAAAATTGACACATGGACCCCATCTCTTTCAGTTGTTTTGTATTTTACATTTTAAAAACGTTTTAAAATTAAGTATCCTAATAGAAAACTTTTTTATTTCTGTAAATTTTATTTAATTTTAATTATTAAGCTCTTTTTAATCTTATTTTATTGAAGATTGGAGTGACTGGAACGTCCACATACCACTTTTGTCACTTTCTTCGCTGACTCAGTCCCACCTGAGAGGATATTCAATGGGAACTGGTTCCTAGATAGGTTTATGTGAAGTAAGTCCGGATAACTTCAAGTGACCAGCTTTTTGTTCAGGCGCAAACCGCGACCAACTAGCAATTTTTAGTGTTTTTATATTCTTGGCCACTGACATAGGTCTTAATAAAGTTTAAGTCTAATTTATATATATTTAATTATACATTGGTTTTATGAAATTTTGTATGATCCCTTTTGTAGAATATTATAATTAACAAGAATTTATAAAATGTAAGCATGTAATGGAAATAGATCCGGTAAATAACATTCCTCGTGTTACAGAAATCAGCTGTTCTCATACATTGTAAATATATCTCAATCTGTTAACCTTTAAGTTAGAGATTGATTAAATATCATAGATAAATACCTTAGGCTCCTTGAATACTGTAGCCTATGGTATGCAAGGAAGTAAAAATGTTGCTTTATAAAATAATGTCAAGTGTTTTGGCAGCTACAGTAAGACAAAGAAAATTATGTGCATAGCCTATCCGTAAGAATTTACTTCCATTTAAGATCAAAATCATCATATAAATAACAAAACTCATTCGTTGAAGGCAATATACAAATACGAAGATTGCCACATATGAGACTTATGCATAAATAACGTATCAAAAGGAGCCACTGAATGACATAACTGAAAGGATGAGTTGAAACATTAAATGAATAGTTTGAAATGGATGGTAGATAGGCCTATAAAATATATAATTTGGATTGTACTTATTCCCAGTCTTGTGTTTAACAATTCGAATGTACTTATTCCATTAACATTATTTTCAAGTCCTATACAAGAGAATATATTTCAGAATTGCACGCATGGACGTCTGCAAAAACTTTACGAAGGGGTCATAAGCTTGGAGAGAAATAATCACATTAATAGATTTTAAAAATAATTTAACTTTTTGGGATTTTACAAAAGTAGATTATAGAATACAGCATTGCATCTATACAAAAAGACAGATAAAATGTCCCATGGTTAAAGGTGTAAAGTCACAATCACTTTTCATAATATAATTTGTGGAATTTTTCTCGAATCTGAAGGCAAGTGTCCGTTTGCCTCTCTTTGAAAGGACAAACGTAAATTTGAAAACGATTTTCTTTTGTCATTTTCCTTTAACAAACGAATCCTATCTCTAACAATCTTATTCTTTTTAATCCAAATGCATATCATTATTTTAAAATTCTTATAATTCTAAAATTATAGGATCTCGCTTCTCAGACATAGATGTTAGTCCTATTTGTCCACTACATCTATGTTCATCTTCATCTTCTGCTGAGCTGAGCCATCGGACGCTTCGCTGAATATGCGCTGGATTTGAGTGGATGACGTATTTCGTCGTCGACGAGGGTATGAAGTCGGACGATAATCGCTTCTTCTTTACAATACAACTGGTCTTTTCTAGGCGAGGACGACTTGCTTGATATTTTATCCAATCGAGTTTGAAGTTCTTCAATAGTGGCGGTTGATGTTTCTCATGTGTCGTGAGACCTTTCCCTCTGGGGTTGACTTCTCTTATAGGTCTGATAGTAGCACGGGGGTGTGCTGTCAGACTCCCTATAGTTTCTTCGCTTATGACCACTTTGATTGCGTCATCGAACGTTGCAAGTTCTCGCGACATTACCCTGTCTAATTTGAATATCTATTCCGTTTAAAAATTGCGCTTTCAGTCGCTCATCTAACACTTTGCTCTGAATCCTCTGAATAATGGCAGCTTCGGCGGCATCTGCACTGGGCTCTGGCGAAATCTCGATTTCCATGGCCAATGCCTGCAGTGCGGCAGTACGTCTGTACGTCTTTCTTTTTCTTTTGAACGCATGAGTAGAATCTATTTAATCTGAACGAAAAAGGTCCGCGTTCAAAACGTTCTGTTATAATCCGCTTAAATTTGTCATAATCCTCAACTTGTTTTATCCGTTCATCTTTTCTAACGAACTCTCGAGCTATGCCAGTAAATATTAGCTTAGCTACCGCCAGTATTTGCGCTTTGGACCAGCCCGCCAGCTTCGCAACATCTCCCAGCGATTCAAAATATTCGGAGATTCTAAGTCTTGCCGCATTGCCAGAAAACGCTGGTAATAGAGGGTCGAAACTTCCTATATTACCCAAAACTGCTCTAGTGTTTTCTCCTTCCATGCTTACACTTAATCTATGCTAGAGTCCTCTATCTAGCGTAATTTTTGGCTATATACGCTTCTCAAAATTTTCCCAGAAAAACCTGTCTACAGCGAACAAAACTTGCATTCCACGGATACTAATACGGACAAACTTGTCATATACAGCCTAATCCTGACGCCAGTGTGAGATAAGCTGGGGGGCTATAGAAGGTTATCCTAGTAACCACTTAATTGGCACGAGTTGTTAAAACCAGACATCGGAGTCATTTGGATGGCTGAATTTCGAGTGAGGAAGTCGCGTGGAGTAAGTCAACTGGCGTCGTTAGATAGTCAAGAGACAGGTTAAACAAATAAACAAAGTATTTATTAAAATCTAAGGTTAACAAGGTCTATAAGACTATACTCGGTTAAATGCGATTAACAACTAGATATATGAGGGCAGCTCTTAACTAAGCCTATTCTCGTAGCGAGAGAGAGAGAGAGAGAGAGTTCACAATGATCTAACAAAAATACCTCTATGACGAAACGAACCGTATGCGTCGAATGGTTCGTAGGAATTGTATTACTAGTAGATATGGCGAGATGTATGGAAGTCCGAAGCCGTGATCTGTCTTCTACTGGAGTCTTCTCCTTTTGTTGAGCCGGGAGATGAATGTATCCTGGACAAGTATAACTTCCGTTGGATCGCGCTGAGCATCCGGAGGCTTGAGCTTTTATTCGCTTGTGGTGAGAAAGGAGTCACATGACCATCATATGTTGACAATAAAGGTGCATTCTTGACACCTATGTGTCAACTTTTTCACCTAATTGTTATCACAAACGGTGACCTCCGATCTAATTCTCACAAGGAGCATTTTTTTCTATCGGAATTGTTTACACTTTTTTGACAACTGCATTAAATTCGCGGATTTCAGAACAGTAACGTCTTCTATACGTCCTGAAACGTTACCATACTAAAATTGGTTGCATTTGGACTGCTAAATCTCTCTCTAGACAGGGTTGAATAAAGATATTTTAATTATGTTAAGCCGGTGTATCGATATTACAGTATTTCCATTAAATTAAAAATATCCGCTTGAAAACTTTGATTTATCTATTTATTGTTTGAAGGAAGTTGTAGAAAAAGGAAAGCGATTGTTTGATGGATTCAAATATATTTATTTTTTCAAGTTCTGTCACTTGTTTTGACAAATTTGTCGTAAACAGCATAAGTTTCCATGCTATAAAGATCTCTCTTCCCTATAGGGCAGTTTTAAAGTTTCTTTTTTCATCAAAGGAAATTTTTCTGTTTTCTCTAACTACGATTTGATTTAATTCATAATCAGATAGAACAAAAAACCTCGAATTAAGTGTTAACTCTCTAAAAAGTGTGAATAAATTTTTATTGCCTTAATCTTATAATTAATGTTCATGGATCAACTTATCAGTCTCTAATGTAATTATATATTATTATTATTCCCATAAAATTCGTAAAATTTCAATTAACACCAAGTTCTTAAATATATTATAATTATTGCCACAAATAATTAAACTGCATTTCGATTTTCTATCAGTTGGAATTTTCTGCAAAATCCCATTTTAAAGAAGAAAAATTTAACATTTTTCCCTTAAAATCTAACAATTTTAATGAATTTACTTTTATAATAATTAATTTGGTTTTACTTGAAGTTTTTAAACACAAATACAGATTGTCATAACTATTTTATTCTTATAAACTTCCATATTGTCGCTCTGATATAAATTTAAATTATTTAATTAAAGGGTTTGGTTCTTTTGGATAAAGCAATGCAACATATAGGCGATCTGTCAAGTACATTTTGATTTATTATCTCCAGAACAATAACTTTTTATTATTAAAATGATATAAGCCTACGTTTATATCGTATCGAATTATCAATTGATTCAAATTAAAGTTTTGAACCTTATTTTTTCGTTACAAACAGCAATAATTTAAAAAATAAATATTTAATATAGAATTAATGTATAAATAATATCTGGATTATAACTTTTTAAGAATTCAATACAGTATTTTGAAAACTTGCATTAAAATATAACATATTCATCTAAATATATTATCCCATATTGTTGTTTTATCCTATATTTTCCTATTTCCTGTATAAGATTCTTCCCTTTAAACTATTCAGTTTACGCTTTAAAATAGACTTACATTGTTTACCAAATGTGCATGAATATCCTTCTTTTAATATTTATTTCTGTTTATATATTTCGATAAATCTATTCATTCATTTTTCCTGTTCTATACATTTTTTTTTTTTAAATAATTATCAGTCACGATATTAAATCTCATACAACGAATTTTATTAGTTATAATGAACTTCTATTGTATGTATCTAGCAAGAGTAATATTAAACAATTGTGATTACTTTAAATAAATATAATTATTAAAGTAAAAAACGGAGTTAAGTTTCATTTTAGGTCATAAACGTGTCATTTAAATATAATGCAAAATATGCAGTTCTACAGAAATATTTAGTTGTACGATGGATATAAATGCCGCTAGAATATTAACCTCATTATGCATTAATTATACACGTACAACTGCATTTTACTTCATGGATATATATTTTCAAGATATTAAGATAATTCAGCATTTTTTTATACATAAAAACTTCAATAAAAAGTTAAATTCTTCAAGGTAAAATTTTCAGAAATGGCAGAAAATATTTCAGTACGTGTTTCGAGATATGGCTTTATCTGTAAATCTTCAATTATTTCGTGTCATTTTCAATGAAATTTTTAATTATATCAAATCGGTAACGAGTGTACTTTTCTCTCTTCCTTAACTAGAAAGATATTTCAATTGTAAATATTTGTGTTTACAATTTAATGTTATTACTATTGTCATTAATATCACCATAATATTTTGGTGTTAATATCCTAAATATATTTTGGGTTTTAGAAAAAAAAGAAAGTTTATGAAATCCAAACATTGGGTCGATTTCATCAGGAAAATATTTAGGAATTTCATTTTTAATGTATTAAAATCACTTGAATTAATGTGCGAAATGTTAACAATTCACTCTTCACAATACTCTTGATACATAAGCAATTGAACTGATAAAATAGGTCAATCGTATTAAAATTAATTTTTAAAAAATATTCGAGCGATATTTGCTATATTTTTTAAGTGCTAAATATTCATAAATTCTCTAAATAAAATTGCTGCCTAACAATATTTTATTTTCTACATTCGACATGCACGCGTAGTTCCTGTTTATATTGAAGAAATAGAAGGTCACTAAATCAATTAATCACATCACAAATGCAACTCTTTCCATTGAGTTCAGATTATATCAAACACGTCAAAAATAGATTTAGATATTCATAAATTCTTTTTCTTTATGAAAACTTTATTAGAGTGTATCGATATTAGCAAAATATCTACTGTTATATTAAATTATGATTTATATCTAAGAACTGTTTCAATAGATCAAATTCTAAAATATGTATTGTCGATATCAGAAAGTAATTTTGTTATATTGGTTATACAGGATAATATTTTCGTACATGCAGGATACATATAGGAAATTATTAATTACCATCGTGCTTAGTCAAAGTTATAAATTAATATTAATTTTTATTAAATGATAATTTTCAAAGTTTTTTATGATGATTTTATAAAATTAGCAATATTGAGTTCTTGAATGGAATTTAAAATGTTTTAACAGCAGCCAAAGAATTTTTTATATAATATAATATATGTTTATATAAACGTTCATCTACTGTATATGTTTGAATGAATTATGTCATCATCATCAATTTTATCTCTAAACTTAATTTTCAAATTATCTTCCTCCTCAGTAGTAAAAATAGGCCCTATATAGTAAATACTACTTCGATCTTATATTAGTTTATAATAATATTAAAAAGATTTAAAAAAATAATAATAATAATTGAACGTGATTTACTTTACATTGAATTTCACTTACAATTAAAAAAGTTTCTATAATTTAATACTCAATCATAATGTTTATTCACTTTTAATTCGTTAAAGATCAATTATTTTATATAATATTTAATATATAAAAAAAGATATAGTTTTACGTTTAAATTTAACATAAAGTTGTGAAATTAAACAAACGTTAACTTTATTAATATAAAATAAAATTTTAAAAGAAAATTACTTATACAGTATTTTACGTTGTAAAACCTAACTAAACTCGTTTTACATTTACATAATTATTACGTATGCATTTCTACAGAATTATTTGCAGAAAATCCTCCTCAAATATTGCTTAGTCACACAATAACTAGTTGCAATTAATCAGCAAATCTTCGAGTCTAATTCTGTTTTGTTCTGTCTTCTGGCTTTTAAATTCGATAAAGAAATAATTGTTTCGGTGTAGCTATAAATTTTTATGGCGAATATAAAATTAAAGATTAGTCAATTGCAACCATAATGATGCCAAATAAAATATACCGGGAGATGTGAAAATGACGTCAAAGTAATGTTGGGAAATGAATAGACTTACACACAGTAATTGTATAATTTATACTGTTTGTTGACTTCACGTGTCATTTTTAAATATTATTTCAAGCCTCGCTTAATAAACGACTGTGTGTATTCAGTTTTCGAAGTAAATTTTTATAATAATTTTTGAAAGGTTTAAATATTTTGATTTGATTAAAAATTCACGATTTATTTTTCTGAAGTTTCAGAATAATATGATACACGGAGTAATGTGATACAGCGTACCAGTTGATGCCTCCTATTGTATCATTATTGCCAGATGTTACGGCTCTCTTGAAATCTCACAGCTGAAATGTTTTAATTAATATGAGTATTTTAAAATAAGTGCTTAAATAGGATTAGTCTAGGAAAATAAAACGGACGTTTAAAATGGAATTATTAATAAAAAAAACTATTATATTGTTGCGTAACGCAATTTTTCTTCATTATTTATTAGCATTTTTGGCATAGATTCAAATATATTTGCCAGATCTCCTATAAAAAAATGTCGTTTGATAAGATGTAAAATATTGTAAACAAATTATGAATAAGTTAGTTTTTTTTTATTTATTTTTTAAAGCAGATGGTAAAATTAGCCAAATAATAAGCTATAAAAGTGATAATTAAGATGTAAGAGAGAATATCAACGCTTAAAATACATGAAAAACTATCAAAAACATTTTTATTCTGACTTTAAAAATCATATAGATATTTTTAACATTAGTTAAAGCAGTTAACAACAATTTCGAATTTCATTACAATAGAGTAATTATCAGAACAATTCTGATAATGAAAAAAAATTATCTTCAAACTCCAATAACCAATATAAAAGTATCGAATATAAAAATAAAAACGTATAAAGTTTCTAAATATCAAAAATATATTAAAGAATTGCTCTCTCTCGATCATCATTCTTCAAAAGAATATGTTATACGTATAACAACAGATCACAAACTATACAAATATCATCATTTTACAATTTTATTATTTATTATTATTATTATTATTAAGGTGAGACTGATTTAATTTTAAAGGTGGATTACGACCTCTTAGTGCAGTTAATTAAATATTTACAGCAATGAGTCAAGAGGTGTTTATCCAGTCCGTCCTGATCTACATCTACTTCTCTAGTGTAAATGTCCATCCCGTATTGCCCTTCTTCCGGTAACGTGATGTAAAATGTCACCACATCGTCTTCGTCTGTGGAATGTGTCACGTGCTTAGAAAGTTTCTTCTCTTCCACTCCGTTTTTATGTAAAGTAGCCATAAAATCAGTAAGAGGTCTGGTCATCCTAAACTGAACCACCAGTTCGCGACTGGAGAATATCAGAGCATCTTCGTGAGTCAGGGGTATCATACCAAATAATCTGGTAGCTTTAGTTGGACCCCATTCGCCACTAGCACAGTCGGGAAGAGGTACCATTACAGTCTGTAGATCTTTACAGATGATTTTAAACTTGCAAACACTTTTGAATTTCATGGGTTCCCCCGTCAGATATTCTCTAGGCGTAACTGCATTGGCAAATATATCCAAGAGCAAAGCGCCACTGCAAGGAGCGTGAACACGAAATGTAACAGTGCTGGAGACGACAGATTGCATGACAAATCTTTTAAGGCTAACTCCATCGAAATTATCAATATCGCTATCGTAAAATTTCAAGTTGTAATGAAAGATGAGGCTGGACGCCATATTGGTTGGTATGCCTATTCTAACTGTGGCGGCACCCGTACTATCCGTGTATAAAACTGCTTTCGTTTCTTCGTCTGGGAAATATAAACCGTATCTAAAAAAGAGCGATCTGACAAACGGTAGTTCCTCAAAATCTCGGAGGGATATGGAATGTCTTAACAGTTGCCATTCCGGTTGCAAGGGGAAAAACTCGTAAATGAATTCTTTAGGATCAGTCAAAAAATAATGATCGTCATACTCGTATCTCAAACTATCAGATTTTCCCTTGTTTCCCGGTTTAGGAATTTCTTTAGCATTAACAAGATGTCTTGCACCCCAATTGCATTGTACGAACCTCCAAGCACCAGCAACGTATACAGCATTCCAAGAGTTCCTGAAGCGATTGTCTTCAAACCTTACACCTGGTTGATAACCCGCACTTTTAGAATAACCTTTGATTACCACACAATGCAAACCAGCATAGCTGTTAAAAAGAATTATATTTGTTATACTAACCTTCAGTGTTATAAATATAATTTTAAATTAGTTTGATTATAGATCGAATCTTAGTGTTTAACCTATTTCACAAGGTGAAAGATTGATTGATAGATAGGCGCAACAATAGAACCATTGATAGTTATCGATAGAAAATTCTGGAAAATTATTAAATTTAATTGTTTAATTACCTGCAAAGACGTTTAAATAGCACATGATAACTTTCGGTCCCATGTTTAATGCCTCTTAAAATACCCATGGGTGTGTCGGCATTTACATTATCATCAAACTGCATAGTGTTCAGATTCTTAACTGTTATCCAGCGGAAAATTGTTCTATAAAAAGAAGTTAAAGACTGTTATTAATACCAAGGACTAAAATTTCATTTTATTGATCATTTTAATATTCAATATGAAGTCATTATAAAATCAAAACGTAGGTTTAAACCAGGGCCGTATTTACAAGTAAGCTAAGTAAGCTGTAGCTTAGGGCCTCGAGTTCCAAGGGGCCTCAAAAATTTCTACAAAAAAAGAAAATTGAAATCAAATTTTTTTTTTACAAACCAACAAAATATACTTTACTTTTTATTTTATGTAATATTTAATTGATATGTTTATGTTAATTATTTTCTTTTTATGATCGACTTTAAAATTATAAAGGATTGATAAGGGGCCTCACAAAATTCGGCTTAGGGCCTCCGAAACAGGCCTTGGTTTGAACAATAAATTTAACCAGAATATTGCACGAATTTGCAAAAATAAGGTACTCTCGTATTAAAGATTGATTCAGCTGATTATTCTTAATTTAACACAGTAGATTATCTCGTTGAGATATATTAACTTCTTTTTTTGTTTGTTTTTTTCCTTATATAGGGGAAAAAACTTTCTAAAATGACTGATTCAATTGCATTTCAGATCATTATTGCAAAGATAGAAAGTATAGCGACGAAAATGGTATGAAATTCTAAGGCAATAATGGAAATCTGATGTCCTGAACTAGTTTTGTTAATGACAAACAACGAATTTGAATTTTTTACGTTTCAAAAGAATTAAGAATGGTATTCAAGGTAATTTATCCCATTTCTCGGTTTCCTATTATAAAAAACAAAACTAGTAAAAGACACCTATTCCTTTATTGACTAGTGAACGAGTATACTTTACCTGGCTTTTTCTACATCATTAATGCAGCTGCCAATTAAGAGTCTAACCAAGTCTGTGAATGTCTGTTGATCTTCTTTCGCTACCTGTTACAAATCTATTCAATTAGTAAAATAAAGAGCAGGAGAAAAAAAAATTAAAACTTGAGCAATTACTTACATTGATAGCTATTTGATCTAGATCGGAAAATATACTCGGATCACTATAGATATCTATTTTGTACATTTGTGGAGGCCCAGGAGGAGGTGGATGAGTGGGATAAGGAACTAATTCTTCAGCATAATACCCGTCTCTATCATTTTGATTCTAAAAAAAAGGAAAGTTTTATTTCTGTAGCAAAGAGTAAAATGAATTTAAAAAGTATACATTATTTACTAACCACAGTAAATTCTTGTCTTTTTTCATTAATGAGATTCATCATTTCTCTACTGTGCTTTTCCACTAATTCGGCAGTAGCTGCCCTTTCTTGTTCTAACAATTTTCTAGTGAGAGATTCTTTTTTCCTATCTAATTTGATCGTCATATTCTTTTCTAGAGCATCTCTTTCTTTCTGATGCTTAATAGTTAAAGCTTTTTCCTCTTCGGTACTGATTTTTCTCTTCTTAATACGCATTTCTTGGTGGAATCTACTAGTAAGTTTTTCTAATTCTTTCTCCCATTCTTCCTATCATAAAAAATTAACTTTATTTTATTGGAAACAAAAGTTATTTAAAGAAAAAAAAGTTGTTAAGCATTACTTTTATTAATTGGCTAATGTGGATTTCTTCTTCGACACGTTTCTTAGCAAATTGCCGATATAATGCATCTTCTTCTGCTCTATGTCTCATTTCTAGCTTTCTTTGTGTTTCCGTATCCTGCAAATACGACACGATTAAAAAGAAGTTAATGTATGTTCCAGACAGTTAATTTTTCACGTTCCATTCGGTTGATTTCCTCATCAGAAATATCCAAATATCGTGTTTAATATTTCATCTCATAGAGGATGTTTAAAAACAATATTGACGGATCACGATACGCTACAAGACCTAACACAATACAAAAAGGATATCTTTATAATAAAGAAATCAATCTTCGTTACGAAAAACATTTATTTTTCTATAAGGATTTGAAAAATAATTAGCACAGATAATACAGAATTGTGCAACTTGAGACACGATACATAAAAGGAATAAAAGTTCTAGAAGGAAATTCGGTCGTGACCCAATACTATTTATTCTACCAGATGCCACCTACGACCCAAATCTTAGCATCTAGAAGAATTCTTATCTAATGTTTACGCCGACTTATATGAAAACGTGATGAAATTATTCACGATTAGATAATTACGAATCTATGAACAGGTGAAAACTCAATGGAGTGTCCTTGCTAGTGTACCTGTTAACTTCTTCCTTTCTAATATTAAGAATGAACTTCTGGAGATGAGATAAAGTTGTGCCTTATAATATCTGATATTTAAATTAAAGCGCATAAATATTCATTATTTCGTACTATCGTGTAAGAAAATTAATTAATCTCTTTATATTCTTTTATAAGAAACTATTAAAGAAACTTTTTAAAAATTAAAATTGAGTATTTTTTAGGTCTCCTGTTAAGCATCTACAATTATCAATTTTATCATATCGTGACAGTAAGAAATTTTAATAATAGTTAATGAGATCCTGCTGTTTTAATTATCAAGACAATCTATAAAATGTTCGTATCATCCCATTTTAAAATAAACTATTTATGTACTGTACAGGAACACTCGCAAGAATAAAATTCATGTGCCATATGGAAATTACTTTGCATCAAAGTTTCACCTTGAAAGCAAAATAAATTCTTTCATAAAATAAAAATATGAATATTTTTCTAACAATATCTATTGTAAATTCCTTTCTCGAATTTTTTTTTTTTTTTTTTTTTTTAAGATTTGAAATAAGAAAGTAAATATTTTGATTCGCAACTGACCTACTTTAATAATTACTCTATAAAAACAAGTAATGTATGAAGTGTTACAGCTACGATATTGTCTGATACCTTACAGGACAATAACCTTTTTTTTATTATTTACATATCACGGCATTTTAATGCTAATTAATGATTTTAAATTCACAATAGACTGATAAACTGACTCTTCCTATCCGTAGAAATGATCTTACTCCCCCCATAGACTGTGTTATCGAGATCAGTGAAATATACATACACTATCGTTAGGGGTGTGTCACGAATAAATTTACACATAGATTTGATTTGTGTACAATTGTAAATACTTATGTACTACGTATATTTTTGGTTAAGGAAAGGCACATATTCCTTCTACTCCTTCCTGAATAGTCTCGTGATCAAGATCAGTTTCGAGTGTAGTATATCACGATTTGAATAATAGTTGTTTACGGTAGCTTGTACATAAATCATATACATTTTTTCTTTTTTTTTTGGTTCCGATCCAACTGGATGTGCCTCTTCTTTTCTAAACGACCTTCACCGAAGTGAACCCACGTCCAAAAGGTGTATTTTTCCGCGACATCCTACACTAAAGTGGACCTACAAGGTCAAAATAATTCCTTTCACCTGGCTCACACTCCCGTAAAAAAAAAAATTATATATTAATTATTGTTGGAATTTGTCACGCCTCTAACAAGTTTGCCAAAGAATCAACAGCGTGAAGTGTAGGCATGTTTCGAATATCTCTAGGCATTTTTACATACAACCCTCTTCATCTTTGTAGATCATAGATGTTAATATATAGAGATTTTTTCCCCCTGTTGATAAGAGTCTACACTTGAGAACCGTGTATAATAAAGCACATCTTTTTAAAATATAAGTGGCTTTTCTAGGCAGGATGATCGTTTTCTTTCCACTTTTTAATCGCACAATCGATCATGTGATACTCGAGAATCGCGTGATTAGCAAACTGGCAATCGCCGCGATTAAACCGTCAAAATATCAAGATGCGTGAATTTGAACCGAAATAAAAAGGAATATTAACAGAAAACGGATATAGGATAACAAATAAATTTTATTCCATAGACTTTATTGTTGACGAATTACCAGTTTCGTCCGGTGGTGACAGGCACTATGAGCTTTAAGACGTCATATAAAAATCACCTGTCCTCGTTAGGATATCTTATGATCCATGACAACCGCAAGCTGTTCTATAACTTACTGGTATTATTATTATTATCTTCGTTATTTTTAAAATACAACATTAACGATCCAAAAATTGATTAACTACATTCCAAAAATCATTATATATGGGTTTGTAAATTATTAAGATTTTTTCGCATTTTAACCTCATTTAATTATGCTATTTTCTCGTATAAAAAGCGAAAAAAGTTGCTTTTTTTAAGCTTTTAAAAAAACCGTACTATCTCCTGTACGAACGTAACCAGACAAGAGTGAATAGATTTAGGTCACGTGAACCTACATAGCGTGACGTCATGTCACGAAATTATTCAGGACGTAAAAAAAAGAATCGATAGAAAACACGAATAGCGATCGTTCGAGACCTAATAGAAAAAGGTCAATGCCAATTTAGGTCAAGGATTTCGTATTGTTTAATATACAATTATACAATTAAGAAAAAAATAAGAGAGAGAGAAGTCCCATCTTAGTAATTTATCGTTAACTACGAAGGGATCGTCTCTTAATGATCAGGCCTACGTAAAAAAAACGATACGAGAGTAAAAACTTTCGGCTATGACGTCATCGAAAAGGAATTGACAGGTTCATATTCAGGAAGTTGTAGATCGGGTCGTTACGCATGCGTATTTTTATAACCATTTATGCATATCGAGTGTGTTTACCATCCCGAAAGTGTCTAGTTTCTGGCAACATCGGCGTGATAGTACGGCATTAATTGGAGATAACCAATGGTTTCTACGTAACGAGGTTGTTACCTGTAACACGTTGCTCGGCAGACAGACAGTGACACAATAGCAGATGAGGGAGGGCACAACCCACCGAGCAATCATCCGTACTTCCTGTGCTGACAGTTAGGGAATCGTTTGCTAGATGGACATTTTTTACTTTCAAAATTCAAACTTTACTGTACGTAGGTGTGTAAATTATGAGGATTACGACACGATTTCTTAACAGCCCAAATATTCCTTATCTGGACGACCTTTGCAATTAGATAATACGTGTATTAAGACGAAATTCGTGTTATTTTTTTTTAATTTGATTATTAAGACAAACTTATGTATTAACGGATCAACTGCTTAGTTACTTCGTGAATATTTTATTGTTAATTAACGAATACGTTTCGTTGAATCTGACTTTTAGTTTTTCTTTCCAATGACCTAACTTTCAAATGATTTTTTTAAGGAATCAAAAGTCAACTAATTAACTGATATTTGCCCTCTGATGCTATCTCCATTTTTTTTTCCTTCTTTAAGTCTGAATAAATTGGATTCGGAGTTAGTGAAGTAGAATTAATTACGAGTTCACTAATCAGTAACTTGACAGTTTTAATTGTTCTATCACACAGCATAGAATTGTAATAATTAGAATAAAAAAGTTTTGAGTTAGTAGCTCTATCTATTATTATGATAATTAATTTTATAAGTAAATTATTTTATATTCAGTATACATTTTAATT
The DNA here is from genome assembly GCF_030686945.1 of Centruroides vittatus. NCBI lineage: Eukaryota > Metazoa > Arthropoda > Arachnida > Scorpiones > Buthidae > Centruroides > Centruroides vittatus. Next base: position 86,231 of record NW_027122591.1, on the reverse strand, counting down.
CAGTCTACTAATTATAATGTAACTTTAGGATTAAGTCTATTATAAGGCTCTTTAAGGAGGTTAATACATAAATTAATAATAGGATGTGTAATATCTAATCAAACAGGCATAATCGGATTTATAATTCATTTAATCATGTACTTTATAGATTAAAAAGTGAACTTAAAGTAAATATTTTGTCACAGTCTTAGGTAATCATTAAATATTGGAATTGATAAACTCTATACACTCCTGTCTTTAAGAAGATTCTTGGAAAAAATAATAATTACTCATTAAGTGATTATAATTAATTGGTTATTGATTATAATCAAGTGGTAAATATTCAAATTAAGTTTGTAGGATGACAGATGGAGGTATCTTTATCAATGATAGGCAAATAGTTCAAAGGTTAAGTACGGTAAATATATTGTGAAGAACTTACCATGTATTCATCCATTCGTTGTTCATAAACGGCGTATCTGTAACCTCTTTGCACTTTGGTAGCATTGAGACCGTGAGCTATGTGTAAAGCACTAGCATCGAACCTACCAGCTAAATTTTCTCTATGTCGGCAATCATGTTCATGAGGTTTGGGGGAGGTCAAGGCACTTTTTATGCCCAAGGCATCCGCATCGAATGTCCCCTTACCAGACCCTCGTATCTGGTCGTTGACCAAATGATTCATTTTAGGCACACTGAGGGCCGCTTTGATCCCGACCGACATACCATCGAGGTGTCCGGGTCCCGTTTTGGGCACGTGGCTCTGACAATACACTTCTTTGTCACCTTGACTCTGTTGATTGTTGTAATAAGTTTTCAAAGTCAGTTTTGTACCGCATATCGAACACTTAAAGCAACCGTGATGAAAGAACGAAAAATCTTTTAAAGGTCCTACTTTATCGACTTGATAAACAGTCTGTCCACAACGCAGACAGTTGTTTTCGTAGCGATTCATCTCGTGGTTGTTGTTAACGCTTTGCATTTTCGCCGCTTACACTCGGCTCGACTATCGACATACACTGGAAGCCATCTTATGAGCCGCACAGCGCCCCTGCACAGAAAGCCGTTCCACCTGCTACAACGTCATCTATGTACTTGTTTGGCTGGCTCTCCCTGCCTGTCTACCTACCTGTACCTACTCGTTCACGGTAACCTGCCTACTACTCTATGCAAATTTTGGAGGACGTCAGCAGTTACATATCTCTCTCTTTCTCTGTGCTTATTCATTACATTTGTTAATCGTAACACACGACGTATATTTAGACACGATTTTTACTTTTTAAGTGGTAAAACGGGTAATAATCGTCATGCAAATGCTCAATATACGTTCCAAACTGACCAATAGGAATCGAGTTTCGCCTTAAATTATCGTAAGGATTATTTTCCCCTACGATTAAAGGGGTAAAAAACTAATTAAAGTAAAAGGAAGAGAAATTTTTATTTCGGTTAACATTTTTTTTGGTCATTTACATAATTATATAATAATAAACATTATTTTTTGAAAGCATTTTGACCTCGAATATTGTCACCTGTATCTAAAATTTTGTTTGTTTTAAGATGACAACAGCTGTTTTATTAGCCAAACTTTGTAATAAATCGCACACCCCTAAAAATAATATTTAAAATTCCTTAAGTTAATTAGTAAACACCACACACACAATTTCCTCATCCGTCATGTAAAAAGTCGACTTAAAAAGAAAGTACTTAAATAGGTTTTTAAGTTTAATTAAAAGGCACAAAAATGCAGTCATTATCATATTTCTTTTCATCTCCTTATTCTATTATTGACCTAGTTTAAACGGTTATTCACTCTTTTATCTTCAAGTTTAAAGTATTTTTTAGGATCAATAATGTTTACTATTTATATTAAACACGAGGAAACATAGTTTGCACGGTCGTTGAGCAAAATGAACAAGCATGGCTGAAAGAAGATCGTAATTTGTTGTTTGGAGAATTCTAAACTATTTCCTGATCAGTACGTACCATTTATTTCCAGTTAATAGATTTCAAAGGGTATTTTAATACCCCGAAATTATCATTTTTTGGTTTACTTTGCTGAATGTTACAGAAGTGAGTTACGTTTCGGGTGCAACCAAGAACTCTTCGCCATATTCTTCAATAGATTAAACTATGTCTTGCTTCATAGATCAATATAAACGTCAATACTTCGAGTAAATATTTAAACTGTTTGTAATTGGTGCTGCTTAATTGTTATAATTCTGTAGAAGTTAAAAAAATGTTTACGAATTGTTCCAAGCAAGTTTTTTCCTAGTGTTTTTATCTTCTTCAACGCCTGATTAAAACCTATAAATCCTTATTTCATAAAGAAACGGGTCAATAATTTTCACATAACCGAAAAAAAGTATATTCTAACAATATATGCGAGTACTTCTAACGAAAACTAAAGGATGAGGGATGAGATAAAATAAAATAAAAGGAGAACGAATGTTTCTTCGACCTGTTTAAAAAATTCAAAAACTAAAAAATAATTTTTAAGAGCATTAATAAATAATTTATCTTCATTTTGAGCTATATATATATATATCTATATATATATATATATATATATATATATATAATATATATATAGCCTACACGTATAATTTTATTGAAAAATAAAGATAATTTCTGATAATATGTAATTTAGTATTATTTATATACATAAATAATTAATTTAAAATTAAATTTAATCTCTTTTTATGATAAGGTACGAGGAAAAGTTTTTGAATTCCTTCCAATGAAATAAAAAAAAATTATATTTGTGATCACTCAATTTAATTGTATAATCATTTTTAAAAAACAATTCATTATGCTGTATGATTAGTGTGAGTTTAGAACTGAGTTTTATGCATGATCCAAGTTACCAAGGTCTACAAGGTTTCAAGAGAACTGCCTAAAATATTGACTTTTTTCCTTCATCACTTATCCTTTTCAGCTGTTAGTATAGCTTTTAAATTATGGCTTTCTCTCGTCACTTAATATTGTTTATACGTTATTTAGCTGAGTAAACACCTGTTCCATCTAGATACTCACACCATCTTAGGTTTAGTTTTACATACACCTGTCCCACCTGAGAATTCATTCTGAGAAGCCATTTAGCATGAATTCAACGTACCGAGTAAAAGTAGGTTAGGTGCCCTACCCCTTTTTCCCAATTATCTCTGCAGGATCTAGAATTCCCATTTCATATTTCGTATATATATATGGATAAGATATATATAATAATAGGTAAAACTTATTAAAAGTCTTAAAAACATTAACAAAATATGTGTTTATAACTATCTTATATTGTATAATTAGTGAAGCTGTTTTAAAATATTTCATTTTATATAGTTTAAATCAATTTTAATAAGTTCTAGAATTTGAATTTCATATTATATTGTACTTTATTGTATAGTTCAATTGAAAATACAGTATTTAAATTTGAAAAGCTTACCTTAATTTAGGATTTTGCATTCTGAGTAGCATTTTAAATATAAAATTCCGAAAAATAATACCTTAAAAGTAACCCGAATAACAAATTTTATATTATTTTTAAGCTAATTTTACAGGAAATTAACTTTATATATATGCTAAGATATCGTAAAATGTATCTCGTATGCAGATGTTAGTGATAAATGTAGAGAATATTTATTTATTTTAAGACAGATTTCCTCTCTCTACATATGATTTTGATACGTAAAGGGGGAATTTGAATATTATTTATAGTATTTAATATAAATTTTTATATACTTGAATGTACTAAGTTAATATTGTAATAAGCAGATGCTTCAATCATTTTGTTTGATAAAAGATTATAATTTGTCTATTGGAGAATTCATTAGTCTCGGAATAAAATAAAATTTATGCCATTTGCTTGTGATTTTTCTCAAAATGGCGTTCAGAATTACTGTTTAATATTTTATAACATTTACAAGAGAATTATCCGTATTTAATTAAAACGATTTTTAAACTTATACACACACAAAAAATAATATTTTATTCTAATATCCTTTAACATAAGTTCTGAAAGTTTTGAGTAAACTTTTTTAGCATTTATCACAATTATTAATTAGTTTACTTTATTAGATCTTTAATTTTGATTTATATTCTATCTATATAATTAAGTCTGCATTCATTTTACTCTACTATATTAATAGAATGCCCACCAGTGGCCGAGTGGATAAAATTCATTGACTACTGCTAGTTGGTCGCGGGTTCATGCTTCACCAACGGACTGATACGTGGGGTGTTGGGTTTAATTCACATTTCTAATATGTAAATAGGAGCCAGTTTCCCAGAGAAGCATCCAATCGCCCATGTTTTGTAGTGTCTTATCCCATTACTCCCGAATCTTGTATAAATGAAATAATATCAGTGTGAATGTTGCGTAAAGTGACGGTCTATATGTTTGAAATCATTAGTTTTAAAGTTAATTTTCCTGTAATTTTTTAAAAAAAACTTTATAGAGCATTTAATAAGTTCGATCTGTCAATTTTTCAAAGCAAATAACTTCAAAAATTTTATAAACTTTACAGTTTTAATCTATTTATAGAGTGTTGTTATAATCTACAGCTTTGTAGGCTACTACGGAAGTGTGAATATTTTAAATAATAAGAGGAAAAAAGTTAACGTTTTTCTGCATAATAATTCTAAATATTAGTAAAATAAATATTTAATATACTGTAGATCAACTTTTATTGTGGTTTCTACCAAATTTATGTAAATTAAGGGCAATTTTTCCAATTTCTTCACGATGATGAAAGAAGAAAATAGAAATCACGCTTTAAGATATGCATTTCATATTGATATAGAAGTATAGAAGACGTCATAAATATGCAAATCGAAAGCTTTAAGACAATAGACGACTATAATTAAAGTATATAATTAAAAAATAGAAGATACAAACGTATGTTCAATGATATGTACAGAAAGAAAAAAACCTATTTTATAATATGAAAATACGGTGAAACCTCTATGCTACGGCCACTGACGGAAACATAAAAATGGCCGTTATTCGGAGGTTATTTTTTATACATTTCGAAACGAAACGTTCCTGAAAAAAGTCCGCCGTTTCGACTGAATACATTCAAATCTACTATTTATTTATACATTACAAAGCATTTCTAAAGTAAAATAACATTGAAAACTCTATACATCATACATTTAATATTCATTTTAAATTACAGTAAAACCTGTGTAAAAAGGCTAATTCCGTTTTACACAGGTTTTCAGTTTTCATGTTAGACGGGTTTAGATCGTTAATTTCGAGATTTATTTTCCATTTTGATAGGTTTCTGTTTAGTTGAGGGTCCGTTTAGACGGGTTTTTTTAAAACTATATATTTAAACATATTGTATAACTTAATAATATTAATAATTTATATTATTTTTAAGTTAAAAAAATTTTTATAAATAAATAAGTTTTTTTATGAGAGTTTTAATCACATAATAGCCTAAATATTGAACTAAAATTTGATTTTTAAAATGATGATTTCGTATTCACAAAGAAAGATTCTTTACTTATAAAGTCCTCGTACTGCCATCTGTTGTGTAACAGAAACATTAAATTTGGAGTTTTAAATCATAAAAATATATATTTGTAAGTAAAATATATATATATATATATATATATATATATATAAAGAAATGTTTAATATATTTATAATAAAAAATAATGCAAACTTGACATAAAATCTATGGTAGATTATCTAACTGTTAATCATGCAGCCCAATAGTTTTGAAATAAATATTGCAGTGTATAACATTGATGCACCTCTTTAGTTATAATTTATGTTATACCATTAAGAAAATATTTATTTATTTATACTATAAAATTACTTATAAATATCGTAAGAATTGCTTTTAATACTTGTAAGGATCGTCTTTAAATGATTTTACGTGTTTCGTCACAGGAATAGGCCCAATTAAAATGAAACGAAATTAAAAATGGGCCAGATGACCAGGAGATATTCTTCTACTGTTATGAGAGATCCGGATTTGAATCTGATTTCTCGTGAGTGCAATTATAGGTTGAGGCATCGTTCCCTATCACTCATTCACTCCGACGACCCCCCCCCCTACTACAGGTCAGACTTGCCCATAATAGAGAAAATTGAGGCCGTTAATATAAATAAGCGTTGTATATTGATGCTAAACATTATAAATCAATATTGTAGATGCTAGAAATGTTATATTAAATATGTCAAAATTCTTAAATTCTTAACAATGAAAAATTAACAATTGATAATGTGATAATTTTGTTGTACGTACAGGCCTACTACATATTTATTTATCGCATTATAAGAGCCTATGCTATTATATTGTTTTGCTACTTTGTTATATTGTTATTTAAGCCTTCAGAAAATCAATATGAATCGTGAAGTCCCCTGCTCTTTCTAGTTTGTGGACGTTCTTGAGCCCATGCACTTGCAATGAGCCATTCTTCCAAACTATAATATCATATACCTGTATAATTAAAGATATATTCTAAACCACTAAGATATATTCGTATCTATACGTAAATGGTCTAACACAACTATTGATATAAGTTATATGCTTACTTATATTGTAAGTAACTTGATAGCTAAAAAGTATAGTTTATATATTATAACAACATAATTCCGTCCCTTGAATCAGTTTAACAATTTCAAAGTTAAAATTACGGAAAGATTCATCAGATGTGGTCATTTAAATAGAGAATATGAACTGTTATACATTCGACATACCATGGAATCGTTATTAATGTACCACTATTCAACGCTGTCTAGGGACACATTCCGCCCGAATTGGACAAGCAGCCCATGTATTTCACTCAAATGGTGTGCATGGAAGAAGAATAACATCTCCATGACGACCAAGATCCGCCTGTTCCGTACACCGGTCATGCCAATCCTTCTCTATGGATCAGAAACTTGGACCCTGCTCAAGACAGATTTGACAAAACTTGAGACCTTTCAAATGAGATGCTTGAGACAGATTCTTGGTATCTCCCTTCGGGATCGCATTACCAACAACGCTATCCGGGCCAGATGCCTACAGCAACCAGCTGTTGAAACAGCAGCGACGGCTGAGATGGTTTGGCCATGTGTGCCGAATGGATACTAACCGAATACCTCACCAACTGCTGTTTCGACGGCGACCTATCCTGTGGAAAATCCAACGCACCGCACCTAAGAGAACGTGGACTAAACAAATTGAAAAAAGCCTCAAGAACCAACGGCTTGATCTGAAGCAGGCGAAAGCGGCAACCACGGATCGAAGGCAATGGAGGAGCATTATGGAGAAGGCTCCACTTCCTGAGGTACCCACAGCAGCATACTGGTTGCGTGGACACCCCCAACCAAATGCTAGCTAGGGATCAAAGAAAGAAAAGAAAGAAAGAAAGAGGGACACATTCAGCAGTCCAAATGAAACCAAATTTAGCACGGTGAAATTTCAGAACATTTGGAAGAAAATTTGGTTGCCTTAAAATACAGTATCACACTGCTCGTGAGAAGTATCACAGAAGATCAATTATGGTGGACGTTGTTCATCGCCTTTATGTTTTACACCTTCAGAATGGAGATCATGGTCTCTGCATAAGATCTCTGCAGAGCGTGAGGGTCTTTCTACAAATAGCGTTTGCTCCTTGCAACGCCAAAAATGCCAGAGCGGTGAGTTTTGGTACTTTTTTGCGGAAATGCCTTCCGCCTGTTCTATTCAGTAAGACTTCTAAATATTTGTCTACATAACATTGAAGAGGAGTACATTTTATGAATATTGATAAAATATATAAACTAACCAGTGGCGTAGCTAGGGGGGTGCGGTAGGTGCGGTCCGCACCGGGTCCCTGGAAAACGATAGGCCCATAGGGGCCCCAAAATCACGAAAAAAGACCCGAAAAGCTTTTTCGGGGGCCCACAAATCTGGTTCCGCACCGGGCCCGGAGAATCTTAGCTACGCCACTGAAACTAAACTACTTTATAAAATTTTTTGCAAACTAAATTAGAATAGAGTTGACTCGAAATGAAACAAGTGGTTATGAATTATGAATTTTATCCGATAACTGATCTCGAGTGTATTCCCATCCACATACGTTGTATATTTTATATTTTTATCACAAATATAATTAGTATTATTTTAATTTAAATATTCAGTTGGCAAATGAATATAAAGAGCGTAAAATACAGTATATAGAAGCAAAGAAATTCAATAAAAAATCTAATAGTCGAATTCGATTCGATAAAAGATATTAGAGAAGAAATTAATGATTATTGCAAATTTAAGCGGGTTCATAAATTAATAAAGTGCATTTCGGCTTGTAAATAAAATCGTTCACTTCTTGATTTATCCGAATTTATGTGATTGATGTGCTCTTTTAAATTGAGACAAAGACCTTTTCTGGATGAATAATTGTGTGTTTTGTAGGGACTTTTGTATAACTCATGAGATGCCCAGCAACAATAGATATCTGAAGCTTTCTATAGACAACTATTCTCTATTTATCTGTTAAAGTAAACCCAGAAAATTCCACTTGGCCAGCCCGGTGATCAAGCGTGAACCACGACCAGTGTTCAGTGGTTTTATCCACTCGGCCACTGGTGAACCTCATACAATCCAACAGTTATGTAAAAGTAAATAAATACAGTATCTTTTTTTAAGATAATCGAGTTTTATTTAAAAAATTGACACTTATTTCAAAAACATTTTTATTTTTCTCAGTTTTTGATACGCAAAAAGAGCCATTTCTGTAGACTAAACATTTTGATTTTAGTATTAAACAAAAGTTTGTTATAAAATGTTACAGTTTTCAACGATAACCTAAAATATTTCCGTTATAAATTTAACAAAATAAACTCGAATTAATTTATTTAAACGCCTTAATTAATATTTTATTATTTAATTAATAATTTAATTACATTTAAATGAATGAAGTGCGAGGGAATGTTTAAAAGAAACATTACCGGAATAATATAAACAATATTATTCATATGAGTGCAAGAGTTAAGTATAAAAGATATATTTTACAAATACATTGTGATAAAATACATTTTATCTCGAAACTATGAACAAGTTTTAAATGCAATAATTAGAGTCCTTTACTTCTATTAAATTAATTCGTGCAGGACTGTTTCTTTGAAGAAACTCAAATTTGAAATTAGCCTAATGGAAATTCTATAAAATTGCCTTTGGCAAATAATTGTGCTAAATGTTAAAGACATTTTAAATCTTTAACGAAGTTTCACTTCGGGTAAATAGTACGCTATAGCTATTGTCGCCTCGATTTTACAGCAGAGGTCTCCAAAGTGGTCGATAAGGTATTTTCGGGTGTCAATGAAGACCCCGCACTGTAAGTAAATCTTTTATATGAAAATGGTCTGTGGATTCATACTGGCTTACCAGGTTTATTTATTTATTATTAACTATATTATCAAAAAAGAAAAGGGTGTGTCGAGGAATCCTTCAAGGGATCGACGGTCAAAAAAGCTTGGGGACCCCTGCTTTACAGTATAGAAAATACTTACATCACAGAAATTTGATTAAGTTTCATCATTAGTATTTTCTACAATGTAAGTCTTCTGTAATAAATATTATCATATGTACAAAAGTTTTTAATTCTATCGGTGATAATAAATAAAAATTTCTATAAAAATAAGTCTTACGTGCCGTAATATAATTTTCCTATCTTTCGATAAGCCTCAAACACAAACTATAGACTACATATTTTTTCATTTATGCCTAATATATACTACTTTTAACCTATTACATTGCAAAACTATGTAAATGTGCATCTGTATCACCACATTTTCTAATTAGTTTCTCATTCATGGGATATATCAAAATCATAATTTTTGCCATTCTCCATTTTCGTCCAGCATAAACTTCCATAAAACGGTTGGTGGTCTCGGATGAGGACTTACAACCGCATCGCTTACAACTTCCCAGATCAATCTGGCTGTTCTTTCTAAAGGAGGTTTCAATTGACAGTCATCTATTGTCAGTGGCAATGTTTTTGATTCACCATCTTTGATAATTGTGCTGAGTCCACAATAAGAATATCTAAAAAGAAAGAAAGGAAGAATAAACTCAGTAGCAAAAATTTAATTCTAGATTAATTTATTCACAACTTACTTCTGTCCATAACTGTCATGAATCAATATTTTGTCTAACATCCATTCGTCTAATCCGTTATATATCCATCCTCGATACTTGGTATATTTAATTGTAAATTGAGTTAAATTGCGTATTTTCGGATGCGCTACTATCAATCCTTGTATCACTTGGGTATCCATTATTTCTTGGGATTCGCTAAGATTATGTAAATCTTTAAAATTACTTGCTATCGATCGAAATAAAAGAAATGAATTTTGAATACCAAAGAAGTTTTTTTCCTATTGCGTTTAGTAAAAAACCAGAAACAATAGCCATAAAAAAATTAATAATGGCATAGTTGATTCTGATGTGGAAAATGAATATGTTACTTACTGAGATAGAACAAAAGTTTCATTGCTGCTGTCTTTAGAAATTAAAGTAATTTCAAACTTTCCCCACGTTTTGCCTTGTCCTTGACTATTCATCATTGATACTTTATATTGATTGGCTGAAAGTTATAAATTTTTAACTACATTAAATATACATTACATATAATAGAAACTTATAATTCTATATCTTTTATAATATAGTAAATTTTATTTTCTTTAAATTATGCATAGTTTATTAAAATTCACTAGTTTCAATTAATTATAGTTTTTCCAGATTCGAAATTCTATATTCATCTATAAGATTGAAAAATCTAGAAATTTATTTCTGCCGTATATGAAAAAAAAAACCGCCGATAAATAATGTATATAAAGCAAAATTAGAATTTTGCCATTCACTTACCGCAAAATGGTTCAGTTTCTCTAGTCACAAGGTAAAATTTTCCTCTTCCTTTTGCATGATATCCCATTTGTCCACATCCATCACCGGAACAAGGAATGCACTGACCCGAAATAAATTTTTCGAAGCTTTCACAGTTAAATGCGGTAAAAATACATCCAGGAAGTATGGAATCGATGAAGAAACGGAAAGCTCTTCTGTGATTACATAAACTTTGCCAATTTCCATCTACAAATATTTATACAAAAGTTATAAAGAAATTACTACTCATATTGTAAAATTTAATGTATTTATTTGTCATAAACATACAGAAAATATCAGATATGGCTCCAATAAAGATGTTATTGCAACCGACTTGTATTCTTCCACCGTTTGGATAGAAATCTGCATGCCCCATTGGTTCGAAAGAACCAAGACCGCCTTTCAAGAAACTATTTCCATTGGAGTGAATTACATCTATGTAATCTGCGTCGGATGGATCTAGTCTCACCTTTGCACTATACCCTTCAAACAGGGGCGAAGCAGGATCTAAACCTAGAATAAAACTTAATTTAAAACTTCTGAAAAATGTCTTTAATTATATAGAATTCTCATATGTTTTTGGAAGTTTACCAGTGATCCTCTTGAGATGCTTCAACTCTCTTCCTGCGAATCCTGCAACGTGAGCTCCCAAAGAGAATCCGATTAGGTGATAGTCTTGATTCGTTGTGCCTCTTTCGTAATTAATCATCTTGATGAGTAATGCAATTTCTTTACCAACCAACTGACAATTAGCTGCTGCTTGAACGTAGTTTGGAAGGGCGCATCCTTTCTCCCAATCGACCACGATGACATTTACATCTTCCTGTGGATGTAGCATGTTTACCATCAGCTTTCCTCTTAATAAACATGTAAGGAAACAGGATATCTCGATAAAAACGATTTAATTGTAATTTATTACTAGTTACAACTACGAATTAACTTACAACAAACAGGAGAGCTTCGGTCATCTGTTTCACCCAAGCTCTTCTCGAACTGCTACCAAATCCATGTATAATTATCTTAATAGGATTACTCCCGTTGAAATGAGAAAAATATAAAGAAGAACTGTCATTATAGTGAAGTAAGTCACCTTCTATGGCATTTTTTCGCGTATGGAGTATAAATTTCGTGCCAACAGCATCAGGTGAAGCGGGCAAAGTATTTAAATAATCAAATGCGCCGTCATCTTGAAAACATCCAACTTTACTATAACAAACTCGTCCTTCTGATCTTCTTTGGATATGATGATGAGGTCTTTGTGCCTTTTTCTTCTTCATCTCCCTCCATCTAGCTAGTGAGGTGAAGATCGCTTTCCAAACTTCATAATCGCTTGGCTCGTCATCATCCAAATTTTTAAACAGAGGATATTGGTAGAAAGATAACGTTGTGTAAACAGTAGCTATAATAATAATAATAATTTTAAAAATTAGATAATTACGATTGGTTCGCTCTAATTTTTCTTTCAGACCCGAATGTTTATTGATGAGTGATGGCACCAAAACTCATTTAATAAGAAAGCATTATAGAAAGATAAAAGAATACGTTTCGAACTGATAACTCTTTCGCACTTGATATTGTGCTTTGTTATCAATCAATGACCGTTTGACCTAGAAGAATTCCATCTTTTCTCAAAATCTGATAACCCGACCCACCTAACTATCTGGGCCAATCATTTTAAAAATAATAATTACAACACCAGTTTGAAGAGCCGATTTCCTTTTTTTTTCAATGTTAATATTCTCTATGCAAATTTATAGTTGGATATTACTAATCATTTTGTGGGGAATTAATTGGAACAGGATGTTACATACTCAGACCTGTTTAGTGCGTCATAAAATTTTAAAAAATTTAGGTTACTTTAGGAATAACTTCAAACTGACCTTGTTAATCTCGATAATAATTTATTATTATTACAAATTAAGATAATTTTCATTTGACTTTTGTACATTTATTCAATGAACAAAGTTTAAAGTAGAATCGATAAAGCGGTTCTAAATCACGATGATGATAATGAAAAGATTATTTTTCTTTCCGGTAAGGAATAAAGATAGAATATAAATAAACCCCGTACTTTCCCTATAATGATTATAGAAGAGGAAAATGTAATTTTAGTTTCATTCATAATTCATCTGTTGAACCTTTTTACACCACCTTCAGTCACGGTCACAATCACTTGACCTCACAAAAGATAAGATTAAGTGGTTCAGGGTCACTGACATTTGTTACAACACAGGTCACATTTCCACTTACACAGGTACTTTTACCTGACTTTATGGTCAATCTTTTATAACGGATTGACAACCGAGCGAAATAAATAAATTCTTATATAAACAAGACCATACTGGGCACATCACGAATACATCCAATGGTGTACATAAAGTTTAAAAGCAATTTATTTTAAATTAACTTATAAAAATAAAAATAAAAACACTTACCTGATAATAATATCAAACGTAAATATAGCATTATTTGGGAATGAGATCTTTACATATATTTTATGTCACGCAAATAATGATTTCGCCTTATTTAAGGTCCATTATAAGTGATGCGATGTACCATGTGCTCGCTATTGATGCTTCTATAGCAATAAAGAGAAGTGCTGTCTTTGTAGCGCGCAGGTCATTCTGACAGGAAACAGGAAGTGACTTTTTTTCCCCTCCTCCAATTGCTTCTAGCCATTTTATTCACGTGATCGGAAATGCGGGAACATCATCTGTTCAGCACATTATACGGACCATAAAAAAAAAAAGCGACTATTCGGCTTAGTACGATTTAAAAAATTGTATTTGCATTTAAATAATTTTGTTTACGTACGGTACTTTGCGGGTTCCGGATCTATCAGCCGAAACGGGATTTAAAAAAGGGTTCATAAAAAAAGTACATATTACCGAGTTTTTCATACGAAAAGATGTGATTTATATATCTAAAATCAAGATCGATAACATAAGGATATGTTAAAATGTCCGTAGATTACATGTTAAAATGCGGATCTCAGCAAATTAATTATAATTTTTATTTTTTGCTTTATTTATAAACTCAAGATATTATTTTAAATTAAATTAATTCTAAATTGGCGTATTTAAAAAGGAGAAAAGTATAGTTTAAAACCGAAAAATTTAACTTTTCCATATTTTTGTCAATGCAGTAGCGCGTTATAGTTTCGTGGGGCCCGGGCGAATTTGAATTAGGGGGCTCCCCCATGTAGTATTGACTTCAGACACTTTTCTTCGGGGAAATAGACTGTTTTGGGGCCCCGTTAGTGGGGGCCTCAGGCAATTGCCTTTTTTGCCCATATGATAACGCGTCACAGTTTAAATGTCAAGTTTTTTGGCTTTTAATATCTCAACATAAATATCGAAAAAACGGAGTTTTTGCTTCATTTCTAATCCCTCTTCGCCTTCATCACATATTAGATAATGATTAATCAATTGTTTAATCGTTTCGATATAATATTTAGACGATAAAATAATGATGTAATCTTCCGTGACTGATTACTTCTTAAATAAACAATTAAAAATGTAATCGCTTACCGTGTCAATGCACGTTTATAAAATATCTAATATGAAAAAATAAATTTCTGAATTTTTCTCATACATTAAGAGGAAGTTAATTTTTTTTTTCTCTAAAGTTTATCCAGATAAGGTCATTGACGAATTTAAAATGTATATTGTTTTGTTGAAAGCTCGGTCATGAATTTTACCTGAGGATAAATTGTTTTGTGTGTGATTATATGGAGTAAATGCACTAGCCATTTAGTAAGAGGGGAAAAAAAGGCAATGAAGTAAAATTGTAAAAGCAAATTGGTTCGGTTGACTTGTTAACCTTAAGCTAAACATAAGTCCGGAAGTACTGTTTTTGGATTTTACTGGTTTAATAATTACAGTTCATCTTGATCCATCAAAACTCTATTATAAAAATTCCAAAGTTTATGATGGATATATTATATGTTATATATATATTTTTTGTTAGTAGTTTCCTTCGGGATATTAATTTTAGCAGCATTTTGACTATAAATAAAATTTTTATCGTTAATTCCAAGAACTTGATAATATATATAGGCTGAGTACTTTATTCAGACTGTTATCCATGTTCAAAGGGCATTTAAAAGAAAAAAAAGTAATTTTAGATAATTTTTGAAGATAATTATATATAAAAATATTAAACTTGAATTATTTTTGAATGTAATCCATTATTTAATAATTCAAATTGCTTATATTAGTTTTATCAGAATTCCATCTATAATAACTATGATATCAAGGACAAAGTATAATTTTTTGCTTTAGTGCATGGGATAATCTTAAAAAATATATTAAATCATTAAAAAACTAACTTTATAAATTTTGCACTTATTTACAATTTGAGTTTAAAAAGAATTCTTTAACTTATTTAATAAATTAACAAATATTTTTATCAATATTCTATAGTTTTTATGTATTGTTTCATAAAATAAAAATGCAATATATTATGCATGCAAACTATTTTATAAAGGTCATACACTTCAAGATGTCCAATAAAAAGTGAAAAATTAACTTACTTTACAACATTATTTTTGTTAGAAGGATAAATGTGACTAGTAACTTATATTGTATAGAATATATTAATAAAATGAGGCAGATATTTTGCCTGAAACAATTTCAATATATAATAAATTATTTATTTTTAATATTAAATCTAATTTTCATAATTTTTCTAAACTTAAATTGTTATATGAAATCCCAAATTTCAAATAAACTGTTTTTTTTATAACATTTTACAAAGTATATAAGGTTTTCACCTTTTAAAATTCTGAATATTGAACATAAACATATTAAATTTGTTTATAATTTAAAAAAATATGCAACAGAAACTGTTTAGATAAAGTAAATATTTTAATACACATAAATACATTGTAAATAAATTTAATAAACTAATAAGATTATGTGCCTTGCAGAGCTTCACGTATTTTCTTCTTTTTATTCATCTTTTCAAGTTTTTCTTCAAGTGTTTCTAAAATAATAATAATTATTAAAGAAATTAATAAAAAATCTGTAAATCTTTGTAATATTTTTAAATACATCAAGTATTGTTACTTATTAGCAGAAATAAATGATTAGTTTTATTTACAATTATAAAAAATATTTACCATAAATATAATTATTAATAATAATAAATAATTACATAAACTATTTTCTTTCTCTGTTTGAATTCTTATAGTATCTTTCATGAGTTCTTTATATCAAAATTAAAATAGTAATATTTTATAAATAACTTAAACCATTTAAGATTTGCATATCCATATTAATTCATTATTATTTTTCTTCTTTAATTCTATCCACAGTTAGTCTTCATATTAGTTCTATCATATGTGTAAGTGCTATATTTTATCTTCTATTTTATTTTATTTATTTACCTTTCTCAAATTATTACTTGAAAACAATTTTTTCAATTATTGACTTTTAAAGATATTTATCTAATTTATCTAAATACAAGTACCCTTTCTTACTGTTTCTTTCTTTCTTTAAAAATTTACCTTCTTCAATTACAAATTAATCTTTAAATTGTTTCAATTTAAATATTAAAAATACCTTCTCTATAATATATTTATTGAAAAATGTTTATTAAATGATTAGTCAAAATATATGTGAAAAATTTATGTAACAAGTCATTACATCTTGCAACAGTTAATTCATAACAACAGTTTAACTGCTCAATTATATTCCAAGTACATTTGAATTATTTCTAAAACTGAAAACATTGTTATTTTAGTTCAAATTTTTCTATTTTTTTTTAAATTTAAATTAAATTCCTTATCTGCAAATGACATGCATTTCTAAATTAGTCATACCCCATTGCTTGAGTTTATTGATATCGTTTTCCAAAGTTTATCGTTCAATAAGATTTTTCTAGAATTTTATATAGGAAAGCTTGAAAACTATTTTATAACTTGCATCTATTTTATATTCTTCACAACAATTTCTTTTAGATTTATGCATAATTTTATATTTTTTGATAATTTATAAAAATTTATTTTGAAATAAAGTCATAAAATCTTTCAAAATCTATTGATCATCTAAGCAAAGAATAATTTATTTATGTAATTAAACAGGCATTTTTCAATATATCTTCAATCACTGTTTAAATTTTGAAAATCTCTACATAATATTAAATATTGAGAAATGATAGGAAGTTTCTAAAATTTTTAATGACGAATTAATTTAGAAATATATGTCCAATATTTAACAGGAGTATGAACACACATTTTTAATTTTGGATTCTTCATTTCAATTTTTCTTCTAATAGAAATATAAAAAATATGTTAAATTACCATAAACAACACTATTTTGTAGCATTGTTTACGTAATTTAACAATTATGGAGACAACAGTGGAGACAACCAATATGTAATGTGTATAAAGCATTATTTCATAATCTTAGGTTTTAAATCAATAAATAGGTTTATAAAAGATTTATTTAGATTAACTGTAAAACATATATAATTTAATAAATAATCCATAACATTGATTCTCTTAGTGGCTTCTAGATGAAAACAGTACTCTTTCATATATGTATACAAAGAATAAGTATTTATTAATTGTAGTTTATAAGAAGTAATTTATTAGTTTAAATCCTTATATTGTAATTGCTTAATAATACGCAGAGATTTCTTAAAAATGAAAAATTTGAGTTTGTAAGTGCATAATATTATTATGTTAATAATTGAATAAAAAACAAAATCTCTTCATTTAATATTCCAAATGTAGGTAGATATATTGCTACAAAATCATCGTATTCTCAAGTATAGTAGATTTAAACATTGTATTTCTTAATTTTACTAAAAATAAAGCATTAAATTTAAAGATGGGAAAAACTAGTTAAACAATTCCAAACTATTATTGACTCATAAAAAGCTAGGCCATAGACTACCAGTTAACTGAACTGGTTTATAACTATCAAGTTTTCAAAGCAGTTCGGTCAATACATTAACTGAAACTATTGTACAGTTTACACTCTTTACTAACAATTTTCATGACATTTCTAATTACCATATTCAAATTCTAACATCAACATTATTTAGATACCAGTAAATAATGTGAATCTGTAAAATTTCCATTGAAAAGAAAATATAATATATTAATCTGCTGATGATAACATTACATGCTAGGCTAGTACAATGTCCAATGTAATCACTAACTGGTTTGTGATAAAGAGCAAAACAATGGACACTCTTTTAATTTTATGAAAATTGTAAATAGACCTAGTTGAAATTTTCTTGGAGATGAAATCATTTAGTCAATGTATAAGTCAAAAGTTTATTCAAAATTTATGTAATTTTTACATTATTTTCAAAACTTATTCCAATACATTAAAAATATGAATTTCAATGGAACATGTCTTATAAACTTCATAGTTAATAGATAAAGTATATAAATGATTTATAAATATAACTAATAACTAAATTTTAAAATCATATTTTGCAAAATTTTGTTTTCATACTATTAACCGCAAAGAATTTAATTAATAGGATGTTACATAAATAAGTAAATAAGATCTCTCTCAATGCTTGATGCTTATGTGAGAACTTCCTGCTGTAAATTAACTGTATTATTGTTTTATTCAGTGTTTTCAAATATATTGTGATACTAACAATTTGTGGAAAACAGTTTAATGTATTTTTTCTTTTTCTTCTTCTCCAGGAGAATCCAGACTAATCTGTTCCTTCTTTTATCACATAACTTAAACATCAACTTCTCCATCCGGTTATAATTCCAGTGCAAATTTTTCTTTATTTTTTGTTAGGTAATTTAAATCAAGCTGATCTTTATTTCAAACACAAAAAGTTTTCCTTTTTCAGACTAATTTATTAAATTTAAAGTATTTTAAAATAGAAATTTGAAAATTTTCTTTATTTAAACATTTTGTATCTAAGGAAATATTTAATACTTATGTAATGTTTCTAGAATTCATTAAATTCTTTTGAAGTGTAAGAATTCAAGATAAAAACATTACATTACATTTTAATAACTTAGTAATTATTTATTTACTGTATTTATTACTCAAAGTTTATATAAAATGTCATTAGACATTGATTACTATGCTTATGTAATTACTATAGTTTCTAATTTTTTTTGTGTTTTCACTTCTTACACCATATTTAAAAATAAATATTTATTTTATTGAAGAAAAGTAATTAATTTGCAAAGAGTTTAAAGTTTTGTAATAAGATCAAATTATCCTATACAGCCTAACCGCTAGTTACTCCATTAATTAATAGATGGTTTTCATCAGCATATTCTGTTGTAAAAACATGTAATATTTAACAGTTACGTAGTTGTTTGAGAGGATCATATATGTTTACGTGTTTGTCTTCTTCCTTGCATCGTCATTTTCTGTTAATAAATTTCTTTTTTTAATAATTAGTAAATTTGCCATTAAATTTGATATTGTATCTATTAATCAGTAAATTTTGCCTAAATTTAAATCACAATTATCACAATAATTTTTTCTGTTTTGTAGAAAAAATAATTTTCTTACAAAAGAGAACCAATGTAATCTGGTACACTGCATTGAGCATAACTGAAAACAAAAGAAGGATAAGGAAGAAAGCTGTCAATTTGATACCTATGACATCTTTCTCAATCTTTGTTTTCAATCATGAATGCTGAATAAAAAAAAAAAAAAATGGTGATGGCAGAATCCTTCAAAAAAGCTGTAAAGGCATTAGCCAAAAAAAGAGATTGGCTATTTGATTATCCACAAGGAATGCGTGGGTTGACAGAAAACAAGAACTTTTCTGTGATTAAAATTTTGTGCAACACACAATATCTGTTAAATAATTCATTGTTTTAAATTCTATTAAATAACCTATTCTAATAAATTACCATAATTATTAGCAACCAAATTATTAGAATAGGTTAGGTTAGGTTAGAACGTGCATCCCACTGTTTCCTTGCTGGAATCAGAGACGAGCCGCCATTTTGTATACCTAGGGTAACATTAACCTGAAAAGGTAAACACAAGCGTAATGTTTGTATTTGTTGACATTGAATATCCATCCAGCTGAAAAATATCACTACAAAATGACTGGTAATAAGGATTTGCCAAGAAGAGTTCATCATTTCAGACTATTTTATGGTTGATGCAGACGTTTTCAGAAAAAAAAAAAATGTTCAAGATAAATATTATCTCAATATTTTGCGTTTAATTCGAATCCAAATTAAAAAATATCACGTTCCATTTAAAGAAAATTCAACTTTCGGCCTAGATAACCCATTTCCAGCCAGTATCGGAAGTTGAAAATATCACCATTCGATAGAGCGTATCCGATTTAATTATAAAATGTTTTAGGATTTTTGATGAAATTCACTTCCCTTCATTTTGAAAGGGGTCTGGGTCAACCTGTATATCATTAGATAAAAATGTGATCGCGATATAGTAGCGGAAAAAAGTTCGTGAAATGAATCCGTAATTAGCCTACATCAGGGATGGCGAACCTTTTCGAGTCCGCGTGCCATATTATAAGCATACTTAGCTTTAAAGATGTTAATGCGTGCCATATTGTAAGCATAGCTGTAGCTTTTAAGATGTTATGCGTGCCATATTGTAAGCATACTTAGCTTTAAAGATGTTAATGCGTGCCAATGTCTAGACTTCGAATAATGATATTTAAAGAAATTAAACGAATAAGCTTTAATTCGAATAAATGTAAAAAATCTGATTGAAAAAAAGATGATCAGGTGATAAACAGAAAGGATGATTGAAAAAGACAGAAATCATATGATACATTACATGCCAGATGATTTCTCCTACGTGCCACTTTGGGCACGCGTGCCATAGGTTCGCCATCCCTGGCCTACATTACTCAAACTGTTCTTATTTTTTGGACAAAATGTTAAATAACGGACTGTATTAGATAGATTTTAATGATTTAAAGATAATATTTCGCTAAGAAACATTTATTAGAAAACTTTGTTTGACGGAAATCCAGGAATTTCATAAAAATTTCTTAGATTTTCATGCAAATATAAGTTTCTGTGAGAATTCTTCAGGCAAGTGACTTTAACTAATAGTCTATTATTATACAGAATATACAGGCTATACATATAAAAATTGACAGGTTTTATTTCGGTATCAAATGATTTATAAAGAAAAAAAAGGAATAATAGTCAGTATTCAATAAAGAAACAGTTTAGATTGCTCAATCTAAATAGCATAAAAATCATTTAAAATAAATTAACAAGTCGACGGATTTATTAATCCGGTTAGCGATATTTTCAAATCGTCTGTAATACCGGTACAAAATAATAAAAAAAAAACAAAGAAAAGAAGATAGAACATACTTCATCAGTAAATGTCTAATAAATAAATATAGGCTATGTAATTCATTATTTTAAAAGCCAAACATCTAATTCATTAACTAAGTCTACTGCTTGCACTTAGTTTATGACTGTTTTTCGTGGTCCTTTATCAAACATCTTAAAACCGGTCTACTGATGACATTAATATTATCTTTATCAGACTTTTAGTAAAAGTCTTTACGTTATTTTAAGTCATAAAAAATATTTTTTCTCTATGATCATTTCCACTTCCAATTTTTATTTGAATTCATTTTTCTTTTCAGAGGAACTTTTTCGGTCGAAAGACAATCTACACGAATAACTGAAATCTTAGACAAAATAAAAAATAGTTGTTTTATGATCAAGGAAGAAACAATCCTAACATCCAGTTGTCGGTTTTGAAGTTATTTATAATACAACGAAGGCGTAGAACAAAATTATTATACAAGATGTTAAATAAAAAGCACTCAGCATTTATAAGGTAGATGGTACGCACCATACTGAAATATTATTAACAATTTTGCATGTTAGTATCATGACTGATTTATTGGATTCTACGTGTCTTGTGCGACGTGAAATGATAGGATAATTTTGCCAAGTTTCTACCTCATCCATATTTACAGAAGTATTCCACGTGTCCTACACCCATCATCTTAGTTAGAGTCGTAAACTTTCAAAAATTCCAGGTTTCTGTCTCTTTGTCTCAAAAACGGACGAGTTTTTTTTTCACTTTTTTTAGGTAAAGTTTTTACTCAGTATGATAAAGTGTACTATCTACCATATAAATTCCGAATGCATTTATTTTAACACCCTGGATGTAAGCTTAACAGTTGGTAAATCAATTGAAAGCAGTTTGTAAAAACGTGCAAAAGCAATTTCAATTAATCGAATTTCATCATTAAAATAAAATAATTGTCTTTCACAAAACAAATATTCGTTTCATGGAATCCTACGAGATCATCCGATGAGGAAAGAATGCTTATTGTAGAAACACATTTCAGTGTCCTCTCCTATTATGTCGTCAATATCGTGGTATTATAATGTATATATTTCAAAATCTTATTAATTTTATATCTGATAATCGGCTATGCCATATAAAATTGGCATTTGCTAATTATAATGATAATCTATTGATACTTAGCTTTTGTTAAAAACACACGAAAAGATCCAGTTTTATAAGAACATCATACAAATATCTTTTCGGAATTTTATAAATAACTTTTACACATTACTATGCTAATTAAGTGAAAATAATATTTCTTGAAAACAAGTTAAAAAAAAACATCAAAAATTTTACATTTTAATGAAACAATTTATAGCAAACAGGTAATTTTACCCAAAAGTTCAGACCTGTCTTACAGGTTTTAACCAGATAATTGAATGTCAATAATACAAAAGAACCATGAATATATCAGACTTTTGACCTTCCAAAAAATAATTCAGCTCAAGATATAAGCAACAGATGGTTTCAATAGATTATATCAAAGACAAGCAGCTGTAGAAACTTAAAACAATTATAAATTATTTAGGTTTTAATTGTCTCTTCCTGATACAGTTTATGTATAATATATACCATGTAAAGTATATAACTGATAAGTTAATAAAACTGATAACTGATAAGTTTAATTAAATATATGACAAGTTATATTTATAAAATATTAAACAGTAAATCACATTTTTATAATTTTAGTCATTTTGAAAATATATAATATAATGCACATTATATTAATCATTATAAAAGAAAATATAAAAAAAATCTAAAAAATTCCCTGGGATTTTTCAACTTGTATCAAAACCAATTAGTTAAAAAGTATTAGTATCATTAATATTAGTTAAAAGAATTTATCAAATTTATATTAGCAAAAGATTGTAAAATGATACAGAATTTCTTAAAATGAACTTTTATATATTCCAAATGACTAGAATCAGGGCCCTGTGGTAGATTTTCTCCATACGAGTCTTTGAAATGCCACCCCCTTATGGTGCTGCTGCCTGATGTGGCTGCCTCTCTGTATCATAGCACAGCATGACCCTAACTAGAATAACAATTGCAGAAATTGAAAGTTTGAAATTCAAACATGCAGTTCAATCTTTTATGACTTAATTAACCATGGAAATAAAAATATAGTATTTTGATGTATATTCTTTCCAAGGTAATGTTACTATTTAGCCATATTAAGAAGTTCATTTTTCAAAAAACATCAGTAGTATCAGAAATTAGTATAATTATCACTCTCTACATTAACAAGCTACAAGATGGATAATTCATCTCACTATAATTGAGACAGAATCAAGTATTAATATTTTTTAAAACAATCATATTTGTTTTAAAATAAAATTATCATCTTTTTTTTATTTATCCAAAACAACTTACACAATATTAAAATTGAGAAAATATATTTTGTTAATAAGTAAGTAAGTAAATGGCAAATACTTTTGAATATAAAACAAAAATATTAATTTCTAGAAATACATACATATAAAATTATATATTTAATACATACATATTAATTATATATAATTATATACTACCATGCTCTATGATAAAGTTCTGCCACATGTTTGATGTTAAAATACAAACTTTGACTCAATATCGCCACAACCAGGAACTGATTTGGATGAAATTTAAAACAGTGTCCATGATGAGAACTATGAATGTCTTAAATTTTGAATAAATTCTTTTGTTTTTGACTTACACAATCAGCATTTTGTTGCCTAGATTTACAATGAGAAAGTACAATGACACCAAGCTACTTAATTAACAAGCTAGGAGTCTGCATGTTTAATAGCTTGTATCTGAGCTGACCACCACCTAATTTGCCCTTTTGAAGGCTTTATTTAAAAATATTGAGAATTTATAAAATAGCAGCCACTTTTTAAAATTTTTAACATATTATTGATCAATTAGATATCATCTGATTGACCAGGCTATCCTGTCATTTTTAGTATGAATGTCATATGAAAACAGAATTATCATGTGATCGTGTGATTTCATGTCTTGTGACTATTTTTGATATATTAATTAATACAAGCCTAGTGATTTAAAAAATAAAGAATTTATAAAATAATATCCTATTTTTTAAATTTTAACATATTATTTGGTCAGTCAGTTATACGCCATGACTTACTGCAAGCTATCATGTGATGATTCTATAGTCAGATAACTATAGAATTATCATGAAAACTATTATGAAGTTATTGATGACTGAAAAATACTTGAAATCCCATTAAAAATACTGGTGACCATGTTGAAAAGTTAAGCTTAGTGAAAACATTTAAATGAAGGAAACTTTTAAATGTTGTTGCATAAGAATACTGGAAGCAGATTGACAGTAAGACTCAACATGTGAATAGAATGCACATTACACACACTACAACTACAGGAAGTTTTGGATGAAGCAATTTTGCCATGATAATAAATCAGGAAAACAAGCTTTGTCACAGAAAAAGTCTTCAAGCTTTACTTTGTGCCTTAACATTGTTGCATCTACAATAATTTGGCCAAACATTAGAGTAGTTTTAAGCAATATTAGTGAAGGAACTTTAAGGTGCAAAGTAAAGCTCAAAGTCTTTTTCTGTAACAATGTTTATTTTCCTGATTTATTATCATGTTGAGTCTTACTGTCAAATCTGTTTCCAGTATTCTTATGCTGCAACTTTCAAAAGTTTCTTTTATTTAGATATTTTTACTGATCTTTACCTTTCAATTTGGTTTCATCAGTTTTTTTATGGGATAATTATAATTATAATTAAATATAATAATAAAAAACATTATTATTAAACTTTTATTGAAATGCCATTCAATAAAAGCATATTATAATGAATAAGTAATGAACTTTTTATGACTGAGTTTTTTGCCAATTAAAACTAAATTTTTTAACTCTAACTTTTAAGTACAGAGTTAACAAGTTAATTTTTAATTCTTTACTTATATCTAAGCACAGATTTCTCCTTACGACTGTCAAAAAATCTGCATTTTGACAGCCTTAAACTGTCTCATGCTTATTCTTTTGGACATTACTAAATAGATAAAAATCTTCATTATCAAATATTACAATAAATTGCTTGGAATAAAAAAGCCAGCATATTCAGTCAGAAAGCCTGGCAGCATACTGGCTTTCTGATAAAAGTTGTAATGTTAATGTCTTTTAAAGTATTATTAGTTTTTAAATTCAAACATATCTAACATTGGTATTATTATACAATGACATAATTTCAATACTAACATGTTATACAGTAAAGTACATTTCATATGCAATTCATCAAATGTGTATATAATTAGCCTATTTTCTACAATAATAATACTTAAAGTACATTAAATTTTATGTTAAAACATGGCAGTATGCTATATAATTCATAATAAATTATTCAGTATCTTGGGAAAATATATTAGATATTCTTCCAACATTTTTTCTTTTAATAGATGCTTTATGAAGATAATAACTCATAATATAAGTTTAATATAAGTGTTAAGTACTTAATAAATTTTTAATTTAAAATATATTCATACTTCTATATTAAAAAGTTGTATAAAATATAAATTTCTCTCCAATAAATTTTTCCATGGAATGTTGAAAATATGTCTTTTTTACATTTAAAAATATTTTTAAACTAGCAGTAGGCCTGGCATTGCTCAGGCAAAAGTAACGATAGCGAAGATTAAGATTATTATGTTATAGTCAACCTTACCCATTTTCACAGAATGCAGGAATTGGGCCCCCCTGTTTCCAGACTAATTAGAGAATTTTTAGATGGGTCTAAAAATATGTTCAATTTCCCGCAAAAACGAAAAAACTGCATCTGCGTCTTGCACGTCGCTTTCTCTTAACAATTCCATTGTTACATAACACTTCCATCAACAATGGAAGTGTTAAGCCTTAATCCTGTCCCTCTGCCCCGTGGGGAGGAATTTTGAAAAATCCCTTCTTAGTGTGCGTTCTCGTGATGTACCCTAACTGTGTACCAAATTTCAAGTTTCAACTCCTAACCATTTGGGCTCTGTGCTGATTATTATTATTATTGTTATTATCAACTCATCTCGATTATATATATAGATAACATAATTTTGAAAGACGAATAATAATAAAATATTATTCTTCATATTAATGTTTTAATTGGTTAAAATGCTAATTCATTTCTGCAACTTCACTAGCCAAAAGTCTGTTATAAGGAGTGCAAACTAGTGATGTAACGAATAGTATAATCGGCCTCAACCGAATACCGAATATTCGGTCCAAAAGTGTGGCCGAATTACCGAATATTCGGCCAAAAGTGTGGCCGAATGGCCGAATATTCAGCCAAACTATTTGGCTTGATTAACTTATGTACGAAAATTGGCGCGCAAACCGCATTATGGCAAAGATTGTGCACCGTGCTCTCTATTGGCCCACTGTCACTACGATTTTTTCTTCCATTAGGTCTAAATTATTTAAATTAATTAATTAAATTATAATTATTAAACTTAATATGAGATGGAGCCTAATGTCTACCTCTAGTGCCAAATTGGTTTATAATTTATGTAATAGCCATAAATAGCCCACTATGATTCAGCAGTTGTTGGTATTTAGATGTAAGTTATAACTTATAAGTTATTTTATTTGCAATCGATCTTTTTAACTCTTTAATTAAGCACTAAAATTTTCTTTTTACTACGTATTTGTAGACTGAATAGTACCCTAAGGATATACTTTAGTGGTGA
Organism: Centruroides vittatus; assembly: GCF_030686945.1. Taxonomy (NCBI): domain Eukaryota; kingdom Metazoa; phylum Arthropoda; class Arachnida; order Scorpiones; family Buthidae; genus Centruroides; species Centruroides vittatus. The sequence continues at coordinate 59,383 of NW_027122591.1, read as the reverse complement.
CATAATATGGTCTAGTTTCTCCCCAGTTGTGGAACAGTTCAAATATATTATTGGGGAGTTTCTATTTGTGAAGTTTTGTGATATTTTGTTGCTATTGTTTTTGTCAATATTTTTAAAATTAACATGATTTCAAATGTTATCTTTTGTATATAATGAAAAATGCTCATTCTTTGCTTTATATATAAAATAAATTATATATTAGTTACTCATCTTCTAGAAATAGATAAATAATTCTTTCATTAAATACGATAAGTTTCAATAAAACATTTCGTAACTCATTTTAAAATATCGTATAAATATTAAAATATACGCAAATACGAATATAACATAATTAACTAAACAATAACATTAATGCCCAATACATTCTAACCTACACGCCATCAATGACATAAGATATCGGACTAGATAAAGGCTATATTATTATTTAACTACGAAATAATTTAATACTAGAGTTAGATGCTATTTCTTATTAACTTTAATAATGATAGTTTAATGTTCAGCATTAATAAAAGTTACCAAAATGATTAATTTACTGTGTTTTTGTTATTTCTTACTCCTGTTTTTAGGTATTCGGCCGAATAGTGAAAAATAGGCCAAATACTGGGTAGTAACCGAATATTCGTTACATCACTACTGCAGACACATCTACATTAAATATATCACTTTATTATCAATTAAACAGTGTATTGTACAATACAAGCATATATTCTATAGTGAAAAGCAAGTTCATTGCAATGAAGTTCATTAATCTAAACATAGCTGTAAATCATACAAGGATACTTTCATGGAGAATAAAAACATCATTACAGTTTAGAACAAGAGTTTGTTATTTTTTACTATCAGTGACTTTTCTGTTTGGTGATCTCAGAGCAAAAGTGATCCAAGTCCATTTTTTGGTGTTATAACCTTAGCATGTGAAGCTTAAAAACAATCTAATGCAATACAGATCCTGTTATGGAGCTGTCATCGCCACAGGGCGTGCAAGACAGACGGCCCTGACTAATTTATAAGGGTGGAGATCGCCCAGTCCAGGAAGGTCCCCGAATAAAGTATTTAGAGTAAGTGTCTGTATTCCTGTGTCATGGGGGCTACCAAGTACATCGCAAAGGGTGTATAAATACCAAGTAAACCACTTAAAACATGGTGGCAGCGGATAATTAAACCAGTGAAGGAAATGAGGCTTAATGAACACACCTAGCTTAAAGAAGTAATTAGACACTTCATTCAAAGGTTGATGCTACGGCAGACAGAAAGTCTCTTTAATATATTAATTAATGTTGCAATGAATGGTATATTCAGCCAGGAGTGTGGACAAATAGCTGAATATTCAACCAAACTATTCGGCTTCATTAATGCATGTACGAAAATTGGCGCGCAAACCACATTATGGCAAGGATCACACACCCTGCTCTCTATTGGCCCTCTGTCACTACGCTTTGCCAATCACGCTAATTTTTGACAGTTGTAGCGGACAGACATGAGCATCATGGCAGTATGTGATAAGTGATGATATCAAATGTGGATAACAATGAAATGATCTAAACGTGTAAATAATGGTAAAACAACAGAGAAGAACTGTGAAGTAAAATGTGAAAATAAATATGAAATTGAGTTGATAACATAATCAAACAAGTTGAGGCAGCTTATTGGAACAAAATTTGCATCCATCAATGCCAAATAATTGTTCTCATAGACTTTGGAAAGCTAAATGCTTGTAATGAAAGTCACTTAGTGTGTGCATGGGCAAAAGCCTGGACTGTTCAGGCTACCAAGCTGTCTCAAATCTGTGAAATCCTAACTGTGACTTATACCAACGTCCTATCTGTCTCTTTTCTCTGTTATCACCAGGCTACGAGTCACATAATTGTAAAATGGGAAATCTTTTCTTAGCATGCCTAAACTTTACAAAAGGAACACACCCTCAAATTTTTAAGTTTCTAGCACCAGTAGTTTGGCTCTGCATTAATTATCCTATCAGGACTTGTTCTTTTATGAGTATATAGATGACTAAACTACATAATAAGTAGGCATTTTTCATTTGATTTGTTACCTTTTATTGATCTCTTAAAAAAATAACTTAGTTATATTACTTTTCCTTTGATCTTTTAGATAAATAAGCAAAAAATTGTGCTTTTGCAAACTTGAAATGTATGTTCAGCATTAATAAAAGTTACCAAAATGGTTAATTTTCTGTTTTTGTTATTTCTTACTCCTGTTTTTAGGTATTCATCCAAATAGTGAAAAATAGGTCGAATACCAAATAGTAACCGAATATTCATTGCATAAGTAATATTAATATAATGATTACTTTAAACTAGAAGAAATATATATATATATATAATTTAATTAAAAAACAAGATGAATAATTTAACTCCCCTGGAACCTTGTTCCATTAATACATCAAATCCTGAAAATTGGAGTTTATGGAACCAACGATTTGATATTTATGCAACGGCTATAGATTTACCAACAAATAGTATTCTGCAGTAGAGAGCTATCCTGCTCCATATTATTGGAGAGAAAGGCTTAGAAATATAAAATAATTTCCATATAGAGGAAAATGGCACAAATCTGACAATGGATGAAATCTTAGCTAAATTTACAAACCATTTCCAGCCGTATAAGAACACTATCTATAGTAAGTATGTATTTTTGTCGCTTGTACAGAAGCCAGGACAAACTATAGACAAATTTGTAACAGAGCTATGTATAAAAGCTCAGGGATGTGATTTTGGCACCCCAACAGAATCTCTCATAAGAGACAGAATTGTCTTAGGCACACAAGATGATAGCATCAGACATAAAATGCTGCAAGATCCGACATTAACATTGGCCAAAGCAATAGACATGGCAAGAGCATCCCAATTATCTAAAATCAGGGCAACAGAAATAACAATGATCAAGGTAAAAAGTCAGTTTCCAAGACAAAAAGATAAACTGAAAAAATCGAATATGTGTATGATGAATAAAAATAACATCAAGAATAAAAAATGCCACAAATGCCTATACATGAGTATGAAACTGTCCAGCTTTTGGCAAATTTTGTTTTAAATACAAAAAGAAAAATCATTTTTCTTCAGCGTGTAAGGCAAAGAAAATAAATGAAATTGATAATCCTAAATCCACCGTCATCTCAGATGAGGAAGGTTATCTATTGGATAGAATTGTTGTGCTGGATGAAGTCACACATGAACACTGGGAAGAAGTCATTGAAATAAACGGGAATCCCAATAAATCAAATTAGATACTGGAGTGGATACTAATGTTATCTCTTGGACGTATTTGAAACAGTGGACCAATTCTCCAAAGATAAAACAGACTAAGGTCAAAGCCTATACCTTCACACGCAAAAGAATACCTATTTGTTGTTACATCCTAGGCAAAAAAAAAAAAAAATATGGAAATGTTGTGTAACAGTTTTGTTCATTATCTCATTAGGATTTGCTGACAAGGATCATTCTTGTTCCAAGGTCATCTTTTAACAAATTTTCTGCAATGAATTATTTATATTTCCAACTATATTTCCAATGAACCAAATGAATACATAACTAATTTTTGACAGATATAAACATTTTTATGGAAAATAGAACATAGTAAATATGTTTACCTTCAAAATTTCTTTTCAATAATGGTGTATAAGTTCTTGATGATGTTCCTGATATTAAAGATCCAGTATTAAATTCAACATGCATATTTAATTTACTTTCTAATGATTCTATCATTCTTTTAACAATAGTACTCCTGAAAAAATTATATATTATATGTTAAATATATAAATAAATACTTTCACAGAGATTTATGATAATGTTATAAAAAATATTATAAAATATATTTAAGTAATAAATCAATCACATTTATCAACTAGCTAAAGTTGATTAAAATAAAATTTTACTCATTCTTTTCTAAACTGTTAGTTTTATAATTATAAAAATTACAATATTAAAAATTAGTTATCAAATTTCATTATTTCTAATAAATATTTATCTTTTTATAACTGTTTTTATCAATGCTTTTTAATCTTTTATCTTTTCCTGATCTCTATTAAGATACATCTGAAAGATCCCCTAGCAATTTTGAAAAACAGATGCAAAATTGGAATTATTGTTTGAATGATAAGGTGAAATAAAACATCATTTAAAGTAGTTTTATATGTAAATAACTTCATAAATTCGATTTTTTATTAAAGCCAGATGATCTGCCAAATTATCAGGCTATAATTAGGCAGATCATCTGGCTTTAATATGTTTTTGTAATTTCAATGGTTTCATGGTTTTATTTTGTCAGTACATTGTTACAAAATTTTGTCATTTTGTAATATAATACAATGTATACTGTAGTTGTTTATGTTCTGAACTAATACAGTAAATTCTATTGAAAAATGACTATTATTGTATTTATGAAATGTCATCTTTTTATTTTTACATCTTAACAGAAAGTAATGCTATTGGTAAATACCAACAGCATTACTTCCTGTTAAGGTCATTGTGAGAGTCCAGAGCTGCCATTTCAATATTTATAAAAAAGTTAAACTAAGCCAGAGCTTGCAAATTTAAACAGGAAAGTTCATAAGATTTTATCTCTGATAACACTTCCTTTCCAACTGACATCTTACTGGAATGACTACTCACTCACCCAGAAAAGTTTGGTAAAAGAATCATGGATTGGATAATAATATTGCTCCCTATCCAATTTTACCAAATTTAGACAAACCCAGATGCATGGGAAAAAGGGACTGAATAAAAAAAAGAAGGTGAGAGAAGGTCAGAGAATTTCAGTCTGGTTATTGTTTGTTTGGTGAGTCTGTTCTCTCACTGCCCTGCACAAGAAATCCCTGCCAGCTCAGCTTCCCAAATTGTTCTAGAAATGTCACATCTCCTGCCAACGAAAATCTATCTACAGAAATGTTACAGACTCTCTTGCCTGAAAGAAGCCTTCTTGCTCTGTCAAGAAATTTAATTGGAGGAAATTATCCCTGTGTGATTTGATTGTAAACTCTCTCTTTCGGAAGATGGTGCATTGAGATAGGTTTAATTGTTATTATTACAAGTTTAGTCTCTGTAATCCAAAAACTATTAGTAGACCAATCTCACAGCAATATCATTGGCAAATTGATTTTATTTAGAATTACATCATATGCATTTCGGGTTGGTCTAATCTATTCCAACCCCTCTTCAGTGAATATACGTTGGTGTAAATTACAACATTATATTTATATGGGTGGGAGGGCAAACCTTCCTCACATTGACTGGTATCAAATTACAAAATTGTTTTCACCACAGATGTATAATAAACACTCTAAAAACAACAAATGATTAAATAAGCTGACAAATGTATAGGTATAATGTATTCACGAAGCATAAATAACATTAACAAATTAACGACACTATTATTTCATGTATACCATGTTGAATTCTATTATAATAATTATACTATTGAATTCTATTATTCGTAATAATATCTACCATACAGCAAAACATTTATATTAAAGTTTAATTGTTCTTTAATAGTTTATGGCTGTATTTGTCAATAGTTTAAGTTTAAATAAATCTTTGTGTTTTAATGCTAGATTAGTATCAGAGTGAATCATTTCCAGGCTTCTGTTCTCTTATTTTGAGTCTGCATACACAACCATTTGCAGTAGGCAGACTAAAGGTATGCTGCACAAAGGGTTCCTGTGGGCATAATCCACAAGTGGTGTCAGATCCTGATCCAGGGGCACTGTTAATGCCTGTCACATCATTGAATTTTCATCAATATTTTCTGTATTTTTGGGCTGCAATTTGAAAAAATTGTAAACCTATAAATTTTCACTGTCATCCATTTGTCTTTCCTTAATCTTGAGAACACAAATTAGATAGATGAAATCCAAGACCAGATATGGAAAGCTTAAGGGCAGGAGGCCTGATTAACTATATCTGATGCAAACTGGAAGTCATGTTATTTCAATTAAAACATTTTTCCCTGTAAGGAATTAGATGATGGCATGACTCTGTTGCTAACAGGAAAAGTATTATGTACAGAGGCAAAACACTATTAATTTTAAATTAAATAAATTTAAAAAATACAATTAAAAATTTCAGCCTGGCATTGTGATGATGTCACAATAAATAATTGCTCATTATGTTTAAGAATTAGCAAACAATCCATTTTCCAAATGTGAATGAACTGCTGTATGAAACAATCAAATATGAACATGAATATGCATATGCCTATAAACAAATAAACAATAAAACAAAGGCCTTATAAATTAATTTAAGTATACACATTGATTTCTGAACATTATAGTATTGATGGAGATGCATGCCCCTTACAAGCTGTGAGTCTATATTAAAATTGCAGGCATGTTTATTTGTTTATTTATTATTTAATTTTAGTAAGACTGGCAAAAATTTTTAAAGCATTTGCATATCCTGAATAAGTCTATATGGAACTGCAGAACTCAAATTAAGAATCAATGGTCCACGTCATTGCATAATATTAACTTTTATATTTTAATTTAATGCATACAATAAAATACTTACTTAATTTTATGCTCTGTCCAAAATTTCTGTAGACGAAAAATTATTTTCTCTATATTTTCTTTATCATACTGCCAGTTAACATCTCCAAATTCACAATCAAAGAAAACTAGTGGAATGTCTGTAAAACACAAAATTACATACATTTATATAACACACTAAGAAACTCTCAAATTGCTGTGTTTGAATTTTTTTTTTATTATAATAAAAATAGTACTTTTAACATAGTTATCAAAAAATTCATATTTTTGTCATTATGTTAAATGAATTTACACATTTCTTCAGTATAGAATTTCTATCACTGCTGTTTTAATCATATAATGATTGCACGTTTTATCTTGTCATTAGATATGAAGCATCTATCCAAGTGATCATATTCAAATGTTGAAAAAGGTGAAAATTATTGGAACATTTATAGGTTCTTAATCAACCACAGATGTGAGATTGGGATTGTTAGGACTCTGCTCACTTGTATATCATTTACTTAATTTAAAGAAGACTCTGAGATTGTGAGATCTCTGTCTATGTCAGGTCCTGACACCAGTTAGGATAAATAATGATTGTGTTCTAACTCGTGGATTACTACGTTTGGTTTATCTTTAACCTGAATCTGAGTAGTAAATTTGGGTGGATGATGTTGAATATAGAGGGTTGTTTTGTATCGTAAAATAGAGGAGGGGATGTGTTGGCATGTGAAATGAAGGGAAGACAAATACACTAATAAACTAAGCTAAATATTTATTTATTTATATATATTCTGGATTAAACATACAAAGTATATAAATATAATATCGAGTATACAATAAAACTGTACAAAAAATGCTACATAAACCTCAACTGCTACAAATCCAACTATTGGCTAAGACCTTAGGCTACGGCTGCCGAATGAGAGAGCTTACGTAGATAAGTATACTACCTGTCAAGAACCTTTTCTTCTATTTCTTGATAGTTGCATATTTTCTGATTCAGAGGTGAGCTACCTCTATGAGCTAGAAACTTCTGAACTGGGACCATGGCAAGTTGTCCATTAGCAGGACTAGCAAGATGGCTATTAGACTATAAAAGCCTGGAGTGAAGGTGACGTCCACCTTATATAGAAAAACTGATGGCCAATTGGGTTTGCTCCGGAAGCAGTCATCTTCTGACTAACTTTAATTTCTCAGGAACCTCAACATCCTCTGAATCAGAGGAATTTCGTGGCTAGACGTTGAAGTAGATACAAATTTGCCTTTCTGTTTATCACACCTATACAATAAATCCAATTCTCTACTACCTTTTACTTTGAATTTATGTTAAAATTTACAATTATTGTTAAATTTAACTGCCCCACAGACCCAGGTTCTCACACAGAATGATAGAATCACTTATTGACACTATTGTAGTCTGCCTTGTGTCCTCTATTCTGCGCTGCAGGCAGGAATTGTCATATAGAAAAACAATGTCCTGGAAAACTTAGATCACTTGAGCAGATGTCATTTCATATTAAATGAGAAGGTAAAACATGCAGTTATATTTTCTTGAATTTAAGTTGTACAGTACATCTGCATGGTTAAATCATTAGAGATAAAAATTTTATGCTATTCAATAGATAAGCTCAGAGACATAGCGGTATCTAAGTATTTTGGTGGCTATGTTGAAAAAACAGTAAATTAATTGAGGTTTCAATTTTTATGTTTGCATGTATACATTAAACACATGTATAAAATACAAACCTTGCAATTTTCTGATTCATTCTGAAGTATGCATTTTATAACTGATGTAATTTAACACAAAATATTGCTTTAAATTTAAAGTATATCTATTACAGAAGTAAATTGTTTTTATTTTAATTTGAAATTTTAGTTAATGTTACCTATGGTTCCAAAATGGCGGCTTGTCTCTGATTCCAGCAAACAGAAGAAAGGAAATAGTGGGGACACACGTTCTAACCTAAACTAACCCATTCTAATAAATTACCATAATTATTACCAACCAAATTATTAGAATGGGTTAGGTTAGGTTAGAATGTGCGTCCCCACTGTTTCCTTTCTTCTGTTTGCTGGAATCAGAGACGAGCCGCCATTTTGGAACCATAGGTAACATTAACCGAAATTTTTCATGCAAAATAATATTTTGTTTATAATATTTCACATATGTATAAACCCTTTTGCTCTAATGGAAATGACTAACATCAAATTAATTTAAGATTATATGTAAATGATAAAATTCATTCAATACACAAAAAGTTATTCTCATAAAATGGAACAATTGTGAATTAGATGTTTAAGTTTATCTTAAATTATCTATTAATACATCAAAGGGCTTATAGCTAATGAGCTAACTTGTAAGTATAATAACTTTCCATTGTAACACTGTATATACAAATTTGACAATTTTTGTATTGGCCTATAATTTTGAAGTATTAAAAATTTTTTTATTAGTAATTAATAATAATACTTCTATTAAATTAAATAATAATAAGCTCTTATACAGATAGCAAATTATTATTACTTATAGACTTGTATTAGTAGAATTAAATTGACCTCTATACAAGTTCACAACGTATACTTCAATATATTATTTTAAAATATTTTGACTAGTTTAAAAATGAAGCATTCTGTATTCTGAAAATAAACGGGTTACTTTACATTTTAATTTCTATTCATCTATAATAAATTTTTGAATAAAAGATATCCCCCATATAACACTGCTGTGTTATATGGGGGATATCTGCAATTCAAAAATGGAGATGTTACGGAAAAGTACAGTGTTATGGAAATTTGTGCAATATGAAACAAAGGACTAGTACAAAACATAAGGTTAGGTTCCAAAAATTAGCAAAAATATACTATTCTTTTTAGTAATTTAGAGAAATATGTTTATTAAAGCAATCAATAATCAACTAATAATCACAACTAAAAATATTGCACATAAATATTAATTTTACTGCTAAACACCGTTAAATGGGAATGTTTTCTTTTTGGCTAAATTTCATCATCATCTGAGCTTTCCTGTTAATCTTAAGCTGAACTATCAGCAATATCTTGATTTTTCTCTATTTTTTCATAAAATATGATATTTTTATTTGCTTGCATTTGCCTAAGAGATCTTTAAAAATCTAATCTTTTTACGTAGTAACTTTTAATTTAATCTATAAAAACAAAAAAAAAAACAGCAATAGTCTTTCAGGTTCATTTAGAGCATTATCTCCAATGACAATGACACCTGGTTTATAGAAAAACTAGAACAGAAGCTAGGACAAGGAAGATAAAAAATTGGATAATTGGTTCTTATTAAAAGAAAACTGGAGAGAAAGGCATGATACAACACTGAAAATTTCAATATTCTAAAATCCATGGGAAAATACGACACAACATGCAAGCAACATCATATGAATAAAAAAATATTGAATGACAGTGTTTGAACTTAAAAGTTGCAATGTTTTGTATGGAGATATCTCCAATTCTTGAATCATGTTAAAGCAGAACCATATTGTAGGAATACTGTGTTGTATGATGTATACCTGTATCTTATTCAACCTGTATGTGTAATTAGAGTAAATATCCATTTTTATGTATTCTGTACTTGCAAAATTTGACTACTTATTGTAAAAATGTCTGTAATCTTTTTTGTATTTATTGTTAAAAAATTCAATATTTATGGTTTGAATTAACAATATATTACTGCAGAAGAAAACTGAAAAAGCAAGAAGTTTTAAACTTCTAAATAGTAAAGATCATAATTAGATAATTAGATTCGTTGATGTAACGAATAGTATATTCGGCTCAGACCGAATACCGAATATTCGGCCAGGAGCGTGGCAATACCGAATTATCGGCCAGGAGCGTGGCCGAATATTCGGCTTGATTAACGCACGTACGAAAATTGGTGCACAAACCGTATTATGGCAAGGATCGCGCACCCTGCTCTCTATTGGCCCGCTGTCACTACAATATTTTCTCTTCCAGTAGGTCTAAATTATTTAAATTAATTAATTAAATTATAATTATTAAAGTTAATAAGATGGAGCCTAATGTCTACCTCTAGTGCCAAATTGGTTTATAATTTATGTAATAGCCGTAAATAGCCCGATATGATTCGGCAGTTGTTGGTATTTAGATGTAAGTTATAACTTATAAGTTATTTTATTTGCAATTGATCTTTTTAATTCTTTAATTAAGCACTAAAATTTTCTTTTTACTACGTATTTGTAGACTGAATAGTACCCTAAGGATATTCTTTAGTAGGGACGTATGGTCTAGTTTCTCCCCAGTTGTGGAACAGTTCAAATATATTATTGAGGGAGTTTCTATTTGTGAAGTTTTTGTGATATTTTGTTGCTATTGTTTTTGTCAATATTTTTAAAATTAACATGATTTCAAATGTTATCTTTTGCATATAATGAGAAATGCTCATTCTTTGCTTTATTTATAAAATAAATTATATATTTAGTTACTCATCTTCTAGAAATAGATAAATAATTCTTTCATTAAATACGATAAGTTTCAATAAAACTTTTTGTAAATCATTTTAAAATATTGTAAAAAATATTAAAATATACGCGAATACGAATATAACATAATTAACTAAACAATAATATTAATGCCTGATACATTCTAACCTACACGCCATCAATGCCATAAGATATCAGGCTAGATAAAGGCTATAATATTATTTAATTATGAAATAATTTAATACTAGAGTTAGATGCTATTTCTTACTAACCTTAATAATGATAGTTTAATGTTCAGCATTAATAAAAGTTACAAAAATGATTAATTTATTGTGTTTTTGTTATTTCTTACTCCTGTTTTTAGGTATTTCAGCCGAATAGTGATTTAAATATTCGGTATTCGGACGAATAGCGAAAAATAGGCTGAATAGGCCAAATACCGGGTAGTAACCGAATATTCGTTACATCACTAATCATAATCAAAAATAATTTGTTGTGAGAGTAGCAAGCTGTCACAGCATTTAAGATTTACATACATTTGGACAATTAATTGAATTACATTATTTTTAAATTCAAAAGAAGAATTATAAAATTAAATCATGAACAAAGTAGAAGATATTTTCAAATATAGAATAAAAGTATGTTTCTAAAAAATCTTATGAATTGTATTTCATTTCTATTACAGAATATCAAAACTTACTAAGTATATAAATCCGAATTAAGTTATTCTTGAATGTAAATCTTATAATGGAAAGATACATAAATGTCAGCAGAAAAACAGAATATGCACAAAAAATCATTTGTTTTTATTACTAATAAATAAAAGCAAACAACTGAGAAAAACCTTTTTTAAGTTTCTTAAAAATCTTAAGATACACAATTACTGATTTTATGTATTATGCTATTCCATATACACAGCAACTTTTCAAGATTAAATTCAATCTCTGATAACAATATAATCCTCCAAATAATTATTTTAATACACTAACTTTTTATCATCTATATTGTTCAGATATGAAAATTTCAATACAATTTCTTATATGTTGCTATTATTATTTATTTCAAATTTGTATATTTTAGATTAATAAGATTTTAATGATATATTTATAAAATAAATCATCAAATATGTAAGTTATAATTAATTACATATTATTATTTTTTATTATTAAGAAAAAGTTTTATTTAATTTAACCAAAAATAAAAACTTGAAGTAAACTGTTTTTCAAACTTTTTTCATATTATTAGCTCATTAAAATGATTTTTAGCATTAATTTAAATTAAAATTCTTTATATACCTATTGCCATGGCATATTGAGGCTTTCTGGGATATTTTTCAACATCCAAAAGTTCTTTAACTACCTGAAAATATTTAATTAAATAGTTTACATACATAAAAAAAAAAAAAAAATGCAATATAACATCATTAAATGAATAAAATTACCTGTGGTGCTTCTTTGCCTTGACCAACTAAAAATAAAACTGCTGCCATATAACGAATCTGATGCCACAAGAAAGCATATCCTTTAACAATTAATTCATAAACTTGATAACTTCCTTCAGAACTATTAATAGATAAACAAAATTATTATAAAAATTCTGAAGATACACATTATAATAAAGTTTTAAATTATACCCTGTACTTTAAATTACAGGTAGTCTTCACTTTACGACCTATCTGCTTAACGACCACTTGCACTTACGCCAATCGAGTTTTAACCTGCAATTCGGGGAATCCCCTTTCTCAGCTTGAGTGTCGATCAGTGGCGAATGGTGACATGCGCACTAAGAGTACTATAATAGGCTTGCACATACTATAATTGTCTTTTTATGAATAAATTTGAAGTTTGTTGCATTATTTGTATAATTTTACAACGATCTTATATTCCCGGCACAAGCTCCTCGCTTATCAACAAATTCACTTAACGATGTAGTCGTCGGAACGGAACTCAGTCGTAAAGTGAGGAGTACCTGTATTCTGAAATATAGACTAAAAAGATTAAAATACATTAATCTAACATATCAATTACTGATTAAATTAGCCTTGCTATAAACACTTCAGAACAAACACTTTGACTTCATAATTTCTATTTATACAAGTGAAAATTTTGAATTCATAAAATCTTTTTCTTCTTCAATTAATTTCAATACTAAACATCTATATCACAACAAACTTCACATTCAATTCTTATTAATATAACTTATACATTCAATTCTTGTTGTTTAGATATTTAAAAAAATAATGACAGACTTTTAACAAAAATCAAAGACTTGTTAGGAGTAACATAAGATTGTTTGAGAGAATGAATCACACAGGAACACACAACAAAGATAGATATACAGGCTTTATTAATTCTGGAGAATATGCATTTTGGACAATATTTCCCTCATTGACCCTATTTACAGAGTTCCTACTCAAACTTTTGTTTTAAATCCGATGACTTTCCCTGACTGACTTTGTACAAATTCCCTGACTCTCACATCCTTTATAGTATGGCATATTGACAAAATAAAACATCTTTTGACTTATTATGCACATATGCTATTGCTTCTCAACTTTTTAATTATTTATTTTTTCTAATTAACAGTTATATATTTTTTATAATTGTCAAATTATTAAAACTAAAAATAAAATGTTTTATTAAATTAAAGTAGTTTATTCTGTTATTAATCCATAACTATAAATATACATGGATTTGCAAAAAGAAAAAAGCAATTGTTTATTATTCATTAACAAATCCTGTATAGTCAATGTTCAAAAGTATATATTTATTGAATTTATCCCTTAATAAATTTCATAAATTTTATAAAATATTAACAAACTGTTTTGTTTTGCAATAAACTTGGTACTAATATTTTAGGGATGAATTCTAGCATCAAAAATAAGTCTAAAATCCTCTATAAAAATTTTTCTTTATTTTTGAGATATCGAAAGTTTATTTCTTAATCAATATCAGCTGAATTGATATAAAAAATGTTTTACACAATATTCATATTAATATAATAAAAAAATTTTTTAAAAGAAATGTTAGCTTAATTATTTACAAATACAGTGGGTGATTAGTTAACGAACATAATCTGTTCCAAGACTTTGTTCGCTATCTGAATTGTTAGTTAACTGATTATCAATTTACTATAGGTTTGTATGGGAATTTGATTAATTCGTTCTGGAGACCCCAAAAAATAAAAAATATAAATAAACATAGTAAGAAAGTATATATGTAATAATAAAAATACATATATACACAGTCTTGCATTTTTATTAGTTATGTTTTTTTCTGTTTGTGGGGGTTAAAGAATCTATCCAATGTCGATTGCTTTTCTCTCTTCTTCAGGATTTTTCGGAAGCAATTAACAGCATTGTCGTTGTAGAGATCCCCAAGCCTATTAATCTCAACCTGGTTTGTATGCCATTCTGAGACCGTTGATCTGACCTCCCCCACTTCTTCAAAAGATCTTTAATTAATAGCAGATATTGGCATTAATCCTCTTTTTCAGAAGAAAACATATCTCACCAAGTTTCTTGGTGTTCTTCATTCAAAAGTTCTTGGCGTTCTTCTGTTGTCAGATCTGTTTCAGGTTCCATTATGAGCTCTTCAATGTTCTTTATTTCTCAGATGTGATTTTTGTTACTCCTTTAGCTGCTTGAGTCTTCTTTACAGTACCTTTCTTAGATAAGATTGAACGATGCCCTACTGTAGATTTGTTCAAGCCATACTGCCCAGTAACATCAGACATCTTCTGCCCACTCTCTACCTTTGCTATTATATTCTCACCTTTCGAAAATATAAACCCATGCAAAACTTAATGAGTGCCCGCCCAATAGTCTCGCGAATACTATAAAAGAATTGCTTCTGTCAGAAAAATAAAAGGCTAGAATTACAAGGGAGTATTTCAAAGTTTGAGGAATACTATCCGATCAGTATTTATCGAGTTGAGCGTCAATGTCGACATCTCCCGCGTTCCGAAAAGTTTTGAATTGTTACCTGAAGACAAGGGAAAATCAATCGGTATTTGCTATTTTCGTCGCTTCTTTTTATATTTGTTCAGTGAAGTGTTTGTTATCCGAACATGTGTTCATTGTCTGATCATAAAAATCTTTTGCGAAAGTGTTCGTTATCTGATTTGTTTGTTAACCGATCACCCACTGTAATTTAAAATCAATAAAAATATAATTACTAACCTTGATCCAATTGGTGAAATACTAACATCAAGAATAGTTCTCTTGTAATTAGTAATAAAATTTTTTATATTCATTTTACATATGTTTCTAAAATCATGTTCTCCAATAAAATATTTTGATGCTTCTTCCATAGCCTATAACAGAAAGTTAACCCTTATGAATTATTCTTACAAATTAATTAACATGATTAAAGTAAAATTTACTTAAAAATTTATATTTTTCATTAAACCAACCTTTATATCAAGATTTCCTTTAATAAAATAATATTTGTAAGTTCTTGAACTGCAATCAAATCTATATAAAATATTATTATTTATATAAATAAAAATAAAATTTAAAATAATTATATAAGATTACAAATAAAAAACATATAAACAGGATCTTTCTACCTAAGAAATTATGGATGAATGATTCATTTACAATACATTCTACTTTATATCATTAACTAATGTGTTTTTAAATACAGTTATGATACAACTTTATGATTTTATATATTATTGATTCTATGTAAAAATAACACATTTATCACTTGATTATTCATAAAAGGAAAAATTTTAAAAATGCAATTAATAAAGAATAAAAAGTATGGTATACATATTTTTCCATATTTCAGTTAAAACTAATTTTAAAAATTTAGTAGTTGAATCTATGATATATTTTGAAACTAAATATTTAAATTAATTATTATTTTCATTTGATGCCTGTTAATTTTATATTTTGTTTTCATTATATCTATCATTAATATTTTTATTTATTTATTTTTGTTTACAATCCAGTTTAAGGATATATATATATATATATATATATATATTATTATGCTGCAGATAATTGTAAAATTATTGAACAAAATATTGCTATTATTACTTATTACTAACTAATATTAAACTTTTTGAAATTTTCCATATACAGATGTTTTAGGAAAAAATTAAGTAAATAATTTGCATGCTATATTTAATAAGTTTAATTTAAAGAAATAAGTTTCCTTTACATTAAATCTTTGAATGCTAAAAACACCTTTATATAAGCACCTTTCTCATCAAAAAATCTAAATTAAAAGAAACACATCTCTTAATTTAAGAGAATTTTCAATAAAACTGTGTACCTCTTAATTTCAATATACAGTAGACTCAGTGCCGTAACTAGGGCGGTGCCAGCGGTGCCCAGGCACAGGACGTAGACCCTCGGGGGCGCAGAAATGACCTGGACCAAGTTTTGGGTCATAGTTTCGGGGCGTAGTTACAGATGCTCGCATCAGGCGCATAAAAGGATAGTTACAGCACTGAGTAGACCCCCTCTATACCATGAGTTCATATAGCATGGATTTGTGTAACACGGCAAAAAAATTGCGATTGTGTTTGTATAACAGGCTAAAAGAGACTCGTATAACACGGTAAAATGCCATTGCCGACTTGTGTCATGACAGGATTGGTTGAATCTGGACCAATAGCGAATATTGTACAAACCGTCAAGTTTAAACGAGCACTGGACCTACTAAAAACATTTATTATTCAATGGCCATAAAAATTATATTTATATTAATGATGTCTCCAAAGTTCAGCGAATTTTTTGCAGAAAAATAACTTATCAGGAAACATGTGCCAGCCATTCGATGAGCTGCTCCGTGATGAAAACAAGCTTAATTATGCAATGGCGTCGTGGAACAGTGCACACTCAGTAAGTAATCCAACAATTTTTTGTTTATAGCATAGTTTATATGGATTATTCCCAAAAAATTATACGTGATTTGGAAATGTTGAGTCAAATTAGTGTAGAATCGATCAATTTTATGGAAGAAAACCTTTCAAACAGCCATAGCCCCTAAACTGCATACGTGCCGGGCTGTGATTGGCTCGTGTATTTAAGTGACTCATACAACATGGAATACTGTATATTTGATTCTTAACATTATTGTATTTCTTTTATTTAAATTATTTTTAATACATTAAAAATATATACTATTTATCTTAAAAACTCAAAAAATGTATTTATAATAGTGACATAATAATTAAATTTGTAGCAACAAAAATTTCAAATCCAATTTACTGATAAATCATATAAGATATTCATTAATTAAAGAACAAATTTATCATTTAAAAAATTTTTATAAAAAAATTAAAGCACATTGGAAAATAATGCTTTTATTCATAACATTCATAATTCTTTCAAAACTGTTATCTCTTAATATTCATTAAAGTTCATGAAGTTTCTTAATATACATATATTAATTTCTAATAAGAAAAAATTCTTATTATTAATATTGGAAATAAGAAATTTCTGATCTTTTCACATGATTATTTTGGCAGTTTCCAATAATAATTAGTGTAAACAATTTTCAAAATCTGCAATATTGTTTTTTAAGAGTTGTTGAAAAAGTCTTATATATTTGCATTAATTCAAATATATATCGTTAATATCAAAGAAATATATTATCTTGACACACGTTCACATATATAGTTATACCTATAGATCAATTCTAAAACAATTCTGAACATTAATGAATTCAATAGATCAATTCTGAACATTAATAAAACTATTTTACAACAAATACAGCATTAAACTGAAAATTATTAATAATTACAAGCATTCTCATTTAATTTAATCAAACTTCTTCAAGTAAACAAACATAGAAAAACATTTAATGGATTAGAATGTCCTTAATGTAAGAAATCTTAAGGCTCAACTCACATGTACCACTTCAAAACCACACGCCAACCACAAAGTGGTAGTTGCTTCTGGACAATAATGAATTAATATGGAAATGCAAAATAGTAACTCAGATGTTGAAGTTGTGTTCAACGACTAAGTCAGTATCACCCACAAAACTGCCATTGGTAGTTGAATGCAATGAAATGCACTCAGTGCGACAGACTGACCACATGTACCAGGTGTTCATGTAAATGTTTGGTGCAAAAACTGGTTACTTGATCATATGCAATATTTGGCATGAAATAGAAATGGAGAGCAATCCTTTCAATATAGAGTTGTTTATAGTAGAAATTCAAAATTTATGGTCATTGGGACTATACAAGTGCTGCTTATAGCAACTGAATTGAAAAAGCAAATGCTTGGGAATATCTTTGCTCCAAATTTTATGAAAATTTCAAAAAAAAAAGAAAAAAAAGAATGAGTGTGGTAAGTACAATTTATTCAATAATTCAACATTTAGCATTTAGCACTTATTATACTGTAATTTGCCTTTAATAGTTAGAAAATAATCAGCAAATTTATTTTGAACTGTGTTCAATGATCTGTGCACTCAGTAATCTACATTATTTTCCAATGGGATAAAATCTGATGCTATTAAAGTATCTTCTTAGTTCATACTTTCTCAACCAATGACAAGGTAGATGAAACTGGCCTTTGTTTTTATATTCTATAATAAGATGAACAAAAAAAAAAAATTCTGTTTTGACAATGCTGTTTTCTTTGACGCGATAAAAACCATAATATTGCTTCTTCAAAATTTATTTCGGTACTAAATTTTTATGGTGTGATTTGTTGCCATTGATACAGACCATTTGTGAACCACTAAAGTGTGGTTTCTAGCGATTGTTTCCTGCAACATCTGACTGCAGCAAAACCACAAAATAAATGCAGAAAAATGGTACATATGCAGTGAGCCTTCGGTGTACAAGAACACTTGAAATATGATAAATGGTAACATTGTAACCCAGTGAGATGAAAAAGAACACTCACACTGGATGACAAATAAATTGCACTGTAAACCTATTAAACCTATTAAATCTATTAAACCACTGTCTGGTGTCAGTAATAAGTATATTGCACAAATGTTTTTGGGCTCCTTCTGAGTCCTGCTTCAGATGAATCTTGTTTCATCGATAGGACACGGACATTGGATTTTATTTATTTTTTAACAAACATTCACATTTTTATTTTTTTGTGATTGTGTTCTATCAATGAAACAAGGTGTCGGTATTATGTACACTGCCTGAAAATGTTCTTGCAGTGTACATATTACTGACACCAGCCAATAGGTTTATATTGTGATTTAATCGTAACCCAATCTATGAAGAATTGTTGATAATGGTAGACATCTGTGGTTAAAGTTGGAATTAACTAGTACACATAACTGAATGATTTAAAATTGGTTCAATGTTGAATTTACATTGATTAAAATGTTGTTTTGCAAATTTATGACAAAATTTATAACGGATTTTGTTCATAAAACAGAATTAAAATATTAATAAATTACACTGTTTCAGCATGTAATTATGATAAAGTTTTAGAAAAATTCTTTAATGCATTAATATTGTATGCAGAATTGAAAAGAAAAGAATGGAATTTTTCTATTAATTTATTACATAAATAGTTATGAAATTTTTTCTTTGAATAGAATCTGTAAATATTCAGAGAAAAATATTCCAAAGTAATAAAGTTAATTATATTATTAATAAAATTAAAAATAGTTTCATAAATTTTCTTTAAAAAAACAAAAGAAAAAATGAAATGAAATTACCTTGCATTTATATTACAGTTGATAGGAGCCCATGCTATTATTTTGATATTTTTTGGTAAATTTTTATTTAACATTTTGCAATATGGCAGTTCTGTAATAAGAAAATAAAAGTATATTTATTATTGTTTTATATTGATATCATCATTTAATTACAGTATAATTTAGATTATCCCATAAAGTTAAATTCAGTTAAGATCAAAATTATTTTTTAATTCAAATAATATTTTGTAACAATGTAATGAACTCATATTAATTGATGATTTTAATTCTCTTTACTCCAATTCATTAAGTTTTGACTTTATTTGTTACAATTAGTATACTCTACATTTTTATCCTTCTTTTTTAATCATTTTAATACTGCAGGACAAGTCCCAAAATTAAGGTACAATCTTTCATAACAACTAAATAAATTACATTAAAGATTTTCCGTTTTTGTTTCCGTCCGATGAATAAATATTTTTCTATAAACAGTTAAAAGACAGTCGTCCCAAAAAAAATTCTTTAGACGATCACCATTTTTAGTGTTCCAGAACCAAGAATCAGACAGCCAGACCTTCCCTTTTAGGCTACATAGCTGTCCTTTCTAAAAGAAGTTCCTTAAAAGATACACAGGAAACCAATTAAAATCAAAATTTAATTGATTAAAAGATTTTAATTGGTTTCCTGTGTATCTTTTAAGGAACTTCTTTTAGAAAGGACAGCTATGTAGCCTAAAAGGGAAGGTCTGGCTGTCTGATTCTTGGTTCTGGAACACTAAAAATGGTGATCGTCTAAAGAATTTTTTTTGGGACGACTGTCTTTTAACTGTTTACATTAAAGAGTTAAATTTGTCATTTGAAAGTACACATTCTAAGCTATTTTTCTACATAATCACCATCTTTTCTAAATACTTTTTTCCAGTGGGTGACAAGGTCAAAAATTTCTTTCTGAAAAAATTCTCCACTTAATGATTTGAACAAGTCCATTACTGCATCTTTAACTTCATCATCATCTGAGGAGTGTAAACCACCAAGATGTTTTTTTAGAAGTCCAAAAAGGTAAAAATCACAGGGTGTTAAGTCCAGACTATGTACAAGTTCGTCTATTACTTCCCATCCATACTTTTTTAGTTAGTCTGAAGTCTGACATGCAGTATGGGAGTACATACACCGTTGCATTATCATGCAACGGGTGTATGTATCACTCTGAACATAGTCCAGACTTAGCACCTTCTGATTTTTACCTTTTTGGACCTCTTACAAAAATTCTTGGTGGCTTACACTTCTCAGATGATGATGATGTTTATTCACAATATATTTGTGGAATATGTTCATTCATTTCCATGTATAAATGAATAAATTATAATCAAATTCATAATGAGATCTTCACTCAGTCAGATTTTCATGTTTTATTTCATCTATCATTCATTATTACTTATATAATATTAAGACATCATATGACTTTGTTGTATCGTGATAGAACTGAAGTGGATCCAGAAAGAAAGAAATGATTCCTGCATCTGTTAGGCACAGAAGAGATGATTCTTGTACAGTACCTGATAAATGCAGACAGGTAAACTTTGCCCTTGCTTCTACAAAAGAGGCTATCCTCATAGCTGCAGGCCATGGTAGCCTGCAGCTATGAGAGCTAGTCACCGATGGTCAACTTCCTATGTTAGAGCCGCCGCAAACTAGCACTTTGCGAGAGCAAAATGCTAGCAAACGTGCCCTAGCACAACCGATGACGTCAAAGGCTCCGCCCCTCTCTTCTTGCTCACGTGGTTTTTCCTTTGCTAGAGCAGCGATACGAGAGTACTCTCGCTGTTCACAGAATTCAACAACGAGAGCATTACGCTAGCGAGAGAGAGCAGCGGAAAATGGATGACTACATAAACATGCCACACGTCGAAAAAGAAATAATAGAATTTTATCGATGTACGTAAATTACATGATTAATACATTCAGTATTGAAAAGAAAATGGTATAAACGTTGTATATTAAAATAGTTATTTATAAATAGGCTTAAGCCTAGTTAGGCTTAACTAATAGGCATATTTTTCCCATTCTGTTTCAAAGTTCGGAACGAAAACTGACAGATAGGTTCCGTTATAATAACTGACGGAACGAAAACTGACAAGTATAGGTTATAATAAAATCTTTGTTCTATAGCCAATCCACATCTGGATTCCACGTCATGTGGACTAGTTACGCGAGCAAACGTTGTGTAGTTTGCGGCTGCTTCGTGCTCGAGTAGCTTACCTAGCAAAAATGGCCCATAGCATCATGGGAAAAAAGGCGGGGCTTAGGAGCGCGACCGAGAGTACGCTAGCTCTTGCTTCCTGTAGTTTGCGGCGGCTCTTAAAGAAAGTCAACAGCCCAACCAATTAATGACAGAACTAACCATTCAGAAGTTAATGGTGCCGAGATTGCTTCATGTCACTACACGAATCATTGATAATGTGGTTATTTAAATTACATTTTAATACACAAGCAGGAAAGATACTATTTCGTTTTTTATTTCCATTAAAAACTACATTAATTGACATTCACATGATATAAATGACATTCAAGAACTATTAATTATTAAAAATATTAATTAAAACATAATATTTTGGAAATAATGGATAAAGTACTTGTGTAATCTTAATTGATTTGGTTATATTTCATCCAGGCAGTCAGAGTTGAGTCTTTATTTATAGCATTTCTTTGTAAAGTGTTAGTTTTGATTGGTGGTAATAGAACATTTTGCTTTTGATATATATGTATAATAAATATAGATTTAGATATAGATAAAATAATATTATACTGCCTTTATAAGTTTTTTCATGCATAAAATACAGCTAAAAAAGATTTAAAAAAAAAAAAGCTTTTGTTTTGGGCATTGGGAACAGATTAATCCATTCTATATTAATTCTTATGGGAAAATCTGTTTCTTTTTTAGAACAAATCAGTTTTCAGACAACTTCTAGAAACAAATTAATTTCAAAATCTGAGGTTTGACTGTATAAGAATTTGAACAATATTGCTTGCCATTTGTTTGAAAATGCCATCACTCGAGCAACCTTCTGCATAGACATTCTTGCATAGACATTCTTTGCATCTTGAAAAGTATGCCATGTATAGAGCAGCACAGCATATTCTCAAGTATGTTATTAATTGCGTGACAAATTTTTGCTTTAAGAGTTTTAATATTTTATGAACGAAGGGTGTGGTAGATCAGCCACAAAATATTGAAATTCTTAAGGCAAGAATTTGTCGTACAATTAATAACATAACTAAGAATATATTGCACCATTCTATACATGACATACTTCAAAGATGTGAAGAGTGTCTGTATATGAATGAAGATCATTTGAGTGTTGTCATCTTCAAACATAAATGGCAAACTATGTTGTTTGAAATCTTGAATATGAAAGTTTGCTAATAAATATTAAAAAGTTAATAACTGCCTATTTATAATCACTCATTTTCCTACCATACCCAGTATAAGCAATAATATAACATGAAA
The DNA here is from genome assembly GCF_030686945.1 of Centruroides vittatus. NCBI lineage: Eukaryota > Metazoa > Arthropoda > Arachnida > Scorpiones > Buthidae > Centruroides > Centruroides vittatus. The sequence continues at coordinate 36,290 of NW_027122591.1, read as the reverse complement.
AAATTAAATATGAAATTTTGATAAATTCATTCTTTGTGTTCAAGAGGAATTTTAAATTAGACATTCTAACAAACAATACTATAAAATTAGTTTATATACCTTCTTTAGCATAATTAGCTCTATTTACTGGATTATAATCACTTGGTGTAAATACACCTTCTCCTTCTAGTAAATTACTTCTTAAGTCAACAGAGATCACCTGAATAAGAATTATTTAATAATAATATACTGTCTATCATGAATGAAAATAAATATATTATGAATGCATTTGTGTCTGTTACCTGACTAAATGCAGATACACCAGAGTCAGTTCTACCACATCTATTGTAATTAGCTGTTTTAATTGATTCAATTAATTTTGTTGTTTGTAGAGTTTTAAACAGTTCACTTTCAATTGTATTTATGCCTTCTTCTTGTCCTGCAAAACCATTATAATCCCAACCAAGATATAAAAATTTAAGCAAGACATGTCTTTTTTTATATCTGAAAAATATAGAAATTGAGCATAAATTAAATTATTTTTATAAAATAAAATAATTCAATTATATGAAATAAATTCCAAAATATAATATAAAAAAAATAGTAAAAAATATAACTGATTATGAAATGAATTTTATTGTAACTTTCTGAAAATAAAGTATATACAAATATTTGAACTATGAAACTTTCTAATACTTTTTAAACTTAGCAAAATGATTATTTACTCAATTCATAAAATTATAAAAAATGTGACAGGTGAATTTCATCATTTATATTTCTACCCAAAAAGTTTAAATACATCAGATTCCCCTTATTGTATTAATAATTATAAATCTGTATTGTTAATCAGTGATTTAATGTTTGGAAAATTAGCATGTCCCAAAACATATAACTTAGTAGTAATAATAATAGATTATTAAGCACCTAGATACCCTACTATAAATATACTCCACAGTCAGTATTAGAAAATAATATACACAAAATATACTATGATAAAGCCATTATTACAGATGAAACAACTTATCACAATAGACCTGACATCACTTTCATTGACAAATGCAATAAAATTGCTTATATCATAGTTGTCTTCATTCCAAATACTCATAACTTGAGAAAGACTCATTATACTGAAAAAAAATCAACAAGTACACTCCCTTGCCCAAGAAATAAGGCAACTGTGGAGAATGAATAGGGTATTTATTGTTCTTTCTTCCACTGGTATCATACCATTTACACTAAACAAAAGCCTAGAAACATTAAACCTGAATAAAAACATATACAGAAAACTGCAATATTGAACATGTTACATTATTAGGAAGTTTATAGACATGGACACATATACCAATAACATAGAAGCTTATTTGGGTAGCTATGCGTTGACTCATCCAGCATAACACTTGACAGCAGTATTAGCCGAGTTTGACATTTACAACATATGATTAGTAAACCAAGTTATACATTTTTTAATTGCTTTAGCAAGTACCATACTTATAACACTAGAGTCAACAAAATCAGAAGTTTTACTAATTGCAGACTTAATTAATTATGTTGTTTAATGTTATCAATTTTGAGTAGTCCTAAATTGATTACAATAAGCGGATTCCACTTTATAACTTTCAAATACCCAAATTATCTCATCATTTAGATATATATCAATACCTAAAATTCTAATTTGTAATAAAACATCATTTCAACCTGTGTTATCTTAAATGAAGGATATAAGTGTATAAATGCTTCATATTCCTTCATTTAATTACACATAACATTATGTAATGTAATCACTTTTGTTTTTTTACTCTATACTTTGAATGGGAGAAAGACTAGTAAATGCAGCTAAAAGTGTATGCGATTTAATTAACTGCTGGATTAAACATTGCTGTTTATTCTACTCTAATCATCCAGTTTTAGTCTTCTGAAGTTTTAATGATATTTAGTTACTATGCATTTTAACAATATTAAGATAACTATCAATTTACTGATCAGTAAAAGTAATAATTTACTGAAATTTGTAAACAACTTATTTCTAAATGCTAGAAAAGTTGTGTCAATTACCTATTGAAATAGACGGCATATGAAACATACAAACCAGATACAAGAAATACTATTATATATACTGTTTCTTTATAAATATTTTGAAGTAAATGACAATTTAACTTCATATTAAATTTATCAGAAAGGCTAGATTTAATTAAAAAGTAATTATTACCTAGTAAAATCGAATGGTTTTTGCTTTTTTTCTTTTTCTCCCGACCGCTTAGCTATAGTATTCTTCAATACTGTAACTTGCGTTTCCAACTGACGTATTCTATATATTAAATCCTAAATGTAAATATGAATTATTTTTTTACGTTCCTAATAAATAATATTGTAAATAAGTAGCAAAATTTACTTGTCGATTATACCTCTTTAGACAAATTTCCCAATTCAACACTAGACACAGAACTAACATTAGTGCACATTCTTAAAAATATACTAAAAATTGTCGAGATTGATTTCATGAGTTCAAAACACGTGTTTGACAAACACGTGACCGTACAAATGGCAACGCATTGTAATTCATCTAATTGATACCAGGGTGCGGGCTAAATTTGTCAGTTGTAAACTTGAATGAATAAGAAAAAATACCAGAATCGCCAAGTACTATTGAGAAAAATAACGTATCTAATATAATAAATAATGAATTGGAATTAGTAGACAAACATTGTATTTCATATATCGCACAAATTGTGGTTAATGTTACCTTAGGTGCTAAGATGGCGGCTCGTCTCTGATTCCAGCAAGGAAACAGTGGGACGCACGTTCTAATCTAACCTAATCTATTCTAATAATTTGGTTGCTAATAATTCTGGTAATTTATTAGAATAGGTTAGGTTAGGTTGGAATGTGTGTCCCCACTGTTTCCTTCCTGGAATCAGAGACGAGCGGCCATCTTGGCACCTAAGGTAACATAAACCCAAATGGTCTATCAAGTGACCAAGTATTTTTGTTTTTTTAAAGATTAAGGTAGTGGAGAAAGTGGACGCATTGAAAAATTAACTGTATCTATTAACTAATTGGATAGACGGCCGGATGGCCGAGCGGTAAAGGTGGCAGCCTACCGCTCTGGGGGACCCGGGATTGAATCCGAACGGGTCGAATAATCCCCAGGAATTTTTCGGGGGGTGGTCCGTTCGGATATGTCGGGCCCCATCCCTCACCACCCGGTCGCCCCATTGTGGGCCTGGCCGAACCCATAATGGGCCTACTAAAAGAGGCCCTCTTAGTGCCCACAGGGCGGAAAGAGTTAAAAAAAAAAAAAAAAAAAAACTAATTGGATAAATGCCTCGTCTACATGTGAAAAAAAAAATTGTAGTAATTGTCGACCAAAAATTTTGTATTTGCATAATATTAGGAGTAGATTATTAGACTATTGTCATATATTAATTACAGGATGTGGACATATTTTAAAATATTGTCTGTAATTATTCTGTAATATGAGAACTTTTCATTTTCATAAAACAACTAATGAAAAAGAAACTGCAAAAACTTTGTAATTTCTTCCCGTCCGGATGTTAATCTGTTATACAAATCACCAAGAGTGGTATGACATCACTTGATTGTGGGTAGGTGAGGAAGCAGTGAATCTTTTGTCCACAAGATGGTTACTCTTTAACACAACGTAAAGTTTACTTTTAAAGACTAACGGCTTATTACAATGGCAGAAAACATCCATTAATGCAGGTGCCTTCCTTGGAAGGCGCGAGCCAATGCGCGCAATACTATTCAGTGTATGACTGACGAGTAAGTATATGTGGATAAAAACAAACGAACACAATGTGATAACCTTCCACAAGCAAATGATGTTTTTCCATCACTCTCTTATTTGTTTTCTTCATCGCATAAATGACGCTCGTTGGGACTGTTACCACATATTTTACTTAATCTATTAACTAAACTAAACCTACCGTCTTGATATTTAGAATGGACCGCTAATTGAAGAAAACTATGCGAAGTGCAGAATATGCAGATCAAAGTGAACTTAATAATAGTAACGGATAAAGAAAAGAAAAAATGCAGCAATATGATACAAGTTATATCAAGTTCGGATTTTCTTGTTTTCGTAGCAAATCTGGCATTCGACAGCTCATGTGTCATTCGTTTTCAAGTTCTCGCCAACGACAGCTTTAAAAGCTTGCGAAGCTTAAAAGACATCTGGAAATAGTGCATGATGTACAAAAGAATCGTGGGGTTTTTTTTGTTCGAAAAGAGATGGAATTGAAACGGCAGAAAACTGTAATGTCAAAAGAAGCCACTGTATCGCAGGAAGCGTCGGAAGCTTCTTATGTAGTGGCTATGAAAATCGCTAAATGTAAGAAATCGCACACTATTGCCGAGGATTTATTGCTTCCAGAAGCTTTAGAAATGTGTTGCATTATGAATGGAGAGGCAACTGCGAAGGCATTACGAACTATTCCACTGTCAAATAATACAGTTTCAAAGCGAATCGATGACTTGGCCATTGATTTGAAAACGCAGTTAATTCGGTGGTAAAATAAAGTCAAATATTTACGTTGCAACTCGATGAATCAACCGATATTTCATCACAGGCTCATCTTATTTGTTACGTGAGATAAGCCACGGAAGGATATACTGTATAAAAAAAGAGTTGCTGTCTGTAAAACAATTCCAACAACTTCAAATGAAGACATATTCGCTTACTTAACGAATTTGTTGCGTTGAAGGCTTGACTTGGATTGATTGTATAGGTTTATGCACCGACGGCGTTGCAGCAATGGCAGGGAAGAATAGTGGCCTTGTACTGTAACTCGATTGAAAGCCGTAACTCCGGAATAAAATGACCTGCGCGTGGGATTGACAGATTAGAACCAAACATCGATCGTTTTGTGCAAATCAAAACAAGCTCAAATTTCACATTGATGTTTACAGTTTGTGAAAATATGGAAAACATTGTTATAATTTACATTATTATAACTATTCAGAAGGAATAAATTCCAGGCTGTACAGATACTACCCATTTTATTTGTGCAAAGTGCTGTAGGTAGGTATATTTGTATTTTCGGTAGTGCAATTTGTGCTTCATATTTTCAAATGAGCAAATAAGCAAATAAGTCAGTGCAGTCAAACTTTACCGATATTACTTAATTTGTAATAAAAAACAAATAAATACAGAATACAGAGCAATAAACATTTATTTGTATGCAGGGGAGACAACATTACACTCCAGCATCGGGAAGGCATATTGTAGATAAGGTTGGGAACCGCTGATTTAATGGAAACGGAACGGAAAGCCTATAAATTTCAACTATTTATTTATTTATTTAATCAGTCTTTCCGCTCCGTGGGCATTAAGGTCTTTTTTCCATACCTATCATGGGTTCGGCCAGGTCCACAATAGGGCGGCCGAATGATGACGGGAGAGACCCAAGACCTCCGAAGTACGATTTTACGGCTTCGGCCATCCGCCTGTCAAAATAACTACTGTAATTGGATTAAAAAGGAAAAAAAAAAAAAAAAAAAAAAGAAAGTGAAAAGATTCGAAGAACTGGTAAACTGGTATGAAGTAAATGCTGCATATTTTATTCCAAATCGAATTACTCGTGATATTAAAACCAATATATTTGTATATTTACTTGATAATTTACTCGCATATATATTTGTTGTAACTTTTCGTGTACATACATCTTATACATAAAGCACAAATGAATGAATTTATTACATTTAAAATTTTTGATAAATATATGAAGTTAATGCTCGATTGTAACGTAAGTTTGAGCTCTTTTGTTATCGATTGGACGTTTCATATAAAGTTGATAGGCAAGTGGATATTTATAAAAATAAACAGCAGCTATTTCAAAGTGATCTCTCCAAATTTGTTTCATCTCTTTTGCTGAAAAATATTTCTTATAGGGAATGAGTTGTTTTTCTATGTAAGTCATGTCCGCTGTAAAGATTATAAAATACAGTAAGTTGCAAATATGTGTTAAACGTGTTGTATATGTGCATAAAAATTTCTTACCTATTTTAAAATCAGGATCGACAGGAGTATATGAACCAGAAGGTACAGTTGAAGGTACGTCGGGATTATATTCAGGTGGCCCAGCGGGTACTAAATAAAATAATTTGTTTTCAATGCTGTATATGCAATTCAATACAAGTTAAAAATATAACATTCTTATAATATATGTAGAATTTATATTTACTTTCTAAAGTACGCATTAATCGGTTATTTACATTTACAAGATGGGCAAGAGAATAAGCATCGAAAAATGGCACACATATCCAATCAGAATACGTTTCATCTGTAGTGATTCATTTTTGTTTCAAAAGAGTCGTATACTGAATCATCACTGTTTTGTACGTAATTAATAAAACAACGTTCAGTATTCAATGCTTTGTGTTATTCCTTTGTACAATTAACGAGGTTGATCTAAACGTTACATAATTTTGAGAGTGGGTAAGTGCGAAGCGTTATGAACTGTTAATTAATACACTGTTTTGCATTATTTATTTCTTTTCATTTTGCACGTTAAACGACAAAAAACTTAGTTTGCGTAAAATATATATTATTGTTAAATGATATATTTTTAAATAAAAAAAATAATGGAATAGAGTAGTGGATATGTGTGCTAAATAGGTTAAATTTCAAAAATAAAAGAACGAACGTAGCAGAATTCCTTAATCTCCGTTAGCGCAGCTCCACACTACAGTTGGACTATAATATCCTAACTGGTTTTAATACGTTGGAGTCTCATATCTCTCAGTCATTAATTAGTCAGAGATTATTTACTGGAATTCTTAATGAAGACCATTAGTTGTTTTTAACTCTTTCCGCTCTGTGAGTACTAAGAGGGCCTCTTTCTCTAGCAAACCCATCATGGGTTCGGCCAGGCCCACAATGGGGAAGTCGGATGCTGAGGGTCGGAGCCCGACATATCCAGACGGACCACCCTCCGAAAAATTCCTGGGGATTTTTCGACCCGTCCGGATTCGACCTCGGCGTCCCCAGAGCTGTAGGCTGCCACCTTGACCGCTCGGTCATCCGGCCGTCTATTGTTTTGGTATTAAAATATAATCTACGGTTTGTTTGATTAACTCGATGCTCTAGCATATTAAAGCTACTGTAGGCCTATATGGCTAACTATCTTAATTCGGGCGTGCCCGATCCTCAATAGGATCAAGCAACATTGAACATCATTCTCATCGAAGATGTTGAATAAATAACTATCGAGTATAAATTATGTGTCAAAAACGAAATTCAAATCCGGATCCACAGACAGTTGACATGTCACATAGATCTATGGATGTCTTATTTGTGAATTATATTTAACTTTGCATTAATTATAAGACAGCTGAATATTATATTATGTGCTTAAAACTATAGAAGCGGAGTTACAAATAGTTCTACGTGTATTTAATGAAATTCAATATCTTTATTATAAATACAACGGATTCTCATCAATTCGGCTATTTCTTGCACGAAAGAGTGCCAGATTAGAGAAAACTGTCGGATTACCGAGAGTATATGCCTGGAGGCAATGAATGATGGACCTGTTGCCCTTCGGTATTGATTCTTTTTGAAGGCAAATAGGGAAATAATACGGCAGGCTGAAATGCAATACTCTTCAAAGAAATAAAACCGAGAAAACAAGTAAAGAAATGTGACAGAATCAAAATTTTCACAGGCGATCACACGGGGGGTAAGACGGATAATTGCGGGGCCGGATTATCAAGGAACTTGTACATTGGGGCACTTGGGGCAGGTGCCCCCTTTTCTTCGCGGTGCCCTTTTCCTAATTCCCCAAGAGGGTTCCAAACAACAGAAAAATTCATGACTTCTACCCATTCTGCAAATATAAAAGAAACTAATGAACGATATTTGTCCATTGACTCATGCAACTTCGTCGTATATTGACCAAAACTCCATTCCTCGTTTTCAAGACCAAGTTAGCTCCCAAGGTCTATATAAGAAGGTCAGGACACGCATACTGGAGCCGCCATTTTGGGACTTTTTGAGTCGCATGTTTAAAACAAACTTGTACAGTACGAGCAATCAGTTTTATACGACATTAATTAAACTAATTTATGAAATTGTAGTTAAATTGTGTCGTATAAAAGTGACTGTTCGTACGAGTTTGTTTTAAACATGCAGCTCAAAAAGTCCCAAAATGGCGGCTACAGTACGCGTGTCCTGACCTTCTTATATAGACCTTGTTAGCCCCGAATGCGAGCAGCGCCACCTTATGAAAGCCGTGATCCGACATTGAATCGTAGAGTTTGAAGCTCCGCGCATAATGTACGATGCTCTTTTTTATACTTTGTGATCCCCTTTTTCATAGTCTGCAGACGGCGCTGATTTATTTTACTAACATTTTGATAGAAAAGCATACCATAAAGCAAATAAATAAATAATATATATATACCATCTGCACAAATATAACTTCCTTGAGTATTAATGCATTGTTGAGTACCACAGACTGGATTGGTCTCAGATACACATTCATCTACATCATTACAACTAGGATCATCAGGATCTATAATATAAATTTAAAAAAATATTTGTTAATATAATCGTCTTTACTCTTTACAAATTTTCTAATTTAAAGTATTTTGCATTCGTATGAAGTTTCAAAAGCCAATTTATTCATATATTACTGCATTAGCGTTCAGTATTTCTTTCTATTGAAATGTAAATATTATGTTTTGAAAGAAATTATAATAATAATTACCTGTCGAGTATATCCATCCTTCCGGACAAGCACATGAGAAATTTAATGTTTTTCTAGGATGGTCCATGCATAAAAATGGCTTGCAAAATTCCTGAGCCTTTTCCGTGCAAGCTCCAATGTATTGATCACATTCAGAGCCACCGAAGCCTGGGAAGCAGAGACAGCCACAAGTACAAGTCTAAAATTGATAATTTATTGTAATATAAAATTAAATTTTATTATTATAAAATAATATTATCATTAATAAACAATTTTCAGGAAATAGTTTATTTTCTAACTTGAAAAAACTTATTTTAGATTTAAAAATTTTCAACTCACTTTCCAGCAGACACCAACTATGCATTGAGAGCCAAAACAATTAACTAAAAAAAAGCAATTGAAATATAAGTAAATTCTTTCTATAATAAATTTTAGCACATGTTTGAGAAGCATTAATTTAACAAACAAAAGACAGTTATTTAATTATTGATTATATTTTAATACCTATCTATTCGGTCTGGCCATTTGATTCAGATTTGTATTTTTTATAAGTATACCGAACTCCCGATTATCCGTACTAATGTGCACTAGTGTGTGCAGAAAACCGGAAAACACTGATAATCCAAAATAGATCTCTAAACTATAAAAACAACTATGCAGAAGTTTTAAATAATATACTGTACAGTACATACACAGCTCATTATAACGCGATGCAAGTGTGAGTCCCAAGTTTTATAAGCTAAAATGTATATTTAGTCAATAAACATAAAATGTAGATTTTTTTCTATTTTCAAAAATATCATGTAGAAATTTAAATTTTACATTTCTATGTATAATTATTACATTCCCCCAAAATTCAATCCTAAAAATAAAATTGCTGTATTTTAATTTTAAGAATAGTGAAGATCTCCGTGACGATCTCGTGATGATATCTCCCGAACTCCGTTTTGATGAGTTGGGTTCGGTATGTGTCACGATCCGATAGTTTTCCGGTTCGATGAAAGTACACCTCCACACTCAAATTGTACACTATTTACAGTTTATTTACAGTAGGTAGAATATACAAGTTTGGAAACATACTATTTACTAGATAACAGCAGGTGGTGTCTTACATAACAGATTGGTTACCCGGAACTATACAACTTGGGAGAGGCCTTAGTCATTGGGAGTTGACTCAACCGTGTGGCCGTCCTGTCTCTACACTAACCCTTCTCTGAGGAATTTCTGAGGAGAACACTCTCTCTACACCTCGCGGGCTTCCTAAGTGTCAGAGACTACCACGTCTTCGGTCTCTCGCCCTTCTCACCGTCTTTCTATTTAACGAGTTCTTGGACGACGACTTCCGACCAATTCAGATTCTTCTTTTCATCGGCAGCTTCCAAAACCGTCGGCCATTCTCCCGACGAAACAGCTTACCGAAACGTCCGCCCCTTGTTTACATTTTTTTCTAGTAGGCTAGCATGTGGTAAACACTTTACCGCTCACACACAAGTCCCATAAACAGAGGCGCTACTCCCTTTGTTTCCCCGACTGTTTACAAACATAACGCCAGGTGGGACAAATTAACAAGCTCGTGTCGCTTTTACCCCTACTCTGTTAAAAGCGGTCCTTTACAAGAATAGTAGGATATTTTTTCAGATCTGTTGTTTATAGAACCAGGCTAATGATTTTACCTCACTTCCGTCCCTTAGAAGAGAAAAGCTGAATGTTGCTTATGATACTTTGTCATCTTACAGTAAATATTTTAATATGCAGATATATTATTTTAATATATATATATATTAAAATAATTTTTTAATAATATTTTGACGATGCACTTATAAACGGAAGTTCAGTGTATTTAGAATCGGATTTCTCAAACCTATTCTGTTCGATGTGTCAAATTTATGAGTTTGTAACATTGAAATGCTTGATATAAGTAAATAAAGCCATTGCAATTTAAAAGTCCAATATTTTGTGATATTATTCTGCATTTCAGCTTTGTTTGCTCTGTATAAATAATTCCATAAAATTATATACCAGAATTAGTGTTACCACCTGTCCGGTTTTCACCCGGACAGTCCTGGAATTGAGTCACTGTCCGGGTGAACTATTAATTTTGTCCGGGAATTTCATAGAAATTGTGAAATTACGATGAAACAAAGTTCTGCAAATATTGTTATAAATTTACACCATTTGAACAACGAAAGACCTCACACTCACTGAAACTCATCTGCCATTCCGCCAAGTTACTCTGTTTACGCTGACGTGTGACGCGCGACCTGCCTTTTGACATTTTTTTTTTGCTTGTATATTACTCCTACGCAAGTCCCTAGTCCCTAACTGTAAGTGATTTAGAACCTGCATGCACGTTATTCTTCGCATTATAAAATGACATTGCGCAAGCGTCAGGAACTTCTGTTCGAACAAACCTGGCCTGCCGTCCGGATCAGCGATTTTGTAAAGGTGGCAACACTAACCAGAATTGCATCGTATATTTAAAAAAAAATTATTGATTATAAAAAGACAAGTGGCGAATAAGACTCGATGTCTCTTTCTACCAATTAACATATTAACAGCTAATTCTAATAACACAGAAATTACAAAATAAAATCTTACAGTTTGGTTGGTTTTGATCATAATAATAAGCAAATGCTTCGTCGGGTGTTGAATACTTGGCCTTCAGAGGCATAAATCCAACTTTAGATAGACCAAATATAATTTTTACCGAAGCAAAAACTAAAATTACTTTAAACATTTCTATTACTTGCATTTATGGAATAACTATAAAGCGCATGAATGTTTGTAGTAAATTAATGTGTTCGAATTATTTGAATTTTTGAAATTGTCGAATGTCAAAACTGATTACAATGAAAATGAAAACGAAATAAAATATTTTATTCATTTTCGTTTTGTGATTAATTTTTTTCAGGTTATTACAATTACAAAAATATATTAATTAACTTTTTCATTTAATTAATTTAAAATCTCCAAACCAAATCAGTAGTGGCTTGCCCCTGTACGTCATACTTTACCTTTAACAATAGAGTCATCTATCTAACTGCTTTAAGGGAAAAATTTTTCAATTGAAATAACGCGACTTTCGGTTTGCGTTCTTTACACTTATTTTAGGAGATACTTTTCACTTTCTTTATTGTTAATATTCGTTTAGTCCAGATTTAATCGAATTGTTAGAGTTCTTAAAGCAAAATGGAAATAAATAAATACATTAAATGGTTAATTTTCGCTATGGTTTATATACACATTATATCTCATATGAAATTCACACCGCTATACTCTAAACTTTAAAGCGCCCTCCAGCTGCTTAACTAAATTACAAAGGTAGACAAAATTGGGGTTTCTATACTTGAAGTTTATTGTTTTTCCGGTTGTAAGGGACATGATAAGATCGAAATTTCTATTCATCTTTATACGAGAATATTAGGTTTTTGCGTACATATTGACGTTAACATCAATGTACGAGTATATGCAGGGAAAATCACGCAATTTGGCCAAACTCTTAATATTAACTTTCGTGGCAACGCAACAATAAAACTCTGTGTACTAACAAATTGTCAGAGTTTTATTGTTGCGAGCGGTCGTTGATTGTTAATGCGAACGGTTGGATTTTTAGTTCGTGCGGTCAAAATTTTCTCGTTTCGAGTGTTTTTCTCAGTTTTGTTTCGTTTGCGTCGATTTTATCGGTAAGTACAGACTACGATGTTTCTAATTTTACGTATTTTTTGAACATTGTTAAGCCGAATATCACAATTAGTGCCAATGATTTTCCGACGAATCTCTATTTCCATAACAATTGATCGGTCTTGACAGAGACGACGGACGGGGTCTTTCCACTCATTTTCACTCTTCGTTAAGCCCAAATCCAATGGAATCTAAATTAATAAATACATTACATTGGTATTAGCGCGCTATAGTTTATATACGCATCATATCCCATATGATATTTGCACTGTTATAGTGTGAACTTTAATTAAACAGAATAATTCGAGATTATTCGTCTAAATTTTCACAAATGTTTTGTGTTATGGCAATAGACAGAACTGTACAATTTGTAGAAACTGATTTCTATAGCGAACATTAAAAATCGTTTGAAAGTTAAAATTACTATATTTAACAGAGATTTTATTATAATATTCATTTGTGACTTTTCGTTATAATTAAGACGATATTTTTAAAATTATTTTTTTCATTAGAAATCTTACAATTTACATAAAATTAAATTTTCATAATAGTCGTTTCTTTCTTTTGCAGAATGGAAAATTTCAAGCAATTAAAGAAGTGGCGCACCTCGGCAGATGGTGAGGAGGAGGAGGAGGAAGGCTCTTCGTCGTCTTCCGTTCCGTTTCCGGTGATTCGGGTGCTCCCGAAAGATGTCGAGGAGAGCGGAGAGTGCGTCAAACGGGTGGTCGTCATTACTCCCGACGATAGCGCCTCGACTGTGGTCGACTACCTGGGACTGCGATACCCGGAAGTTGCAGAATGGACGGTGGAGTGTCGAGGGGAGTCCAAAGTGGTCGTGGAAACATCCGTCGAGCAGAAGAAACCTTGGTGGAAAAGGCTCTTCTTCTGCTGCATAAAGTGAATCTTCTCTCTTCCGAGATCACTTCCACCCACGTTCCACTTTTCACCGGATATGACTCTGCCACCCGAATACGACTTTGTCACCCGGAAATGACGTTTCACCCGGCTACGACTTAATTTACTGGACTTGACATTTCATCCCTGATTGGGTTTCTTCGTTTTCAATTGACGGACAGACATTTCTGCACTGGTTGTACAACTTACTTCGATTAGATTAAAGTCTGATGATCTGCAAAGTGACAACCAAAACATAAAGCAATGTTTTTACCAGCTCAAAGACTCTGTTAATTGTCTATAAATGGACAAGGCAACTTATATTGTACGGACATTCACACTGTATTTAAACCGGTGTTCGACTGTCATTGTAGTCCGAACCAGAATTATAATTACTTCAACAATTCAATTTGTAAATCGAATTGTCTGAAGTGTATATAAACTTTCATATTTAATAAATTTTAATATGAAATTTAATTTTAAAGATTGGCTATTTATCAAAATAAATATTAAAATTGCACACTTTTAGATTCATTAAAACGTTTCTACTTTTATCAATATTTATTTCCATCCCTGTCATCGTTTAGGTTTACAATAACGTGACTATTTTTAATATAGAAACGGGCGATAAAGTAATTAAAACGAGTACCATAGTTTTGCAATGAATTGGAAAATATCGGGAATTCACCAACAAAACTGCTCTCCCGCTTTTACAACGCCGAATTAGTGAATTCCGAAGCAAAAAGGCCGTTCTGCAGTATCGCAGTCACACAGCGCCAAGTGGAAAATTCACTGATACACGAATCAAAATTGCCGATCTCTCCCTCTATTAAACGTCTGTAGTAAATGTGAATATCTCGTTCGAAAGATACTTGTTTTCTTAGGTAGCGTGCAAAATTTCGGGTTTTTCTGTAAAGGGATTGCCGAAATATAACCAGTTGAAAAGTGCAAAGATCTCCATAAAAGCTGTAACTTTTCTCTTTCTTATTCATTTGGCGGTGCAGATGCTCCTAGAGAAAGAACACCGCTGGCTCTAGAGAGGTCATATTTTAAACTTAAGCCTTTCTCGTTATCAGTGAGGTGCTGGCGAAACTTGCGGGTGGATAAATCAAACTTGGCGGGGTCCTATCCCTTGCTTTTATCGCTTCTTAAAATAAAATTAATCCGAACGAATGTTGTTGTTCAGAATAACAAAAGCTCAAATTTATGCAAATTAAACTTTTTTGTAGCGATTACACTAACAGCATATTGTGGGTGGCCGTCGTGACGCCCAGCGCCCTCGGAATTGTTGGTCGTAGCTGCCTCGGGTTTGAAACTACAAACTATAGGGATTTCGGAAGTTCGTAGCTTAGCAAAACCTTATAAAGTAAATCGTAAACGTTTGTAAATTAAACGGTTTCCATAAGCGCTGTAAAGTTATGCCCGATTTTAAATTAAGTTTAGGCTACTATCCTTTACAAAAGTTATAATTTTGTGTAACTTACAGATACCATTTAAACATTGTAAATAAAAAAGAGTTTATTAAAAGATTGCGGCCTGAAATTTACTGCAAACCAAAATTTTCGCCATGGCAGTATTACCGTCGCTCTCCCTCCTATATGCTTAGTATCCAGCAACTATATACAAATTCTATTTAATTCTAAACCCATATTTTTATTTCACATTTAATGACTTGTGTATTTTTAGTAAATAAAAAAATATATATGTGGGGTTTAGACGAGTAACATTCCTAAACCGTTAAGATTTACGAGGGTTGCGGGGGAGACGAGAACGAGAAGCCAAAACAATGTACAGGAAGCCAAAGGTTACAGAAAAGAAATGTTTGCTTGACATAATGTATTAAAGAAAAATTACTGCGCCAAGTGATAAATTTTATTAGACGAAAGAAAAAGAGATAGGTCGAAGAATGAAAGCAAAAGAATAGCGACAGCAGCACCCGGTATTCCCAGGTCATCTCCGCCCCAAGTACTGAGCGGGCCCGACGCTCCTTGACTTCGGTGATAGGACGAGAACCGGTATTTTCAGCGTGGTATGGCCGCTGCCCGAGACAAATCGCCTGCACAGTATCACTTATGCATATTCGTACCCAATTCGCGCTTCGAATATAGCTTTTGTCCTTCTTACCATCACATTCCACTTTAAACCAGGTTTTCTTAAAGCGTTCGATATTACATCGACAGGATCGATGGGGGAAAAAGTTCATTAAAAATTGACAATATCAGTCAATTTTACTAACTTAATAAGACTTATTATATGTGTAATATTATAAATAATAAACAATCTAAAAATCCCACTTGCAATTCTTTTATTCGTCACAACGTCGGAATGTTAATATTGAATATTTCAAAAATACAAGACGTCCGGCTTAGAGATTTAATAAAAAAATTTATAACTTGCATTACTTTTGTATCAAACTTAAATTCGATGTGCATTTTATGTTGAAACTTGTGGCCATTTGCGCGAAACACCACACCTTGGTGCTGCTGTTACTGGCACATGAGCAGAATGGCAAAATAATGCACTTTAACTTAACGAAGGACCAGATGATAGACCATAGTGACTGGAGGAAGTTATTTGGACACGCTGCGACTTACACTATCCCTCAACTTCTTCTGGAACCATTTTCCAATAAGATGTGGTTCCTCCCCGTTTTTCGATTTAGATAAAATCAGTGGCGTGCCGTGACATTTGATGATGGGAAAGCTGTGTTTCTGTAAGAAGCCGACTTCCAGGGGTAATCAGTTAATTGCGCGTCAGTGATGGCCTAGGGCAAGGCCTCACGGGCTTACAAAGACGAAGCCATGTCCAAAGTATCAGTAGCGGATTTGTTCAATTTAACGCAAAATTTGATGGCAAAACTCTGCTCGATGGTTCGCTGCATCTTGACTCTCGACGCGAGCACTAAACATACTTTCACTTCGGGCACGATCTACACATTCCAAAGGCTCAGAAAAAACTGAGCCGGGTCTCATAACTTACGTGAAATCTCCCACCACCGATTCCGCCCGTAGAAACCCTCCTCCACCCTTCCCATTGGCAGGAAAAAATCAGTTCCTGTATGTTCGACCGCCGAATGGCCGACCGGTCCAAATCGCAGCCTAACGCTCAGGGGAACACGGGATCAAATTCGGACGGGTCAAAAAATCCCCAGGAATTTTTCGTGAAGTGGTCCGTTCGGATTTGTCGGGCCTCGTCCCTCAGGGCCCGCCCTCCCCATTGTGGGTCTGGCCGAAACCATTATGGGCGTGTTAAAGACGCCCTCTTAGTGCCCACAGGGAGAAAAGGATTTGAAAAAAAACAAAAAAAAAAAAAAAAACCATACGTTTTCTTTTCGCCGGACTGTCCTCTATTTGAACATAAGAGTTTTGTCGGACAGATATTAACATATATAAAAAAACATAAAAACCAAAAGCAAGATTATAAATGTATATATTTTTATCTCCTTGTTTTAATAGAAAATAAAACTTGTAAAAATTGAGCGCTGTAGGTTTTGGATTTTTCCGCCCTGTGGGCACCAAGAGGGCATTTTTTCTGCTCCGTAGTAAGTTCGGTTAGGCCCACAATGGAGCGACCGAATGGTAGGGGACAAACCCAACATAACCGGGACGAACTACCGCAGAAAAATTTTGAAGTTTTTTGACTCCGAGTTCCCAGAAAGATAGGTTAACGCTTTACCATATCGGTCATCTGGCCGTGATTAATAAATTTTTTTATTCCCTGTCAGCTACATAAAACTATCGATAGTACGCTCTCATGGGTTTTGAATTTACTCGCGATCAGAATTGAATAGGGGCGGTCAAATATGTGTAGCACGTGTAAGATTCGCCGACTTTAAAGGGGGATACAATTAATCCCGCGTCACTGACACCAGTGTAAGATTTGGACTGGTGTAGACTGGGCTTAAATATCCCGCGTCAGGATGAGCTTAAGGGAACCCGTGTATGTGGGCGGTGGCGAAGGAGGCAAATGATGACAAGTGTTTACATGCGGAAAACCGTTTATTTGGACGAATACATGCTTACATCGGTTAGGTTGTTCCAAATCTCGGCGATCTTCAGAACGTAAGAGTTCGGCAGGTCACTATATCCAGTCCCGGGCGGACGAGAAGGGCCGTACGGCGATGTTGACGGGCGGTGGCACACTTAAAGTTCCGAGGGACGACACAGCACACACTGGTTTAATCCTCAAGAGGCATGTCGGTCATTCCGAAAAACTCCCTTCTTGACCTTGAAGTCCCAGTTTTTATACGTTTTTCCGTGTCCTGTCCACCTTGCGGATTGGTCCCTCGTCCCTTTCCTCGCTTCCCGATTGGCCTCCCCTTTGTTTCCAAGCGCAAAACGAGACCATGTCGGGTCGCGGGAAAGGTCCGATTCGAGGTGTCTATTTGACACCCTTTGTCGACTATGCTCCAAGATTGTTGATAGAACCACAACACCTGCACTCATAATTTAATCCGTTGTTTGCAATTGATGTCATTTTGGAATTCTAACGATCACGCGATATTTTTCTATCTCTTCAATTTTTCCCTTTTTCTGAAATTGTTTTCCTATGTTTAATTTTTTCTTTGAATACTTGTGTCAACTTTATATCTCTTTATGAGTGCGTGTGTCAGAGTTCTACCTTTGGATTAAACATTAACAGGTCGTTTAACACGCGTTGACGTCATCCCGAGACTCGTTGTTTACATTTTTCGTTACGTTGTTTTGATTAAGAGTTTTTTTTTCCTCTCTCTCTCTCTTATATAATTTATCGTTATTTTTTTCACAACAGAATTCTGCATTTTTGCGATTTCGGACCTCGTCTGGGTCTTCACACACGCAGTACAAAACATGTCCTGGTGGGGTCGACAAAAAGAGGACAACATCTGCCTTCCACATATTGTAGTATTTTCCATTATCAGAAATTGCTTCAACAACAGCTACCGTGAGAAACTAAATTCATTCCACATTAAATAAATGTTCTAAAAACTGAAACATGAGAAATAATTTCCTCAGACTACAAAGTATTAATAAATCATACCATTTATCTTGGTTCCAAGGCTGATCACCTTAAGCAGGTCCTACTGTATTTCTATTTTCATATAAAATTTCAAATTATATGTCTGCAAAGACTTCACGTTTATTAAACATTAACTAAATATCTGATGAAAAATATGCTTTTTCCGAAATTCGTTAAAATTTTATTTAAAAAATTAGTTTATTTTTACTTAAAATTTATTACTTTAAATAAATAAATTATTAATTCTTGCTGTATTCATTAACATTAAGATAATTAAAGGGGCAGGATTAACTATATACAGGGTTCATACTCAAATTTTTGTTTTAAATTCCCTGACGAACTTTGTACAAATTCTCCGACATTGACAAAATAAAACAGCATACGACTTACTACGCAAATAAGCTATTGCTTCTTTGACCTTTTAGTCGGTTATTTTTTCTAATTAACAGTTACAGAATATATATAATTGCTGAATAATTAAAATTAAAAATAAAATGTTTTATTAAATTAATTTACAACCATAAATCTATGTGGCTTTGAAAAAAAATAAAAAGCCAGTATGTATTGATCCACGTACAGAAGTACTGTATATATTTATTGAATTTATCTCTTAAGAAATTTCCTGGACTTTATAAAATATTAATTAAGATCAGAAATTGTTTTTATAACAAAATTACATAACAGATGGCGCCACACACGATTCTATCTATTATTTATTATATTAAAAACACAAAAGTTATTCTCTGAATAAAATCTCACAACAGCCGAGAAAGTTACGTAACTTGTTGCCGAGTGTTTTTTTACTACTAAAAGAAAATTAAATCGTTCGTTTTGAGCAGTAGGCCCATCACTTTTTTCCATTTCCGTCCAAGAACAACTATAATATTTTGATTCCTTGGTGTAGAATACGTGCACCATATTTTCTTTGGGGCAGGTAAATTCATAAAATTCGCTTATTTAATATATAAGTCACTTTGATTAACGTTTACATAACTAAACTATAACGCGCATATTTTATATAACCAACGTCCGATGACATCAGATAACAGCTTTTAAAATGGCGTCGGATAAACGAAATATTACGAAATTTAGTAAAAATTGCGCTGACCGTCAATTGGAAAATACTGGACGAACGAGAGGAATGATTTGTTGTAGTTTTGGGGGTGACGAGGTAAAGATGACGTTTGATTATAGAATAAAAAAAAAAAAAGGATGATACAAATATGGGATATATACTTCAATACATAAAAATTTTTAAATGTTATATTGGGTATATATGCGTATAAGAGGGGATACTAATGCTAAGTGATTCTGGACCTCATGGGCGAGGAGTACGATGGCGACCTCGCTGGGGTTAGGTGGTCTGGGAGGTTGTTGGAGAGGTGGTGATGGAAACAGTGGGGTTCGGGAGGCATGTGGGGAAATGGCGTTTCTTTGTTGATATTGTTCGTTCAGATTGATCTCTGCCTGGAAGGCTGCTTCCAGTTGGGGCAGACATGTGTACCCAACTGGAAGGATAGCTGGGAGTAAGTAAAGAGTAGCTGGGGTACTTAGGTTCTGCCGTTGTGCTTGGAAAAGGTTAAGGCGGCGTGGAGGAAAGTGGCATCACCTCGGTTCTGGGAGGAGGAGGAGGTTGCGACCGAGAGTCCGTATCCCACCATTCATCCGGTTCCATCATCTGAAAAGGATAAGAGGTTACTGTTGATTCGGATTTAATTAGATGTAATGGATAGAAAAAATTAAAATTATTGTGATCACAAAAGGAGTGCACACTATCGGCTAAAAGCTCTAAATGGGAGTTGGCATTGTATGTGGCTTGGAATCCATACAGGGTGATTTTAGAAGATGTCCATTTAAGAGTGTGGGAGCCCTTTTTAAAGGCGATAAAGTGGGTAAAGATGGTAGACGGTGGGGATTTGTTAATAAATGAGGTTTTATTTAAAAAAAAAAAGTGTATCCAGGTGTTGCTTTGACACCTGTATGAGGAATTTTTGATTGTAACAGTTTAGGATGACTGCCCAAGTGCCGGGAATAGTTAATTCGGTGCTGATTCCGAAAAAAGTAAAGAGGATCGTTGTAGAGTTGGGACTTGTGGGTGGGCTTGGAATAGATGAGTTTGTAGATAAGGCAGATCCCCCTCCCAGGAGCAAGCGAGATCGACAAAGGGACATGGCAACGGTTGAAAGGGCAGCGACGCCGATGAGCCTCTTACTCGTTCTCTTGTAGTAGTTCTGAACATCCATAACGTTGATTGTCACAGGGGAGTTTTAAGGTTGATGCGATTTGTTCTACGATGAAAATTCGGATATGGACGAGAGGCTCACGGTAGGTGTGGCATGTGGAAATCCGCGGTCGGCATTGGGAACAGAAAATTTGACCGTTGCTGCACTGATATACAGGCGGTCGGACTAAATTAACAAATATACAAATAGGACAGCTTAAGAGCGTCGTCAACGTTGCGTCCCTGTCGGAGGAGGTCATTGGTGTCTGCAAAGGAAAAGAGTTGTATGTAAAGAGGTGTTTGTGTTTTCCCCGTTTGTAAATGAGTAAATTACATTTACTAAACACGTCACTTATTAAATTATAAAGTTAATTAGGTAATAAAGAATATAAATTCTTAGCGGATAAGCAGGTACTTATCAGTGTTAGAAATTCTTAAGCTATTACGTAAGAATAGAGGCTCGATCTGTCGACGGAGTCCCCGGAGGTGCACGAAGTGTCTCGGGCATACTCGGCACGGTGTTCTATGGTTGGACAGGTTCAGCGTGGAGTCGTTTATTGCAGTGAAGGTTTTATGGCATCCTATGTGGCCGATAAGACACACAACCTAGCACAACTTTATGCGACACACGACATTTTTTTTAATGCAGAGGGAGACAGCTTCCTCGACATTAAATTTTTGGTTTATATAATTTCTCCCGTTCCATCAATATTTCCTATTGGACTCGCTTCCCGATTGGTCTCCTTTACGTCTTCAGGTGAAAACCGAGATCTGATCGGGTCATGAGAAAAGTCCGTTTTGAGGCGTCTGACACCTTTTTGTCGACTCTGATCGGAAATTGTTGATAGAACTATAAGCTTTGTGCTCATAATTTAGCCCCTTGTTTCTGTTTTCTGTCATTTTGGAACTTTAATGCCACGGATGCGGATGGACTAACTTCTGCATGAAAATTCTACAGAAAAGAAAAATTAATCCTTTCCCTCTCCCTCGCGGGGGGGGGATTTCGAAAAATTCCTTCTTAGTGTGCGTTTTCATGACGTACCCTAACTGTGTACCAAATTTCACCTCTGGGTTCAGCGGTTTGCTCGGGGCGATGATGAATCAATCAGTCAATCACTCAGTCAGGACAAGTAATTTTATATATTTAGATTTATATTAATCATAAAAACAATATTTTCAGAATTATCTAGAAAGTTATTTTGGGGAATTTATATCGTCTCATTTAGACCTCGAGGGACAGTATATAAAAATATCTCGCGAATTATACCAACATGAAATAGAAATTATTTTAGTACAAAAACTTTTTAAAATTCAAATAGTTCATTATTCCAAAGAATTTTGTACTTTACGTGTTTAACTGTTCTATTCAAAAAGAACAGATATGAATTTTTAAAAACCCGATGATGGTTTGTAGAACAGGTTGAAAACGTTTGTCAAAGTTAATAGATAATTGTCAGTGAGTTATATAAGGTGTGTGGATTATTAAAAAGACCATCATTTTCTGAATGGACCACCCTTCCTGAACACCATTACTTTGGTTTTTAAAAATTTATAGTTAATCCGTAATCGCAAATTTTAATTTCCTGTTGCAACATTTGTGGAGCATCGGCAAGAATTGCAGTGTCGTCATCGTACATTAATATATGTATCTCAACTTAATCAGAAAGATAAATCTCAGGTAAGTCAGATATAGCAAGTCGCACTAGCAAGCTATTAACATACAAATTAAAAAGCAGTGGAATTAGAATTTCACCCTGCAAACACCTTCATCTGCTAAGTGATTCACGCCAATTCTGATTGTACTTTTTACCAAAAACGTTTAACCAAAACTTATCCCACAAATAAAGGCAAACTACAACTCTTTGATGTATTTAAATAGTCTCAAGCGTTTAAATAAATGGAGAGGTTTCCAGTCGCATGTCACGTGATAAAATGCACGTTTGCTCCGCCCCTTCCGTTAGACCCACCAGTCGCCAAGTGGTTCCGTTTCCAAACACTGGGAGTTCGGTCCTGAGTTCGCGCCTCGCTAAGACAGGCTGGCCATGTGGTTTTCCTGGTTTTCTCCACGTCTGTAACGCCTGAATATGGGCCAGTTACCCTTAAAACGATCTCCGGAAGGCATCGCCCAAGTGCTGCGTTGCCATAACTTAACTAAACAAACAAATAAACAAAACAGTCCGCCCTTCGCCATGTTTGTGGTCCTTGATGACAAATAATGCCGGGGATTTTAAAAAATGATGAACACGAGAACACCAGCTAAAGCGCGCGTAAACACAAATAATCGTAAACAAACCACAAAGATGGTGCCGGACAATTGCGCATGCTCATTTGTTGGAAACCTCTATTGTTGCGTTAACAATAAATGCTAACAATATAATTTTGGCAATTGTCAAAGTGAATTGTTCGAAGATTTTTTCGAATGCGAATTTATTGAAAGCGAAGTAGTTTTGTGAAAATGAATAATCAAAGTAAGTTAGAATATCTTATAAGTTATTCATAAACATGTTATAGATGCTAATAAAATTGTTTTACGCTAAATTTTAGTAATTTAGTAATTTTTCCATGCCGTTGGAAGTGCATTAGCATCCCTAGCGTTTAGGAATGGTTCTTTTATTTCGCATTTGTAAATTTATACTTTTTCCAACACAATGAATGAGAGTGCACTGTTTTAATGACGTTCGCTCCCTCCCACTTTACAACTGCTCCTTCTGTTTGTGCCATAATTGCTAAGATGTTGTGGTCTTTTTCAACGTTGTACTTACGTTCGCTCAGACGTACCGCAAGGTTGCTTCGAGTCACTCTCACACAATCTTTTGTGATTCCTAACTGTTGGTTTTTAAACGGATTTCATATACTCCAGATTTCTCTTTCTGTTTTAGTCTGTCTTTTTCGTTTCGTAGTAAACTGTAAATATTGGGTGCTCTTTTATAGATCATTTTCGAGCTTTTATAAGATGCTAGTTCATTCGCAACACCACTCAATCGCTTGTTGTATGTGAATTTATTATTAATTCTATCAAAATTAGTATGTTTTTTATCTTTATTTTCTTTTTAACATCTGACCAGCCCTTTAATTGTAGCGGTTTTATAACCTAAATTCGTTGCAATTGTATTAATCTCTTTGAGACGATCCTAAATGTTGGTACAATATAAAAATTTCCTTCTGATTAGTGCCTTAAACGCCGACAACTTATATTTATAAGGGTCGTTAGACCAAGAGTGGGTTTTAAGTATACACTTGTGTGTATATTTCCTTGTTTAAATCTTATATTAATGTCCAAGAACTGGAGATGAGTAGAGTTGTTTTGCTCCCGTTTTAGATTTAAACCACGATTATTATCGTTGATCGCAACTAAAAACCTGAAGTTACTACAAACTAAAATAAAATAAAAAAATTTCTCACGCCAACTTCAAAACTCAAACAAGTCACTGTGAACAAATGACTAAGGAAGAATAACTAATGGGTTGATACGTTACACGTCAATAATAATAAATATTGATTAAGTAATGAATTCTTTATTATATACCAACTATCGGATCTTCTTGAAAAGACTAGCTAATTAGAAATAATAGCAATGTCAATGTATTAAAATCCAGCAATGAGCTACATATCATTCCCGACAAAAAGGTTAAAATTTTCTGCGGCCTCATCTGTTATGAAAGTTTCTTTAAAAATTTTTCATATTATCAGTGATTATAAAATTGCAAAAAGCTTAATTTTCAGGATAGAAATAAGTTTTATAAAAATTTGTAAATGCTAATAATGTATATAAACCATCATTAAGTGCAACAACACTCGAGATATAACAAATTTTCTCTCTCTTTCTCCTCATCTTTCCGACCTTTAATCACCGAAATTTAATAGTATCAATGTCGCTCGTACCCAAATCACCGTGCAAAATTTCAAAAAGTTTCGACAAAAGACAGAGGATTAATTAAGCTTCAAGTCGCGCCTCTCGTACAAACACTAACATCCACATATACTGAAAACCCAGCAAGAATTTTGTATTTCTTTATGTATCACGGTCTCTTCAGTACACAAATGTAAAAATTTCGGGGTCATTTATTTGATCAACATACCTTTCTTCTGTTATACGTAACAGCCGTGTAAGTAAAATTTACGAGAACTTTCTAAATTTGATATTTGTTTTGTTGAAATTACTTGTTTATATCTGAACATTCAAATATTTTTTATTCACAAATAATCTACTTTATTTTTGGATCATATTGCATATCCTTCAAACGGTAAGACCTTACAATTTTAAGCACGTGAGATGTGGGCGTATATCTATCAGTTACTAAATTTTTTAACTGTCTTTCGGTGTTCTAGGAACAGATCTACAGATAAATATACATAAACTTAGAGATTTATCAAAATGTTACTGAAAAATAATTAAATATCTGTTATAAATTGCACAAATCGCCAGTATTTGTTTTAAACCGTCTGGCTGTATTAGTGTCCAGAACAATAAAAAAAGATGCCTGGCGTGGTTGCTCATTTCTGTTTTATCGTTTGTTAATCTGCCCGTTACTATAATTATGATACCGTGGTACATATATTGCCTTATCGTAGACTACAAAAAACACGAAGGACATAATTTTTGCATTGCGAACATGTGCTATCTGCCTGCGATTACGTTTATGTATCGCCAACTGTTGAGAACAATGGAAATTTAAGATACACTTGCATAAGTCTAGAAATTGCCACATATTAAAGCAGAAAAATACTGATGTTTTATCCCTTTGCAAGACTTATTTGCTGTTACTAAAGTTTTTTTTCCTATATGTTTTTACAAGACTGCCGCAGATCGATCAATTATAGTTTATTGTAACATTAACGGAAATAGGTATACTGTATTATAAAAATATTATAAATAAGTAACATTAATTATGAAATATTTCTTTACAGGTTTTCAAAGAGGATTTATTCGAAGTTATGTGCCTTTTGGTAATAACAATTATTATGGAAATCAGGTGAGTGTAACAGTTCACATTATATTATGAAAAGTATCTTATTATAAAGAAAGTTTTAAATAGGATTTAATTTTACATAATACAATAACTGTTGTTGAATATTATCATAATTCTATTTTTGTTTGTAAGATGAATGATTAATTAATATTTAAATTATTAAAATGACAAATGTTCTTAGTTTATTTACAGTTAATAATGTCAAAAATTGTTATTAATTAAATTAGATACGCTTCTAGCCCAAAGTTATCTATAGATTAAACGGTCAGACTATTAGTTACGGCTGTAATTAAAAGGGTATATCGCATCACGAGAAAGAATACGGTCACTAAAGTACCAAACCAAAATATTCAAATGTAGTTTGAAGTTAATTGATATTGGGAATGCATTTCAGACAGTACTCAGATCTCGCATTGGACCATTGAAGATTAGACAAATAGAATAAAATATGTAAAAAAACACGCAGTTTACAGACTGAAAAATATTACAAACAATACAGTGCATTGTGTATACAATTAGTCCACAAATTAATTAAATAAAACACCAAAAATGAAAACCAATTAGAATAGTACAATTCGATTGTAAAAACAATCGACGGTTGTAGACCGTCAGCAACTGACAAATTATACATCTGTCTTCTTTATTTATGTAATGTAAAGCTTCATATTGATGCTATCAATGACAAATTATCATAATTTATATTTACACTCAATTATAATACATTAAAATTTTCTGAGTTACTTTACACAAATTATCTTTATGTTGGAGTAGGTAAACTTGAATTCATATTGACCTATTATATTATTACCATTAATAATACAAACATTTGAGAACCAATGGCGATTCCTTAAATTATAATATACACGTTAATTTACCTATCTACAATATTCTAATTATAGGCATTACTAATAGGCTAACGTATTTTTTTATTATTTATCAATTCCATGCTTCATATTTCAGAATGCATTTCAAATGTATCAACAAGGACCAATGAGACAGGAGTTTCAGTCCCCTGGAATGATTGCATATGGGCTCCCTCCTCATATGATTGGGTATGGTCCCTCGCCACATATGATTGGTTACGGACCAAATCCTAATATTATTGGATATGGACCATCGCCACATATGATTGGTTACGGACCAAATCCTAATATAATTAATTATGGACCACCTCCTAATATGACTGGCTATTGGCAACCTGCAGAAATGGTTGTTCGTGTATCGCAACCAGGAATGTATTATGAGCAGCCAGTGCAACAGCTGCAGCAAAGACCGCAGCAAGAATTATCTGAATTTGAGCCGCCAATTGAAGTAATTGAATATCAGCAAAAAGCACAGATTCCTGATAGTGAGTCTTCTGCCCAGAATACCTCAAGAGAAGGACAAGACTCGAATCTGTTATTACAAACGGGCAACTTTTTATTAGATCCGAATCATATGCCTCGTAATGGTAAATTTTATCAATATTGGAATAAAAATCTCAATTATATTAATGTTAACATAAGTACAGTTACACGAACAGTCATATTTCATGAAACTGCTGAAAAGACCAATGGCAGGAAGAATGTAAATAGTTTATCTCCGAAGCCCATGCCTCGGAGTGTAGGTTATAACAGCGGTAGTCATAATCTGTATAATTAAATTTTAATTACAAAGCGTAGATAAATCTATACAAATAATTAAAAATGGATTCAGAAAATAAAAAGGCGATAAATCTTCCTGTTCCTGGTTATTCAAATCTATTGTTGACTTTGCAGCCAAACTGACTTTTGAAACTGACAGTTGACTTTTCAGTTTTAATACTTCACACTTAATACAACAATTTATATACAGTACATTAGTAATATATTGATAACTTTCGTGCCTTTCCAATCATAATTCAATTTCGAGGAATTGTTAAAAGAAAAATTAATTATTGTCGTTAACGTTTATAACAATATATATATGAATTTTTAAAGTTTGATATAAAGTTATAAATAGGAAAAAAAACCATATAATTAAATGAATATGCTCAAATAAACCTGAAAAATTTCTTTTTCACTAATAATTTGATAGTTTTTTTTTCCTCTTTACGCCAATTTCTATTGTAATAATGTGTTGTCCTGAAGTGAATTTTTGATTTTTTTGTTTTTTTATACTTTAGTTTCTGAATCGGCTGATGCAAGTGGAATTTCGGAAAGTAATTTAAAACAAAATATTTATCCAGTCCTTAATTCAGAAAAAGACATTCTGGATGACAATGAACCAGATGTCAGGAAATGTATAGATAAAAACACTACATTTTCCGATATTTTTGATGAATCTGATGATACAGAAGAATCTTCTGATGTAAGTATAAATTTAATAAAATAATTTCAGACAAGTTTCTTAATATTTGTGTCGTTTGAAAGATGATTATTGATAAATACGACTTTCTTATATTAAAACGCAATTAATTACAATTCACATAAATTCATTTCATATTGTTTAGTTTTTTAAATTGATGCAATATTTCGGTTATAGATTATATTTAGCAGTAATTCATCTCATTTTAGGTGAGAACAAATTTATTAAGTTCAATACTTAATAAATATTTTAAAATTTTAATTTTCAGAAATCTAATCAAGAGATAGAACTATCTCCAGAAGAAATCACATCGGATGTTTACGAAGAGTATAAAATACGGCCTTTGCTTAGAGATTTTAGCCAACTCGAGCGCTATTCATTGGTTTCGGAAGTAATTTATGAAGAAGAGGAACCTGAATCTGGAGAGGATGGATCAAAAAGTGATGGTAGCATTCATTCCGATACTATTATTGATTATGAAAAGTGTGATGTCAACATCGGCGGAACTGATTTATTGAACCAATGTCACATTGAAAACAACGAATCAATAATTGCTGAAGAAGAAGTATGTTGCAAACATATCTGAATTAGTAGAAAAAAGTCAACCATTGACTTCTCTAGATGATAAACCACGCACCTCAAATTTATCAATCAATGAAACGCCAAAAGTTTCTGACGAGTTTCATCGTTCGAATACATTTAGTAACGGATTTGAGGAAGAAGGAAATCGAAATGAAGTAAACAAAGAAATATTACAATCTAATTTTGACACTGTAAAAGATTTACAACTTGATAAGAATTATGCTGGAGGAGCAATTGAAGTTGAAAAAGGTAAGATCATATCGATAAATAGTTAAGGTTATGTATGAGGACTATCTTTATAATTCAATACCTTTCAGACTTTTTTCATAATTAAACAGTTATAAAAGTTTTAAATTCATTTGCATAAAAAATGTTTACATAATGATTAGATAATATTCGTAGTTCCAAAGGTATTTAAGTAATTATGAAGTCATTTTAATAAATAATTAAACATACAATTAATTGCATATCTTTAGTCTTTTTATCGTATTTTAAGATAATTTGGATATTGTGACGGGTAACGTAACTGGATGTCTGAGAAGCGTATCCATTCTGCTATAGTTTATTGTTGTTTGTTATTGAATTTATAATTAATAATTTTGGTTAATGTTACCTATGGTTCCAAAATGGCGGCTCGTCTCTGATTCCAGCAAATAGAAGAAGGAAACAGTGGGACGCACGTTCTAACCTAACCTAACCTATTCTAATAATTTGGTTGGTAATAATTATGGTAATTTATTAGAATAGGTTAGGTTAGGTTAAAACGTGTTTCCTTTCTTCTATTTGCTAGAATCAGAGACGAGCCGCCATTTTGGAACCATAGGTAACATTAACCATAATTTTTATTAAGAGAAAAATACAACAAGTATGCTTAATTTACAATATCATCTGATTTTCAGTTATGGATGTCGATTATTCAAGTTTACCAGAAGAGGAATTATCTGCAAAATCTAAGAAAGAGGTTAGAAAATATCTTTCACTTTAGTTTAATGAACAGATCTTCATTTCATTCTAAACTCTCACTCACGATCACATATTAATTTTATGATTTTCATTTTTAATTCATTTTTTTCAAAATTTAAAAAATAATATTCTATTTATTCACATTGAAAACACTGCTGTTTTATTAAAAATTACAAATGTAACAATATTATATTATGTAAAAATTGAGAGTTTAAAGTGAACATATCACATATTGGTGTTGATGATTTTAATTATGATTTTTAAAATTATTTTTATTTAAGAACGATAAAATCGTTTAAAAATTAAATACAATTTTTATATTTATTTACTACTTTTCTTATATATAAAGTCTTTCTTATCTCAAATCCTTAAGTCATGAAATTCATTTATGTAATGTTTATGGCATCGTTTCATGTATTTTTAATAATATACAACAACGGAATTTCAATAAATAACTAGGTTTTTTCATTTATTTATGTTTTTTCGCTAAGAGAAAGTACACTGATATTTAAAAAATTATAAAATTTTTATATAATTCTATGAAATATTTTTAATATTTCGATTAATGAAATGTTTTTCTATTTTTTCAGGAAGAGACAAACTGTGCGAGTCTCTTTTTATATTACTTTCGCAGACTTTCAAGTTTGCTTTTTTCTTGTACAAAATCAAAAAAGTAAGCTTCGTTGCTCATTGGAAGATGCGGTTTTGCATAAAATGGCGTTGAGTATTATTTACGTAACAGAGATTTGGTGACAGCGAAGTTTTCACCAGAAAAGAATCAAAGGAATAAAATGCAAAGTTCGGATGTTTTAAAATTAAAAATATAAACACAAAATTTAACAAGATGAAGCAGTTTCTTCCTCCGAACCGTTTAAAACTCTTTACATCGTAGCAAGATCGAGCCATCTTCCGTTTTCATTTACCATCTTGAAGTTGATTCAACGCCTTACATTCATTTGTTAACCTCTTAACAGTGGAACAGTCAGACTCGGCGCTACCAGTTAGTTGTGGAGATAAACCGTGGGAAATTTTTTAAGAATTTTCCCACGCGTTTTTCTCGTTTCCGTTTAGGAAAAAAAATTTTTAAACAGTTACGTCTTGTAAAGAAAAAATCGTTCTTTATTGTCACATAATTTTTTTATATATGAATTTTTTTCGCGGTAATTTTTTGCTAAAATTTTTTTTTTCAAATTTATATTAAATTCTTTTTTGATTTTCCATCCGATACGATTTTTTCAAAACTTTTGAATTTATTTTCAATTTTATATAATTTTTTAAAGTTTTAGGCATTTAAGTCATGACGATTTTTTCCAACCTGCGAATCAAATTCAAGAAAATGTAATTGACAGTTAACGAATTTCATCCACAACAATAGAAGACGTAAAGGTTGTTATGACTACAACTGGCGGCCTTTCCCCCCAGACTGAAATGTGGGTGAAGGTCGTCTCGTGTTCTACTTTCTGTAGAAGTGACGTAATCATTGTAAATAAAAGAAAATTTCAGTATATCTTTTATTTAAAATTTTAAAATTCGTTGTTCAAATTTACACCGAAATATTAAAGCGGATTAAAATATTAGCATTTTGTAAATAAACTTACTTGACATATAATAAATTTAAATGAATTAATCTTTAAGAAACAACAAAACAATAAAAAAATGTAGAAATATTTTTATATTCATTTTCACATTTATAACATATGTTATCGTCATTGATCGATATTTAATTTTAAAAACAATTTTCATCATTGGCATGCATCAGAAATAGAAAGCATAACTTCCCTAAAAACACTTCACTGAGAGGGTCCGCATTCACTCTGAAAAAGCTGACAGTTTTATCTCAGAAATCCAATGTGTGACCTACTTTCTCTAACATAGTAAAACAAACTAAGTTACAGTACAACAATACACATAAACGCAAATAAATTAGTAGCCCAATAATACATACCTTCATTTATATCCATATGTTATATCCAAAGGTCAGTTATCCCAAATTGTCGAAAAATAAATTATTTTCAACTTTTCTTTCTGAATTTAGAACTAATTCACAGTAAACTTTACGCCTTAAAATATCCATTGCAATCAACGCAAAATCTATCAATCCACGTAATAAAAAATTATCGCAGTGAACTTCGAAAAAAACGAGAAACACAGAAAGATTAAACCGCACTGTACGAAATCTGGCGGCGAACTGATCATATACAATAGACAAAACGAAAATGCTCTTGTCCAATGTCATCACGTGACATTGGACAAGACATGACATGACAAGACGTGACATTATTTAGAAACTTTTGTTTCTAAATAAACGCTAAAAGTTTTAAAGAATTCTTCCACAAAAACCGATGAATTTAATTAATACACAATAACTAAATCTGTTTAATAAAGATTAATAATTTTCCATTATAATTATGCAAATTAGATATAAAAAAGTTCATTGCGCAAATTCTCCTGCGAACCATGGATGACTCTTACGTCATCTGGATTGAAGTTTTCCTGAAAAATACTAAAAATTTTATATAATTATTTTACTAATCCAGTCAAATTTAAATAATATAAAATGTCTAGATCTGTTTAATAAAGATTAGTAATGTACTATCACTAATATGCAAATTAGATATGACAAAGATCACTGTGGGAAAATTCCCGCCAAGATAAAAATAGCTTTCGGTCACGTGATCACCAAGAAATACGAAGAAATATGTCTACAGTTTAATATTTGTGTACATATTAATAAATTTTAACTAATGTCATCGTTCAAAATGTAATGTTTCTGTAAAAATTAGTAAAATGTAACAAAATTCATCAAAGAAGACAGAATAATTTTCAGCTTATAAAAACTCTACAATAAATGATTATTTCTTCGAAAGAAGTCGATATGCACGAATAAATAATAAATATGTAATAATGCTTTTATCCATTTTAAGTGGATATTGTAAAAATTAAGCTATTTAATTTGTTTGGCTTTTATATTTTAGTTTCCGAATATTTTACTGTGAAATTCCATTTAGTAAACAGAAACAAAGACAAGCTATTAATTATAAACAGGACAATAGAATAATTTTTACGTAAATTGAGTGTAAATACAGAAAAAACGAATTATATCAAAGATGGGACGAATAAGCTGACATCCCTCGAACAGAGCTCATATACTCATTGTCATTTTCAGCCTGGTTCCCACTTCGACTGTTTTATCTTGGTAAAAGGTTAATTTTTTAAAATAAAAGTATTTTGTTCTTAGTGAAGAAAAATAAAAGTATCGAAATATAATATTCACACACACAAAAATATTCATGTATGTCGACATTAGAAATTTGAAATCAATTATAGAATGTCCTGGATAGACATATCGTGTGATTGTCTGTTTCTTCTGTCTTCTTTTGTTTTTCTACGTGAAAATAAGATATCTTTTATAACTATTGATAATATAAACATTTTGTTTCTTTATATATTACCTTCAATTACAGCTGCAAACTTTAACACATGGAGCATGTGAGAAAGTATTATTGTATAGATTATTACATTTTTATGAATACACCTGAGACTCATGACAATATATATACTAACCTACTTTAAGTGTCAATATTTTATTTAGAATCATTTTAAACGTTATTATTACATCAAATTATGAAATGGAATGTTCCAAGTATAGGA
This sequence comes from Centruroides vittatus, assembly GCF_030686945.1. Lineage (NCBI taxonomy): Eukaryota > Metazoa > Arthropoda > Arachnida > Scorpiones > Buthidae > Centruroides > Centruroides vittatus. The sequence goes on along the minus strand of NW_027122591.1, from coordinate 3,321 downwards.
GTAAGAGGAAGGGGAAAGAAACCACGCGTGGGGAAAAAATGAGTTTTTATTAAATTATAATGAAATTTACTTATATTTACGAGAAATATCGATAATTTTCTTCTGGAAAAATGTATCTTGATAAAATTAATTATCTATATGAATGAAACTTTCAATAATACATTAGTTACAATGACTGACGTTCCTTTCTTACCCTTTCTGTAGTATGTCTTGTGTATTAAACATAGTTTCCTAGATTATAGCATAATAATGTGTAAAAAACGGCAAATTCTGTTAATTTGTAAACGCAGATACTATCACATAACAAACATACTGTATCCTCCGTATATTTAAAGTCAGTTATTCGCGATTGAATTTTTCTAAATAAACCTGTTTAATCCGTAATTTGACAGAAAGAAATTGTTTATGGCCGTATTTCATATATCTAATGTTTTTCTCGTGATATTATTTCAAATATGAAAAAAAATATACATTTTTAATATGGATATACATGAATATTTTTGTGTGTGTGAATATTATATTTCGATACTTTTATCTTTCTTCACTAAGAACAAAGTACTTTTATTTTAAAAAATTAACCTTTTACCAAGATAAAACAGTCGAAGTGGGACCAGACTGAAAATGACAATGAGTATATGAGCTCTGTTCGAGGGATGTCAGCTTATTCGTCCCATCTTTGATATAATTCGTTTTTCTGTATTCACACTAGGGATTGCAATCCAGCAGTGTTTTGAATCCAGCTGGATTTTTGCTGGATTGAAATCATTCCAGCTGGATCCAGCGCGGATCCAGCGTGGATGTATTTTTGGTGCAATAAAGTGTTATCTATCTATCTATCTATCTATCCTGCAATTTATGTTTTTTTAATGAAATAAAACATTTTAAAAAATACTTTAAAAGCTTTTATTATTTAGACTGGTCACTATAAATCAGTAAAACTTCTTACACATTTAGGTAGTAAAATTAACTTTGGTTCGGTTTAACATTTGAGATAGAGATAATTAACTTTAAATGTTTAGTTAGATTATAATTATAATGTAATCTTTAAGTTAAATAATAGCAAAGGTAATTCTACTAATTAATTTATATTAATATATTATAATAATGTAAGGACGGATAATCAGTGGCTAAGTGGCTATCAGTCTTACCAGTTTTCATATATATAGGCTCTACATATTAGTCTGTAGTTATTTATAGGTATATAAAACTATGTACTGGAAGTAGAATAAGTTAAATAAACTACACCTTTATCAATCCAGCAAAATTTAATAAAATAACAACGTTTTCAATCGTTTTTAACGATCTTCCTCGGTTACAAAAAAAATAGAACATTAAATATAGAACATAAAATGTGTTCGGAATAAATATGAAAATTAACGGAAAACGCCCAAACGGACAAAATATAGATAAATAAACAAAATAAATAGCGGAAAAAATATATACAGGGTGTTTTTTTTAAACTGACGGTACTCAGAAACATCTGTAGAGCAAATCTAGCAGCTGGACTGTCGCCAAATTTGGCGAGAGTGACTAAGGACGACATGGAAAAGAGATTCCGCGAAGAAAAAAAGTAGTACCTAAATTCGCCGGTAGAGGAGGATTTGGCGCTGTCGTAGCGAAAAAGCTACCAGCACTTCACTGAAGAAAAGGTCATCAGTCGCTTTTTTCCACTTGCATGGCCGCCTCGCTCCCGGATCTAACCCCATGTTACTTTTTCCTGTGGGGTTACTTAAAGTCCAAGGTCTATCTTGGTAGTGTCCCAAACTTGATGACTTTGAAGGACAACATTTCTCGAACTGTGATGAACATTTCTGCGGACATGTTACGTTCGGCCATAGAGAACACGGTGTTCAGGATGCAATGAGTTGTCCAGCAGGACGGTGATCACATTGAAGAAGGGAGAAAGTTATTTGCTGATTAATTAAACTTTCGTTATTACACTGAAACCTCTGTCTGATTATTCATTTGTGTGTTTGTTAATTGCAGCTGGATTTTATGCAGATTCTTAGCTGTTTTGCTACAACAGCGCCAAATCCACCCCTACCGGAAAAAATTTGGGTACTACTTTTTTCTTCGCGGAATCTCTTTCCCATGTCGTCCTTAGTCACTCTTTCCAAATTTGGAGGACAGTCGGCTGTTAGTTGCTCTACAGATGTCTCTGAGTATGTAGGGATCGCAAAAACGCGTAAAAATGGTGAATAATTATAAAGTTCCGAAGTCGGAAAGTTTCGAGAGTCAAATCGTGTCAGGAACATGTGTTGGTGATGTAAACCAGACACGAAAGAAACTCTCCCAAACTTATCCTAAAACAAACGCGACACGATAATGAACGACCGAGGGGATGTCAACCGAGAGAGAGGGAGCTTTGTCCAGGTGCTCGTGTACGAGTGTCGGAAACGGGAAACAGAGGGGGGTAAATGGCCACCGAAGCATCTGGCGGACCGCGTGAGGTCAAAAACGTCAAAGAGAGGGCCATAACGGCCGGAATATACGAGCACGAAACAAAGACTCCGTCAACACCTCTCGGAACTCTCCCGACCCAGATCGGTCTCCAGTTTCGCCTAGAAACAAAAGAAATGACCAATCGGGGTAAGGGAGAGGAAGAATAGAACCAATCAAAACGGTGAAATTCAGGGGGGAAACTCCTATAAAACTCCCGAGTCGCAAGGTCAAGTGTGGACCCTCCTTCCGTCGTTCTTGGAAAAAGTGCGGCAGTTCTCCTCTGGACCAGTGTTACCTCATAGACGCCAGAACCTACGTCCGCCAGCTGGTGACCCCCGTCCAAGCCACACGTCCAGTGCAATAGACAGTTCGTCATCCCAGCCCCGGGCACGCATCTTCGGAAGACGGACCGCATCCGACTACCGACAACTGGAGATCTCTATCACTCCAAGAGTCGATCTAGATCGCAATTTGTACCAATAATATGTAAGTTAACTTAGTAGTTAGAATAAACGGTTTTGTGTAAGACACTTGTCATCTTTGTCTCCTACCGCCACCACCCACATACGTTTTCGATCCTAGGTTTTCCTGACGCGGGATTAACTGTTTTCCCCTGGAAGTCGGCGGCCTTACAAGTACCGTCAGTTTAAAAAAAAAAACACCCTGTATATAAGATCCAACGAAACCAGGCATTGTCCGTTAATTAACATTAATTAATGTAAAAGGATCTCCACATGGTAGGACAATGAGTCCGCATCTCTATGGTTTATACAACCAGTTGTCATGTGCGCCTTGCAGATTTCCAATCTCTCAAGATGTTTGACCGTTTGCCTATTCGTCGTCGTTTTTATAATTGCCGCTTGATCCCATTGGACGTTA